>NC_141156.1:54461809-55080975 GCF_053477565.2 Lygodium microphyllum | reverse complement strand
CAGGCCTTCAACCTGAAGCATAGATATTCATTTATCTTTTAATTCATTGATCAAACAAAGCCAAACAGTGCTCTAAAATCTGTAGCAAGCACAAACATTTCCATTGATCGTTTTTGTTGTTGGCAAACTGCTAAGGAATGAATCCTTCCTTTCGAATGCATCTAGCACTCGATCCGGGATGACTTGCAACTTGGCAGGATCCCCTATATCCTGGGTTAGGGCGTACCCTATTAACCCAACTTGGTCAAACCTTAAGTTCATTGGTTACTTCAATTTAATGGCTGGTCATTAGTTCCAATTAATCCTCCTTACTCAAGAAGGATACTAAAGTATTCATCCTCTTGCAATATAGCTTGCGTAAGGATCCGCGAACCTCATTGCGAGATTTTGTCCATTCTCTTGTGATCCAATCACAAGATCATATGACTCCACACTTGCTGTGCAAGTATCACATCGAACTATGAGACAATGGAATCACGAAATAATCTGTTTCAGGTTACTAGGCTGATGTCGTTAGACCTAGGGTTTCCAAGTTTCATGTTGTAAGATTCTTAGGGACAAACCCTAGATCACTTTCCAATTACATTTTTCACTGTCCCTACATTCAAAGAATGTGGGCAAGTATTTAAGGTATAGGCATTTCTCATAATTTTACTTATTCCGAACAAGTACTCCGCGACTTAGGTGTTTTAGGTTTTATGCCAATTTGGTTAACTTTAGAAGATAATTTTGAGATTACTTCCACATGATTCGTTGACTATACATAAATTGATTTTTCAATCCTAAACTTTATCGATTTGAGGTTAGGTTAATTCCAAATAATCTTCTTACACTTTGTGAACAAAATTTATACTAAACAAGCAACCTTTTACCTGATAATTTATGTTGTTGACAAACAATATTTTCCTAGAGTTTATGCATCGTAAGAATCATTTCATGCTTGCACTTTCCATGATGATTCATTGCAAAGAGGATATGGATTAATAGTACGAGATGCAGTTTATACTTCTAGGCTTAATTGAAGTATACTATTTCAATGGATAATAATCTAATCTTATAATTCATTTCAATGCATAAGCTATTTGCTAGAAATGCTTTTATGCTTTCTTTATTTTGCATGTTTCATTAAAAAGTATTAACGACTAAGTTCCTTCGTCGTGAGCATCTAGGACAAAAATATATCCTATTTCTAACAATTAACCTTGCAAGATTGAATTATAACAATATCAAATAATAATTAGGAAGGAAAACCTGGGCTTGGGGTGAGATATCCACATGGATGCCCAGAGATGACCCTCGCGCGGCTACGCCTTGGACTTTCTTAGGAGGCATCACAATTGTAGCTTTTCAGACATGGAAGTAGCTTTACAACTCCTCCTTGGAGTTCCACCGTCGCTCCCTTGCACCGCCCGCGTCGAAAGCAGTTTTTGGAATGCTCCCTCCTTGAAGTCGGGGATTCAAAAGGGTATTTCAAAATCTTTTACGACTAAGACCCATTGAAGCCATGGGGAAGGCTTAATGGCCTTTTAATGACTCGTTCAAATGAGGAATGAAAAGGGATGAAAAAGACACAAGGTGCGGGAGAGAACTCCAAGGGATTATAGTAACCATAAAGGTTATAATTAAGGTCGAAGGACCCTTAGGTCAAACTTGGAGGAAAAGGGGTTTCAATACGCCATAAGGGGAGGGGCTAGCGAAGGTTTAAACACGGAGGAAAGAGGGGTGGTTCCAAAGCCAAGGGATAGGGGTTTAAGGGATTAACACGGGGGGTGTGGTTTCAGAATGCCCAAGGAAAGGGTTTAAGGGTTAATACACGGGGGGTGTGGTTCCAGGGAAAAGGGGGCTTAAGGATTTATAAAATACAGAAGGGGGCATGGGGTTCCAAGGCCCAAGAGAAAGGGCTTATGGGGGTTAAAACCAGGGAGTAAAAAGGGTTTTTAAGGCCTAAGGGAAAGGCTTAATGGGTAAAACATGGGGGCTCTAATACCCATCAGAAAGGGGGGTTTAGACACAGGGGAGGGGGGGGTGTGTGATGAAAATAAAGGGTTTCAAGCCCATAAGAAAGGGGCTTAAGGGGACTTTAGAACCCGGGGGCATGGGGTTTGGTTCCAAAAGGCATAAGAAGGGGGCCTTGGGAGATTTTGGGACACGGGGGTGAAAGGGGGCTTCTTTATCCTTTAGAAGCTCCCTCCCAAGAAGTTTCTAGAGCTTCCCACGTGGCCAAATGGCGCCTGGCGACGACTAGCAAAGCTGGCGCGTGGACTAACGGCCCTCATCCAGACAGAATGGCGACTCGGTGGCCCTCCCGTTGGCTGCACGATAGCCCAGCCCTCATCCACAGCACTCTTGCAGGGCGACAGCGGCGTTGGCTTTACCCTTCTCTCTCTCCCTCAGGGTTCAGAATGGCGGCCCTCCGTCAGTCGTCTCTCCTCACGTATCTGAGCTCCTCCCATCCCTCAGCCCTGCGGCCCCCCCCCCCCCCAATTATATAGGGGAGGGGATAAGGTCCTCCTCACCCTTGCGTGTTTATTAGCATGGCCATGAGGCCAAGCAAGCTCCAGCGAGGAGCTTGCTGGCCTTCTATTTACCTCTCTCCTTCCAGCATGACCGTCGCCGACGGTGAGGATAAGAGAAAAAAAAAATTCCCGTTAACCTTAATAGGAGGTTCATGTGTGCATTTCCGTATTTGATATATTACAAGTTTTTCCAATACACCATATACATGGGTGAGAGAAATTATTTTTCCAAAGTTGGATTTATGTATGCTGAATACTAACAAGTAAGAGGTATGCTTGGAGTCTTTATATACATATGAAGCTTACATTCATCTTCAAACACTTCTAAAGACATATCTTTCATGGCCACTCTATGCATGATTTGTATCACACTAATAATTCTACACTTCTCATTATTTACCATAAGTTTCACATCTTTTTCAATATGCTTCACATTTTGAGCAGCCATAAATTTTTTTATGTTGAACTGCTAGCTTGTGGGACTTGGATGCATTATGAATAGCTAAAGCTTGCTTTTGTATAATGGTACTACCTTTTCCATCAAAAGGATTAGACATGCTCAATGCATTGCAAATTGAGCACTTAATCCTTTCCTTGTCCTCCTCATCAATAATAAAGTATGACTATGGATACAATAACTTCCATGAGGAGACATAGTTTTGGACATATATTGTATTTCTTTCATTGAGAACATAATTATCTCCACCTTTTTTTAAAAGTATGATGCATACCTAGTATTGTAATTATTGATTGCTCTAGCAATCATTAGCGTTGGTCTCCCCATCCTAAAAGTATATATTGACCAAATCTTAAAATGAATGTATATGCAACCAAAAACTTATAAAAAGACAAGCAAAAAATGCAATACTTCAGCTCACATAAATACACTCATTTCCTTATATGTAGATCAAAGTAATAACATAAAAATATGCATATCGTATAAAGCAACTACATCATATTTCAAGGTGATTATTTCACAAGTTAAAATCTAGAGCATTAATGAAGCTTACCTACTGGCTAGAACACCCTTATGTTTCACTACAACGGAATGGGGGTATAATGACGGTCGTTTTCGACGCAAAATAGTGGCACCACTATTTGCATCATAAATATGATGCAAATAGCAACGCCAATCTGAGAAAAAAGAGCGAAAAAAACCTGAGTGTGGCATTTTGCGACAAAGAGTTTGAGAGAGAGTGAAAGAGATCATGGCTTTGGGAGGGAGAGGGAGATGAATAGAGAAAGAGAGAGAAGGAGAGCTTCTCATTGTTGATGCCGTCACCGTCGTACATAAAGAAGAGGGAGAAGTGCACAAAGGATAAATAGGGGACATCACGAAGAGGAGACAAAGAATCCATCCTCGATCCTTTCTGGTAAGTACATTGCCTCCTCTTGGTTTGTTTTTAAGCTTTCTTCTTTTAAGATCGAAAAGAAGCGGGATCACAATTTTGACGCAATATGCGCCATCAAACGATTCGATATCTTGAGGGCATGGAGGAGATGTTGTGGTGTATGTCTATACAATGGTTACATGGAACTTTGATTGTAGCTTCTTGTAAAGGGATGGAGGTCTCTACTAAGGAGTGGGAATTCTCGAGGGGATGTAGTCCAAAGGTGACTGCATGTTTTATAAGCTATCATATTTAGATTTTATATGTGACAACTAATCTAACCGTTTCAATGTACAATACAAAATATTTAGTGTGGTGTGGTCGCGCGGGTGACATTTCTGCATTGAGTGCATCAACAAAATACACTTCACAACGGATTGTGGTGTCATGGCAAAGTTCTAGCGAGAGAGCTGACGGGGAGCCATGGATCAAAACACCGTTATAAATGAGATGGAGTATTTTGGGAACTCACAAAGTGTTATCTTAGTAGATTACCATACATTCTTCATGATTATATTTAATATGCAGTGGTTCAAAGTGGTATTAGAAGGAGCTAGGGCGCAACCATTTGGCGAGGTCCATCTAGATTTCTTGAAATCGATTCCGAGAAAAGATGGATAGATCTACATATCAACACGTTTGTCTTGCAAGCCCATTGTGATGAACAAGTGCATGAATAAAAATTTTCAAATTTTCACGACACAAAGCAGTCATAAATGTTGAATCTCTCTTATATGTGATTTTGAATAGGTAATTTTCTATCCAAATCCTCAACAACCTCAATGGTAGTATGTTGTGCCTTCAGCTCCTCAAAGTGCGAGAGTGTATGATGAAAGAAATGTTCCCAATGTAGATGAGGAGAGTATGTAAGTGGAGGGGTCAATATTGCAAGGGGTGGAGATCGAAGAGCTTTTAGAGGAGGCAAATTCAGGTAACGATGATGAAAAGATAAGAGGCCATGAATTCTTTGAGAACGAGGTGGACTCATCCTTTTGTGGTGACCTATTTATCGACCTTCCAATGTACGCGAAGTTGTGCCAGGAGATTGAGATGGGACCATAGGCTACACCATACTTGCACATCTACCTACTCAATTTATTGATGAATCGCTTATTTTTCAGAGTTATATTACTGTGCTTTACTTGAATCTTTATATTGATTATGCTAACATCATTTTTTGTCTGTGTAGGCTACTTTTGACGATATTTGGAGAGTAGGACGAGTCGAGGAATGAGAGATGAGGAGTTTCTGGAGATATTCACATACATTTCTCTAGATCAGATGACTCGAATCAGAGATAGGGCGGACGAGGTGCTGTCTCGGACACCATCATGTCATTTCATTAGATCTACTTCAGCACGCTCTGATGCTTCAATTTCTAGTAGACGAGGTCGACGATCCAGATTGGGCCTAGACAAAGGGAGTGGTTCTGGGGGGTGCTGCAGAGATGTGGACGAGGTCGACAATCCAGACTGGGCCTAGACAAAGGGAGTGGTTCTGGGGGGTGCTGCAGAGATGTGGATGCTATGAGCCCATAGTCGGCTTAAGATACGTGTGCTACTTCTCGCTCTTGTATAGGTTAGAGAGAGGGTAGCTCAAATGGGTGTTGTGGAGGTACTGATGAAATGTCTCCGTCTTATCGTTCTGGTGGAGGTCTCTCATCTGTAGGATTTGTCACACCTGTGGGGACATTTACTCCAGCGACTCTATCTTTTGCTCAGTCATCCATAGGTGGCACCCCTATGGATGCTACTTTGAGAGATACCATCCTTGTGGGTACACCAGATGTACAGGGGTCTCTTGGTTGCCCATGAGCGCAGTCGTAGATGGGAGAGGACACACCTTAGACATACCATAGATGGGTATGGATACCTTGTAGATGATAGGATAGGAGGTGTGATCATGAATGATGAGGGGAGGAGGGTGATGTCTCGCATGAGAGAGTTGTACCAACAAGTTTTTTGGAAAAACTTCTTTGACCATTGGAAGAACATACCCGAGGGGATCAAGGACTATATAGTAGCATCCTTGCATAAGGAGTCTCCCATACCTACCGTGGCAAAGAGGTTTTCCATTGGGCGGATAATGGAGTGCATGTATGCGTACATGCTCAAGTAGTTTACTATATATATACCCTCCATATCACGTGCGTTCAAGGCCTATTTATAAATATCCTTATCTGTGAATTTTTTCTTAATAAAAGATAACCCTTTTCTATTCAATCTGTAAGTAACCCCTTTATATGGGACCCTTCTGTATGTAAAAAATATGTAAAATTTGTATTTTTTAAATCCCTTATGTTGAACTCACATGATACATACATATATTTATGACTGATCTCCTCGGGTGTACATGTCACACAAACGATCGGATGCATGCAAGGCACTCAAGAGGGGCACCTCAAAGCTTAAGTGGCTAGACGCAGATGACTTGCGAAGACTTAGGGAGAAGGCTACAGATTCTCCAAGATGTTGGAGACATTAGCAGGATGCAGCGAGGGCATGATTGGAGATAGCGATCGTGCATCATCTGGGAAGTGGCGGCCACAGGATTTAGCTGGAGGACTTTGTAAGTTTTTCTTTTATTCTTCTCACTTTCTTATTTGCAATATAACTTGTACTAATAATCGTGTTTCTAACAGTGGTATTCTGTTTTCTTTGCAGCACTCCATTACAAAACCATGATCCCATCGGCCTAGAGACTCGATATGCAGAGAGACACGGTCTCACTATATTAATCTATAAACTATATGCACGCGGTGGCCCAATAAGTCAATCATCTTTCTTATGTGTAGTTACTTTTTTTAAAAAATTGCATTATGTATGGTGGACTGATGTGTAGCTGTTTATTTTGCAAAGTCTGTCCAATGCTCCTTTGCATCGAGATGAGCTTTCAGATGGCGAGGATTTATAGCTTGCACTTGGATTTGTGGAGTGCACATCCTCTTCTTTTTTGGTCTTGTGATTTATTGGCATGCATCTTCTATGTACTATGTTGTTATCATCCTTTGTATCTTGCCATAATTCCATGAGTCTTCAACAAGGATCTTGTACTTATTTTATGTATCAGTCTTGTGGATTCAAGTGCATTTTGCACTCATCTTAATGACCATTGCACACCTAACATGTAATTCATTTGTAGAATATAAATACACCACATAGTGCTATATGTGGCTGTCACAAAATTTTTATTTTCTCAGTAACCGTTGCTATTAGTATCACGAATTTACTGTGCGTGTCACTATTGGCATTACAAAGCGTTGTTATATGCGTCGGTATTTGCATCGCAAAACCGACAAAAATTGCGATGCAAATATACCGACAGTTTTATGGAGACGTTGATACCAATGCGTTTAGTGACGACAGGGGCAATTTTTTTAATGAACATTTTTGTCGCTTTGAATGTTGGTATGCGGCATGTATATTATAGTGTTTACGCCAACTTCTTGTCAATGTACTTTGTGCTCCTTGTGTATATCCAAACAATGTGCCTCATCTTCTTATATTTCCCCTACAATATAATCAAGTTTAACAATGTTAAAAGATTTTATGGTGCATATGTTGCAGATATAAATATATACTCCTTTGTGCTCTATTTAACAACAAAATTAATATACTTACATAATAGAAAGTTGTATCAACAAATAAGCTACAAAGATAAGTAGTTTACTTTTGCACAACCACTTAGGCTTCTACATATGAAGAGAACTAATAACATAGATGGACTTAGAACATACAACACCACAAAAAAACATTGATAGATTTCATGAGTATTACCTCTAATTAGTAATAGATGCATATAGTGTAGATATTCACAAAATTTATTTAAGAGAAAAAAAAGAATAATTTTTAAGATTTCAGAATGAATCATAACCTTAAGGATATGCATATAAGGAAAAAAAGAGATTAACAATTGAAGGAGCAAGAAATTGAGATAGACTTGCTCAGACTTCAAATATACTCTCAATTTTCATAATGACTTAAGGAGTTCTAGCAATCAAATTTGTTCATGACACCTGAATATAAAACTCAAACACTTAACACGAAACAAACATAATGGTATAAAATAATCAATACTAAAACAATCTTTTTTATGTTATAGACATATACATATACATATACATACATACATATATATATATATATATATAATCAACACATTTTTTCCAGCCTGATCTGGTTCTAGTCTCTGAGCCGTAGGCAAGGCAAGCGGATGATGATGATAGTTGAAGGACCTGAGAAGCATATGCCATGCCTACTGATCTGTAAATTGGACATACTAGAAACTGATGCCGTTTCCCACATGATCACTCGTAGGATGACTTTGCGCTCTCTTCTTGCACAAGTGCATGCAGCTACGCTCATCGCAGAGAGCAGGATCCAACCGGTATCATATACAGCCTCTCTCTCTCTCTCTCTCTCTCTCAGTGCAGGGTCTGGTCATGCCTAGGAAGCCTTGCTGAGAGGAACGAGTAAGTCAGCTATGCACAACTTTCAAGGTTACCTTCCATTCTTTAGATATCACTTTTACTCAAGCTCCATTATGCCTAGCACACCAAATTTTTTACTTTGAAAGACAAAAACTTGGTTTGCAAATTGTTATATGTAGTTATATAGCATGTTATTAACCTTAACTGTCTTTGAGCATAATGTTGGAATCGTTGAGGGAGATAGCATCATTGTAACCACCATTGAAGTGGTTGCTTCAAGTTATATAGTATTCTTTTAATGTTTTGTTTGCCAGTAGAAAGAAATGCATATCAACATATTTAAGTATAGGTGCGTATAAAAAAAGGTTAAAGATTGTTTGAGACATTGAGGATGAATTGGATGTTGCAAAGGATGAATTGGATGACAAAATTTATTTGATGGAAAATCATATAGCATCCCAAAAGTTTGGGAGGGATGTAAATCTATAGCTACCCCTCTATTGGAAGGGACTATAGGACAACCAATGATTTAAGTAAGTGCATCAATTTTGTGATTTTCTTGCATGAGTATACATTCCACGCTCCCATATAACATATCTAAACACATAAGAGTTTTGCTTTAAATGTAGGCAAGCATGCATATTCGTAGAGAGAGAGAGAGCGAGAGAGAGAGAGAACAATAATAAGAATAAGAATAAGAGAGTTATGAGTATGCATCTTCATTTAAAGAAGAGTGATTGATGTGTATGCACAAATATATGAAATCTATAATTTGATATCTAAAATTTAGCCTTTGTAAGAAGAAATATCATGTATACTTTATGTTTGCATGTACTTTATGTAAGCAGAAACATAGAGATGTGAGCAAGACACATGGCTCGTGCATATGTGCATATACTTGTGTAGTAAAGAGCTAGAATCATTAAGATATGCCAACATATATAGGCACATGCTTGCACACTTACAGACACATGCATAATGAAGAGCAATCACACTAACTAATGTAGACACATTGGCACATGTGCACACACACACACACACACACACACACAATCTCTCTCTCTCTCTCTCTCTCTCTCTCTCTCTCTCTCTCTCTCTCTCTCTCTCTCTCTCTCTCTCTCTCTCCATTTAGTCTCCCATATGCGAACTACATGTTTCATGGATAGTCTTGCCTATTACATGTTAGAAAAGGGCTAAAAGAGAATGATATAATTGAGGGCATCAAAGGTAAAGAAACAACAATGAGAGCTTTGGTGAACAAAGATATTATCATCCACAAGCTAGCATTTCCAATCCCAAAGTGCCACTTGAGTGGATAGGGCGAGTGAGAGGAGGGAAATATAGAGATAGGAAAGGAAGCAAAGAGAGAAGCAAAAGAAAGGATTTTAGAACTAAAAAATGAGGTTATTCACAAGGCCAACCCTTGTTATCACCATTTCCAAGGGGGGGATAAACTAGGTTACAATGAGTCTCTATCTCCATCAACCTTCATCAATCTCTTGGACAATGAATGGATCTATCTACACCATCAAACATCTAGCATAAGGATCATTCAAGGAGTTTATAAGGAAAGACAAGGAGCTTGGAATGGCACTCAAGAGGGTTACTTCAATCTCAAAGCTCACAACTACAACTATGTGAGATTCACTACCTACAAAGACTTTGAGATTCTCTCAAGCTAAATTCACTACCTACAAAGCCTTTGAGATTCTCCCTAGTAAACTTAGTTCTCTTGTATTGATGTGTCGGAATGTATTATGAATTGATACTCTTGCGTCTAAATAGCACTTTTTCAAATTCCAAATCCAGCCTAGAAAGGCTAGGTCAGATGACTCCTTTGAGCACTCCTATTGATGATGAGAAAATAACATAGCCTATTGTAAACCCTCATAAGTGGTTTAAGATTAAATGCACCTAACATAGGCTAGGGCTAATCCACAAGACCCTTTAATGGTTGAAGCATCAAGATCCATGAGTGTCTCTTCTTGTGGGTCATGCTACAATTCATGCACGTTGATAAGTTAATATAGACTCTTAAATAGATAAGATAGGATCCTTTTAAGACCACAAGTAGCCATTAGGAAAACCTTAGAGAAGGGAAAGGCTCTTAGGATCCTCATAAAGGAATTGGAGTTTAAAACTAAAGACCTAAGGGGTATACTTTCTATGGAAAAATGTGATGTCTTATTTGTAGCTCTTACGGTATGATTGAATCACAAAGTTATGAACTAGGGAATAAATCGATATTCTCAATGTGATATATCATAAGTTATTATAGATAACCCTAAGTAATGTGCTCTTAAGTGGTTGCACTCTTTAGAAGGAATCCTACATGTTCGAATTGTTAGAAATCATGTGTTTCTTGTATAGTCATTTCATGCATGTAAGCCTTAGTTTGAGTCAAATAGGACATTAAGAGCTTTGACATTGTTTTTTGCTTTAGACACTTTAGATGGAGGACACATTAGTGCATTTCTTTTTGTATACTTTTTGGCTATTTTTAAGGGGTTTGACCACATTTGAGGTTTTCTCTCTTTTTCAACTTTATACAGGTGGCATGCCCTCCCACTTTCATTATCCATTATCCATCATTGATCATTCACGATCAATGATCCCTCCTCATTCTCTTGTCCCCCTGCTATCATATCTAGCATCCACACTAATGTGTAGAGCTGTGTATTGGGGTCGACCATTGCAGCCTTATATCTTTAGCCATTGTAGTCACATTGTTCCTTCTCTCTCATGCATTCTCTTTGTCTCCTTCTTCAATCCGTGCTTACTTTCTTCTTTCCATTGCACACTCTCCCATGGTATTAGAGCCATGAGTGGAAGCCGGAGACCTTGAAGAGAAGCATGTTGTCCGTGACAAAAAAAATTCGGTGCCTTCTACATGTGCTGTAAATCTTGTGCTTGGAGTCAAATAGGGTAGGACGGCCTCTATTGTGAATCTTGCATTTCTTTTGAATTGTAGTCCAAAGATTAAGCCCCACACTCCTCAGAGGGAGTCCCTACACATAGATCAGTGTCAAAAACCTCGTAAGCACAAATAGAAACCCCTCCGGCTAAATGCCTTGACCCCATTGCAGTTCTCCTACATTAAGGGGATTATTCTCTTTGTATGGTGAATTTGGGTGATCAGACGACTGGGGCTGTGCCAGTGGTGGGCTACTATTAGGCTGGGCGGGGAAGATATCAGTCGGGACTGGAATGGTGTAGTCCCTGGCTACAGCTGTTTCAAGAATGCTTTTAAACAATTCATCAAATTCCCACTTGTCTCTAGCTGCCTTCTCCTCACTTGGTGCCTGAGTGTCTGGTGGGGGCCTACACGACTGGTGTTGCCACACCCTGGGTGCTCCCTTGAGCCTTTGTCCTCTTGGCTTGGGGAGTTTTTGGCATGCATCATGGGCAGTGTCTCTTGGGGCCTCTTTTTGGTGCATACCTCTTCAGGGTAGGCACATATCGCTTTGGTGGAGGCGCTTGTGCCTTATGCTCCCTTCTACGGAGGAGAGCTTCCTTGCATGCTAGCTACATTGTGTGCTCCATGATGGCTACTGTGGGAAAATCTGCAAAATGTGAATCAAGGTTAGGCTTTGAGACATGATAGAATTATTTGCATGAAAGGGATTAAAGAGTGGATTATCAAGCGCATATGAGGAGGAGGGCCGAGGTGAGGCATGCAGTGTTTGTTGTAGAGGGACGACCCCCGTGATGATGTTCGTCTTGCCTAGACTACAGCAGGCATATTCCGGCCATTAGCAGATCTTGGCTTATGCTAAGTTGCATGGACTAGTTGTCATGGAGTGGAGCAGGGCTCATCCCCAAAAGGATAGACCGAAAAGGGAAAAGGTGTATAGAAGGGGACGATGCCCCATCTACGCCATCAGAGATGTTTGTCAAGGCTTCCTATGGCAGTAATGAGGGTTGCATGCCCTCCACCTAGAGGCGAGAATGGTCACATGCCTTCTAAATGTGTGATGAGAGGAGGAGCTGAGGAGCTCAGCCTGTCAAACCCAACTTTTCTCCCTGCGCTTGACTATCATTTCTTGTGTGTGTTGATATTATCTATACAAGGTCACAAAACTCATTGTTTATTTATATACATATTTACAAATCCAAGTCACTTCGTGAGGATAAAAACCAATTGTAGAACTCAGGATTGTACTGGAGTGTGGCACACGCATCCAGTACTCGTGGCAACTTACTCAATAACAATAGATATTTTGCAACATCGAGTAGCATGGTACCTTGTCTGAGTCTGCTAGCAACATGTAACTCCTCCTCAGTGAGAACCATATCAGCCAGAGAGTTCTCTTGGCTAGTTCTAGCTAAGTCCATACCCTGAATGGCAGCCAATACTTGAAAGAAAGTCAGGACCACATAGATTTTGTCTCTTTGAGAATGCCATTTAGCCAATCGCTCCTCTACTGTCATAATCTGGGCTCCTAGTTCGACCATTGCAATGTGGTTTTCAAACCAAGGTTTTCCAAATTGACTTCGACCCCCTGATTATCACTTTAGTTGCTCTATCTCTAAAAGATTTGGTTCGCAGAGCACATAATTGAGTGTTACAGTTAAGCCATCTTCCTCGTCAGAGGTGAGTCACATGCGTTCATGCAGGAGCCTGTCATAGTGCTCATCAATATGTTCTTGCTCTTCCCAGGATAGGGGAAATGGCAAGTATTCCCTAAGCTTCTTCTTGGGGAATCCATCCATATCCGCAAGGACGTAGACACGTGCGAATACTTTGAGTTTAGCATCCAAATCGGTTAAGCATTCTGCGACACTTCTATGTTCAACGAGGGCTTGCTCGGTTGCTATCTCATGCAAGGTTCTAGGAGTTTCCCTAGGCTTTAGCATAGCTTGGGGCTCAGGCCTAGATAAGCAAGATTGGTAAACTCTAGGATTGATTATGTCCTCGTGGTTTCGTATTTTTCCTGAGATTTTATTGTTATTGTGTCATGGTTCTCCTCAGATGTGACTGGTATAGTCCTGTCACCTTGTTGTGATAGTGTTGTATCCACTCTTGATTGGTTAATGTGAGTTTTGTTGTCGGTGGATTGAGTGTTTCAAGAAACCATTGATGGAAATGGTTGCTTTGATTTTTTAGAGCACATGGATGTGTCTGAGATCTCACTTTTGTTAGGAGATATGGCAGTGGATTCATTCGTGGGCGGACTCGATGCTTTATTCCCGGCAGCCTTGATCTCAATCTTCTTGGGGTCTACAACCGCTTGCAACTGTCATTGTTGTTTTCGTTGTTCTCTTCTCTTTCTTAGGCAATCGAGGTGTATCCTTGGAAGAATTGGGACCTTGAACTAGGCCAGTCATTGATGTGCTTGGTTGGGCCTCAGCATTCTCTTTCTCTAGTGTATCCTCATGGGACATAGGTGCAGCCTGCTAAACAGCCCTGCTAGGTTGTGAGGGTACAACCACCACTCTTTTTGGAGAGTCTAGCTCTTCAGCTGATTCCCCTCTATTTATCAAGCCTAGGCTTTACATGCTTTGGAAGTGCTGGAGTTGTCAAGGATGTTGGTTGCAACACCTCCTCCATAGGTGAATGGCTAAGGACATGTTCCGCAAGGGGCATTGTCACAGCCAAGGGTTGTGACTACTATGATCCCTAATTGGAAGTAGTAGCAGCTAGTTCAGTGGACTGGCTACTCTTGGTGGATTGCGGTGTCAAGTCCTTAGGCCGATCGAAAGTGGTCGTGTTTTTTGTTGCCCTTTGAGCATTCACTTGTGTAGATTGAGCATCAATTGATCTAGTCACATTAGGTTGCACAGGCATATCCTTGGGCCGAGAGCTGCGGGTAGTGTCATGTCGGACCTTTTGGACATTTGGAATCTTAGATGGAGATAGAGATTGGGATTGAGAAGCTGCACTTGACAGCTGATGTTCTGCTTCCTGTGTCCATTTAGGGAAAGAGGGTGTAGGAGATCTGGGACTCTTAGGTGGACTTGACACTGGTTGAAAGATTTGCTCGCAATTGTTAGACGATTGTGCCATTTGCTTTGTTGAGAAATCAACCTTCTTATGAGTAGTGTTGTGCATGTGGTGCTCATGATCCTCTTGGGAAATCAAAAGCTCCTTGAGCACTAGTGGTCTTTGTGCACGCCCAATGGTTACATCTGACATCTGCTTATTAAGCATGTTAGGCTCTTCCTTTCTAATACTCATGTTTGGTTTCTTGCCCCGAGACCTGGATTTCCTCTTAGATTTCCTCCTGTGCTTCTTTGCTTTTGATGCAATCTGGCCTTCAGTTATAATAGAGGTGGTTTAGCAAGGGGTTTTTGTACCCATATCCATCGGTTACCTACGTTGTTATGCGAGCGGTGATCGAGAGCAAGCCTCACTCACAACCCGATAATGAGACGTTAAGGAGTGCCGGTTGGGGTAATTGACTTTGTCGAATACACAACTCAATTTGAAAAATTCAAATATTTGATAAAACACCACAAAACAAGACTAAAAACAATGCCTCTTATAGTTCACAAAAAATTTAAAACCCGTATGCGGGTAGAGCATCACACAACCACACAATGGAAATACCAATAATTCGAAAACAAACCAAGAGAAATCTATTCTCATACCTTAACATTCTTGAGCCGAGGCTTGACACATTGACATCCAAAGGCTCCAACTTCCAAATTGGCATGACAAGAGCTCACTCTAGCATGCGACCCTCCACTCTCCTCTCTCACAAAATACAATTATAATCAAGGGGGAAGGCCCCTAACTCTCCACTCTCATCTCCTTATATAGTTTTCTATCCACACTCACACACATTAGACTTTTTGCTTTCAGCTTTCAGCTTTTGGCTTTTGCTTTTCTACTGCTTTTCACTATTTTTGTTTTTTCTGCTTTATGCCTGTTTGCAACTTGTTTGGATCATAACTTCGTCATTTGAACTTTGAATATAGATATTCGAATACTCAAAACGATCGGAACGCATCTGATCAACAAGCTTGCGCGGGCAAAATTACAAAAATCCATCAAAATTGACAAAAATATTGATTTTTGTAAATCACATCTTTTTTTCTCCATCTTTTATCTTGGATGACTTATTGCCTTCCTTGGCCTATTGTTCTTGTAATTGTATACACTTTTAGCACATATGTCCTCTTTTTCTTCAAGAAATACTCAATGATGAGGTAAAATGTACGACCTTTTTCCTTTGATCCTTGAGTCTTCAAAATGAATATTCTCTGGATATGAACCTGTTTTTTATGCAGTGTGTCCTAGTAGGAATATGATTTGAAAGAGAACTCCGTGCACAATCATTCATGATTTGAGAAAACATGCAATGTTGGATCCATGATATGCAACCAATCAATCGATGCTACACATAAAAATTATGAATGCACTGAAGAAGTTGTGCCTAGCCTATCTAGATGTGATCGTGCGTCATGCAAGATGCAAACAGAATTCCTTAATTAATTAAAAATTCCTTATCCTCACCTCTCAACTCTCATCAAAAAGATATGATATACTCCGCTCCACCCATCCAAAATCTCACAATCACTCTAAAAAATGATGGTCCTTAAGATGTTGACCAGATAAGAACAACCCTTCTCACAATTGATGGCGTCCTTCACGACCCTCTAACTCTCCCAACCACCTTACACTCTCAACCAGAGGTTCCTAACTTTGTGATGAACATCCCAAATGGTGCGTGCAAGAAATGTGCGTGCTCAATGACAGGTGCTCTCTCATGTGCGCATGCATCTAAAAGTCATTGCATATAGTTGCAGCGGACCTCATGACGTGCTAGTGCTCAATGATGCTGCAAAACGTGCATAATCCCAACCCATGGCATGGAAGTATTTGATAAGAACAGGAGATGACCCCCGAGTGCAGTGCATCAACAAGTGCAACGTGAAGTGCTCGTGAACCCACAGTCCCAGTGATGTGCAAGAGTCTCGACAAGAAAATATACCTAGCTCCTCAATGTTCGGTAGCTACTAGCAAACTCCAACTCCTACCTGTCCAAAAAAATACCAAGCTCGACCAAGGCTATCAAGTTTCACACTCAACAAATCAAACAAAAAGACAGAAATAAATCCTAAGCTAGACAAACACAATAAATCGAATTACAAAACAACAAAACAAACTGTCACACAACAACTAAACTAGCTAAAAATCAAACCTAACTACAATTTGACTAGGGGATTTCAGTTTTCAAAAAAACACTTGACAACGTAATACCCTTGAGCACATAGCGATGCTTTGGATATCCATCGAGGCGTTGTGCTAGCTCTCCATCGATGCCTTCATCTATAAGGCTTAGGCTTCTTTCGTGGTCTTCTACTATGTTTGTAAGTCCAAAGCCTACCCTTGGCATTGTCTCCTAACCTTCTTGTTTCAAGCCTGGCCTCACTCAATGGTTCTCTTTGTTCAACATGCACTTGTAGCAACTCTTTCAATAAGTCCTTGCTCTCATCACTAGGCTTGCTTGGCATGTCGAAATGTTCCTTGTCTTTCCCTCGAGGTTTGATGAGGTCACCCTTACTAAAGGTTGTGATTATCCTCACACCCGATAGCGTCAAGTGTATCCTTTGTGTGACATAGTCGACCTCACACTTGGTTGCCCTTATGAAGGGTCATCCAAGGAGGGTTTCCTTTCCACAACTACCACTATTTGGAGAAACATGGAATAGTGCAGGCAAGCTTTCAGTTTCAATAGTTACAAGGATTTTGCACTTTTCTATGAGTGCTTGTGGGTGTCCCCCGTAAAGACTAAGAGTTGCATTAGTTGGTGTGAGCTCTGGTTGGCCTAGTAGGATCCATGCTTCATAGGTGCAGATATTAAAATCTGCTCCTTCATCAGTCAAAGCATCGACAGTGTGCTCTCTTTTTGCGGTGAGTTTGACCCTAAGATAAGTAGGCAGTACTATGTCTTCATCTTTCGGGTCTTGCTTTATAAATTTAAGCCTTTTGATAAATGCCCTTGAGTCCGCAACTGCATGACCAGATGTGGATTCTCCACTAATAACTTGGATCGTCTATACAATGCTATTCAAGGTGCATCTATCATCAGTATTGTCATATCTAGTCATCCTCGCAGTTGCAGCTTGATGTTGTTGATTTTCGCTTTGACTAGATGTAGTCCGAATGCAACACATATGTTTTTTTGCAGTGTGACCTTTTACCCTTATTGGCTAGATTGGCCCATTGAGGTTCTAGGGTCTCTGTTTGTCTTTGTTCGGGTATGGGCTTTGTGTAGAACCATTACTATACTAGGATCTAATTTGGAGGACCTGTCACGGTGTGCATTTTCTCTCCAACCTACTTGGGGGAGATATGAAGGGGCAACGCCCCCTTTGTGGGGATCCAGGGGGGGCAGTCCCCCCAGCCCATAGGGCCGTTACGGTAAATGCCATGCGTAATTTGAAGGACCATTTATAGCCAAGTTTTGAACTGCTTGCTTTAGATTTCAGCCCAATGATACACCTCTGATGTGGTTTCGGCTCTATATGCTCTCTCGGTCAGTTTCGGGATCTACACATTAAAATTTAAAAAAATCCAAATTCAGCCCAACAGGTTCAAATTACAGGGGCCGAATGTCTGATTCAGCCCGCCCGAATGGCCGAGGGTCGAATGTACTAGTCCGAATGTTAAATTTGATCGGTCCGAGTGCATTTGTCCGAGGGCCAAGTGGCCGAGTGGGTCGAGGGACGAGTCTCAAGTTGGTCCGAATGGCGTTGGGCCGAGTCAGCCGAGGGTCGAATGACCGAGTCAAGTGAGCCGAGTATGAAGTGGTCCAAATGCTTCACTCGGATGGGCCAAGTGAAAGGCGTGCGAGTGTAGTTGGACGAGGGCCCAAGTGGTCCAAGGGCCGAATGGCCGAGTGGTGCGAGGGCTGAATACAGGACGCTGGGCCGAGGGCCGATTCTAGGACTCGACCTAGAATCGCCGTTACTTGGACGGGCCGAGCGTGACACGTTTTTTTGTCAAACTTCCAAGAATTCGTCGCGTCAAGTGATCGAGGCCTTCCTACTTGTTGAGCACCTCCATATCCAAGCCACCAATGTAGGAAAAGGTGTGGAATTACTTATGCTGCGCAAATAACTCCTAGATGACAAGATCAAAGCATGTCCACGCAATGAAGCTCTCTCCCTCTCTCCAACTCTCCTGAAACCCTGCAATGCAAAATGTGGCCTTTCTTGCCACTCCTAGCCCCTTATCACCCCTGCCCAAGCCTGTACTCACCTTAGTCTTGCTTCCCTTACTAATATTTAACCCAAATTTTCATTTTTTACCCTTCTTTTCCCTATTTCAGTCTGTTATATAGCAATAGAAAACCCTATTGTGTGCTCCAATGTTTTGCTCCTATCCTTCCTAAATGCAAGAAAAAATCACAAGGGAAATACCTACATTACTTCATCATGCTTTTCCAAGTCCAAAAACCAAAACCGTACTTACTAAGGAGATCCAATACCTCTTCAAACTCCCTCGTTTCCTACCTACCTACCTACCTCAAGCACCGATTTGGGGAAAACCCTACTTCAATGCTCGATTCAAAGCATGTAAATGCTCAAGGCTTGAATTTGTTGGTCCCGAAAATGAAACCAAAATGTGGGAGCTCTCGCTCAACCACCAAGACCCACGGACCGCTTATTGCTTCAAGCGTTCCAAGACGAGCACTAATGGCTACCTCTCACATAGCCAAAGTGCTACCTATCCATGAGTGTACTAAGCTTACCTCCATGCCGACCGAGTTACCTCCTCTCCCACGCCCTCCGGTAGCACCATGATCCAAGTGCAAGCTTAAAGCAAGCTCCACCCTCAAGCTCGACGCTCCAAGCTCCATTTCCGCGAGCAAGAGAAGAGAAGATAAGAGAATAGAAGAGAAGAGAAGAGAAGAGAGGAGAGGAGAATATGGAGAGCTTCTCCTCCCCAGTCCCTCACCCTCACACACTCACTCCCTCACACTCTCACACTCCCTCTCTCAAGCACAAGCTCAAGCTAGCAAGAACAAGAAAAAGAAGAGGAGAGAAACTTTTTGCCACACACAAGAATGAGCTTCTCATTCACTTTTCAACTTTAAATACAAAACCCTAAATCCCTTTAGGCCCTTTTTTCCATTGTCCTCCTATCTTCCTAGCTTCCTTTCCACCGCCCGTCTACATTTACAAATTGCACAGGTGAGAGCCCGATACTCTTAAAATAAATCATGGTGCACCTTGCGCTTTTTCTTTTAAGTTAATGAAATTTAAAATAAATCATGGTACATACCATATATGCATGTGTATGTGTACGCGTAGCCACCCATAGGCATACATATATGCATAAGCACAACCTAATTACTTTCTCCTACTACTAATCCCAAATCCAACATTTTGGATTTTTATTTATTAAATCACAAGCTATATGATTATCAAGCTTTGGGATTGTACTTATCTACTTTAATCTAATTATGTTATGTTTCTAACACCATCCAAATTTGCAAGGTAGAAATATTCTTAAAACTATTTTCCTTCCAAAATTTAACTAGTCCATTATAATTCTCACTTGATAATTCCAAGATTTCATTGTAGAGTTGTGTAACTTGCAATGAAGTAACTATAAGAAACTACCCCCAAGTTATTACATACAAGTCCCTAGATGCAATTCATGATAAACTCCTTATTTTTGTTAAATTTGGTACATGATGTCATGTGCAAAAAGGTACAAACCACAAAAACTTTAAGAATGTCTATCACTAGAAGATTGTAGTTGTGTGCCTATATAATTGGACTTGCCTATAAACATACTCAATGTGTACATTCTATGACCATCAATCACAAAGATCACAAGTGTTTTATGCCCCAATTTGGGAAGGTAAGTCTTGAGCCCACAATTAGGTGAAAAGTGGATCATTTTAGGGATTTTATGCATGATGTACAAGGAGTTTAAAGTTTGAAAGAGAGAGAGAGGAGTAACCCTACTTTTTTGCAACAATTCTCAGGGAGAGATAGCTTCTAATAAGGACTAGTTGTGGACGTTTAAAGAGGGACTTCAAAGGTCCGATCACAACAAATATAAAAAGGGAAGGGAAATGCTAATGTAGGAATGAACAAGCTAGAGAAAAGGAGAACAAAGAGAAGAGCTTTTTGAAGGCTAACCTAGGTGAAGACTTATTGCTGCATCCACTTGGGTAATTCACTATATGTATACCCTCTATATCACATGTGTTCAAGGCCTATTGAAAAATATCCTTATCTATAAATTTTTCCTTAATAAAACATAACCCTTTTCTATTCAATCTGTAAGTAACCCCTTTATATGGGATCCTCTTGTATATAAAAAATGTGCAAAATTTGTATTTAAAAAATCCCTTATATTGAACCCACATGATACATACATATATGTATTGGCTGACTTCCGTGGGCATTGCCATAAGGCAACAACATAGTACTACTATTGTACATGCTCTCTTGTAGTTACATGCTTATAAAGCCTTGTTTTAGAAGATCATGGACTGTTTTGAAGTCTTCTTGTATTTATACTATTCTAAAGATAAAAGTAAGGGTTTGGGAAGATTTTATGGGTTAATTTTTCTCTTATGCAATGATATTTATATGTATATGGGATGTTATAAAACATGATTCTTCTAAGGACTATTCTTGAAGCATGAAAGCATTGTATGATGTCTACCCATAACCATAATGATGTATTTGACCTCCAACTAATATTGGCCATGTCCATGATGAAATATGGACCCCATATCCAATGTATATGTTGGTTAAGATTCAAATTTATGAATCTTGGATATTTCTTTGAAACATAGACTAGTTTTAAATCCTACTTCTTGAACTCCTATCTCATAACTATCATTTCTTCCTATTACAATTTTGAAATTTGTTTCCTCCACTTACTTGAGTCCCATTAACTTTTCACCATACACATAAAATCCCTCAACATCTTTGATACACTCAACATTAAGGTTAAAGGAAGGTTTTTGCAAGATGGGGGAAGTTATATGTATTTGTAGCACCAAGAATAGTTACACTTATAGCAACAACAATAATACATACATCAATAATAATGACAGCAACAACAACGTGTTGCTACTAAGCTTGAATCAATTGTGAAAAAAGTAATGTAAGATATAGAAAATGATATGAAACTACTTAATGGCAAGAATGTATCAAAGTGTTTGAAGGTCTATACAAAAAGAGTGATTTTTTTGGGGCCTACAAACTAGATGGATCACTATTTTGTGCAACTTGTGAATCATGAACTCAAGCCATGCATAAATGAAATATTTTTAGTTCAACAAACCATATGGAATGATTTCAATGAAGCACTAAAGGAAGAATACTTTACGAAATATGTGGACTTATTCACAAAGAGAACTTTCTTGGAGTGGCTTGTGAAGCCCATTTGGCTATAACAAAGTTGCTTCCTTAATTTGAGCAAAGATATGCCTAATTGAATAGCATAGTATAGTAATCCATTGAATCTAAAAGCATTCCCTTATTTATTTAGTCAGCTAACTCTACACTACAACTGAGCCTTGAGTTGCTTTTGGAGGATGAAATTGGAGAGCAATGATTGAAGCCAAACTGAAAAGATGTAAAAGACATTGTGTCTATGATACTAAAATGACAAAGGAGAAGGGCAAAGATGCATATAGGTGGTATTCATTCACCTACCAATGAAGGAAAATAAGCTAATAGGTAAATAGTAGATCACTACTATGCCAGTGAAGGATGATATAATTGATGAGTTGATAAAATGCATATTAGACTTATAGTTGAAATTTGTGAATTTGGAAGAAAAAAGGAAGTCTACATGACCAAAATTTCACTCATGAAGGCTTTGTACACGAATATATTTGATGCAATGGTATAGAGCATGAACACAAAGACTACAAAACATATAAGGATGCATTGGATAGAAATTTTATTTTTTTCAAAGATGGAAAATTCATCTACGTGAAACTAGGTTGCCACTCACTTGAAACATTGGAGTGGGTAATATGAAAAAATTGGTAGATGAAATGGCTATTAAAAATGCATATGCTACAATAGAGATTGTGACATTGGCTTGAAAATTGAGAATATTTTCATGAAGGATTCTAGATGTGGGACTACTTTTGGTAAGAAAACAAAACCTTGGTCACATGCAGTGCATATTGTAGGGAAAGGAAAGATTTCTAGAGATAAGTTGAACAAGGCAATGAATTGGATTTGAAAAATAATAGCTTAGGATGCTCCAATTGATTCATTCTTTGTGTATGCATATCTTGTCAAAACCTCAAATACCATGGGAAAGAGAGAAAGTGGAATCATGGGAATCCAAGGATATCAAAGAGAGAGGAAAACGGAGCAATAAGATTGAGTTTGATTATCCTCGAGCTCTTGTAAAGTCTCCACTTGAGATGCCTATGGAAGATATATCAAAAGAAAAGAAGCAAGAATGTGAAATGAAAGGCAACCAATTGGATTACAAATTATAGTATGATATACAGATAGCTCCTATTTTAAAGAAGGTTTTGAAATATCATATTTCGAATAATAAAGTGGAATTTAACCTTAGATAACAGCCTTAGCATTGTCAAACATGAATTTAATGAGGAGATTATTAATACTACAAAGAGAAAGTGACAATTTGTTGGAGATCCAACACTTGCTCTATTTAGGGAGAAGAAAAACTAGGTTTGCAAGATATACAAGCAATGCATTGGAGATCCAACATATCCTATTGTTTAGGGAGAAGAAGAACCACATTTGCAAGATATACTAGCAACTCATGAGATGATGAGAATGTTGAAAATACAATTGCAATGCTATAATTGTAATTATTGATGCAAAAAATGAAATTGTTCATGTTGGAAATGCAATGCTTTGTAGCCATATCTCAAGAGGAGTATATCAAGTGCATTTCAATGAAGATGATGTAGCAAGTGTTATACTTAGAAGCCACTATATGCAAAATCACTATGCTAGAACAACCACTAAGATGCTAATAAAAGTGGAAGATCTTGTTGTGTCTTGGATTTCCTTGAGTGATCATGGATCTGAAATTAATGTTATGATCAAGAGTCTTTATGAAAATGAAAGGTGGCTAGTGGATTTAGAGCATGAATGGAGGATATGAATTGCTAATAGTGCATCTAGGGATTTGTGTACAATATTCCTAATGTGAAAGTTACTATAATTGGAGATGTTTGAGATGAACAACACTTTGTTCATATAAGATTATTATTCATATCTTGTGATCCTTGGGTGGCTGTACATTACCATAGTATGCATGGAAATCAGAGATTTGGATTATGGTTTAGTATACA
This sequence comes from Lygodium microphyllum, assembly GCF_053477565.2. Taxonomy (NCBI): domain Eukaryota; kingdom Viridiplantae; phylum Streptophyta; class Polypodiopsida; order Schizaeales; family Lygodiaceae; genus Lygodium; species Lygodium microphyllum. Next base: position 55,057,364 of record NC_141156.1, on the reverse strand, counting down.
CTATAATTAGAAGTAGTGACAAAAAGTGAGTTGTGTAACCTTACTATTTGTTTCAATCATTCAATAAATCATGATAGCCTAAGAGACTATCTTTTGCCTCCTAATGTTAAGGAATTCAAAGACTCTCTTGAGACAATGGTTTTTCAATAGGAATCATTGTAAAGTAAGAATATGATGATGCAAGATAGAAAAGGCTCTTGTCTCATATAGTAGGTTTAGGTACTTTTTCTACAAATTTGTTCCATTTTTTATAGATAGTACAGTATGTTTTTAGAAGTGTGAAAGCATGCGTAGAGCTACATCAAGAATAGTATATTTGTAAGATGTAGGAAGATATGAAGAGACATGGATTACTTGAAGCTAAAGAATATGCATTAGGAATGTATGATGAGCTATCCTATATTGATACCATGGATAAGCTTCCAGTTATGCTAAATTTTGGGCTAAAAACTCAAAATGGCATGGTTAAAGTATGCTCCTTTAATATGTATCAATTGATTGAATAATTTGTAAAACAAGAATATATTTGTTCAAATGAAATGGTTGAAGTAAGGGTTGATGCAAAGTATAAAAGTATGGCAAAAGAGATTAAGCTTGTTGCACTATCATCACACTGTGTCACTAATGAGAAAATTGAATCAGCATATTGTCAATCAAATTTTAGAGATTTGAAAAATATTGGGCATTTACTTTTGGTAGAGCCTCTAAAAGAATTGAAGATTAGTTGTGAGGATTTTCTTACACCTATAGAGAGACAATTTTATGGATATATGGTCTAGACATGGTAGAGCACTTGCATTTAAGTCATATGAAACTAGTTGTATTGATCTAAGTATTATATCACGTATGATTATTTTTACTATCCTTGTGTACCTTGGTATTTGCAACTCATTCTAGTGCCTAAAGCTCATCTACCAAGTTGATTGACTTATTGAATGAGAAGATTAACATAGGAATTTTGAAGCCTTCTTGAGCTTCATATTCAAACAAATTATCTACAGGATCAAAGAAAACTGAAATCTTGATGCTTATTCAAGATATTCAATTGGTAAATGAACTTCCTATAAAAAATGTAGTGATGGGTCCCATTGTGGGTGCTAGGAGACATATTTACTCTTTGGAAGATGCATGTTTCGGTTATGACCAATTTCACCTGGCTATATAAAGTAGAGATCTTACTACTATAAAAAAACCATTGGATTTGGTGCAAATGTGTACTTTAACATAAGGAGCTATGAATTCTATTGCTCATATTGTAATATTTTCCCCATCAAATGACCCCCTTTTCTTTTAAGTTAACAAAATTTAAAAATAATAATAATAAACACCCCCTTACTCACATCGCCAATTGGCAAACGGAGGGGGGGCTGCTATGGGATGACGGGATGGAATGGCGCAGGGAGGGGGAGCTGCGCTGATGGCCGACGGCTGCTCTAGGAGGACAGGTTGACGTGGAGCAGTGAGGCATCGACTAACCCTTCTCTCCCCCTCCACCATACTCTACATGGCGACTATCCACCTGGCCACCCTGATGGGGATAAGGGGGGGCTCCATACCATACTATTTCCCCCCCAATACCATGACAAAATCCCCCTTAGGCGAGAGAAGGAGGGGGGATTACTATTTCTACCCTCCCCTACTATCGGTCTAGAGAGAGAGAGAGAGAATGAGAGAGAGTGATAGAAAAGAGAGAGAGAGAGTGAGTGAGTGAGTGAGGAGAGAGAGAAAGGGAAATTTCCCTTGGAGGCTTTCAAGCTTCCCCTCTTTTTCCCCCTCTTTGAGAGGGTTCTCATGGTTGATTTTCTTCCACAAGGAGTCAACTCCCTTGTAGCTCCGGTGCGTAGCCGCAAAGAAAAAGGCGAACTATACGATGCCTCCCAAGCAAAGTAAGGTCCAATTGAGTGTGAATCTCACTTCAACCAATGCAGCTGCGGGTCAAGGAACCGCGACACTTGGTAACCAAGTGCGTCCCATAAATCCTACTTTGATGGGAACTCTTAAAAACATAGATCGACTTCATTGAGAAGGGATAAGTATTCTGGCAAAAATCTATGATAACTAACCACCAATTAGGTTGCATTATTCAATCATGTTGGAAATTGTGTTCTATTGCACTCTGGCATGTTTTAGAATGAACAACTTGCACAAAATATTATGCATTGGTGCACACTGAAATCAAGGACTTTATTGATTGTGTTTGTAGTGCATTAGATTTATGCACTAGCATTGGCATGCTTGAGAGGTAAAAGAAACTAAAAAATGGGTTATCGGAAAGATAAAGCATAGTCATCATTAGGCGGAAATCATACTTTTTGCATCGCGAAATTGGTGAAATTGGAAAGGTAGGTGTAAAGGCTTAAATCAAGTCCATGATGATCATGAGTTTCCACGATAACGGTTAAGTATGTTTGGGTCGTTGCAATACTAAGCCAAGTATTAGGCTCCTATAAACCTTTAAAGAGAAGAAGCTTGTATTTGCATTAGGCCTGATGACTTCATGTTTCTCACACAAAGGAAAAATACAAGTCTCTATTTACAATTTTCATAAGTGCATTGAAATGAATTCCCAAGAGTGGAAGATCCGCATTGCATCATCGTCTTAAGAATGACTCGCACCTATATTGTGTGGTATCATGGACAGTTTCAGTTGCACTACTAGGGATTCATCTCTTAAAGATAGACATAAGATGTGCATATGAAGTGCTAAAATTAATTGCTCAAGGCAATTCAATAAGATGAATCCTATATCATATGTAAGGCTAGGTCTTAACTCGAATTATTTAGGGTTTAAAAGTAAATGAACCAAACTATTGTTACATTCATAGGTTGACCTTGAGACAAGTAAACCACTCATTGGTCTCTATCCTAAATTTGGGCTCAATAAAGCCAAAACAAACTTGAAGACATCACCTTCAACCATGATACAACTCGATGTTAATACAAGGAAACTCGAGTCTCGTTTTCCCAAGACAAGAACATCTGACTAAAGGCTAGCAAGCTAAGACAGCTACATGGATATAGATTCAATTGCATAATCTCTCGCTCCTATCACATAGAAGCAGGATCGAAAAGAGGGAAATCTCTATCCCTTAGAGGATATTGGAAATTGATGCCAAGGCAAGAAGGACAAATGCTAAGCGTCAAAGATAGGGACTCCACCTTAGCAAATGTCGCGACACTCGCCTTCACCATTGTTTGTGCTTTTAAATTTAGAAACACCACTTGTTGTAAGAGGATTGTATGATCCCAAACTCATAAAAGAAATGGGAATAATGAATCAGGTTAAACTCTTGGAGGGCGCGCTAAACCACCCCCAGCTGGCGGCAAACCCTTGCCAAGGGGGTTCTACATAGTCGTGATGGGAACATGGACCGAACCCGCCATGAGAGGTCTCTCTACAGGTTGGTTTGAACATTGGAGGACACTTGGATGCCAAGGGGGGCTTTGGCTGTAAATTCCTTGCCTCCGGGTCCTACTCAAACGATCTGCATGACTTGAGATAGATTCTCAAGGCCCCTATTACTAGTACAAGGGCGAAATCTTGGAGGAAATAAGGTGCGTCCTCACGAATTACAGAAATCACCCCTTTTGAACAAGACTTGTATCTCACTTAAAATGCTAATATTAAGTTTACTTCCAAGGAACCTGTCTAAAATTGTTTTTTTGTTAGTGCCATAAGATTATGTGAACGAACACTATTCCCTAAAAGGGCTTAATTAAGGAAGATGATTTTAAATATCACACATAAATGTGATAGGGGCTAATTAGATAACTAAAGTACGCCTATTGAGGGAAGCGCATGGACAGAACCCCCAACGGGTCTGTCCTAGGTCCCAAAGAACTGAGAGGCTTCTCACAAGGTTTTACCATCGTTCGACCTTTAGGCAGTGCTAGGTTAGAACCTGATTTATATTGTTATAAGGGACCAGAATGGAACTATGCCCTATGGGCAGAGAGGTTGAGCGACACATCCCTCTTGTTTCTCATTCTCCTTGAACCAAGTGCGGTATGGATCTACTTCAGATTGGGTAACTCTGCATAAAGTAGAATGTTTAGGACACTCAACGCTAGAATGGTATTAGAAGATCTTGACCACTAGAGACTCAAGTTTCAGGTCGATCCTAGTGGGTTCGGCCATGAACGTTCCATTGCAAGGTGAACTTGGGAAACCCTAGGCGACAAACCCCGTGACATTCCATGGGAGTGCTAGGCGGCGACGCTTAGATTCGTTTCTTGATGGACTGCTAAAACATGCTTGCACAGTCAATAGGCAGGCACATTACACATATGATGAATGCCATGACTAAGGTTTTGTAGGATTATATACCATAGCTTACTATGCCTTTTCTAGATAACATGCCAAAAAAAGGATGTGCAAGATGAAGAATTGTATGAAAAGGGAAGTAGACAATTTTTTACACATCACATAGCCAATTGTGAAGGAATCTTGACTAGCTAGATTGGAAGAGATGAACCTCACTCCTTTAAGATAGAGTTAGTTCTTGTGGTAAATGAGGTCTTGATTTGGATCACATCTGTGGTTCATATGAAAGATGGCCATCTCAAGTTAAGATGGATTTTATTAAGACAATGGGTGAGACTTGCACACCAATTTTAGAGGAGGTATAGAGATGCTGGGGAGATTTTGTGTATTATCTCATATGGATTCCACACTTTTCACATATTGTAGATGCCCTTTATTAGTTGTTAAGAAAGGGGCAAACATTTGAGTGGGATAAAATGCATATAAATGCAATGAGAAAACTAAAAAGGTTGTTGCAAACATTGCCTACATTGAAAATGGCTGATTATATAGGCAAAAGAATCATCATTACTACCATTGATATGAGTCCTATTGGGATTGGTTGCGCCATTGGGCATAATGATGAAGAGAAAAATAGGTGTGTTGAATAAGGTTTGGGGCTAAAGTTTTGAATCAAGATCAAAGAAAGTATCCACAAATCAAAAGAGACTAGTGGAGAGTTATTGTAGCCTTGAAATGAGATCAAGAGTATTTTAATGGGATTCCAGTTATTGTAGAGATGATCACTAATTCTTGGTATGATCACTAGATGTTCCATTCCTAACATTGCTATGTTTCATTGGATTGCGTACATTAAGTCCTTGAATCTAGAGTTTCAACATATAGCAAAAAAAATCATCAAGTGGCTAATATGCTTTCAAGAATGAGATATGAGAATGAAAAGGGTATGGTTACAGATGATCAAGAAGCTAAAAGTGTAGGGACAACACTTGACCATGTATGTTATATCTCTTTAGTTGAGACCTTTTTAGAGGAGTTGTATGAAGATGAATGGCTACAAATCGGATAATACTCAAGCAATTAAACAAGAAGGGAATGGTGGATAAAATTAGAGTTTAAGAGGATTTGAAGGAAAGCATATGGATACTTCTCAAAGAATGGTTTTCTATGGAAGCACCCAAAGCATATGAGAGGCACCCCACTGTTAGTATATAACAGAGATACTCAACTATAGATTATGAAGAAAGTTCATGAGATGGCTTGAAGATATAGATGTTACAGTAAGGATATTGAAGGAAGCTAGGTTAAATAATTAGAGACAAGTTTGATCATACGCATAGACTTTATTCGAGAGCCACGGAGGAAGAAGATTGGACACTCACATATGATAGTAGCCTAGATAATCAAAATAGCACCATCAAGAAGGTTTCAAAGAGATGGTTTCATCCTTACATTGTGAATCATGTATATGACAATGCTACCTATTGTCTCTGAAAGCTTGATGGGACAGATTGGAAGATTCTTATAGCTAGAAAAAGGATCAAAAAGAAGGCATTCTACCACCTATGAAAAGGATGAAGATGGCAATGAGACTACCCATGATAGCATATAAGAGAAAGAAGATAATGATAATGGATATGAAGAAGATAATGGATGAAAGTACAAAGGATGAGATCCTTAAGGAAGCCCATCAATAGAAGATTCTAGCTATGTGTATATAGAATCAAACTTGTCTATAGACATGATGAATTCATATAATCTATGACCATTTGCAAGTCACGAGCCCACAATTAGGTGAAAACTAGACCATCTTAAGGGATTCATGTATGATTTAGAGGGAGTTTAAAGTGTGAAAGAGAGAGGATCAACCTCAATTTTTTTTCTAAAATTTTCATAGACAAACATGCTCCAAAACAAGGACCCAACTATGGACATCAAAAGGGAAACAAAGGCACTAATATAGGCATAAACAAGCTAGAGAAAAGGAGGAAAAAGAGGAGGAAACCCTTGAGTGTTTTGAAGGCCCATATATGTGAGGACTTACTATTGCATACACATGGAAACAAGGTAGCCCTACTATTATACAACGTCTCTTACAATTACATGCTCATGAAGCCTTGTTTTGAGAAGATAAAGTGAATTGTTTTGAAGTCTTCTTCTATGTTGTTGTCCTGAAGATAAAAGCCAAGGTCTTGCAAGATTTGGTGGGCTAATCATATGTTGTCTACTCATAACCATAATGATGTATATGGCATCCGACTGATATTGGCCATGTCCATGATGAAATATGGACCCCATATCTAATGTATATGCTAGTTAAGATTCAAATTTATGAATCTTGGATATTGCTTCTATGAAATACAAATCAATACAGATTAAGAAATTAGTGATTGAAGCTTCTCTATAAGGCTCTCATGTGCACATAGTGGAGAATCCTCCTTATCCCATGAGCAAGATTTGTTGCCCCATAAAAATTATCCACATGGCCATTGCCCCCACATTAGCAAAAGACAATGTTAATGTCTTCCAATCCCCCATTTTCTATGATCATTTAGCTTCTCTAAACCTCATGCATGAATATCCTATACTTCCTTAGAACTAGATTATTATGCTTAATTAGACATTGTTTTAGCAAGAGGCCAATGTGAAGGAAAGTTGGTTAAATGGCTATATTGGATTCCATTGTCTACGATATCCTCCCAAATAAACAATTTGAACCCTACTTCTTGAATTGTTATCCCTCATAACTATCATTTCTTCTTATTTGGCCATACATAGAATATCCCCTAACAACAATTTATGTGGAAAGCATCCATCAAATTTGAGGGCCTCTCTCTATAGGGACACTTGCTAGTATTTGAATTCTACAACCCTTAATGTAGAAGAAAAGTGCATAAATGCATCCCCTATGTATCTATAGGTCATAAAAGTAGTACTTATGTCAATGATTATTGTGTAATGTGTAGCAAAAAGAAAAAGAGCTATTTGTATTCCAATCATCCCTAGTCCTACAGTTTGAAAAATATGTAAATGAGACTTTTAAAATGTTGATGTAGTTTCTACCATAGCACACAAAGTATTGAAAACAAAAAGGGCATTGTGCTCTTTGAAATTTAGCATCTCAATAACTAAATATGCTTATTGATCTATCTATGCTCTTACCATACAATTGAGCCCTTAGTTTTAATCCTACATACATGATAAGTTGTGAAATGTGACCATCTTAGTTTGCAGCTACATGATTGATTTTCGTAACTCTCTATAAGTAAGTTCATAGATGGGCTTTTTTTGCTCAACAAATGAGTCAATGGAGTAAGGTCTTCTCTTAATCAATTTGCCCATAATGGTGGGTTTTAAATTAATTGAATTTTAATCCCCAATTGACATAACAATGTTGATAGTATCGAAAAGAAACATAGAGAACATGTTATAGTTGTTGGAAGTTTACCCATACAGAATGACCATATTATCATCATGAAGCTGCACAGTAATAAACAAGTGATGAGCCTAATTAACAACCTATGTTATCTAAGGATGGTCAAATAGCTAGTTGCAAGTTGTTAATGCACATTTATTGTGACCCTGTGTGTTGTATCCATCTTTATGTGCTTATTGTGAATTGTAAGGCTTATAAAACAATATGATGACACAAATAAATTTGATGTTTATGTACATGAAGTTGACCAAATGCTACCTTCTAAATGCATACTTACAAGATGCCATCTAATCATGTTCAACAAAACAGAGAAGTACCTCATTGGAGTTAGGAGATGTCAAAGTGTGATAAGAAAAGGATTTCTTGAGATAAAATATTGTATTCAATGTACATGAAGCGATTGTCACTCATTTTACGACCTTGAAGTGTAAAAGCATGAATTTTCTACCTAATTCTCTAGAATATTTTCTTATGCCATGTCTATAGGTCTAAAATTTCTTACAGCATGTTGAATGACTAACTATCATTGATAAACTAGCTCAAAGATCATTACAATTTACATTGTTTATAGATCAAGTTCATAAAATCCATGTAATGTTAGGAATTTCTTAGTGATCTATAGATTTCCTGTAGTTTTATGCACAATGTAGATGAAGACCTACTATTCTAAAGTACACCTATTAGTTAGCCCCTTCTTTCTCATTCCAAACTAGAGCATAACATTTTATTGTGCTTCCACAATGGACAAGAAACTAGTTAGTATAAGAGCATATATCTTCTAACAAAAGTCATTTGAGATAGATTTTGGTGTGCCTTAATGCCTTAATGTATAAGCATTTGCCCTTTCATGAGAGAATATCTTATATAATGTCTCTTGTAGGATAATGTGGGTTGTTGCTTCAAGTCAATACTCAAATGAATAACATCATTGCCAAGTTTTGATGCATAGCCATAGCCCCTAAGATTGTGACTAGGTTCTGCTCTCGTTACTAGTATTAGTATCAGTATCTAGTACATAATTACATGTGATCATTTGTTAGTGGCTTAGTGACAACTACTAAGTCCAACTCATAAGCTTGCGTAACTGGGTTATAGCATAATGTTTAGGGTGGATGAGTTGGACCGATTGAAAACCATCACGTCAGCATAGAGATTATCATCATCATGATCGAGTCTGAACCATCAAGCAAGCAGGCTTATGGTGAGCGACATGATTACGTTCAGGAGTCCATTAATATAGCGTAAAGTAGGACTGATCATGGTCAGCCATCACCAATGTGCATTAATATGTTAAACCGAATCGTGAGAACTTGATGATAGATGCAGCATATGATCAGCGCGTAAAATTTCTGGATAGGATTGCAGCACAAATACAGGAAGCAGTTAATTAAAAGTACCTTCTTCAGCTTCCTATTTTAGTTACATGTTTTGATCAAGAGCTCGGAAGTAAGAAAGGGCTGCACCTCGCTGGCTTTGATGCAGCTGCAAGCTTTCCATTTTCACCGAGCTTGGGGTCCCGAATCACAAACTTGAAGTGGCCGGAGCCGATCATGTAGAATCCTCCAAAATCAGTCGATAATATGAGTGTGTTTCCCTTGATTTTTTGATCTCAAAGAGATCAGTCATGAGATATAATCACTACTATATACTTGATATACAGCAAAACTAGCTGGCTACTGTCGTTAGGGTACAACAATTAGATCCTGTACTGTTAAGGGTGATTATGTAAATCTGTACCTGCTTGAAGGTTGGGACGCTCCCTATATGGAGAGCTATATTGATGGTAATTGGAAGGGGGGAGGGAGGGAAGAGACCGGGTACGATGGTTTATTGCATGCTGTGAGATGTTATAATAGTACGTTTGAGCAGGTTACATGGTGTACTGTGAGAGATGCAGATGCGTATGGGAAGGAAGCTGGACGTGGAGATCGGGGGCCGGCAAGTGAGTAAGGGCCGAACTGGCGGCAGCAGCGGTTGCTGTAGAGCTACAGGCAGCTGGCAGTGAGGAAGGCAGCTGGGGCGGGGCACGTGTGGGCGACGAGGGGATGTGGCAGGAGGAGCTGGTGAGGCCGATACCTGCAGCTGGCGGTGCGGGCGGGGGGGCCCGGGGCGGAGGTTCGGAGTCCGGGGCGGGGGGCGGGCCGGGGCGCTTGCGCTTCTTCTTGGCGTAGGCGATGCCGCGGGCCTTGGCCTGGAGCTCCCGGACCTCGCGGAGGTAGAGGCGGACGGCACGTGTCCCGAAGGGGTTGGACTCGGGCTTGCCGCCGTGCTCCTCGAAGGCGGCGCGGAGGCGGCCGATGAGGGCGTCGAGGGAGCCCCAGGCCTGGCGGAGGGGACAGGGGCAGGCGGGCGGGGTGGGGTGGGGCCGGCCGAAATAGGGGCAGCCGCCCGTGTGGACCTTGGTCTTGCCGAACTGGTCGAGGTAGTGCAGGAACTCCAGCACGTGCCCGCTGCTGCATCGCGACATGGCCAGCGGCGGTCTCTGGTTTTTCAGATACTGCCCGAACGTGTTCCAGTCTCGCCTCTTCTGGGCCTCGTACCGGCTCGGGGTATTACTCGCTGCTGCAGCTGCAGCTCCCCCTCTCCCCGCCGCCCCGCCGCCCGCAGGCCCGGGACTCGAGCCCGCACCGACCCCCCCCGCCTGCTGTTGCTGCACCAGCTGCTGCTGGACCACCCTGCTCAGATCAAACCCCTGCACCATCCTACTATCCATCCCTCTCCCAGCCCCCTCCTGCAGCTGCTGCTGCTCCTGCGCCGGCCCCATAGACGTCGTCCCAAACTCCTGCATCATTATCGTCTCTATTGTCGTCCCCCCGTTCTGCATCATCCTCACGCCACCACCAGCACTGATTCTCTGATCGCCTCCTCCTTCTCCTTCTCCTCTGATCATCGACATCCTGCAGCTCACACGCCTTTTGATCCTCTGATCAGTACTCCATTCGGGGACCCTAATTAACCCCCGGATTACGTTCCACCCACGCCTTCTAATCCCTTCTTAGGTTTTTTTTGACCCTCCACTCTTTTTTTCACATTGGCAAACATCAATGATGCGGCGCAGCTCGTCCTGTGTGAATCCTACTTCCAGATTGGGCTACAACAGGGGCGCTAGATCTTTAAGCCTGGTGTACGAGAGAGAGAGAGAGAGAGAGAGAGAGAGAGAGAGAGGGGCAGTGGGGAATCTAAAGGATGACAAGCAAAAGGGAGGGGTAAATCATCATCATCACTGTGCGAACACACAGTGGGGGCGAGGAAAAAAGCCAGGATTTGATGGGGCGATGGATCGATGCGAGAGAGAGAGAGAGAGCGAGAGAGAGAGAGAGGAATTATTTTTTTCAGAATTGAATAAGCCCCCAATTATTATTTTTGCGATTTTTAAACGACCGAATTCGGGAAAGAAAAGTGGGGAAAATAAAGTTGCGACAAGATGGGGTACACATCCGGACGGGACGGGAGAGCCGCACAGGTAATTGTGCACTTGGCCTGTGGGGGCCCACGCTGGTTCCCCGCGCCGGGAGGGAAGGGCCCGGCGCGGTGCTGACGTGGTGGGGAGGGGCCACGAGATGTGATTGGACCTCGACTGGTCGCTCGTGGGGCAGGCTGACGTCACGGTGACGCGGCGAATCTACGATGCTTCCGGCAACTCGTGATGCGGGCCCCGCCATGGACCCTGGTGCGCATCCAGGGGCTCGAGACGTCTCTCTCCGCCTCCCGTTAAAGCCTCTCTCTCTCTCTCTCGCGCGCTAAAGCTTTTCTCTCTCTCTCTCTCAGTTCCCTCTCCCCTTGGCAGCCATTTCTGCAACCGCGCTCACGCACCCATTATGAAGATGCAGGCCTCGCGTACTTCGCAAACTGTTGCCTTCACTCGCCTTGTCCCCTTTGTCTCTGCCCCCCCCCGAGAGTCTCTGCAAAAGCTTCCTAGAGAGGACTCCAATCCAAAAAAAGAAAAGGCTTTCATGGCTCCAACCAATCCAAGTAAAAGACACATTGCCATCCTTCAGCCTTCCTTTTATGAAATTCCATCTTACTTCTATATCGATCCTTCAACACTTATTCTATATCGATAACATATATGATAGATATCTCAATATGGTTTTACCATTTTACCAAACAAGCCTCCTTTCATGAAATATCAATATCAATAACATATATGATATCTCAATATAGTTTCTAGCACTTACAACACAAGCCTCCTTCTAATGAAATTCAATCTTCCTTTCAAAAACCCTCCTTTTATGAAATTCGACATTCCTTTTTTTAAATCCCTCTTCTATGACATTTAGTCTTCCTTTTGTGAAATGTAAAGTAGGAATAACTTGCTTATGACAAGTTGATGTAATCACAGTGGCCTCCTTGCATTACATGAAAGCAGCATCTTAACTCTACAACCTATTCCACGTGCAAGTAAATTTCAAGTGTGTGGATACTTATGCTTGCCTTGACCTATATCATCTTGGGGCAAACTTTAGCTAAATCACTCATCAAGAGTGATGTACCAAATGTGTAATGGCCGTTCCATGAAAATGGACCTCATCTATCTTCCATCCAATGTGCTTCCTCTCTCTTATCATCACCTCATCACAACAGAGTCCAGCACAATCTCCACTTGCACATGGATAGTGGGGTGACTATTCCTAGAAGTCTTGTAGATCCTCCATACCTCTGTAAGAAGGCACTAAAACTACTTTAAAGATTTGAGGTAGAGATTCTAAATGGTCTAATGAAGAACAAAGCAGACTTTGATAGACAATGTTAAGTATCTCTTGGTAAGAGTTTGTTCTACTTAAATATATGATTAGTAGTAAGTATGATATATTAAGTACTTAAAATTTGAAAGCTAGCTGATGGCATTATTTGTAATATATTTAAGCAAGTAAATGGAGATTTAGTCTATGACTTGGATGCATGTAGAGGTGTGTGGGTGTATGTGTGTGCACATGCGCATGCATGTGTGCAATTTGAAAAAAAAAGTAAGTTTCTTAAGAAAAGAAGGTCATTTTAGAATCATTTTAGAGCTTGATAACTTGTAAGTAAAGGGGATTTTTAAAACCTTTTTGATGCACATGATATGGAAAGTTTCTTATAGGTGCATCCATGAAGTATATATGCATGTTTGCATTTTTGTATTTTTATTGTATGGCTATATCATGTAATCATGCATGTGTGCAAAAAGGTATGCATATATGAATGTATATGCATATGTACTCTGTACTATATATGTCTACATTGTATAATATCTGTACTAATAGATGGTTAAGGTGTATAAATTAAAAACCTTAAAGGTTTGTCTGTGTGAATGAACCTATACACTAAACAATATTCTGTATGAAAAGTAAATAGAAATGAAAGAAGGAATAATGTAAAGGGGCCAATCGTGTGATGGGGCCCAATTGTTTGAAACTTTTGAAGACAATAGTGTAGTGGCTTTATAGTAGTAAAATAGTTTTGAAGAAAACGTGCAACATTGGGATGGCCACCTGGTAAATATGTGGCTTGATTTTTCTCGAATGATTTAAGCATCGTCGTAATGTCAATTTTTGTAGTCGTGTAAGATCATTTTTTATTTTTCCCATCCAAGAAAACTTGTTGCACATGCTTATGCTGTTAAACTTGGAGATCTTTGCATGACAGATGCATAACATGTGTTACCATGAGGACCATTGAACTTGGAGACAACACACACACACACACACACACACACAGAGCATGCCAAAAAGTTCTCTACAAGCAAGATAAAATTCAAATAAACTTTTAGAACTCTCAGTAATATAACTATAAATTTAAGCAAATATGTAAACACTAAAGTCAATTTTGTAGGAGCACTAATCAAATATTCATGAGCAAATTTGGAAATGCAATCCACTAACCAGTGAAGGACCAATGTAATGTTGGGGAAGTTGCAAAAAGAGAGTGCAATCAAAAATCACACAACAAGGAGATCTACTCATATCGATGCTACATGCTCGACAGTTTTCACATCATCACTATAAGCACCACTATTATAGTCACTATTGCTATCACTAATAGCATCGTTCATATGATTGGTATAAATATCTCTATAAGAATCACTATTAGCGACACTATAGAACAGTCACTATTATCGTTGCTATTTGCCTCGCTATGTGATGCTAATAGCGACGCATATAGCGACGATTTATGATGCTAACTGCGATGCTAATAGCGATGCATGTAGTAAATTTGGGATGTTAATAGCGACGGTTACAAGGAAAAAAAAATTGTGGCAGGATTATGTGCTTTGTTTGGGCCATATAAAAGAGTTACAATAAAAGTGTACAATGGTTATCTCCATGAAGGCAAAGTGTACTTGAATCCATAAGACTAATACATAAAATAAATACAAGATCACATAATAAAAGCGATGGTATAATCATGGAAATATACAAAGGATGATAATAAGATAGTGTATAGAAAATTCCTACATAAATCACATAACAAAAAAAGAAAAGAATGTGCGCTCCACGGATCCAAGGGCGAGCTATAGATCCTCGCCATCCGGAACATCGTCCTGCTGCAAAGAAGCATCGAACGGACTCTACAAAAAAAGGAACAACTATACATCAGTCCACCATACAATAATGTATTTTATTTTAATTAAAATTAGTAACTACGGACAATAAAGATGAGTGACTTACTGGGCCGCCACGTCCATACAATCGGTCGATCAATGCCGTGAGACCATGTCTCTCTGCATATCGAGTCTCTAGGCCGTTGGAATCGCGGTTTGTAATGGAGTGTTGTAAACAAAACAAAATACAACTGTTAGAAACATGATTGTCAGTACAAGGGATATTGTAAAAAAATAAGCAAGCAGAACAAAAGAAAAAATTACAAAATCCTCTAAATAAGTCCTATGGCCGTCACTCCCAAGATGATGGATCACTCCTACCTCTAGTCATGCCCTCACCCACCTCGCGCTGCTGTCTTCAACATCTTAGAGAATCTGTAGCCTCCTCCCTGAGTCGGCACGCCAGTCATTTGTGTCAGCCACTCGGGCTTTGAGGCCCCACTCTTAAGTGCCTTGTGTGCGTATGATCGTCTATGTGACATGTACATACGCATGCACTCCATCATCCTGCCTATGAAAAACCTATCTGCTGCGATGGGTACTACAAACTCCTCATACAAGAATGCTACTACACTACAACAAAAACGAGGCATAGACGTGCATGTTAGATGCGCAAAGTCGGGCGCGTCTATCAGAGCATCTATAAGTGCGTGTAAACATGCGTGTAAATAGACACGCATTTTGCGTCTATATATCTGCGCAAATAGACGCTAATATAGACGCGCCAGCAGACGCACAATTATTTAACCACCTAAAATTAGCAATTCACATAATTAAAAAACCAAAGTTAATAATTATTTAACCACCTGAAATTGATTCTTGAGATTGCACATGTGCGCATGATAAAAACCATAGAATTAAGAATACACATTGAATCATTGAATTAAAAAAATAGAGTTAATAATTACTTTTTCATTGCTCTCTAATGAATGGCAGTTCCTCCAGTTGACAAGCCTTATATAAGTAATTAGCGGCAAGCGACAGAAACCTTACAATTAGTAGCAAGCATTGCAATATGTATCTCGTAATTTCTCTACGTACTTGAAGATGATAAAAGATACTTCCTTTTTATTATGGAAAATTCAATTTAGCTTTAAAATTGACTATTGATTCTTGAGTATGCACGTGTGCGCATGATAAAAAGCATAGAATTAGGAATACACATTGAATCAATAAGCAAATTAAGTATGTTACAGTGAATGATCCATCTAATCTTCAATGAGATCAGCCCTTGCTAAACTATCTACTTCTAGGTCTATGTTACCAAGAGGTAACAAAACAAATAAGTCTATCCCACTATCAGATGTGTTACTATATTGCTCAATAACTTCATCAATATCATCGACAATCACATTATTGTCTTCTTCTGTGTTTCCTTGAACATCCTCGCGAGGTTCATCTTGTACTATATCATGTATATCATCCATTATGGTGTCATCATGCACATCATCATTAATTGTTGGATTGCCATCTACTATCTCCATGTCGGTAATATTACCATATATTGGTTTTGAACGATTAGATATAGGGATGACATACCACCATCGGTTATTTTTTACCATTGGATGATACACAACCTGTATTTGAAAAACAAAAGCAAAAAACTTAAGTACTTATTATATTGTGTATATGTATCACATGTATACATATAAAAAAATTAGCCTTTGCATATATACCTGCTCGCATTGTTGAGGTAGTACTAATGTGTCATTCTTGTTTTGGTGAAATTTTGTAGAGTCAATGATTACAAAACCACTTGGATGACGTCTAATTATGCAATGCTCACCATTTGTTACCACTTCTTTAAACCACTTCACATCCAGTACATATATAAAGAATCGTCTGAAGTCAAGCTTCAGAATATCTTGGATCAAGCCACAATAACCTTCCATGGTACCATTGGCATCCTCGAAGTGAGCAAGGACACCACAATCTTGGGTATTTCTCTTTTCATCTATACGTTGAGTTCGAAGATGTTTACCCTTACACCAAAGTGCATTGAATAATGTGCACTAGTAGTAAAAGATAAAAGATCAAACATGTCAATTATTTATATAAAATAAAACTTATAGAAACAAATTAATTGATAGTATGTCTCACCTTTGATAAGCAACCTCGTGCGTATTCCCACTCTTCTTGAGATATATTAATTTCCTCCTCTTTTTCCATTCTCTCCATTTCCTCATGTAACCAATCTATATCAATATGACGTGGGAGCACATTTAGGTGATCTAGAAATGAGACATTACGTCCATATCTAGTGCGAAATTCTTGTCTTTCACTTTTTCTTCTTTTCCTTGCTTCATTATATAGTGTTACCCATTTGCTCATTATATCACTATTGAGCACACAAAAACTTTTTAACTTATGAAGTTCTTCTTTTGTTAGCACTTTACTAATTCCTTTTCCTTGAGGTACTATAGAGGTCATCCTCAAGTCTTCATCATCTTTCCATAGTCGTGGTTGAGAGGGATCCACTTCAACAAGATATTCAGAGATATAAACAAGGGATGATTGCACTAACCAACCCTCAGCCATGCTTCCCTCAGGCCATGCTTTTTGCCTCACAAAATCTTTCAAGGTTTTCATGAAGCGCTCAAGAAAAAACATCCGCCTTACATGAACTGCCCCACAAAGTGTGATCTCATCAATCAAATGTACGAGTAAATGTAATTGAGTAGTCAAAATGGATCGAGGAAAAATTTCCTCCACCAAACAAACCACCTCAACAGATAATACTCGAGCATCTTGCAATGTGTTTGGATCAATTTCCTTCGAGCTCGCGTATCTGTCAAGATGTATTTGAGAATTGTTTATTTTTGTGTAGAAATTCAAAGATATATAATGAAAAAATACAATGTATACACACCTCACAAGCTCTCCCATCTTGTAAATGATATCACGTACATCTTTGGATACACAATGGGATATGCTAGTAGAAAGTACGAACTGAATGTAAACAATATTCATAGATCAAATTATTAGTTGAACAAAAAGTCATCATACCCCAAAGTTTACACATAGTTACTCCACTAATTACTATATTCATGGTTAGAGATACCCTTACTTGAATCATTTTGTGCCAATCGTGGAACTTCAAACCAAATAGTTGCTCCAGACCTCTTTTCTTTTTCTTTATGAAGGCTCCCTTGAGACATCTCATACATCCTCTCCAGGAGAAGCAAATCTAACACTTTAGCGAGGTCGCCTAATGTAGCAAACATACACATTGCTCCATCACGCATTTGGTCAAACAAGTAAAGAAGCTTTGACCGCTTGATTAGCACCACCTTCTCCAAGCTAGATGTCACAAGTATCGCTTGAAAATGTCCAAACTTGGTCAAAGCTTGAATTTTCATGATTATTTCTTGCCCTTCTGGTGAGTCCTTCTTATGGAAGACCACCAAATCTGCAACAAGATTACCAATATACTCCTTCAAAGCTGAATCCTTGCATTGATCGGCATGTCGAGCTCCTCCTTTCCTTGATGCAAACTCATCTATATAAAGTATGTCCTAAACGACAAAGTCAAATCAAACAATATATTTAGCGACTAACCTAGAGTTATCAAAAAGCGATGAAAACTTGATGATAGGGTGCTTTCGGGTCCCTTGAGTCCACCAGTGAAATCTTGGCAAAAAATGATGCCTACAGCTACCCTGTCCGAAGTCTAGCGTCTAGGGCCACTTTTTGAAATCTTGACTAAAAATGATGCCCATAGCTGTCTGGCGTATCTGGGCCCCCAGATGCCAGACTTCGGACAAGGCAGCTGCAGGCATCATTTTTTGCCAATATTTCACCGGTGGACTCTTGGGGACCCGACACACCCTATTGTCAAGTTTCATTGCATAAAAATATATGGTAATTAGAAATATCACCTTCTCCAGATCATCTTGTATCTTCATTTCCTCGTGTGTCAGGGAGGCATCTCTTTGGGCAGAGAGATCTACAAACTCCTTGCTAGGAAGCCGGGGCCTTGGTCGAACAAATCATGCTGTAATGCTACAAATTCAGTATCTGGCACAAGGTAATCTTCTTCAACCGAGGTAATATGCTCCTGTGCTGCTATGATCGCTATCACATTATCTAAGCTTGTGCCATCATATCTTCCAATCTCTGCCATTGTTGGCTGCACATCCATGTAATCATAATCGATCAGGTCTTCCATTGAAACCCTGACTAGGATAGAAAACAACTCTTCTTCCTTTATTTCCAAGTATTGCAGTACATCTGATAGAAGCAAGTATTGTACACCATCTACTTCAATGGGTGTCAAGGAGGCAAGGTTGCGTTTGTGGACTTGCGGCTATTCTAAAGAAGATGGCACCATGAGAGCCAACCCTTGCTCTACCACCACTTGATGTTCCTCTTCAACATTTATGAGCTCTTCAACCGGTTCTTCTCTCGTGTATGTGATAGAAATAGCCTGTGGAGTTGTATCTTCATCGCTCTCCTCCTCTAGGGGTGTATCCAATGCAAGGAGGTAAATTGCCAATGCGCAATCACACTCCACAAGATCCAAAGGTGATGTACATGGTGTACTTCCCATCGGAACAATGCATACTCTATGTGAAGGATCCATATGGGCCAGACACCTATTCACCACTTTTTGGTGATTCTTCCCTACTTGAAATACCATAAGCTATTCCAGAGGCACCCAAGTCATGTCAGATCCCTCGATAGAGTATGTGCATATAGCAATGGTGTTCACAAACTCTTCCAAAACCTAAAGAGGGGGATGCAGCGATGAGAGCATGCTTTCAAGGTTGAAGTTCTTAGAGAAAACCTGGAATATCTCGTCACCCTGGTTGGCAAATATAGTCTCGTGGATCCACTCATCAAAGTGTGCGTAAGCATCCATCGCAGGCAGGAGGGATGTGGTGGATATAAAGAGATGAAGAGAGAAAGTGTGAAATGAAACAATGAAACAAGAACTAAACTAGTTCTACATTAAAAACCTTAAGTTTTAAACCACTAAGGGTTGTTCGCATACAATATTTAGTTATGGCTTTACTTACATCTCTGTAAAGTTTATATACATATGTAAATGTGTTGATGTGGAAAGTGTATAACAAGTGTATGATTTTGCATAAATACCATAATTTTTAAATATTAAAAGTTTGTAAACGACAATATTCTATTGACCAAAAAAATCCAAGAATTTATAGGTGTTGGATATTACAACTTGTGATGTTTGGATTTTGAGGGAGACTCTTCAATTTCTAAAATATATGGAGCCACACACTTTCCACTGGTAATAGTATCCTCAACTCGGCTTAAAATTTTTCTACCATCTAGTTTAAAATAGAAGTTAACAGGTGGATTCTGCATTAACATTGTAATTTCTTGGCGCATTATACTCAAGGGCCAATCATCCTCCATTTGCAACACTTGGGGCTCGCGGCCCTCACAAATGACAGCAACATCCATAGCTGCACTTTCACGCATGTCTTGATCAAGGCACAACCATTTACCCTTGAGCATCCTCCATCTACGATACTTGAACACTAGGAATAAAGTTTGTCGTGCGACAAAGTACCTGTAATTGGAAAGGAAAGTTAGTCGATTCATCCCAAAGTAAGATAATAGTCAACTAAGAGAGAAAATTGCAATTGGTATGAACCAGCTTAGATATACATTCTTTGAGCTAGTGCTTGGCTTCATAGAATTCAATATGTCTGCTGAAATTTTTGTGCTACACATGTGCAAAATGTCGCTATTACACAATGGCCATTCTATGCTATTGAGATTCGATATGTGCATAGAGTCAAGGGTTCCATATTCTCAACTCCCCTTGGGCAATATGTACTTGGAGTCATAGAAAAAAACAAGGTCCTCTGCGAGTTGCTTAGCTGTATACCCCTCAAAGAGCAATCTACCGATTTTGAGGTGGTAACACTTAGAAGAACCAGTGAAACTCTCAAGATTTTGCCACTCACAGCAATCCGAAGAGTATACTTCTGTAAATATGAGACAAGTTGTTACATAGGTATCATGAAATTTCTCATTCTCAATGAGTTACAAATACTTAATGTTTGCAATGTTTCGTTGAAAGGGCACAGTGGGCGCAATATGTATTTGTTTTTACATGAATACATGTTGTACAAATGCCTCTGTTACAAGGTGATAATCAACATTCCTTTGTTTCAGAGCTAAAATTTTACCCTTCCAGTGCTTTGATACATATGCAATTGTAGATGCTTTCACCCTGAAAGCTCCCTTCATACTTGGACGCATATATACCGAAGACGAGCAATGATACGTATTAGTGATCCAATTCCCTTCTTCATCTTTTATATTACGTACTTCTATCGGGAGAATGCTTGTTCTTCTCTCAAGCATTATAACCTATGCATTAGATGTAAATAAGTATGTATTAATCCCTAAATAATAAGCATTTTAAGTCTGTCCAGTAATCACCAATATGCCATACAAATCACCATGGCATTAAGAGATGTTTACTCTTTTGTAAACAGACATAAACATTGATATCGAAACACATGTGGATATATACATCAACACAAAGTATAGATTTAATTTCAAGACATCACTTTAATCATACAATTTACACGAAATATAATGAAAAGAATAGCACAAGAATACTCAGAGAATTTTGCCTAAATAAATTTTATTATAATGAAGAGAAGTCTGATTTGACTCAATACATTGTATGAAATATGGGTATTATAGAGTAGTTGTTACAAGGATAGCAGCCACATGGCATGCAAATCTTAACAGACACATTGGATTGACACATGAGATATTCTAAGACTGAACACATTGTGTGTTATATGGATGATATGATACAAGAGTTATGGATCATTGCCAATTGACATGGAGATCCAAATGGACACATAGGACCAATAAAGCAGAGGATTTTTGAACCATCGACTTCCAACAGATCCATATCATCCAACACAAAGGAATCACTCATCACATCAAAATAGTTGATCGAGAGTTATATGCTTCACCTAAACCTTGTACAATACCCCCTTTTAACAAAAATACTTGCATGAATCTCTTTTAGCAAAAAATATCTAGATAACTACATGAATAGAAGCAATACAAAACAGGGCCGATTCACCTATAAGCTGATCTGCTGAAGATAAGATTGAATCATTGCTAATTAAAACCCATTGCAAATGATGGACATAAGAAAACATCAATCCCATCAAATATAAAAGTCACTAATTAAATGAAAAAATTTTAGCACCACAAAATATGGCAGATTTACTTGTAAATTGAGCTACAGAATCTCTGCTCTACCTTGTGTTAAGTGCTGCAACAACAATTGATCCTTAAGTTAGAACTAGCATCAAACCCAATTGTATAGATAGTAGAAAAGGGATAATGCAGAGAGGAAGAAAGAGAGAGTGTGTGAGCACACGAGAGAGAGAAAGAAATGAGCACATATCCAATCTTGCCCAAATTGATCTCTGCAAAAGATAATTTTGCAAGAGTTAGTATTTACATGAAGGTATACTGAAAAAACAATAGAAAAGAGAAAACATAGAGAGAGAAAGAGAGAGGAAGAGAGACACACACTACAAGATATAGACCTTATACCGACGTTTAAAGCGACGAAAATTCAAATAACAAAATTTGCCCCTGTCATCGCAAAAAGCATTGTTATTGGCGACGCCATAGAATAGTCGGTATCAGCATCGCTACCAGCGTCGCTGATAGTGATGGTTTGCGACGTATATAACGATGCCAATAACGACGCGAGCAGTAAAATTTGCGACGCTAATAGCGACGGTAACAGGGAAAAAAAATTTGTAGGGCAGCACATATAGCACTGTGTGCTTTATGAGAGCCATACAAAATAGTTTTTGCATTGTACAATGTGCTTGCAAACAAAAACAATGTATACTGAAATCATAAAACTGATATATGAAATAAATACATGATCGCATAATAAGTGATTGGTACAATCATGACAAGATATCACTAATACATAAAAAATGTCTACATAGATCAGGCGACTCAAAAATAAAGGTGTGTGAGCTCCACAGATCCAAGGGCAAGCTACATATCCTCGTCCCCTGAAGGCTCATCCCGTCACAAAGAAGCATCGAACGGACTCTGCAGAAAAAGAAACAATACATCAATCCACCATACAATAATGCATTCAAATATCTCACGGTAACTACAGACAAGAAAGATGAGTGACTTATAGGGCCACCGCGTCTATACAATCGGTCGATCAATGAAGTGAGACCATGCCTCTCTGCATATCGAGTCTCAAGGCCAGTCGGATCGCGATTTGTAATGGAGTGCTGCAAAGAAAAGAAAACGCTAACTATTAGAAACATGATTGTCAGTACAAAGAATATTTCAAAAAAAGAAACAAGCAAAATAAAAGAAAAACTTACAAAGTCCTCCAAATATGTCCTGTGGCCGCCACTCCCAAGATGATGGACCACTACGGCCTCAAGTTGTGCCCTCGCTGCCTCGCACTGCTAAGTCCAACGTCCTGGAGAATCTGTAGCCTCGTCCCTCAGTCGTCGGTGCCAGTTATCTGCATCTAACCACTTGGGCTTTGCAGTCCCACTCTTGATTGCCTTACGTGTGTCGGATCGTCTATGTGACATGTATACACGCATGTAATCCATCATCCAGTCCATAGAGAATCTATCTACTGAGACTGGCACTGGAAAATTCTCGTGCAAGGATGCTACTATGTAGTCCTTGCTTCCCTCCGGTATGTTCTTCCAATGATCCAAGACGTTGTGCCGAAAAACTTGTTGGCACAACTCTCTCATGCGAGCTATCACCCTCCTCCCTTCATCATTCATGATGATGGCTCCTGACCTACTATCGACTAGATATCCATAACCCCCTTGGAGTCTGCCTAAGAGGGTCCTCTCCCATCTGCGTCCACGCTCCTGGGCATATCCAGGAGACCCTTGTGCATCTGGTGTACCGACCGGGGTAATATCTCTCAGAGTGGCACCCACAAGGATGCCACCTACTCACGACTGCGCAAAAGCCGGAGTAACTGGAGTAGACGTCCCCACAGGTCTAACAAATCCCTGAGGTGACACACCTCCAGCTGAACAATGAGATAGAGACACTGCGTCCATGCCTCCACAGTATCCACCTGAGCCTGAGCCACGCTCCCTAGAAGGGCCATGAGAGTGAGGAGTCGCACTTGTATCCTGTGTTGACCGAGGGCTCACTATCTCTGTATCTCTGCAGCATCCCCCTGATCCCGATGCACTCTCTCCCTCTGGCCCAAGTCATGAGCGTCGAGCTCATCTGCTCGAAGCCGAAGCATCTGATCGTGCTGAAGTAGATCTAATAGAGCGCCCTCACGAAGACTGAGACAACTCCTGGTCTGCCATATCTCTGAATCTCGCGATCTGGTTTGGAGACATGCATGTGAAGATGTCCTATAACTCCTCATCGCTCATTCCTTGACTCATCCTGAAAATGTCACCTACACAGACAAAAAATGATGTTAGAATAATCAATTTAAATCATACAAAGCACAATAATATAAATCAGTTTAAAAAAATCTCACTTAAAATGTATATCTTATGTACCCTTATAAGCGATTGGTCAACGAATTAAGTGGATACTCCAAGTATGAAGTATCCTATGGTCCCATGTTAATCTCCTGACACAACTCCGCATATACTGAAAGGTCGATAGACATGTTACCACAAAAGAATGAGTCCACCTCATTCTCAAAGAATTCGATATCCACAATCGTGTTTAGATCCATTGCTCGTCGCTAGCTCTCTTGCTTAAACCTTGCCATGATACCACTGTCCATTGTGGAGTGCATTTTGTCAATACGCTTTACGCGAAAATGCCGTCCGCGTGACCACGCTGCACTATATATTTTGTACTGTACATTGAAACACTCAAATTAGATGTCACATATAAAATTTAGATACGACAGATTCTAAACCCCTTATCACCTTTGGACTACATCCCCTCGAGAATTCCCACTCCTCCATTGAGACCTTTGTCCCTTCAGAAGACGTTGCGGTCAAAGCTCCATGCAACCATCACATTGACATGAACTGCGGCATGTCCTCCATGCCTTTGGGATATCAAATCGGTCGATGATGCATACTATGTCAGAATTCAGCTTGCGCTTTCTCTCAATCTTGCCTAGCGATCTAGTACTTGGTGAGCCACGTCTCCATAGAGGCATGGTGCAATAACCAAAGCGATTCACCTTCTCTTCCATTGAGGCATCAATTCTTTTTTCTACCCCATTTTCAACCACCACATCTCCAGTCAATCTATCATCGTCCTTCAGCGACTATAGCATTTCATTGTCTGGTTCCATCATTGGTAGCCATTGTGAAATATGCACTAGCGCCTCAGACACCAGCCAACCTTCAGTCATGCTACCTTCTGGCCGAGCTCGTTGTCACACAAAGCCTTTCAGGGTTTTCATGAAGCGCTCCAAGAAGAACATCCATCACGTATGGACAGGTCCAACAATCTCTACTTCATCTACAAGATGCACAAAAAGGTGGATTTGTATCGTGAGCATGCTGGTAGGCAGGTATTTCTCAAAGAGACAGACCGTCTCCACTGCTCCCCGTCTTGTGGATTCAGTAGAGGACGTCTTAATCTCCTTCTTTGAGATCCATTGCACCAAAGTCGACAACTTGTAAATGGCCCCACGTATTTTTGGAGCAAGGCATCCTGCGATCGCGATCGGTAGTACAAACTGCCACAAATGAGAAAGCATTATGAATAATGGCTACATTTCAAATAGCAAAATGCCCACGCCAATTACAATCCATTCGTAGTACAAACCTGACATATCTTATGCCAGTCATGGGAGTTTAGCCCTGATAATTGATCGTCTTTAGAAAATGCAGATTTGAGAGAAGGCATCCTACCCATCGGAGTGCAGATAGACTTGATTAATTGCTTCACAATGCGCTCTTCTTTAGTGGACAAAACCCAAGGAGCGCGAGTAAGCTGCACGTGACCATCAGCACTCGACTGCGGCCAAAGTGCCTCCATCTTACCTACCTCCTTTAAATCCATTCGTACCCCTATAGTGTCTCTCTTTCCTATGATGTGGTCCCATAACAAGCTGCCCACATTCTTGAAAATATGCATGGGATCCAACACCTGTAAGTGGGTCCAATATGGTAACTCGTAGAAAATTGAGAACCGTCACATTCCATTTGGATGTGATTCTATGTGGACCATTTTTAGCTCGTACCAGCTTGCGGCGTTCATACGTGTTGGAGGTCGTCCAAGAAAACCTTCCCTGAGTTCATGATCCTCTGGCAAGAAAGCAGCGTGTCCTTGATATACCATCTTCTTCATGGTTCGTGACCTTCGAGAGTCCGCACAATGGACATGCATGATAACCTGAGGTAACCAGACCTGTTCCAACACCACGACCTAGTGAACACTTACTTGAACGAGATAAAATATAGATATTACCAGCGAGAACGGAGGCCTGCTCACTTGAGCACTCTCCGAATCCCGGAAAGTCATGCATCGTCCACATGAGAATGGCTCGAATATTGGCTAACCGCTGACTATCGCGCCTGCTCATATCTTGCACGGTGACCCCCTCCTCCCACAAAATCTTAAGCTCATCGACTAATGGACGAAGATACACGTCCATAATTTTAACTTTGTAGCAGCTGGGGATGAGCAAGCTAAGGATGAGATGTCCTTTCTTCATAGAAATCCATGGAGGGATATTGTAGTTGACAAGGACTATAGGCCACACATTGTAAGAAGTTGAGCGCAGACCGAATGGGTTCACGCCATCCATTGCAAGACCGAATCGAAGATTCCTTGGCTCTCGAACAAAGCCTGGGAAGGTAGAGTCAATGTGGCTCCATGCGCGTGAATCCGTTGATATTCGTTGAACTCCATCTATGGACCTATTCTGTACATGCCACGTTGTCAAGCTCGCCATGTCGGACGCACGAAACATGTGGTTTATGCGAGGGATAAGCGGAAAGTGTTTGAGCAAATTTTGAGGGATGGTTTGCCATTGCAAGTCATGTCGATACTTGTGAGCACCACACTTTGGACATGTCTCAGTCTCGTATTCTCCTCGAAATAGTATGCAATCGTTGATATATATATGGATGTTATTGTAGTCCATGCCAAGCTTTCGTAAAACATGTCGTGCATCATCACGAGACTCAGGCATGGTATTTACAGGTGGTAATATATGATATTTCAAAAACCTAAAAAAAATCATTAAACACCTTGAAAAAGCACAAATGTTTGTAATAATAGTGCAAAAAAAAAAATCAATGAAGTGTATGTACAAGGTACCTGAACAACTCAGTCACACTCGTATCGCTCCACCCGTATTTTGCTTGCACACTTGAAAGTGCAAGCAGTGTCTTTAGCCGAGATACTCGGCACCCATCATATAATGGTATGGATGCTTCCTCTCTAAGTGGATCAGAAGTCTCGACATCCATGGGAATCAATGCATCGATCATTGCCTCCATCTCAGGCTCCAAGATTGTAGGTAGGTCTGGAAGGTTACTTGTCTCCTCTGGCATTGACGATATAGATTGGCCTTGTGAGTGGTGGATTGGCTCCTGCACTCCATCCATCGCACGCCCACGTACTCTTCTAATTGTCCGCAAAGGGTGCACTTCCCCTTGGGATGAGACATCACCTCCCTGGATAGAAAATTTGCCAGCGAGACCCAATCTTATTGTATATAGTACTCAATTAGCTTGCGAGTACAATGCATGATTGATATTATCTTCAAATTACCGTTTGCTAAAAATACGCAATCGCCTGATCAATGATCTCAGATTGAGACTCGCCAAATCGTCGTATGTGTTCTATAGACAATCGACGTTTTCGTCTAATTGCCAGCTTACATTGAGAGCAAGGACATGGGACACGCTGATTAAGATACACCTCGTGATCTTGAAAAATAGGACCTTCTTCATTTTCCATTTTGTCTACGTTACAACAAACAATTTGTTTT
Organism: Lygodium microphyllum; assembly: GCF_053477565.2. NCBI lineage: Eukaryota > Viridiplantae > Streptophyta > Polypodiopsida > Schizaeales > Lygodiaceae > Lygodium > Lygodium microphyllum. The sequence continues at coordinate 55,030,120 of NC_141156.1, read as the reverse complement.
TGTTATCATTCTTTTTTTCTCTTAGATTGTTATCCTCTCCTTCCATCTCTCTCTTTTTCTATGACCTAGCATATAGTATCATAGAACACTAGTATTTAGTACCTAGTACTCAGTACCTAGCACATAATATTTCGTTTTCTCTCTTTCTCTCCCTCTCTCATTTCCTCTCCCTCCCTCACCCTCACCCTCTCTTTCTCTCTTTCCCTATTAGGTTTAATGATTTTTCTCTTTTTCTCTCTCCTCTCTCTCTCTCATTCCTCTCCCTCCCTCTCTCTTTTTCTTTCTCCTCTCTCTCTCATTCCTCTCCCTCGCTCGCTCTCTCTCATTTCTTTTTCTCTCTCCTCTCCCCTCTCATTTCCTCTCCCTCCCTCGCCCTCACCCTCTCTTTCTTTCTTTCCCTATTAAGTTTAATGGTTTTTCTCTCTTTTTTCTCTCTCCTCTCTCTCTCTCTCATTTTTTTCTCTCTCCTCTCCCTCTCTCATTTCATTTTCTCTCTTCCTCTCCCTCTCTCATTTCCTCTCCCCTACGCCAAATCCCTGTGTCTACCTCCAATTGCACTGCCTGCCTGGCCCCTGGTTTACTTGATTGCGCCTCCGCCTGCTCTAGCTAAGCGCCGCTTGCACGACCAGCTCTGCCCCTGTCGTGTGAACCGAGCTCCACTAGTGCCCGCCTGATTTGCCCGCTAGTCCAGTTCGATCTCTAGCTACGAAATTCAAGGAGAAAGCAGCATCGACCGGCGGTTGGAACAACGGCCTGGAGCTAAAGACTGAACTAGGGAGGAATCAACAGCAGACAACATTGGCTGAGCCCAGAGCACGGACCTCAACTGCGACGCTGAAAGAGCACGGACCTCAACACTCCACTGCAAGATCCTGGAACGAACAGCCTTGTGACAGAATTATCTTGTTGGAGCTTTCAAGCAGCCATGTACAGTCTCAATCAAGTTTACAGATGCAGAAACACGAAAGCAGGCCTCCATTCGTAAAGAAAATGGTCTCTCCTCAACATTTCCTGTCTTTCACAGTAGAGAGACAGTAGCAGGGGAGGTGTGGATAGATCCATTGCCAGGCAAGAGAGTGGAGCACGTGGGTGTGAAAGTTGAACGTCTTGGGCAAATAGAGTTGTCTTTAGAAAGAGGTCATGTATACGACTTCACATCTTTGGGCATTGGAGGATTTTGCATTTTTGCTCTCGCTTTTCATGCTCTAAAACAGCCTGCCCAGCCTGGGGTCACATACATTCAGATTCGTAGTGTGCAGGATTTTTTTGTTCTTCCAAAGGGTTACACATTGTCAAGCTTAGAGGCATTGCAGAAGGAAGGCTCCTAGAATGTGCAAGCTGGGACAGCATTTGTGGATGTGCAGTTTCAGGAGGAGGTGAAAAGTGGGAAACTTTCTTCATTGAAGGTGGTCTCTCTGACATTCAACAGGTCTATCGAGGGGGCTTTTTCCTCGTGAGGCGACATGCCGCTCGAGCTCCATAACGTGGAGCTTCTAATCAGCCAAGCTATCAAGGAGGCGAAGAAAGATTTCAAGAAGGATGCGGATAATGGCTTGAACCAAGAAACCCGCCGGCTCCATGAGAGGATCCGGCGACTGGAGGAGATGGTGAAGACACTCACGGAAGAGAAGAGGGATCTCAAAACCGACCTGGACAAGCTACAAACGGAAGTGTCACATCTACGGGAGGCAAGAGAGGACGCGGATTTCAAAGCGGACCTCCGAGAGGCTATCACGAAGGAATGCCGAGAGGACCTCCAGGTATGCATTAAAACCGAAGTTGAGGCTTCGAGAGAGGGATGGGAGGAAAAAATCAAAGCAAACATGAAGGAAGAATTAGAAGGGAATAAGGAGGGGTGGATTGAGGTAGTGAAGAAGAACATTAAGAAGGAGGTCCAGGAAGAAAATAAAAAGGAGGAGGTAGTCTGGGTTCAGGAGACCTTAGAGGAGGAGAGGCTCAGGAACGCGCGTAGATTGAACGTGCGTATTATCGGGCTCTCCGAAGGGGCTTCTCCGGAGGAGGACGCACGCGGGCTATGCACCCAACTAGGGTACACGAGCATGCCCTTTACTCAAGCATGGCGTGCAGGACGAGATACTACCAGGGTCAGAGCTCTGATATTACATATGAGCACACCGGAGGACAGAGCCACTTTCTTTCGGAAGCGGGTTTTGCTCCGAGGGATGACTAGGGCTCCCATCTTCATGGATGAGGACCTGACTCAAATGCAGATTGCACACAGACGAGCATGCATGCCACAGATACTCCAAGCACGTAGAGAAGGCCGTAAGGCCTTCTATCGAGATGGCTAGATTTTTATAGATGGACGCCCCACCAAATAGGGGGGCGTGGCCTATGAGACGAGGCAGAGGACTGTACAGGAGACCCCGATACATATGGCAGTTTGGAACTGCAACAGCTCCCTATGGTCACGACTGGACAGACTTGAGGAGATTTTACCCGATCATGATGTTATATGCCTCACAGAGACACATGAGAGCCCAGAGAGAGGGCTCCCACGCATTATAGGATTTGAGTGGGTATCTGCATACCGGGCTACTACTAGGCAGAGCACATCTAGGGGCTCAAGAGGGGTGGCAGTTCTATTCCGTCAGGGGATACAGAGACATATCCAGTTAGTGAGATGAGATGAGGAGGCCAGTTACATATGGATCAGAGTGCAGATATTAGATGAGAGATGGATCTATATGGCAGTATGCTACTTTTCACCACGAGGGTCCAGATATGCTACTAGGCAGGGTGATATTCAGGCCAGAGATTCCCCCTCCCCTTATTCACAGCTCTCAGAGGACATTATTCTATATTCTAGTTTGGGTGAGGTCTTCCTTATGGGGGACTTCAACGAGTGCACACAGAGCCGACAGTGTGAGAGTTTTGATATGGAGCAGCCAGAGATCATGAGAGCATTAGACCCTAAGGAGTTGGGGATCAGTAGGGAGTCAACAGATACTGGGCCAGACGCCACAGGGTATGGAGGGCATTTACTTGAGCTTGGTAGTAGACATCATCTCGTTATTTATAACGGGATGGCACGATGGCCATATTCAGGAGGTCTTACATGCTTCCCACATGGGGGGGGCGAGAGTACTGTAGATTATCTGCTCGGACCAATCGATGGGATGCATACTATCGAGTCCTTCGGCCTTGGGAGACTTCCACCTAGTGCCGATCACACCTTTCTCAGTTTCTCACTCCTCACCTCATTACCATCACCACCTGCAGATATCATACCCCACATGCATACTCCCATACACTTCACTCATGAGCTCTCACATGTTTACTCACAGCATCTGGAGGAGCACATCACGTCACTTGATCCATATGCACCCCTTGATACACTGACCACTGATATCACACACATTCTGCATGATTCTGCTACACTTAGTTTTCCACATCACACATATACGCACCCCCCTCGGACCGGTACCATGCCACAGAATAGGTGGTATGATGATGAGTGTAGAGATCTACGTCAACAGCTACGCGATTTGGAGGCCAGAGGAGAGATCACACACAGACAGGCGCAGAGATGCATGCACCGCTTGACCCGCCGTAAAAAGTGGGAATGGGAGGAGGAGAGATATTGGGATATATACCACCTTCTTATGAGCAGAGATTGTGTAGAGGCATGGAGGCAGATCAGAGAACCACGCTCACCCACACCGATACATGACCCTGCAGTATGGCATGGATACGCACAGAGTTTATATCATGTACCCGCACAGCTGCTGATACCCACACCATGTACACCGAGACCAGGTATTTCATTCTTTTTCACCACTAGTATGGTGAAACATGCTATCTCACGGTTACAGCATGGCCGCGCTCGAGACCAGTTTGATCTTCAGGCAAAGCATATTATATATGGCAGAGACACATTGGCTCCACTCATTGCTCACCTCTTCAACCGTGCATTGTCTGAGGGGTTCCCTGACTCGTGGACAGAGCACACCATTGTACCTATCCACAAGTCAGGGGATCCTATGGATCCTAACACATATAGGACCATCATGATTGGGCCAGTTTTGTCCAAACTTTATGGCACGGTGATGGAGGAGGAGCTCAGCACACTGGCAGAGAGAGAGTGCATGCGCACACCCAGACAGGTAGGGTTCAGACGGGCATTTTCTACCATAGACCACATCTTCACTCTCCGTTGTCTGATCGACCAGACACGAGTGAAGAAATAGAGATTGTACTGTTGCTTTGTGGATTTCCACAAAGCCTTTGACACGGTTCCGAGAGGGAGGCTTTTCAGACGCCTACTTGATCTAGGGGTGGATGATGACATGATGTGGGGTATTTATGCACTATATGAGCGGGTTACTGGTAGAGTCAGATGTCCGAGAGGTATATCAGATCCCCTTGTGAGCACCATTGGTGTGAAGCAAGGATGCCCACTCTCACCGACTCTATTTGGGCTATACATTGATGAGATAGCAGAGTTTATTCAACAACGAGCCGGTGGAGGTATAGATCTCAGTGGAGCCACAGTTCATATCTTACTATATGTAGATGACATTGTGTTGGTCTCAGACTCAGCTCAGGGATTACAGCAGCATTTATTAGCATTGGATGATTTTTGCATATAGAGAGGCATGACAGTGAACCTTGGTAAAACCAAGGTTCTTATATTCCATACATCAGCTCAGATACGCAGATAGAGTATTTTCATGGTAGCAGGAGGGAGTATTGAGGTCACTGGATCATATGTATATTTGGGAGTCACCTTTACAGCAGCTTCAGGGACTTTCTCGATGACACAGGCAGCTCGTGACCGCCTCACTAGAGGATACTCAGCATTGGCTCTTATGGAGCCACAATGTCATCAGGCACATTTCCAGGAGCCCCGCACCAAGGGGTGGCTCTTTGATACTCTAGTCACTCCAGCACTGATGTATGGAGCAACTATATGGGGGCCAGGCCTTGCCGATTATGTATGGACATTGATGGAGAGACCTCAGGTGATCATGATATCTAGATTGATTCACAGCAAGGCCTCAGTCCCACATGACATTGTGCGAGCAGAGCTTGCCACACCACCCATGCTAGTCGAGGCATTATTTCAGACAGTCTGCTTCCTACACAGATTTCAGGATATGGACAGAGATCACATTGCATATAGAGCATATATGGCATCTCAGGAGATGGCTCGAGCGGGGGATACCATATCATGGTATGCACAGACTAGAGCTTGGCTTGACAAACATGGGCTGGACATTGATAGACTCCCACCTCTTCTATATGATACTCAGGCTCCCACTTACACCCTCTCTCTCTCTGAGAGGAACAGAGTCATCAGACAGGAGATATGGCATATTTATATACAGAGGACATGGGTCAGCCCTGCACAGCCACTGCCATCGAAGATGGCACATTATTATACACAGTTCTTGAGGATATCAGAGCAGGGATTCATAGAGATTCCGAGATATATGCAGATCTATATGCCACATCGATTGAGAGTTCTTATTGGACAGCTCAGGGTATCATCACATCAGCTTATGATTGAGAGTGGCAGAGCCAGTGGCATCCCGTGGGAGGAGAGGATATGCCCCCTTTGCAGATCAAAGGTGGAGAGTGAGGAGCATTTTGTTCTCAGATGCCCGGCATACTCAGAGTTGAGATCTAGATACACATTGAGCAGCTCACTTCAGGGATGTATGACTGATATGGATTAGAGATCATTTGGCCGTTTTCTGGGAGAGGCATGGCACATCAGAGAGCAGAGCACACAGCGGGTCCCAGTCAGAGAGGGGCCCATCCAGACGACTATTACACAGTTCTTTCAGACAGACAGAATGAGAGCTACTGTACCAGCCTCCAGCCAGACCTCCGGGCTCACACTACAGCAGGCTGAGGACCAGCGTACCCGACGCCGCACGAGGATCCGTGGGTTTCGGACCCCACAGCCACACCGACAGGAGATCCGGAGGATTCTTGATCTACATCGACAACAGACTGAGATCTGACGACACTCGACACATTGGATCTCAGATCTCCAGTTTGCTCTTTCTCCACCGCCGATGTACCACATTCTACATCCAGGAGGGATCACCTGCTATTAGCGACTTCGACGACTGCTACTACATCCTAGAATAGTATATCTCCCTACATCTGTTACATATACACATCGCACCACTTTATCACAGCCGACAGTTGTTCCCCTATCACAGCCGACATTTGTTCCCCTTTTGTAGCCATTATCTGGAGTACCAGAGCTACATACGCACATACATATACACGACACTTATCACACTCACAGCACCGTATTTTCAGTTTCCAGTTTTTAGCTTTTCATTCAGCACTTTTATTTTGGATAGCTGGACCTCATCAGTTGTATCACAGTTTGTCTCATAGGCCAGTTTTGGTCTTTAGAAGACGTTAATATAACTTTCTTTCTTTCTTTCTTTCTCCCTCCCTCGCTCTCACCCTCTCTTTCTCTCTTTCCCTATTAGGTTTAATGATTTTTCTCTTTTTCTCTCTCCTCTCTCTCTCATTCCTCGCCCTCTCTCATTCTTTTTTCTCTCTCTTCTCTCTCTCATTTTCTTTTTCTCTCTCCTCTCCCTCTCTCATTTCCTCTCTCTCCCTCGCCCTCACCCTCTCTCTCTCTTTCCCTATTAGGTTTAATGGTTTTTCTCTCTTTTTCTCTCTCCTCTCTCTCTCTCACTCTCATTTTTTTCTCTCTCCTCTCCCTCTCTCATTTTGTTTTCTCTCTTCCTCTCCCTCTCTCATTTCCTCTCCCTCCCTCGTCCTCACCCTCTCTTTCTCTCTTTCCCTATTAGGTTTAATGATTTTTCTCTCTTTTTCTCTCTCCTCTCTCTCTCTCTCATTTTTTCTCTCTCCTCTCCCTCTCTCATCTACCTTTCTCTCTTTCTCTCCCTCCCTCATTTCCTGTCCCTTCCTCACCCTGACCCTCTATTTTTCTCTTTCTCTATTAGATTTAATAAAGTTTTATCTTTTTCTCTCTCCTCTCCCTCTCTCATTTTTTTCTCTCTCCTCTCCCTGTCTCATTTCCCTTTCTTTCTTTCTCTCCCTCTCTCATTTCTTCTCCCTCCCTCACCCTGACTCTCTCTTTCTCTATTTTTCCATTAGGTTTAATGATCTTTCTCTCTTTTTCTCTCCTCTCTCTCTCATTTCTTTTTCTCTCTCCTCTCCCTCTCTCATTTCCTTTTCTCTCTTCCTCTCCTTCTCTCTTCCTCACCCTCACTCACACCCTCTCTTTCTCTCTTTGCCTATTATGTTTAATATCTTATCTCTTTTTCTCTCTCTCATTCTCTCTTTTTTTCTCTCTCCTCTCCCTCTCTCATTCCCTTTTGCTCTCTTCCTCTCCTTCTCTCATTTCTTCTCCCTCCCTCTCCCTCTCTCATTTCCCTATTATGTTTTCGTCTCCCCCCCTCTCCCTCTCCCTCTCCCTGTCTCATTCCCTCTCCCTCTTCCTCCCCCTCCCTCTCTCATTTCCTCTCTCTTCCTCCCCCTCTCTCTCTCTCTCTCATTTCCTCTCCCCCTCCCTCTCCTATTTCCTCCCTCTCCCTCTCTTTAATTTCCCTCTCTTTCTCCCTCTCCCTCTCCCTCATTTCTTCTCCCTCTCTTTAATTTCCCTCTCTTTCTCCCTCTCCCTCTCCCTCTCCCTCATTTCTTCTCCCTCTCTCATTATATACAAATTATACAAAAAATAAATAAAAAAGAGAGAGAATACACTCTCCCTTCCTCTCGTTCTCTCATTTCATCCCCCTCCCTCTTCCATTTCCTCCCTCTCCCTCTCCCTCTCCCTCTCCCTCTCGCTCCCTCTCCCTCTCCCTCTCTTTTTCTCTCTCTCTCTCTCCCTCCCCCTCCCTCTCCCATTTCCTTCCTCTCCCTCTCTTTCTCCCTCTCCCTTTCTTTCTCTCTCATTTCCTCTCCCTCTCTCAATATATATACACAAATCATATAAGCAAACGTAAAAGAGAGAGAGAATGCACTCTCCCTCCCTCTCCCTCTCTTATTTCCTCCCCATCCCTCTCCCTCTCTTTCTCTTTCTCTTTCTCTCCCTCTCTCATTTCCTCCCCCTCCTTCTCTTTCTCTTTCTCTTTCTCATTCCCTCTCCCTCTCTCATTTCCTCCCCCTCCCTCTCCCATTTCCTCACTCTCCCTCTCTTTCTCAGTCTCCCTCTCTCTCATTTCTTCTCCCTCTCTCATTATATACAAATTATATAAAAAATAAATAAAAAGAGAGAGAATACACTCTCCCTCCCTCTCGTTCTCTCATTTCATCCCCCTCCCTCGTCCATTTCCTCCCTCTCCCTCTCCCTCTCCCTTCCTCCCCCTCCCTCTCCCATTTCCTCCCTCTCCCTCCCTCTCTCTCTCATTTCCTCTCCCTCTCTCAATATATATACACAAATTATATAAGCAAAAGTAAAAGAGAGAGAGAGAGAATGCACTCCCCCTCCGTCTCCCTCCCTCTCCCTCTCTCATTTCCTCCCCATCCCTCTCCCTCTCCCTCTCCCTCTCTTTCTCTTTCTCTTTCTCTTTCTCTTTCTCTTTCTCTTTCTCTCCCCCTCTCTTTCTCTTTCTCTCCCTCCCTCTCCCTCTCCCTCTCTTTCTCTCTCATTTCCTCTCCTAAATAAGCAAAAGAACGAGAGAATGGACTCACCGAAGAGATATGTCGAGGGTTTGGCGACTCCTCTTCGTGATGAAGGCTCCTCCTCTCCTTCGCGAACGGTGGCGGCGGCAAGCCTTCTTATTCTCCCTCTCTCCCTATGCAAGACGGTCGCTCTCTCTCTCACTCTCCCTCTTGAAATGTTTGACGAAAATGCGTGAAATGAACCGCGCTCGGGTTTTCGCCTGTTTTTTTTCCCTGTGTAGCGACGCCGCTATTTCTGCGTCGCTACCCGCCGTCACTATACGTTACAATCCTTGTAGTGAGATAAGCACTTATGGAATGCCACCCAAAATGATCTCTGCAATAAAACAACAATAAGGGTTAGAACTAACATTGTGTTGTATTGAAAAGATATCAGCAAAAAAAAAACCAAATATAGAGAGAGATTAATACCTTTGCTTTTTGCTCCAAATAAACTCTACAAGAAAACAACCATAAGAACCAACATTAAATTCTATTGAAAACACAACATAAAAGAGAAACAACACATAGAGAGAGGGTAGAAAGAAAGAAGAGAGAGATGAGCACCTCTATCTCTTGCCCCAAACAACCTCTGCAATAAAACAACAACAACAGTAAGAAATGACATCAAAACCTATTGAAAAAATAGCAAACAAGAGAAAATATAAAAAGAGATGGGCACCTGTGTTTTGCCCAAAATTTGGAGTTGCATGGAGAAGAAAGTGCAGAGGTAAGCATAACGCTCAAAACCCTAATTACTCTCAGCAAGGAGCTTCAATGGAGACAAAAATTCACGAGTATAGAGAAGATAGGGAAAGTGGTTTATTGCTCAACTTTTAGGTCAAACTGATCTCGTGAGAGGGAAAAAAACCAAAATTGAAAATTCTCCAAAAAAAGGGGGGAAATACAAGGTAAGAGAAACTCAAATTTTGTGTACTATTTATTCTCCCTTTTTTAAATCCCCCACTACCCCTTTTTTTAATAGAAAGCCCAAGATTTGGAGAGAGAAGATTCACCCTCCATGGATGTCAACATCTAGCCATCCTATTGGACAATCCAAAAGGCTCACATCTTAAACTATATTATTTTTAAGGGCCCATTTGTGAGTTCATTTTTTTCCTAATGTCTTCGCCCTTCGTACACTTCCTCCTCTTCTTCGCAAATGGCGGCGGTGGCGACGAGAAGCTCTCATTCTCCCTCTTTCTCTCTTTCTCTCCCTCTCCCTCTCAAATGTACGATGCAGTTTGCTACCTCTTTCGTTCTTTCGCACAAAATGGAGCACTTGGGTTTTGGCCCACTTTTTTTCATTTGAGTACCGTCGCTATTTGCGTCGCAATAGTGACACCACTAATATGCATCAGAAATGGCCTCACTATTCTCCTATATCCTTATGTGTAGCCATTCAAGTCCAGTGCTACATATAACATAGAGTAAGGCATAGCTAAGTGGATACTTAACATAGTGTAATGTGCACTACACTATATCCAAATGTGGCTTTCATGGAAGGTACATAAACTAACTCTTTTAACCAACTATGTAGTTTAGATGTAGCCTAATGATTGTCAAATAAATAAGACTATCCAGAATGTTTATATACACAGTGAAATCTTCAATCACATCACCCTCATTTGCATTAAGTTTATCATTAAATCTAGAGGTATTAAGATTGGCTTACGATCAACCATCGTTTTCAGCATATCTAAAGCATATTGTCTCTATGGTAATCATATGCTCTCTTGAGTTTTGATTATCTCTATACCAAGAAAATAACATAGCTCTTCTAAATCTTTCATCTTAAACTCAGCCTTAAGAAGAAGACTCTTCATATGGTCAATATTTGTCCCATTGTCACCTATGATAATCAAGTCACCTACATATATTGTAATGACTACAATACCTACATCACTCTCACATACATATAGTGAGTGATCAGTATGTTCTCTATAGAATACAATACTAGTAAGGTATTCCACAATCATGTAATGTCATGCCCTAGGTGGTTGCTTCAATCATGTAAGGCCTTACAAAGTTTACATACATAATCAAGATAATTGTCATCCACATAACTAGGTGACTGCTTAATGTAAACTTCTTCTTACAACTCCCCATATAAGAAGCAATTTTAGCGTGCATTTTATATACGATCCAATCATTTGATTCACCCACTACTATGATAGTCCTCACAATAGCCATTTTAGCCATTAGAGAATTCTCCTCATAATCAATACCAAGATTTTGCATATAGCCTATGGCAATTAGTCTTGCCTAATAGTGCTAAATTGATCCATCAAACTTATTATTCACTTTGTAGAGAAATTTGCAAATGAATAAATTTCTTACCTTTTGGTAAAGGCACTAAATCTTAAGTGTCTTTTGCCTTAAGTGTAACCATTTCTTCATCCACAACATTATCCCAATGGTCATTACACATGGCATCCTCAAAGCTAATGGACTCTACACCTGCACAACCTTAGCCATTTATGCATAGTGATGAGCATTGGGATAATATAGTGGATAATGAGTATTTGTTAAATATACTCTTGTTAACCTACATGGAACTAAATCACTATTAGGTGCCTTAGCACCGTCTTATGCCTTCTTCACACCAGGTGTCTTAATAGATGGAATCTCAAACTCTTCATCCAGCTTTACTTAGAACCATGTGAATCTACATCAAGGTGAGAGAAACTTGATGATACATCAATCATAAGAGGTGAGACCCCAACCTTCTCCTTGCCTTTCTTTGACATTTGTGATGTACTTAGTGGAATGATGTGTGTCCATTATCTACCACTCCAAGTTCTATCAACAATAGCTACATGACTAGGAGACTCTTGTGGTCCATTCAATGTCCATTAACACATTTCTTCTACATCCATACTCTCATGCACATCAACCCCAAGTATGTCTTGCACATTGTTATATTTGGTGCTCATTTAATCAAAGTCAACATCTTTGCTAACTCTCAACTTATATATAACAGGGTTATGGTATCTATATCCCTTGTGCTCAAGAGATACCACAAATATACAGTTTTTAACCTTGGGATGCAATTTACTATGCAACTCATCAAGAATATACTTAAAGGAAATACATCCAAATAATTTTAGCTGAGAGGTATAGATGACTTCTTACTAGAATACTTTTCCTTTAGTGTCATATCATGTACAATAGTTGTAGGTATTCTATTCATAATATATACAATAGTAGCAACTACTTCAGTTTGATAGTAATGAGATAACTCTCTTTCAGATATCAATGCTTGAGTCACCTTTGTAATATGCTTATTTTTTCACTTAGTAAATCTATTTTGTTATATAGTGTACTTACATATAAATTACCTTCGAATACCATTTTTCTATAATAAATTAGAAAATTCATTAAAAAAGGAATCTCCCTCTCCATCCAACCTTAGATATTTAATATATAGCCTTAGGTTCTTCTCAACCAAAGTCTCAAAGCTTTTAGATTGAGTGAACTCTCATGTATAAAATAAACCCATGCTTTTTGAGTTCGATCATCAACAAAGGAGATGTAATATTTGTAACCACTCATAGTTGCAATCTTTGTAGGACCCCACACATCATAATGTGTCAACTCAAGTAGCTTCTTACATATATGCTTTTCATATGGGAATGCATGCCTTGATTACTTTCCAAATTGACATGTTGCACATACTTAATACATCCCATCAACTCTAACATTTGGTAAGCCATCCAAAATTTATTTTGGCTATATATTTTTCAAATGTTTCACATTTACATGATCAATCTGTGCATACCAAATTTCAGTATCAGCCACAACATTTCAACAAACATAGCCACATCATCCATTTCAGGTAGACCTATATTAAAAGTAAACAATCAGAAAGTATACTTATCTTTTGTAATCAATCGAAAACTATTTTCAAGGTCCTCTACAAAACAATCATTGAATGTGAAACTGAATATACAATCCCTATTCTACCATCTAATCAATAGAAAATAGACTCTTAGTTATGTTTGGTACATGCAACACATTAGCTAAGAACTTTGTTTTACCATACTGCATATGTAATGGAATTTTCTCAATGTGAGTAATGGGATAGGCTATATCATCCCATCAATCACATTTCCAATATGAGTATTGGGATGGGTTGTATCATCTCCTCTCTCTACATATTTTGAAGACTCTAGACTGTGCATCTCTCTAAATCACTCTCCACAAGAAGTCACGTGATTAAAGACACTTGAGTCTACATATCATACATCATTCTTAGATGAACTATCAACAATCATAGTATTCATAAAATATTGCATAACAAAGATTTGCTTACTTTTGTCGTCATTAGTTTTGCTAGTGGAAGCATCAATACCTTGCTACTTTTTTCCATTTCTAGCATTAGTATTATTTTTGAAACACTTTCTAAAAACATGACCTTTCTCACCACAATGACAACAACTCCTATCATCACCATAATTTTGCTATTTTCCATTAAAACCTGCAACTTGCCCTCTTTGGCTCCCCATTCCTTAAGACTGTCCTCCTTGTGTTTTGTTATGTACTATAATTTTGAGCATGGCCACCACCTTAGCCTCAACCATGAGGAACATATTCTCTCTTTTAACTTGGTTTAGCTCCAACTTGAGTTGTAGCTTTGTAAAACTTTGTGTTTACTTCAAACAATCTTGCTAGGTCTTTTCATGTAATAGTGGGGTTTTAGACTCGTGCAAATAGGCTACCATACTATTTGTGACACTCATAGATAAGCAATACATTAGTTTTCTCTCTGTCTACTACTTTGAATCTTTCTTAGCCTTTATCTATTTTACAGTAGCATTTTGCTAAGGGACTTTAGGTGTACTACTACTATGTCTCCTTTCAATTGCCTTTGTCTCTCTTAAGAAATTTATCATCTTGAACTTTCAAGCAAGATAATTATTTTTATCAAGCTTCTCACTAACAGTCTAGTTATAATTGTCAGATATTTTGATCACAAGAAACCTTGAAAACTTGTAATCTACAACTAAGCCAATACCAAATGTAGTACATTTAGAACATTTAGCCTTTTTCACTAATTACCCAATACATACTATAACTTGCAATATGTATGTAGATGTCTTCTATGTCTACAACCTAGCAAATACTTGAAATCTTATAGATTCCAAATCTGTAACGTCTACACTTGTAAATAACAAATAAAGTCACACTTGCAATATACCTAGAAACTACTTTGAACCAACTTGTAGGACTCAACTTCTCAACAATGTTTATAATGGGATAAATTATATATTGTATTAGATTTTATCCTATATCATATTGTGTTGTGTATTTTTATTGATATTATTTCTAGTCATATTCCATATTTCTCTAAATATTATATTTTCAATACTAATATATTATTTTAATGTGAAATAAGTATTAAATAAATAAAAATATATTGATTTATAAAGTTTATTACTTGATGTTAACCATCGAAGACACTGCATTGGTACCTCCACAACAACCACCTAACCCATCCTCTCTCAAACCTACACGAGAGTAAGGAGTAGCACATGTATCTCAAGTCAACCATGAACTCACTACATCCACGTCTCTACAACATCCCCCCAAACCACTCCCTCCGTCTGGTCCAAGCCTGGAGTGTCGACCTCGTGTACTTGAAACCAAAGCATTAGAGCATGCCAAAGTAGATTCCTCAAAACCACTCCCTCCGCCTGGCCCAAGTCTGGAGTGTCAATCTCATCTACTCGAAACCAAAGCATCAGAGCATGTCGAAGTATATCTAATAGAATAGCCTGATGGTGTCTGAGACAGCTCTAAGTTTGCCATATCTCTAAATCAAGCTATATGATCTAGAGACATATGTGTGAAGATCTCTTGCAACTCCTCGTCGCTCATCCCTCGACTCATCATGCTCTCCAAATATCGTCAAAGATCACATGCGCATACAAAAATTGATATTACCATAATCAATATAGAGATTCAAGTAAAGCATGGTAATATAACTTTGAAAAAAATGATATTACTTAAAATGCATATTCTAGAGTACCCTTATAAGCCATTCATCATCACTGAATTGAGTAGGTGGATGCTAAAAGTATGACATAGCCTATGGTCCCATATCAATCTCCTAACATAACTCCGCATACAATAGAAGGTCGATAGAAAGATCACCATAAAAGGATGAGTCCACCTCGTTCTCAAAGAAATCTTGGCCTCCTGTCTTTCCATCATCGTTACACAATTCTTCCTCCTCTACTCCAAGCTTTGGGCGACCTCCACCCATTGCAATATCGACCCCTCTATCTACATACCATCCTTATCTACTCTGGAAACATTGCTTTCATCATATACTCTTGCACTTCGGATAGAGACCTCCACCCCTTCGTGAGAGGCTGCGATGAAAGCTCCATGTAACTATTACATAAACATAAACTGCAGCATCTTCTCCATGCCCTCACGATATCAAATTGGTCGATGGCGCATACTATGTTGAAATTCGGATTGTGCTTCTTCTTGATCTTTCCTGGCTTGCTCGTACCTAGCGAGCCACATCTCCATGGAGGCATGGTGCAAGATACAAAAACGATTCACTTTCTCCTCCATTGTAGCATCCATCCTTTTTTCTACCCTATTTCCAACCACAACATCTCCGATTAATCTATCATCGTCCTTCAGTGACCATAGCATATTGTTGTCTGAATCCATCATTGGTAGCCATTGTGAAATATGCACTAACGCCTCAAACACCAACAAACCTTCAGCCATGCTACCTTTTTGTCGAGCTCATTGTCGCAAAAAGCCTTTTAGGGGTTCTCATGAAGTGCTCCAAGAAGAACATCCATCGCGTATGGACAAGTCCAACAATCTCCACTTCATCTACAAGAGATGCACTAGAAGGTGGGTTTGTATCGTAAGCATGCTGATGGGTATGTACTTCACAAAGAGACAGGCTATCTCCATTACTCCCCGCCTTGTGGATTCAATAGAGGATGTATTGATCTCTTGTGAGATCCATCGCACTAAATTTGAAAAGTTGTAACTCACCCCATGTATTTCTAGAGTACGGCATCCTGTGAAGGCAATCAGTAATACAAATTGCCACAAATGAAGAAGCATTACGAACAATGACTACACTCCGAATAGCAAAATACGCAGGTCACTTACAATCCATTTGTAGTACAAACCTGACATATCTTATGTCAATCATGGGATTTTAGCCTTGATAGTTGGTCATCTTTAGAATACACGGATCTGAGAGAATGCATCATACCTGGTCGGAGTGCGGATAGACCTAATAATTTGCTTCACACTGTACCTTTCTTTAGTGGAAAAAACCCAAGGAGCATGAGGTAGTTGCAAGTGACCATCAGCAGTGGACTGTGGCCAAAGCACCTCCATCTTGCCTACCTCCTTGAAATCCATTCATGCCCCTGCAGTGTCTCTCTTTCCTGTGATGTGGTCCCATAGTAAGTTGCCCATATTCTTAGAAATATGCATGGGATCCAACAAGTGAAAGATCTATAAGTGGGTCCAATACGGCAACTCATAGAAAATTGAGAACCATCGTATTCTGTTTAGATGTGACTTCTGTGGACCATTTTCAGCTCGTACTAGCTTTGGGCATTCATTCGTGCTGGAAGTCATCCAAGAAAACCTTCTCTCAGTTCATGACCCTCTGGCAAGAAAGCGGTGTGTTCTTAATATACCATCTTCTACATGGTTTGTGACTGTCGAGAGTCTATGAGAATGGAAGCCTACTTACCTGAGCACACCCCAAATCCTGAAAAGTCATGCATGGTCCACATGAGAATGGCTCATATATTGGCAGACCATCGACCATTGCACTTGCTCATATCTTCCACGGTGACCCCCTCCTCCCACAAAATCTTAAGCTCATCGACTAATGCATGGAGATAAACATCCATATTATTGACTTCATAGTGGCCAGGAATGAGGAAGCTAAGGATCAGGTGTCATTTCTTCGTAGAAAGCCACGGTGGGATGTTGTAGTTAACAAGGACTACATGCTACACACTGTAAGAAGTTGAGCGGAGACCAAATGGGTTCACACCATCCATAGCAAGACCAAGCCAAAGATTCCTTAGCTCTCGTGCAAAGCTTGGAAAGGTAGAGTCAATGTGGCTCCATGCACGTGAATCCACTGATATTTCTTGGACTCCATTTGTGGTTCTATTCAACCCATGCCACATTGTCAAGCTTGCTAAGTCCAATGTACGAAACATGTGATGTAGATGGGGGATAAGTGGAAAGTGTCTACGGGATGGTTTGCCCTTGCAAGTCCTATCGATACTTTTTAGCACCACACTTTGGACATGCCTCCATAGTGTCGTACTCTCCTCAAAATAGTACGCAAGCATTGACACATGCATGGATGTTGTTATAGTCCATGCCAAGCTTTCGTAAAACATGTCGCACATCATCATGAGACTCAAGCATGGTATTTCCAAGTGGTAGTATATGATACTTTAGCAACCTGAAAAGAAATTATAAAACACCTTGAAAAAGAACAATTGTTTTTTATAATGGTACCCAAAAGAAATCAATGAAGCGTATGTAGAAGGTACTTGAACAACTCGGTCACACTCGCATCTCTCCACATGTATTTTTCTTGCACACTTAGGAATGCAAGCAACGTCTTTAGGTGAGATACTCGACACCCATCATATAATGGTATGGATGCTTCCTTTCTAAGCAAATCAGATGTCTCGACATCCATGGCCATCAGTAAATCAATCATTGCCTCCATCTCAGGCTCTAAGATTGTAGGAAATTTTGAAACACTGCCTATCTCCTTTGGTATTGACGGTATAGACTGGGTAGTGCCTTCCAAGTGGTGGATTGGCTTAGGCACTCCATCTATTGCATGCCCATGAACTCTTCTAATTGGCCCCAATAGGTCCACTCCTCCTTGGAATGAGACATCACCTCCATGTATACATTTTATGGCCACATCCAATGTTTTTGTATATGATATTCAATTAGTTTGTGAATATAATGCATGATTGATACACACTTTTCTTACCATTTGCTCAAATTTTGAGATCGCCTGATCAATGATCTCCGATTGAAACTCGCCGAAGTATCATACATATAGAAAAGTGACACTTTCGTCTAATCGCCAACTTGCATTGAGAGCCATGACATGGACATGCTGATTAAGATATGCCTCGCGATCTTGAACATCACGACCTTCATCATTTTTCATTTTGTCTACATTACGACAAACAATTTGTTTTTATTCTCATTCTCTCTTTTTTTCTTAATTTGCTTGAGAAGGGATTTCTTCCCTTGTAACTCAACAAAATTAATGTAAAGTAAAGTCTTAGTTTTCTCCCCCTTTTTTGCACCTTTCTTTGGACTCTTCATTTTATGTTTTCTCCCCATTCTCTTTCTTTCTATCTCTATTTTTATTTGTTACCCCTCTCTTTGTTTCTCTCCACCCCCTTATGTTTTCTCACTCATTCTCCTCTCTCCCTCCCTCCCTCTCTCTCTCTCTTTCTCCATTTCTTTGTTGTCTTTTATGTTTATTCTCTCTCTCTCTCTCTCTCTCTCTCTCTCTCGTTCTCTCTTCCTTTTCTTTTTTTCTTCTCCCTCCCTCATTTCCTATGTTTCTTTCTCTCTCTTGTTCTCTCTTCCTTTTCCTTTCTTCTTCTCCCTCTCTCATTTCCTATCTTTCTTTCTCTCTCTCTCTTTCTTTGTTTCCCCTCTCTTTGTTTCTCTCCACCCCCTTAAGAGATTCCTTTCTTCTTCTCCCTCTCTTATTTCCTATCATTCTTTCTCTCTCTCTCTCTCTTTCTTCGTTGCCCCTCTCTTTGTTTCTCTCCATTCCCTTATATTTTCTCACTCATTCTCCTCTCTCCCTCCCTCCCTCCCTCCCTCTCTCTCTCTCTTTCCCCATTTGTTTGTTAACTTTCATGTTTATCTCTCTCTCTCTCTCTCTCTCTCTCTCCTCATTTTCCTTTCTTCTTTTGCCTCTCTCATTTCCTTCTTTCTCTCTCTCTCTTTCTTTGTTGCCCCTCTCTTTGTTTTGCTCCATCCCCTTATTTTTTCTCACTCATTCTCCTCTCTTTCTTTGTTTCCCTTCTCTTTGTTTCTCTCCACCCCCTTATGTTTTCTCACTCATTCTTCTCTCTCCTTCCCTCTCTCTCTCTCTTCCCATTTCTTTATTATTGTTCATGTTTATTCTCTCTCTCTCTCTCTCTCATTCATTCATTCTTTTCCTTTCTTCTTCTTCCTCTCTCATTTCCTATCTTTCTCCCTCAATGCACGTCATTCTCAAGAAAAACCCTCTCTTTGTTTCTCTCCATCCCCTTGTGTTTTCTCATTCATTCTCCTCTGTGTGTGTGTGTGTGTGTGTGTGTGTGTGTGTGTGTTATCTTTCATGTTTATTCTCTCTCTCGTTCTCTCTTCCTTTTCCTTCTTTTCCCTCTCTCATTTTCTCTCTTTCTTGTCTCTCTACCCCCTTGTGTTTTCTCATTCATTCTCATTTTTTCCTTCCTCTCTCTCTCTCTCTCTCTCTCTCTCTCTCTCTTTATTATGTTTCATGTTGATTCCCCCTCTCTCTCATTCTTTATTCATTTTCTTTTCTTCTTCTCCCTCTCTCACTTCCTTTCTCCCTCAATGCACCTCATTCTCAACACAAAAAACAGAAGAAAAGAAGAAAGAATAAGAACAAACCAAGAGGGAGCAATGTACTCACCGCAAAGGCTTGAGGATGGATTCTTTGTCTCCTCTTCATGACGGTCCCTCTTCGCCCTTCATACACTTCCTCCTCTTCTTTGCAAACACTGACGGTGGTAGTGGCGGCGGTGAGAAGCTCTCATTCTCGCTATTTCTCTCATTCTCTCCCTCTCCCTCCCAAACACATGATCTCTTTCGCTCTCTACGGAAAAATGCCGTGCTCGGATTTCGGCTAATTTTTTTTCTCTGACGACCATCGCTATTTGCATCGCAATTATGATACAAATAGTGACGCCACTAACATGTATCAGAACTGCTCATTTCTATTCCCCTATATCCTTGTAGTGCACTATACCAAAAAAAAAAAGAGTGTGCATTCCAAAATGGGCTAGGATTGGGGCTTGAAATGAGTGTGAGGTAGAGTAGGATAGGTGGAGTAAAAGAGACTCAAATAATTTTGGTTGAAAATTTTAGATTTGAAGTAGATTAGAGAATTAGCATTGCCTTAGGAACAACCCTAAGAAAATAAAAACCATTAAAAATTCAACTTTTTGGTTTGTGGGAAAGATAAGGGGCCTGCTTGTGAGTCCTAGGCAGGAGACTTGCAAAAGCAGGGGCTTATCTTGGATCTTTAGCCTCAGACTAATTCTCACTACTTGGTCCTATAGGGTTTTAGACTTTATAATTCGACCTAAATGGATTGGCCATCAAGGTTTGACTTTGCCACTTGGTCTAGGCTTCCAATCATCATGCCTTAGCCCATATTGGCTATGATCATTATGATTTAGCCCATGTATGGCTCCTTCTCCATGACTCGGCCTTGGAGGGCATGGATCACACCATTTGCCCAATATAGAGCTTAGTTAAAGGGCCATAGTTCTTTATCAATAGGATTGTTTGGCACATTATGGGCTATATTCATTACTAAGAGGCCTAGTTTAGGCCTTAGGTATTGGTGATGACCTAAAAGGAAACATAAGCATTAATAATGGCCCAATGAGGGCTCAATTTTATTATTTGGGCCATTTTTGGTTGATGCCTATCCATTCAACCCCAAACTTCTTTCATTAGGACACTATTAAAGCCCTAGGGCTTTGTCAATTGGCCGCACCTTATAAGCCCTTCTACAAAGAGTTTTTGAAGATTTACTAAGTAGAAAAACTTGTGAAATGTAGAAAATTCTCTAATATTTCCTAAGTACATCCAAGTGCATTTCCCACATATAACTAGGGAATTACATTCCCCACATCTCATAGTAGGAAAACTTAGATATGCTTACATGAATTCCGTACATACAACTATGAAATTCCATTCTTCATGTCTTAAATTAGGAAATTATAGGTTATATAGCTAGGGAATCCTATTCCCCACATTTCATAGTAGGGATTTATAAACCACATAATTAGGGAATTCCATTACCCACATCTTATACCAGGGAATTATGGATGACCATATGAATATAGTATGTCTTGTTTACTTTTCTTTCTAGTACTATATCCATGGGGAATGGTTGCCATATAAATTAGGCTTTAAACTAAGTAGTCACTTAATCCTATGCTACTTATATGGATATCTTTTATTCATTTCATGCACACTTGATGAAACAATACTTCTCATACTTTTCTATAATCTTTTGCAAAATTCTTCTCCATACTCCTCTAAACATTATTTCAGTGGTGCTCTAAGCCTTGTGAAGGTGGATTGTATTGATTAGTGATTTAAGATTTACCATCATTTGACCTAGCTCGACACCTATATAAACTAGGAACCAATTATAGTAGTTAACCATGTGTGTAGTTTCTTCCACACCTTTCTAATGCATTTGTATTTTGGTGATGCTCTAAGCCTTGTGAAGGTGAATTGTATTGATCAATTATTTAACCATCATTTGACCGTGCTGGACACTTATATAAACCAGGAGCCAATTATAGTAGTTGACCATGTGTGTACTTTCTTCCACATCTTTCTAATGCATTTGCATTGCCAAAAGGCATAAAAAGGATCATATTTTTGAACCTTTCACAAGGGCCAATGTCATAAAAGATACATACACTTACTAAGTTTATCTCTATGGGAAATTAGACTTTTGCATTGATCACTCACATGCATAAGTTTTTGTGCTTACTTCATAATACATATGCCTTGAGAAACTAGCTTATCTACCTTGGCCTTTGATTTTTTTCACATTTTCTAAAAAGATATATTGATATCACAAATGACTTACCTTGAATTGAGCTTAATTATAGGTGAAGTGGGTAATAAATCCTTAAACTTCAACATGATTTGGGTCAATCAATCCATTTCCTATGATAATAAGAAATAGAGATTTTTAATTAGATACATAGGCACCCTATTAGTTCCTTGTGCTCCCATGAGTTCTTCCAACATTTGATTCCGTTTTAAGATAGATGATATAACAATTTAGGATTTTTGTTAACAAGTGTATCCCCCCTTAAACGGGGCCAAAGCATTGATCCAAATAGACAATCAATGTGAGGAATTTCTGCTTGCCTAACCATTTATCCAATGTTGAGTATTTCAAGCAATGGATATTGATATTCATATTTTCCATCGGTAGGATACCCTTTAAAGAGGATTTTTCTGAACAATTGAGATACACATTGATTAGCAAGGACTTTGTTCATGATTGGTTGGGTTTAGAGGGGATTGTTCTATTATCTTCCTTGGTTAGAAAGCTTCTCCCCAGTTAGAGGGGACTAGTCTATAATCTTCATTGGTTAGGAAAGCTTCTCCCCTAAGGTAAGAGAGAGAATGCCCTTACAACATCACAAGGCTATGCGCCTAATAACAAGGCAATGAAAATCATAAAAATATTAATGAGGACAAATGGAAATTAGTAATTGAATAATGATGGAAATCACCTAAGAGTTATCGAACAAAAAGTGCATGCCATAATGTATGGGGTGCCAAAAAGGGTTGCCCTTATATATAGACTACAATTGAGATGAGTCTTGAGAGGACAAGACCTAAGAGGAACCTTGTAAGGGAAACCCTAAGGAAACTTTATAGAGCAATATACATACTTTTAACATCCCCTCTTGATGATCAATAGATGTTTTGAGTGAGAAAAAAATATTAGAATGATAAAAGAACTCAAATTAGATCCATGGATGTCCTAATCCTATGCATGGACTAGATGTACATGGATAACAAAAATAAGACACCTGAAGTCAAAGCATGGGATGAATAAACAACTCCTCACATATGGTCACTTACCAATGTCTACGATAATACTTAATAGACCACTCAATGTAGAAGGAAAATCCAATTCCAAGCCTTTAATCACACTGAGGACTAGGCTCGAAAATTACCTCCCAAAAAGTATTATTGGATTTCATGTAAGAAAGTGAAACAAAAGTACACCCAAGAAGCACTAATCAAAAAGCAGTCATCAAGGTGAATTATCTAATATTTATTAGGAAGGGGGTGGCCACATTACCTTGGATAAAAGGCATTGTATTATTAGCTAAATATAAATCTCCCACATGTTGGGTTTCCTTGTAAGAACAATCTTTCAATGAGATTCCCTTCTTGCCATTATTCTCCCTTTCTTCCTTGATTGTGAGGGTATTAGTGGTTGGTATTAGCTTCCCTTACACTTGCATTGATAACTCTTCATGACGTATTAAAGCATCAACTTCTAGAAAATATTTCCACTAGGCCTTTAATATAATGCACCAAATCTTAGACTCCAAGAAATGTTATACTAGCACCTAATGTTATAGGTTGAATGCATAAAATTTAGGGGGCATGATCAAGGCAATGAAAATTATAAACAATAGTTATGAGAATAAATATAAGGGAGCTCAATAATGATGGAGGTCACACTAGAGTCACCCCAAAATAAGGCACCAAGAACACTCACAATAAGACGAAGCTAAGAGTGAAGCACTAACAAAGAGTAAGGTGGAAAATAAGTGCAAAACACAATGTATGGGTGTGCAAAATGGGGTTGCCTTTATAGGAGCTACAAGTGGGGCCAAGTTTGAGAGGACAAGACCCAAGAGGATGATACTAGATAGAGATAGAAACCTCAATAGCATTTGTATTGTAGCACATATATTTTATACAACTTGACAAGCTAAGGAGAGGGGAGAATATACCAACTAGCAGGCAACATGTACTTCCTTTTACACATGTAGGTAATGGTGATATTTCATGAATGGGTATGCTTCTTTGGAGGTGCCTTTGTATATGATGTTATTACTTTTTCCTTTAAAAGCACAAAGACTAGCGCTGTTGCTATTAATCATTTAAAAGTCTAAATACATGTGCTTAATGTCTTAAAGCATGTGCTTTATCCATATTGGTCTTTCAATGAAGAGATCTATAAGGTAATATTTTCCTTTAATGTCCATATTGCTCTTAAGAAATCAATATATCTTGATTGCAAATGTGATTGTGAGGAGGAGAGTAGCATCAATTATTTGCAGGCTTATAGCATGTGAATAGACTATTTCAACTCATGGGTATCATGAGTCTTTGTGGTAGTTGAAGTTGTATGTTCATCACTTTTGTCACTAACATTTGAGAGGCATTATATTTGTGGTGCACCAAGCCTTATGAAGGTAGCTTGTAATTAGTCATTTATTTGAAATCAATCATTATTTAACTTAGCTTAATACATATTGAAAGTAGGTGACATAATACTTAGGGGTCTAAGGTTTTCATTAAAATCTTGAGGGGTTTTATGTGATTTTATATGGTATCACCCCAAACCTTTCTAACATAGCTTAGGTTGCTTCGAAGCTCTCCTTTCTCAATGAGAGTGTTTAATGAAAATGGTTTTTGACCACCAACCTCACACAATTTACCTAATTGGATCTTCCCCTTTAGGTTCTATCTCAATAGAAGGAATTGCTCCATTGGTCCTTTCATTAATTTAAAGACTTATAGCTAAATAAAAAATTTCTCCCTCCTTAATTTAGATTACATGATAGATTTTGAGATGAACAATAAAAACATCAAGAGGTGAAATGCACCTAGGGTTGGTAGCAACGTTTATTTTGCTACCAAAAGGAATGTTTGAGATAGACTTGCTTCAATATTGGCTAGAGAGTGTTGGAAACCAGAGTTGCAGCATTGGAATGTGTGCACAAGAGGGAGAAGAGAGCTCAAAGTACAAGAACAAAATCTTGCTTACTAATTTTCTTAGAGTACAACTTGGGTACACTCTCTCACACATGATAGTGACCCATAGGCTATTTATATAGCCTCTGCCAAGCTAGGGTTAGGGTTTCCCTTGCCCCTAGGGCTATTCACACTCATCTGCCCTTATACTCCCTTGCTTATAGTGGGTTCCTATGCCTATCTTCTAACACCCCCCCTCAATGCCAGGGTGGCATTGGATTACAAGGCATGTAAGATGTCCCCCCCCTCTTGGGATGCCTTTATAAATCAGGCTTACAAGGTTGTTTTAGATAGATGATTTAAAGAGTCAAAACAATCGATCTTCAAATGGATTGGAGGCATAGTTGGCCACCAATTCTTTGGGTATATTAGGAGTGTTGGGGAATTTACTAGTGATATGCCCTATCTTCTTGCATTTGTTACATTTCATCTTCTCGAGATACTTCTTCCAACATTTGTTTACAAGATGTCATTTTTTCTTACAGAAAGAACATCTAGTGAGAGCTGTATGTACCAATACTTGATCATGGGAAGTTGAAGATGCTTGACTATTGCTGCTTTATTTGTGATTCTTCTTTTCTTCATCCAAACAGGATTGAATGGTACTTGCCAATGTATGATCTGGAATGTTGGTGAGAGTGGTTACAAGAGTAGGAAACACCTATTTTACAGCTTTTAAGAGAATAGCAATAGCATCTTCTTCATGTATTGGAACTTGTACAGAGGCAAGCTGTGCCATAAGTCCCTTCATGTGAGAGATGAATTTTCCCAAATCGTCTCCTGATCGATATTCCAAGCTAAAGAATTCAATTTTAAGGAAGATTTTAGTATTTTTACCAGTGGCTAAATAGAGCTTTTCAAGCTCATCCCATTTTTCTTTAGCAGTGTTTGGTTGATCAACATGATGAATCAGGGATTCATCTAAGTGTAACATTATGATTACTTGAGCACGTTGGTCATGCTCTATATCAACCAGATTTGTAGAGTTTACAACTCTACTGCCTTGAATGAGAGGGCAATACCCTCTCTCCATCATTTTGTATTTTATAAGTACCTACCATGGGTAGAAATCTTTGCCATCAAACTTTCAAATTTGAGGACGGACATCAGCATATGTTGTGGTCATTGGGAAGGTCTTACCACTTGTTAGGACAAGGGCAGTGTCTAGTCCCTTACAAAATTTCCACTGAATGCGGAAGCAAATCAGACAATTTGAAATCAAAGTTGCAATGAAGATAAAGGTTGAAAATCATACAAATGTAATATTTCAAAGTATGACTGTGGTGGTCCTTTCTTATGTGCAAACTTCTTCTGAGGTTTAATAGTCTTTTTAGGTTTTAATGAAGTAAACCTAGACTGGACTTCAGGCTCCTCCTTATGGTATGGCTTAGTGGATGAAGCTTGTGTTGAACAAGGTTGATCTATGATCTCAATGCTTGGTGCTGATGATTTCAAGGAGAGTACAATGACACTCATCCTTTTGATTTCATTGACCAGTGTACTTGAAACAAAGTCACTCACGGTATGCAATACACTTCTAGTGTATGATGGTCTATGTGTTTATAATTGTACACATAACCTTACAAGAATATACAAAGAGGAATAACACTCACTAGATTTTAGTGAATACCCAGCAAGAAAATGATTAGATGATTAATGATTAGTGTTTAGAAACACTAATGTCAATCTTAGTGAAATGCTTGAATGAAACCCGGTTGGAAGTTGGCTTCCCAATGCACTTAGTGATGTCCATTGAGCATGCCCAAGAGCTTTTATATTTGGAATAAGCTTCATAGAATATGTTTCAGTGATTAGAATCAATGTTAATGAAGCTCAGAGTGAAAAGAATGACAAAATGCCAAGCTTAGAGCTCACTGGCTATGGCTGCCACAAGATACAACGTTAGGGTTTGGCAGAGATCTCTCTTTGTGGGTGGAATTTCCAGAAGCCCTCTTGTGGGAGGATGGCCCACTAGGGGGGACTATAGAACCCCTATGGTGGTGACTGAGATTGCGCCACCTGCTACACATGTCACGCCTGAAGATGCCACAATGTTAGAAACTACGCCATTTTTGGGATTTTGACAATGCTACCCACGATGTCGACTAATCCTGAGGTTTATCATGCCAGGCCGATTCGCCCTAGGATAGGCAAAAAGTCCCTAGAAGAAATCAAAGGGAGATATGGCCTCCTTCTTCCTTCCCAAGACCTCCAATGGAGGTAGGTTGTAGGCAGCTAAGGAGGATGTGCACTTAGTGATAGATGAGGCTGAGGGAAGCTGAGGAGATCAGAGATCACTATAAGGATTTGAGCTAGTAGCGACGGCGATTAGCGACAGCAGGTATTTGCGTCGCTATTTGCGTTGCTTTTGTGACACAAATAGCGACGGTCCACTGGGAAAAAAGCGGGCCGAAACTGAGCACGGCTTTATTTCGTGTTTTTACGTTTTGTGTTTTGAGAGCAAGAGCGAGGGAGAGAGCAACCGTCGTGAGAGAAGGAGAGGAAGAAGACTTGCCGCCACCGTTGTTCGTGAAGGAGAGGAGGAGCCTTCATCGCAAAGAGGAGCCGCCCCAGACTCGCCATATCTCATCGGTGAGTCTCCCTCTCTCTTTCTTTTACTTGTTTAAGGTTTAAATCACTTTCTCTTTTGCTTGTTTAGGAGAGGAAATGAGAGATAAAGAGAGGGAGAGGGAGAGAAAGAGAAAGACAGGGAGAGGGAGAGGAAGGGGGAGGAAATGAGAGAGGGAGAGAAAGAGAAAGAGAGGGAGAGGGAGAGGGAGAGGGAGGGAGAGTGCATTCTCTCTCTCCCTCTCTCTTTTTCTTGTTTAAGGTTTAAATCACTTTCTCTTTTTCTTGTTTAGGAGAGGAAATAAGAGAGAGAGAGAGGGAGAGGGAGAGAGAGGGAGAGGGAGGGAGAGTGCATTCTCTCTCTCCCTCTCCCTTTTGCTTGTTTAAGGTTTAAATCACTTTCTTTTTTGCTTGTTTAGGAGAGGAAATGAGAGAGAAAGCGAGGGAGAGGGAGAGGGAGAGAGAGGGAGAGAAAGAGAAAGAGAAAGAGAGGGAGAGGGAGTTGGAGGAAATGAGAGAGAGAGAGAGAGAGAAAGAGAAAGAGAGGGAGAGGGAGAGGGAGAGGGAGGGAGAGTGCATTCTCTCTCTCCCTCTCCCTTTTGCTTGTTTAATGTTTAAATCACATTCTCTCTCTCCCTCTCCCTTTTGCTTGTTTAAGGTTTAAATCACTTTCTTTTTTGCTTGTTTAGGGAGAGAGAGAGAGAGGGAGAGAAAGAGAAAGATAACATATATTGGAACGATAACATATCCATGATTATGGTAATGGTATGCACTTTGCTTTTTTTATGGGTACCATTATATCGACTCCTCAAGAGGGCTAAAAATTAGTCATACACTTTATAAAGACTAATTAGGAGATTTAAGATGCACGATAATAGACTGATCGAAAATGGTATGCAATGTGGTTTGCCATGGGCCACGTACATTGGTGACTCTTTAAGATGGCTTAAAATTGGTCATATCCTTCATAATGTCCAAGTAGGGGATCTAATTGTGATATGCATAATTCATTGTTTTTGTATTAACTTTATAGGCATAACAAATTAGAAATCATTCCAACTAGTCAACGGAAGGACTAAAATAAAATGATACCCTAGCTAATGGTCATTATGGTACTTCATCAAAATGAACCCAAAAGTATTGCTATAGAAGAAGAATCCCTTAAATTGAGCATAGGATATTTTCTTCAAATGTTATGACTATGAGTAGAATTGATTGAAACAAATTTCATTACTATAGTTGATAAATTTCATAGTTGGCATTAATTTTAATGCATGGACCTAGGACAAAAAAACCACATTTCTAAGATGCTTTTTGTTGAGACTAATTTATTATTAGACTAAGAGATCCTCAATGATGCTCATAAATGGATTACTTATACTCAAAGCCCTCTAGTGCAGTTGTATAAGTAATCCTAGTAGAGCCCCTCTAAGATACTCAAAGTACATAACCTAGAGACCGTAGCTAGGTATATAAGGTATAATGGTTGTACAAGAAGACACCTCAATAATTGACTTATCACCATTAAATCCCAAAGAAGAATCGTGTTCCATCCCCTTCAACTCTATATTCACCTCGTGAAGAACTTCATTAATCATAGCATCCTTGTCACCAATCTTTTTGTTGCAATGATGAAGTAACATATTAATCACTTTTCCTTTTAGCATCTAAGGCATTATCCAATCTTTTAGTCAAGTCCAATCATTTAGTCTTTGACTCATGAACCTTATGAACCAATGCTTTTTTTTTTTACAATAACGAATAATTATCTATCGAGACAAACAAATCCTTGAGCATGGTATATGGCCGAGATATAACATCAATAAATCTCTCAACTACTATGTCCAATGCATTCTTTACATCAATCAATAAAGCATTTCTTATATCTTGAAGTTTAGATTTCAACACCATGGATGCATCAATATCAACCTCAATGTTTTACAATATTTGCTTCTCAAGCTCTTGCAGAGACTAAAACCTCTCAAGCAAGAGCTTATGGTCAACTTGCAACTTGACATACATATCCATAAAGCTATCTATTTGAGCCTCATTTGTTGTAATGTAGATAAGATGGAAAATGAAGAAGGTCTTATTGTTCAAGATTGCGAGGCGTATCTTAATCGGCGTGTCCCATGTCCTTGCTCTCAATGCAAGTTGGCAATTAGACGAAAACGTCGATTATTTATAGAACACGTACGACGATTTAGCGAGTCTCAATCTGAGATCATTGATTAGGCGATTGCAGATTTTCAGCAAACGGTAATTTGAAGTTAATATTAATCATGCATTGTACTCGCAAGCTGATTGAAAACCATACACAATAAGATTGGGTCTTGTTGGCAAATTCTCTATCCAGGGAGGTGATGTCTCGTCCCAAGGGGGAGTGCACCCTTTGCAGCCAATTAGAAGAGTTCGTGGGCGTGCGATGGATGGAGTGCAGGAGCCAATCCACCACTCACAAGGCCAATCTATACCGTCAATGCCAGAGGAGACAGACAACCTTCCAGACCTACCTACAATCTTGGAGCCTGAGATGGAGGCAATGATCGATGCATTGATTCCCATGGATGTCGAGACATCTGATCCACTTAGAGAGGAAGCATCCATACCATTATATGGTGGGTGCCGAGTATCTCGATTGAAGACATTGCTTGCACTCTTAAGTGTGCAAGCAAAATAGGGGTGGAGCGATACGAGTGTGACCGAGTTATTCAGGTACCTTGCACATAGACTTCATTGATTTTTTTTTTTGACACTATTATTACAAACATTTGTGCTTTTTCAAGGTGTTTTATGATTTTTTTAAGGTTATTAAAATATCATATATTACCACCTGCAAATACCATGCCTGAGTCTCGTGATGATGCACGACATGTTTTACGAAAGCTTGGCATGGACTACAATAACATCCATGCATGTATCAAGGATTGCATACTGTTTTGAGAAGAATACGAGACTATGGAGACATGTTCAAAGTGTGGTGCTCACAGGTATCGACAGGACTTGCAAGGCAAACCATCCCTCAAAAAGTTCTCAAACACTTTTCGCTCATCCCCCGCATAAACCACATGTTTCATATGTCCGGCATGGCAAGCTTGACAACGTGGCATATGCAGAATAGGTCCATGGATGGAGTTCAACGAATATCAGCGAATTCGCGCGCATAGAGCCACATTGACTCTACCTTCCCAGGCTTTGCGCGAGAGCCAAGGAATCTTCGGCTCGGTCTCGCAATGGATGGTGTGAACCCATTCGGTCTGCGCTCAACTTCTTATAGTGTGTGACCTATAATCCTTGTCAACTACAACATCCCTCCATGGCTTTCTACGAAGAAAGGACATCTCATCCTTAGCTTGCTCATCCCAGGCCGGTACAAAGTAAAAAATATGGACGTGTATCTTCGTCCATTAGTCACTGAGCTTAAGATTTTGTGGGAGGAGGGGGTCACTGTGCAAGATATGAGCAGGCGTGATGGTCGGCGATCAGCCAACATTCGAGCCATTCTCATATGGACGATGCATTACTTTTCGGGACTGGGAGAGTGCTTAGGTGAGCAAGCCTTCGTTCTCGCTGGTAATATCTATATTTTATCTCATTCAATCAAGTATTCACTAGGTCATGGTATCCTTACAGGTCTGGTTATCTCAGGTTATCATGCATGTCCATTGTGTGGGCCACAGTTAGACTCCCGAAGGTCACCAACCATGAAGAAGATGGTATATCAAGGACACGCCACTTTCTTGCCAGAGGATCATGAACTCAGGGAAGGTTTCCTTGGACGACCTCCAATACGTATGAACGCCGCAAGCTGGTACGAGCTGAAAATGGTCAACTCGAAATCACATCCAAATGGAATGCGACGGTTCTCAGTTTTCTACGAGTTGCCATATTGGACCCACTTACAGGTCAACCACTTGTTGGATCCCATGCATATTTTCAAAAATGTGGGCATCTTGCTATGGGACCACATCACAGGAAAGAGAGACACTATAGGGGCACGAATGGATATGAAGGAGGTAGGTAAGATGGAGACGCTTTGGCTGCAGTCGAGTGCTGATGGTCACGTGCAGCTTCCTCGCACTCCTTGGGTTTTGTCCACTAAAGAAGAGTACATTGTGAAGCAAGTAATCAAGTCTATCCGCACTCCGATGGGTATGATGTGTTCTCTCAGGTCCGCATTTTCTAAAGATGACTAATTGTCAGGGCTAGAATCCCATGATTGGCATAAGATATGTCAGGTTTGTGCTACGAATGGATTGTAATTAGCATGGGAATTTTGCAATTTGAAAAGTGGCCATTATTCATAATGCTTTCTCATTTGTGATAGTTTTTCCTGTCGATCGCGATCGTAGGATGCCTTACTCCAGAAATTCGCGGGGCCATTTACAAGTTGTTGACTTTGGTGCAATGGATCTTACAGAAAGAGATTAAGATGTCCTCTATTGAATCAGCGAGGCGGGGAGCAGTGGAGACAGTCTGTCTCTTTGAGAAATACCTGCCCACTAGTATGCTCACGATACAAATCCACCTTCTTATGCATCTTGTGGACGAAGTGGAGATTGCTGGACCTGTCCATACGCGATGGATGTTCTTCCTGGAGCGCTTCATGAAAACCTTGAAAGGCTTTGTGCGACAACAAGCTCGGCCAAAAGGTAGCATGGCCGAAGGTTGGTTGGTGTTAGAGGCATTAGTGCATATTTCAAAATGGCTACTAATGGTGGAACCAGACAATGAAATGCTGAGAGCGGAATTTAGGAGACGGCAAGTGCTTAAAAATAGCTAAAAATTATGAATATCAAGGGAAAAATATCCATCGTCAAAGGCGGCGGCTCGATCTAGGACGATTTTAAGCGCCAAAGTGCTTTAAAGGCGCCCGAGCGACACTTAAGCGCCAAAGTGCTTTAAAGGCGCCCGAGCGACACTTGGTGATTTTTCATAATTTTTCAGACAGTCATGCGGGTTGACACAAGCTACTGGCCAATGCGGGATGCTAAGCCGGACGCCCAGGATTTTTCAGAGCTCAATTCGGAGTCCGGACAGGAAAATGGCCAAGGAAACGGTCAAGATATGAAAAGGTGGACACTTGGGAGGCCAAATTTGAGCATGCCTTTTGAGTTTGGACCCCCCCCAAAGAATTTATGCACCTTATGAAGCAAAAAACGTGGAGAGAGAATGAAGAGGCATGAAAAAACGTGGAAGAAGATGGCGCCCGAAAAATGCGCCATGAATGGATGAGAGGCATCATGGCTGCTGCAAACAACCCCCCCAATGGATTATGGGGCTTCATTCCCCTCTGTCTGTGGACTCTATCGCCGCCCTTCGCCCGTGGAATGATGGCCTGGTTTGAAATTTCTGATTCTAGTCTTTCTCTCTCCTCCCTCTCTCTCTTCTAAGAGGCAGTTCATGTGTGGGAAGGAGCAATGAAGAAAGAATGATGGAGACTTGTCCGGCATGGACCGGATTGCTACACGGGCTGAGAATGGTGATTTGGGATGTTGCTGGACATGAAGTGTTGCTGTTTTCCAAATCTACAGCCATGGACACAAAACCCGAAACACGCGTTTAAGCGGTAAACCAAAAAATTACAAAGAAAATTTAGTGTTTTATGCTTTTGATTGATGGAATGCCGTTCATATGGACTAAGATTTGATTATGCTGCTGATTCTTCTGAGTTCTTACTGTTTATAACCAGAAATTATGAAAAACATGCATTTCATGGCTCGAAATAATGTCAAGAAACCCGAAAATGCATGAAAAATGGGGAAAAACAAGGGTTTTGGGCATATAAATGGGGAAAACCGTCGATACACATCAACTAATCTTTCAATTTTGTTGCAAATGAACTAAGGGCCACAGCCCACAAACTGGTTTTCATTTTCAGCAATTTAAAAAATACAAGAAAATGAAGAAAATGGGGAAAAATGATAAAAACACCATGAAAAATAGGGGAAAAATACATTTGGGGCTACGAAAAATATAGAAAAATAGGATTTATGTTTGTTGATGTATAGCAAGGCTGGGGCATGAAGTTATGCTTCAGTTTAGCCTTGTTTATATGTTGTAGTGTGTGTTTCCTTCCTTTCTCCACATAAAAATGGCAAGGAAACCCTGAAAGAAATGAATGCAATGATGCACTATCAACGGGGGAGGGTAGAGTTGTGGAAAAAATGGTTAAATGCCGCTGAGCATGAGGAACAATTTGCTGATTTTATATGCATTGCAACTAGGACGGAATAATAATGATAAAAATCAAAACCTAGTAGCACGAAGATCACTTCGGTGCTAGGTGTTGCAGCGAAGCACAAAGCGGTTAGAAAGAAAAGCATGAAAGAGATGTTTTGCACTTGCACGCTGCTGGTTTTTAAAATGTTTGAGCACTAGGCATCCACCTCTTTGCATGATCATTTAGAGGAAATTAAAAGTATCAGAGTTAGCTCCTGGATATGCATAGCAATTGTTTTCAGTAGGCCTGTGACCCACCGTTGAGAGTGTGAGGTTCCTATCCTGTAGGCTAGTCGAGGGTTATAGGGGACAGCAAGTGAGGGGAATGGTACATTCCTGGATACGTTTATTTGGTACCTTGAGCGACGTTTGTGCGAAATGTTTAAATGTTGAGCGACGCATCGAGGGGCCAATCCCCAAGGTGTAGGAGAGTCGCAGAGGGTTGACGGCATTCAGCCGTAGGAGGAACCCCATGTGTATGTGATTCGAGCCTTTTGGCTATGTGAAAGGGACTCCCTCTGAGGAGCAATATTGGGTTAGGATCAGTTGGACTACAACGTATTACAAACGCAATGTTTAGGAAGGCAGAGATTTTGATAGACGCTCCTGGCCGCGAGGCCAAGGGGGTTGTCTTGCGCATAGTGACGAGGTCCGGCTAGTGCATGAGCCAGTGCCGGCCCGTTTTTAGGTCCATCAGTGGTGCGTCTGCCGGGAGCTGCTTAAAAGTGGCGGTTCTCGAATCCTGGTTTTCTAGGGACCAACTAGCAGTTTATGCCAAAGGATACTGAGATCGATCCGTTATTTATTGATAAGCATCGTCTAGCAGAAATCCAAAAGCAGGAAAGAGACGAGAGAGCTAGGCGACGTGCTGAAATCTTTAGGAGATATTCCCCTAAGCGTAGCGGTGCTGAACCCTTACGAGGGAGTGGATCTAGTGGTCTTAGGACCCCAAGCAATAAGTTAGGAGAAGGTGGAAGCTCTAGTGCTCCCCTTCCTGCCATAAGCCAATCCACGTCAATTGCGGGAGGTGTAACCCCACCGTTCCCTATTCCTAGTGCAAATCCAATCCCCGTCATGGCGCAGCCTATTGCAATTCCAGCAGGAACGACGGATTTGCCGGCTCTAGGTTACCCGCTACCCATTTTTAATGGGCTAGTTGAGGAAGATGCGGAACTCCACATTAGGGAGTTTCAAAAGTTGATGTTTAACTGTCGCATTCAAGAAGAAGGACATTTAATGATGTTCTTCAACATGACTCTCAAAGGAAGAGCCGCTATATGGTATCATGGTTTAGAAGCCGGAACCATATTGAACATTGATGCATTTTATGGAGCTTTTCGAAGGGAGTTTGCCCCTGAAAGGGGTGGGCAATATTGGTTGCGTGTACTCAACGTGACCCGCCAAGATCCACACGAGGATATTCGTGCTTATGCGAAGAAGATAAAAGAGGTCTTCCGTAAGTTGGACACCTCTATCCCTATCCCCGCAGCTGCCCAATTGCAATATTTCCTACTTGGTTTGGACTTTAATATCCAATTGCAGTTGAGTAGTGTCCCCTTGGGGGATATAGATACTGCCATTACACGAGCACAAGAGGTGGAATCCCGACTACAAGCAGCCTATGCTTCTAGAGGCAATTCGAACATGGGTTTAGTATTGGGAAACAATATGGCAATAGCCAATGGCAGTAGTGGCCAAGGGATAGCGATGGCTAACCCTAATGGGAGAGGGAACATGATACAGAATGTCCCTTTATTACCAGCTCCCCCTAGCATGTCGATGCCTACGGGCAGTCAAATGGCTACAAGTAGTGGAGGCCAGGCGGTCAATTCTAACACCATGCCTGCAGCTCAACAGCCTGTGCCTAATCGAATTGTTAGGCCGATTGAACGACATGGAAATGACCAAGGCTATGAGTCGAGTTCTTCCAATGTTCTTGGCGAGGTTAAGGACATGATGAAGCATTATACCGACATGATTACGGAGCAGTATCGACAAATAGCCGTTGATGTCAACTTCCTTAAAAAACAACAAAATTTGATAGGAAGTAGATACCCAGAAGAGGGTGCGCCGTCGAGGTTTAGTTGCAAATGGTGTGGCGGGCAGCACTATCCAAGAAATTGCCCAAATGTTAAGTGCGATATTTGTGGAAAATCCGGCCATCTAGCGGCTACTTGCTGGAGTAAGATCAGTTCTCTCCAGCGGGGTAGTCGGCAACCAGGGCCTGTTAATCATCGTGCCCAAGGAAATGATTCCCAGCGAGAGGATGGGCCTAAACAAATACTTCAACGATCAAAGACTACAGTGGAGGAGCTACCAAGTGGTAGTGGGGTTAGTTTGATTGAGGCTGTACGCGTTAATGATGCTGAAACCTCTAATCTACGAGCTGTCCTTACAAGAGGTAAAAAGGGTAGAGAAGCCGACATGGATAAGCCTGTCGACGGAAACCCTAAACAAGGCGACAAAGGAACGCAAGTTTTGGATCCTGCCCTAGAAGGGGGACCTTTGAAGCCCGTAGAGAGTAAAGCCGATAAGGAAGCACCAAAGAAGAAGGTGAAAGTTAAGAAAGAGGCAATAAAGCCAGCTCAGCGACCTAAAGAGCGGATGATTTGGCATGAAAAGCGAGCTCTTTCGAACTATCATGAATTCGATTTGGCGGGCTCTCTTTGCGAAGACAAGCCGGATGTGAACCTTTTGCAGCTTATTAAGCTTTCCCCAGGAGTACGTAAGGAATTTAGAAAGATCCTACGTACCGGGTATATTGTAGAACCTTTGGGTATTGCGCGAGTTGGTGATGACTGGTTCGAGCATGCTGAGAAGCATTGCCCAAGGGTTGCAGCCTATGTCGATGGGATATTAGTAGATTATGCCATTGTCGACACAGGATCATCTGTTAACATTATGAGTTCTGAACTGATGGAAAGGTTGGGCCTTGCGATCCAAAAAGATACCTCCACAATTCTCAGAATGGCAGATGACAGTTTGAGACAGCCGGAAGGCTGCATTACTAAGGTCCATGTCACTGTTGCAAATGTAGAATGCCTGTTGGACTTTAGGGTGATTCGTTTTGCAGGGCGGCCAAGTTACCAAGTATTACTTGGACGACCTTGGATCTTGCAAGCGGATTGCCAAGTGGATATACCTGCCGGTCGATTAATATTCGGCAGAGGTGCCCAGCGTGTGGTGGTTGATGCTTATCCTGAGTCCCCGCAGAGTGAGAGGGCCCCTCTATCTTCTACAGAATTGGAGACATTAGAAGATTCATCTGTTAGTGAGGCATCATCGAGTGATGAGTCCAAAGAGGGATCCACCACGGAGGACATCTATCAGATCACTTTGAACGAGCCGATAGAGGCCCAAGATCGTATAAGAGATGCAGATGTTATCGAGCTAGACCTTGGTACGCTTGATGATTCGCGGCCAATCAAATTAGGGTCCATGCTCAGCACAGCAGAAAGGGAGGACTATGTGGCCTTGATCCAGGAATTCCGTGATATCTTTGCCTGGAGTTATGATGAGTTGAGAGGCATCCCTCCCAGTCTTGCTGTTCATACAATTCCGTTGAAAGAGGGCAGTCGTCCTGTACGGCAGAAAGTAAGGCGTATGCCTTTCGAATTGAGGGACGGGCTGTTTGAAGAGTTACAGAAGCTTCGAAAAGCGGGTTTGATTTTTCCTGTGCAACACACAGAATGGTGTTCGCCAGTTGTGATTAGAAAGAAGAAGAATAATCAGATCCGTTTATGTGTAGACTTTAGGGAGCTGAATAAGCAGACAGTTAAGGACTACTACCCATTACCATTTATTGACCAGATTTTGGATCAATTAGCGGGTAGGGAGATATATTCATTTATGGATTGCTTTGCAGGATACAACCAAATGGCAATTGCAGAAGAGGACAAGTTGAAAACAACTTTTATCACTGTATTTGGCACTTTTGCTTACCACGTGATGGCTTTTGGTTTATGCAATGCGCCTGGTTCGTGGCAACGAACAGCCGATAAGACATTCGGTGACATATCCCCTGAAGAGTTGAGGGTGTTTATTGATGACTTAGGGGCCGCCACCGTGAGAGAAAGGCAGTTGATCATTTTGAGAAAATGCTTTGAGCGCTGTAGACAATTTTGCATCGCCCTAAACCCACGGAAGTGTGCTTTTGGAGTACCTTATGGGCTATTGCTAGGCCATGTGGTCAGTTCGGTAGGAATTGCGACAGACCCCGAGAAGGTGAAAGTTATAGTTGCCATGGGTCCACCACGCACTCCGAGAGAAGTTCATAGCTTTCTGTCTTCGGTTGGTTGCTACCGTAGATTCATTAACGCCTTAGCAGAAAGAACGTTGCCACTTACAAATTTATTGTCCTTTAGCTGTTCGTTTGTATGGGGTGACCCTTGTAAGGTAGCATTCGAGGATGTGAAACAAGAGCTAGCAAGAGCGCCCGTTTTAAAAGCACCTAAAAGAGGTGAGGTGTTCTATATATTCTCAGCAGCCACCATGTATAGTATCAGCTGCTGTTTAGCCCAAATTTGGGAAGAGAAGTGGTACCACCCGATTGCTTTTGCTAGTCGGAAGCTGGGGATATCCGAAATCAATTACACCTACATGGAGAAGCTGTGTCTAGCGATGGTCTTTGGGACCAAGAAATTCAGGCATTACATTCTCTATGAGAAAGTCGTACTTTATACGAAGGCGGAGGGACTTCGACTATTGATGAATAAGTTACAGCCGCCTGATCGTTTAGCGAAGTGGTTGATCACTTTGCAGGAATTTGATTATGAAATCAAGAGTAAGCCACCAAGGTTGCAAGGCATCGTGGAATGTCTAGTGGACTTTGGGGAGCCGAAAGAATCTGTGGCTGAAGGTAGTGACATGGAGATGATATTTAAAATAGATACGGCATCTATTCCCTCCTGGTATGCTGCAATAACGCATTATTTATCAACAGGAGAGGCGAGATCCGAATTATCTAAGGCTGAGAAAAGGAAAATTAAGCAGCAAGCGTTAAAGTTTGCCTTGATCGCAGGTACATTATATCGGCAAGGGGTTGATGATATCTATCGCCGATGTGTGACGCCTGACGAGGTGCCATTCATTTTGGAAGAGTGCCATGATTCTGCTTGCGGTGGCCATTTTGCTGGACGGCTTACAGCACAAAAGGCTTTAAGAGCAGGTTATTGGTGGCCTGCCATCTTCCAGGATGCGTTTGCGTATGTTAAGCGATGCGATATTTGCCAACGACATGATAGTCGAGAGAATAGGAAACGACCACTCACCCCTATTATGGCGATACTTCCATTTGAGAAGTGGGGAATAGACTTTGTGGGTCCTATTACTCCGTCATCGACTACGCAAAAGAGGTACATCATTGTCGCAACTGACTACTTCACAAAGTGGTCAGAAGCACGTGCAACAAGGAAAGATGATGCTAAAGAAACTGCTAGTTTCC
This sequence comes from Lygodium microphyllum, assembly GCF_053477565.2. Classification (NCBI taxonomy): domain Eukaryota; kingdom Viridiplantae; phylum Streptophyta; class Polypodiopsida; order Schizaeales; family Lygodiaceae; genus Lygodium; species Lygodium microphyllum. The sequence goes on along the minus strand of NC_141156.1, from coordinate 54,991,428 downwards.
TTTTAGAGCAGATAATATGCCGGTTTGGTCCACCGAAAGAATTAGTGTCGGACCGCGGAACTCATTTCCTGAATAAGGTGATCAAAGGTTTGACAGAGTTGTGGAACATCAAGCATAACAAGACAACCCCATATAATCCGCAAGCCAATGGGCAAGTTGAGAGCACCAACAAGCAGCTTGTGGGCATCCTGTCCAAAATTGTGTCGGAAAAGAAACGGGATTGGGATAAAAAGTTATACGTGGCAGTGTGGGCTTATAATACGACTTTCAAACGAGCCACTGGCCATACCCCGTTCAAGTTAGTATATGGGGAGGAGTGTGTCTTGCCTCTAGAAATTGAGCTGCCGACTATTCGGTTTGCCATCAATCATTCTTTGAGCGATGAAGACGCTCTTTTTGAGCGCTTGACGACACTGGCACATTTAGATGAGCTTAAGCTGCAGAGCTTATTGCACCAAGAAGTGGCGAAGCGCCGAATGAAGAAGCTACACGACCTCAAAGCCAAGAAATACACCTTCAAGAAAGGACAGCTTGTTCTGTATTATGACGCACGACGTGAATTATTCCCAGGCAAGCTAGAACCCAAATGGGATGGGCCCTATAAGATCGTTAGAATAGGAAAGAATAAATCCACAGTTTTGTTAGCTGACCTTGAGGGGATAGAATTTAAAAATAAGGTTAATCTTAATAAGATTAAACCTTATTACTTCTGATTGTACTAATGCTATAACTGCCTTGCAGGTCTAGGCAAGATTGATCAAACATCTGCAAGGAAATCGTGATAGAGGTTGATGGGTCGTCTGATCCCTTATTTAGAACACCCATATTTGGAACAGAGGTATCATCAGGGAAAGCTCATTTGGTGGAGCAAAGGATACAAGGTGATTGAGCAAGAAGGCGGGACATTTATTTGGGAAATCAAGGTCTTCTGCCATCATTGCCTACAACTTTTGACGAGCATCCCTGTTGAATTCAATGATGATGGAGGGATGGAGCCTACAGTCCACCCGTTGAATATGTTGAATTTCGATTACCATAATTACGAGTAGAGTTCAGGATGGCAGGATATGTAAACCCTTTATGGACGTACACCTTGTACTTTGATGGGGCGTCCAGGGGTGCATGCAAAAAAGGAAGTGTAGGAGTTGTCATCCGAGACCCCCGACGACGCATTGTCATGAAGTTAGCTGCTTATCTTGGGGTGAATTTTACCAATAATATGGCAGAATACAAAGCCCTGATTATGGGTTTGAATATTGCAAAGAAGGGTGGTATCTGCCAGTTGTTGGTGAAAGGGGACTCTCAGTTGGTTTTAAATCAACTCAATGGGACGTACATGGTACGGAACCCGATCCTTTGTATGTACCATCATACTGCCATAGCCCTGCTAGACGAATTCGATAGAGTGTCTTTTCAGCTGCTTCCACGGAATTGGAATCAGTTTGCCGATTCTTTGGCTAATCTTGCGTATGAAGAGGACCTCTTCTTTAATTGTGGCCCTTGTTCCGATATATCTATTGATGGTGAGACAGGACCTGGTCGTTTGTGGGGTATGCTTTCTGAACATGCCCTCTTTGGTAGACGATGGTTGATTTGGGTGATGCAGAGGGTAAGCGAGACTCATGTACCTTTATTATCTCAGACCCACAGACTGATTCGACGACATGTGATGCGCACACCTCTTGCGATGTACGCAGGAGGGATATGTCATAATTTAATGCACCTAGGTTAGGGCTACAAGCCCTGTTCCCCTGGGAATAGTATGCTTTGATGTCTATCATGGTTGTTTCCAGGTGGATGTTCTGCATCGTATTGTTTTATTTCATTAGGCCACGAGGGCCGATTTAGTTTTGTAGCAAAGTCATGTCTGATTTCATTAGGCCACGAGGGCCATTTCCCTGTCTAGTGCGGGTGCGTTTAATTGGTTTTTGTTTTAGTGTTGTGCTGGACAGATTTCGTGGTTCGTGGAATTTGGTGGAGCCTGGAGGAGCCTTTGCTGCGATGGAAGCTTCTTGTGGCCACTCCAGGTGATATTTCTCCTTTACGAGTACCTTTCTTTCCTGTTATATGTGTATTTGTACTTGTTGAGGGGATACTTTTTGTTGGGGACCAGCGACCAAGGCATGAAGTCCCAGGTTTAGGCTACGTATGTTTGAGGGAGGTCGGAGTAGTCATTGCCTCCTGTAAAGACATTGTTAGACATTGAAAGATCTGTTTTAGAAGGAAGTCCTAGTGGCTCTGTTCTGCTAACCTGCTAGGCAGCCGTTCTAGGAGTTCTTGTTAGTAGTGAGGCAGTTAGAGAAGCCTGCTAGAAGATAATAATAATGATGCCAAGAAATCCTGAATATCCTAAAAGATGAATATAAATACGAAGGTGTGTAAAAAGGGGTTCTAACCCCTATCAATGAAAAGAAATGAAATGAAAATATATAAGCAGTTGATCATCGCCTTGCGAAGGCCTGGTAGGTTCCTGGGGACGGGTCAGACCCGGGGCCGATACCTTGTCTTCCTCGGGGTGGCTTCTTGCTGGAAAAATAATATCAAAACAAGGAAGGTTGGAGCGAAAATAAAAGTGAGCGTTAGAAAAGGATTAAGTGTCGCCTTGCGAGGGCTTGGTAGGTTCTTGGGTGCCGAGACAAGTCCTGAGACCGATGCCCTGTTCTCCTTGGGTCACTACGCCCAGCTCCCTCCTTTTTACATGCCCAAGTATGTTCATCCAATCAAAACCCTCAAAGAAGAGATATACTGAAAGAAAATATTCTTTACTCAGGCTATAGGAGTCCTCGCCTTGTAGGAGCTCCTAGTTGCGTTGTCTTTAGTTGGTCAGTAGTTCAGACTACCACTTAGGGCAACCTCTTTGGCAGTTCTTTTTAGTTTGGCTGTGTTGGAGCAGCTGGTTAGTGACTCACTTCGGATCTTCTATTAGATGATGCTAGGCCTATTCCTTGTGGATGTCATGCCTTGGTTCTGTCCAGGGGTAGGGGGAGCATTGTGCTGAGTTTTATGATGATAATTGTTTTGTATCAGTTTGATGCTTCTTTGGTTGTTTATGTGCAGATATGTTCGTGGATTCGACGGGCTGAGTCGCCCTATCCCGTGGTCGCCAATGAGAGCGGAATTTAGGAGACGGCAAGTGCTTAAAAATAGCTAAAAATTATGAATATCAAGGGAAAAATATCCACCGTCAAAGGCGGCGGCTCGATCTAGGACGATTTTAAGCGCCAAAGTGCTTTAAAGGCGCCCGAGCGACACTTAAGCGCCAAAGTGCTTTAAAGGCGCCCGAGCGACACTTGGTGATTTTTCATAATTTTTCAGACAGTCATGCGGGTTGACACAAGCTACTGGCCAATGCGGGATGCTAAGCCGGACGCCCAGGATTTTTCAGAGCTCAATTCGGAGTCCGGACAGGAAAATGGCCAAGGAAACGGTCAAGATATTAAAAGGTGGACACTTGGGAGGCCAAATTTGAGCATGCCTTTTGAGTTTGGACCCCCCCCAAAGAATTTATGCACCTTATGAAGCAAAAAACGTGGAGAGAGAATGAAGAGGCATGAAAAAACGTGGAAGAAGATGGCGCCCGAAAAATGCGCCATGAATGGATGAGAGGCATCATGGCTGCTGCAAACAACCCCCCCAATGGATTATGGGGCTTCATTCCCCTCTGTCTGTGGACTCTATCGCCGCCCTTCGCCCGTGGAATGATGGCCTGGTTTGAAATTTCTGATTCTAGTCTTTCTCTCTCCTCCCTCTCTCTCTTCTAAGAGGCAGTTCATGTGTGGGAAGGAGCAATGAAGAAAGAATGATGGAGACTTGTCCGGCATGGACCGGATTGCTACACGGGCTGAGAATGGTGATTTGGGATGTTGCTGGACATGAAGTGTTGCTGTTTTCCAAATCTACAGCCATGGACACAAAACCCGAAACACGCGTTTAAGCGGTAAACCAAAAAATTACAAAGAAAATTTAGTGTTTTATGCTTTTGATTGATGGAATGCCGTTCATATGGACTAAGATTTGATTATGCTGCTGATTCTTCTGAGTTCTTACTGTTTATAACCAGAAATTATGAAAAACATGCATTTCATGGCCCGAAATAATGTCAAGAAACCCGAAAATGCATGAAAAATGGGGAAAAACAAGGGTTTTGGGCATATAAATGGGGAAAACCGTCGATACACATCAACTAATCTTTCAATTTTGTTGCAAATGAACTAAGGGCCACAGCCCACAAACTGGTTTTCATTTTCAGCAATTTAAAAAATACAAGAAAATGAAGAAAATGGGGAAAAATGATAAAAACACCATGAAAAATAGGGGAAAAATACATTTGGGGCTACGAAAAATATAGAAAAATAGGATTTATGTTTGTTGATGTATAGCAAGGCTGGGGCATGAAGTTATGCTTCAGTTCAGCCTTGTTTATATGTTGTAGTGTGTGTTTCCTTCCTTTCTCCACATAAAAATGGCAAGGAAACCCTGAAAGAAATGAATGCAATGATGCACTATCAACGGGGGAGGGTAGAGTTGTGGAAAAAATGGTTAAATGCCGCTGAGCATGAGGAACAATTTGCTGATTTTATATGCATTGCAACTAGGACGGAATAATAATGATAAAAATCAAAACCTAGTAGCACGAAGATCACTTCGGTGCTAGGTGTTGCAGCGAAGCACAAAGCGGTTAGAAAGAAAAGCATGAAAGAGATGTTTTGCACTTGCACGCTGCTGGTTTTTAAAATGTTTGAGCACTAGGCATCCACCTCTTTGCATGATCATTTAGAGGAAATTAAAAGTATCAGAGTTAGCTCCTGGATATGCATAGCAATTGTTTTCAGTAGGCCTGTGACCCACCGTTGAGAGTGTGAGGTTCCTATCCTGTAGGCTAGTCGAGGGTTATAGGGGACAGCAAGTGAGGGGAATGGTACATTCCTGGATACGTTTATTTGGTACCTTGAGCGACGTTTGTGCGAAATGTTTAAATGTTGAGCGACGCATCGAGGGGCCAATCCCCAAGGTGTAGGAGAGTCGCAGAGGGTTGACGGCATTCAGCCGTAGGAGGAACCCCATGTGTATGTGATTCGAGCCTTTTGGCTATGTGAAAGGGACTCCCTCTGAGGAGCAATATTGGGTTAGGATCAGTTGGACTACAACGTATTACAAACGCAATGTTTAGGAAGGCAGAGATTTTGATAGACGCTCCTGGCCGCGAGGCCGAGGGGGTTGTCTTGCGCATAGTGACGAGGTCCGGCTAGTGCATGAGCCAGTGCCGGCCCGTTTTTAGGTCCATCAAATGCTATGGACACTGAAGGACGATGATAGACTGACTAGAGATGTGGTAGTTGGAAATGGGGTAGAAAAAAGAATGGATGCCTCAATGAAGAGAAGGTGAATTGATTTTGTATGTTGCACCATGCCTCCATGGAGACGTGGCTCGCCAAGTAGTAGATTGCAAGGCAAGATCGAGAGGAAGCGCGAGCTGAATTCCGACGTAGTACGCATCATCAATCGATTCGATATCCTGAAGGCATGGAGGAGATGCCGCGGTTTATGTCAACACGATGGTTGCATGGAGCCTTGACCGCAACATCCAGCGAAGGGACAGAGGTCTCAATGGAGGAGTGGGAATTCTCGAGGGGATGTAGTCCAAAGGTGATGAGGGATTTAGAATCTGTCATATCTAAATTTTATATGCGACATCTAATTTGAGTGTTTCAATGTACAATACAAAATATATAGTGCAGCGTGGTCACGCTGACGGCATTTTCGTGTGGAGCATATTGACAAAATGCGCTCCACAATGGACTGTGGTGTCATGGCAAGGTTCGAGCAAGAGAGTCAACGATGAGCAACAGATCCGAATACGGTTGTGGATGAGATGGAGTATTTTGGGAAGTTGCAAAGTATTATTACAGTGGATTACTGTAGTTTCTCCATGATACTATTCGATGTGCAGTGGTTCAAAGTGGTACTTGGAGGAGTTGGAGCAACAGTTCAACGAGGTCCATTAGGATTTCTCGAAATAGATTTCGAAAAAAAATGGACAGATTTGCGCGACACCTTTGTGTTGCCGGCCCATTGTGAACAGGTGCATGGAGTCATTTGCTTGCTAATTGTAATACGACATGGTTTATGTCATAATGGTTTGAACTCGCTTTGTACATGTTTGTGAACATGTAATCTTCTATCCAAACCCCCGACAACCTCGATGGTGGTATGTTATACCTTCGACTCCTCGAAGTGTGAGAGTATATGATCAAAGCGATGTTCCGAGCATAGATGAAGATAATATGCAAATAGAGGGGTCGATATTACAAGGGGTGGAGGCCGTCGAAAGCTTGGAGCCAGCATTAGCTAACAATGATGAAAATACAGGAGTCCAAGAATTTTTTGAGAACAAGGCGGACTCATTCTTTTGTGGTGACATGTCTATTGACCTTTCAGTGTATGCGGAGTTGTGTTAGGAGATTAACATGGGACCATAGGATACTTCATACTTGGAGCATCCACTTACTCAACGAGTTGACCAATCTCTTATAAAGGTACATAAGATATGCATTTTAAGAGGGATTTTTTAAAAATGATTTGTATTACTATGCTTTGTATAATTTAAATTGATTATTCTAACACCATTTTTTATCTGTGCAGGTGACATTTTCATGATGAGTTGAGGGATGAGCGATGAGGAGTTGTAGGACATCTTCGCACGCATGTCTCCAGACCAGCTTGCAAGATTCAGAGAGATGGCAGACTAGGAGCTGTGTCGTTATTCGTCAGGGTGCTTTGTTAGATCTGCTTCAGCGCGATCGGATGCTTTGGCTTCGAGCAGACGATCTCGACGCTCACGACTTGGGCTAGAGGGAGGGACTACATCGCGATCAGGGGGATGCTGCTGTGGAGACACGGATGTGGTGTCTCCATCTCGTCGTTCAGCTGGAGCTGAGTCACCTCCAGGATTTGTCACACCTGTGGGGACATCTACTCTAGTTACTCCGGCTTTTGCGCAGTCGTCAGCAGGTGCCATCCCTTTGGGTGCCACCCCTTTGGGTGCCACTCTGAGAGAGATTACCCCTGTCGGTACACCGGATGTAGAGGGGTCTTCTGGATATGCCCAAGAGCATGGACGCAGATGGGAGAGGACCCATCTTAGGCAGACTCTTAGGGGTTATGGATATCTGGTCGATAGTAGGTCAGGAGCCATCATCATGAATGATGAGGGGAGGAGGGTGATGGCTCGCATGAGAGAGTTGTGCCAACAAGTTTTTTGGCACAACGTCCTGGATCATTGAAAGAACATACCGGAGGGGAGCAAGGACTACATAGTAGCATCCTTGCACGAGAAGTTTCCGGTGCTAGCTGCAATAGATAGATTCTCTACGGGCTGGATGATGGATTGCATGCGTGCATACATGTCACATAGACGATCCGACGCACGCAAGGCAATCAAGAGTGGGGCTGCAAAGCCCGAGTGGTTAGATGCAGACGACTGGCACTGACTGAAGGAGGAGGCTACAGATTCTCCAGGACGTTGGAGTCAGTAGTGCAAGGCGACGAGGGCACGACTCGAGGCTGGAGTGGTCCATCATCTTGGGAGTTGTGGCCACATGACATATTTGGAGGACTTTGTAAGTTTTTCTTTTTTTTTGCTTGTTCATTTTTTTGAAATATTCTTTGTATTGACAATCATGTTTCTAACAGTTAGCATTTTGTTTTCTTTGTAGCACTCCATTACAAATCGCGATCCGCAAGGCCTTAAGACTCGATATGTAGAGAGGCACAGTCTCAATGCATTGATCGACCGATTGTATAGACGCGGCGGCCCTATAAGTCACTCATCTTTCTTGTCTATAGTTATCATGAGATATTTGAATGCATTATTGTATGGTGGATTGATGTGTTGTTTCTTTTTCTGCAGAATCCGTTCGATGCTCCTTTGTGGCGAGACGAGCTTTCGGGGGACGAGGATTTGTAGCTCGCCCTTGGATCCTTGGAGCTCACACACCTTTAGTTTTTAGTCGCCTGATCTATGAAGACATTTTCTATGTATTAGTGATATCCTGTCATGATTGTACCAATCGCTTTTTATGCGATCATGTATTTATTTCATGTATCAGTTTTATGATTTCAGTATACATTATTTTTGTTTGCAAGCGCTTTGTATACAGTAGTGCAGAAACTATTTTGTATGGCTCTCATACAGCACACAGTGCTAGTTGCCCTGTCACAAATTTTTTTTAAACCCTGTTACCGTCGCTATAAGCATCGCAAATTTACTGCTCGCATCGCTATTGCCGTCGCTATGCGCGTCACAAACTTACTGGTTGCGTCGCTATTGGCGTCGCTATTAGTATCGCCAATAGTGACGTTTCTATGGCGTCGTTAATAACGATGCTTTTTGCAACGACGGGGGCAAATTTTGTTGTTTGTATTTTCCTCGCTTTAAATGTTGGTATAAGGTCTATATCTTGTAGTGGATGACTCTGACACCATGTTGGAAACTAGAGTTACAGCATTGGAATGTGTGCACAAGAGGGAGAAGAGAGCTCAAAGTACAAGAACAAAATATTGCTTACTAAGTTGCTTAGATTACAACTTGGGTACACTCTCCCACACATGATAGTGACCCATAGGTTGTTTATATAGCCTTTGCCAAGCTAGGGTTAGGGTTTCCCCTACCCCTAGCGCTATTCACACTCATTTTCCCTTATACTCCCTTGCTTATAGTGGGTTCCTATGTCTATCTTCTAACAGAGAGAGGGGAAAGAGAGAGAGAGAGAGAGAGAGAGAGAGAGAGAGAGAGAGAGAGAGAATTTACAGCTATATAATGACTGCCAAATCCCCCCACTTTGCACTTGTGCTTGACTTGAACCTTCCTCTTCTCTGTTGGGATATCATAACAACCCTTCTCACCCTTTTACCATCCTCTCTTCTCAAGCTTTTCCATTTTGGCCTGTTGTAGAATATTGACGTTGACCTATTGTACTACATCTAGCAAGCATCGTATAGGTACTCTAAGTATCTGTCCTAATCAGTGGGCTTTGATAATTCAAAACTAGCTATTAAGTGCTTTGGCATATCTTTGTGCCAATATATTGTCAAGCATGCATGGACCACATTAAGGTGAGATCTTGGAGTATTCAAAGATGAATTACTTTTGTGCCAATATAAGGCTAATTTTCTATCGCATTAAGGTTACTCTATATTGAATCCTATCTATTATACAGCTTAATAGGTGACATTGCTAATATGGAAATGTAATATCTAGCCTAATATAATAATAACTACAATCTTCAATCATTGTGTGCTAGTCAATGGTAATAATAGCTAGTGCTTTGGCCTCTCTCTGCAACCACTGATATTCAAAGATCAACTTCTCTGTGCCCAATAGGATGTCGAGTAGAGTGTGCAGTAGTAGTTAAATTAAGGTGAGAGATACCGTATCCAACCTTAATGCTATTGTATCCAAAAAAAACTTATTGGGAAATATTTTCAACACAAATAAATTATTTTATTTTAAATAAACTAAAGCTATGGGTATCCACATCTTGAGAGATATAGATAAGCCTACACTTCAGTCATAGTGCTATATAGAGCATGAATTCTCCCACACCACCATTTGTAAGCACATTTTCTTCACATGAACTCAGTTTATTGAATATTGTTAACCCCAATGCAAAGAAAGAAAAAAGAAAATTAAAAATATGTAGGAAAGAGTGGAAAAAGGAAGGTTAGTTGAAGAAATAGGAGGAAAAAATGCCAAAAGCGCAAGGACAACCTTAAAAGTTTAGGGCAAGCACAAAAGTGGATAGGTGCATTTTAAATATAAAAGAGAACTCTAAAACTTTGTAAAAGAGTGCTAGGCTCCCTCCTATGCAATTTGTAAATGTAGATGGGCATGGGTGAAAGAACAATGCAAATAGAAAGGGAATAAGAATAGAGAGCCTAGGCTAAAATGATCGGTCATGTAAAAAATAGATAGGTGTCCAAAGGGGATTAGAGTTTTGTATAAAATGAAAAAAGTGAATGAAGAAGCTCATTCTTGTGTGTGGCTTAAAATATCTCTCCTCTTCTTCTACTTTTTTTTCTCATTTTTTCTTTTCAGCTAGTACTTGAGAGAGGGAGTGTGACGGAATGAGTGTGTGAGGCTGAGGACCGTGGTGGAGAAGCTCTCCATCTTCTTCTCTTCTTCTCTTCTTCTCTTCTTCTCTTGTCTTGTCTTGCATGCGACAATGGAGCTTGGAGCTTGGAGCTTGAGGATTGAGCTTGCTTGATATTGCACCTTGGATCGTGGAGCTATCAGAGTGCTTGAGGGAGGATGTAATTCGATTGAGCATGGAGGTAAGCTCACTACACTCGTAGGTGTCAGAGCATGTACATCTATGTGAGAGGTAGCCATTGCAATTGGCTTGAAATGCTTGAAACAATAAGCACTCCATAGGTCTTGATGGTTGAGCGAGAAGCTTTTACATTTTGATTCTATTGTCAGGACCAACAAATTAAAGCTTCGAGTGCTTGTGTGCTTTGAATTGAGCATTGAAGTAGGTTTTCCTCGAACTGGTGCTTGCTTGAGATAGATAGCAAGCGAGGGACTTGAAGAGGCATTCGATCTCCATTGTAAGTAAGTTTTTCTAGTTTTTTAAATTTAGGTAAGTGGGTTGGATTAGTATAAGTGGTTGCTTGTGATTTGATTGCATTTAGGTAAGTGGGTTGGATTAGTATAATTTGAACGAGCGAGAGCTAGACATTCATGCGACCGAGCACATTCAAAGGCTACAATTGAGTTGTTTTGATTTGTTGAACCCTTGTTTTTTAATTCTAGAGCTTGCCATAGACTAGAAGAAAGCATCAAGTGTGATACAACTTAATTTTTCTAAGTTTCCATCCATTTTTGCCACCATGTTTTGACTATTCGATGCTTAGATTAGTGCCTTGAAGTCATTCGATTTTCAAAATCGAATGCAATCAGATTGTCCGATAGACAAATCTTGACAACCCAAAAATCAAACAGTTGACCGTTCGATTTGGACGAATCAGACTTGGAAAGTCCAGATTCAGTCAACCCGCAATCGAACAGCCTACCCTTGGATTGCAGTCTAGAACTGGATAGTCAATTGTTGGAATTGGACGAAAAAACTGCAAATCGGATGGAAAAGTGAACATCAAATTCTAACAAACTCTCACCTCACTAGACCCTATAGAGGCCAAGCCCTAGTTGTAGGACACTCGGGTAGATCCCTAGGTGAGCGAATGGGGCAATAGAGCCGATTGATTGAGAGTTGAGATTGGATACTCCTCTAGGAGTAACTGCTATCACTAATCATACCCTAATAGAGATTCGGATGGACAACTTGAATCCACTACCCTTCAGGCCATGCTTCAATCTGAATCCACTGCGAGTAGCTGCCCCACCTACATGGAAGAGCTAACACTAGCTGAAATCGATTAAAGGGAGTGTGAACTGCATTGATTGTGATTAATTTTACACATTTTTTCACATAAACACTTGGAGTGTACCAAAAAGGCTAAAAGCCTAATTTCTCATAGCACACATTGAGGAGCACTCCACTAGCATCTGAGTGCACATAACATTAATAATTGTTTTAAATAACAAGGAATTCACGCAAGATAAGATAAGTAGAATGAACCCACTAGGAGGAGGAGATCCCTAGACATTGAATAGTGGCCAAGGATCCCAATCACCAAACACTAAGAGACTTGAATCATCAAGCTACTTAGGGAGTAACAATGAGCAACAAGCATGATTAGGGATGCATCTCTACCCGACTTGATCAATCTAATCGAAACCCTAGTGGCTTAGGAAGTCCACAACATGTTAGAAACCAACTCCAACTTGGAAGATGATGAGCTTGACTTGGGAGAATTCCTACTTGACATCCAACAACAATCGATAACCTAGTATGACCTGCAAACCAAAATAGATCATCACAATAGACCAGTTGAGAATATCATAGCCGATCTAGAGCAGGAGAGAAGGTTGGTAAGGAAATCGCTGCAACGCATGGCTGCCTAAAACCAAGAGCAACAAGCTTAAAAGTGGGACAAGGCATAGAAATACACGAGGTCCAATGTGTCTTAGCCCTTGCCAATAGAACCAAGAGAGGACCAAATCCTAAGAGGGAGACAACCTTAGAGGCTAAAGTGACCTTCTCACGAAGCAACTCTTAGAGAACATAGCTGCAAAGCAACTCTAGCAACTACGTTGCTAGTAGGACTGTGAGTCACTCTGAATTCTAGGAGCTAGACCAAGATACATGTGGTTACTAAGTAATTTGATAAGTATTATCCTGACAATGACCCGTATCGCCTTGTGGAGCAGTTTAAGCAAGTATGCAAGGCTAACGACCTCATAGACCTTGCTCAATGTGCACAAGCTTTCAAACTTTGCCTAGGAGACAAAGGATGGATGTGGTATACTAGTCTAAACACCATATTGGGGAATATGGGAATTTCCCATAAGTTTGGGACATGCGGTCAAATCTTTGGATTTGTCATAACTTGAACACTATAACTCCGAACAGAGCACTACATAGCTCAATAGATTCCATTTTTCAAGTGCTTTCCAATGATAGGTCACATCATATGGTTTTGAAAAACTTATGGGCATGTTATCCGGGTGCCACCTTTTTAGTATTCAAAAAATGGGAATTGAAAAATTCCGAGACTCACTAATATTATGTTTCTAGAAAAATGCAATGACTTTGATAACCTCAAGAGTCTCTTCATTAAGAGATTCTCTGAGGTAGGATACTCTAACAACCTCATTGTTAGGTTGATGAATGTTAGTCAAAAGGACAAGGAGGATATTCGAGACTATGTCACCCATGTGTGGAGTCCCTTTAATAGAATCCCAACCTGTGGAGAAACCTAGTGAATGAGTGGTCTCCAATGTGTCCATAAGTGGGATCGAAATGAAGAGATTTACAAGGCCTTAGTGAGTAGCTCAACCCTACAAAGGGATGTGCTAGTTACGGTCTTTGAAGAAGCCATATGAGTGGATGACCTACTCAGGGAGAGGAGCTCAAGACCTACAACCCCTTGAGACAGCATTGTCTCTAGAATCTCAGAAAGAGCTATGACCATTGGTGAAAGATCCAACCAGAGCATGCAAGACAAGGGAAACAGTGTTGACTAGAGTAGCAAGGAGTTAGCATACATGAAGCTAGAGTTGGCTAGGCTTCAAGAAATGATGAGAAGGCGTGCATGACCTCACATGCAATGCTTGCATTACAGAGGAAAAGACCTTTCGGTCAACTGCATGGATCCTACATCTAGACCCTGTGCCAATTGTGGTAGGTTTGGCCACGATGCAATGCATTTCCAATTGCCGAATCAATTTCTATATCCATATCCATACAATCAGCCTTACTACCTAGGGAATAGACTACCACATTACAAAAGGGAAGCTCCACTAGCACTCCTAGCACCTAACCATTCAAAGCCAGTCATCCCTAGGATGGACATCATACCCACAGGGTTACCTAGACACCACATGGACCCATCATGACCCATATATTGAGCAACGCTCCCATATATTATGTAGAGGAGTGGAATGAGGATGAAGCATACATAAACCCTTATGTCTCGTATGATGAAGAGGGAAATCCCATCTAGATGGATTTCAGACCACTGTTGGTGATGATGTTGGGCAGGGGAAGAGGTAGAGGTCTAGGAGGATAGAACCAAGAACCTATCACATGATGGACTTGCAATCACCCAAGACACACCTCATCTTGATGCCCCAAAAGGGGGCAAGGCAATCAAGAGAAGACCGACCTAGCAAGCTCCATGTAGCTTCAATAGGGAAGAGAAGCTATAGAAAAGGAAAAAGAGGGCTGAGATGAATATTACACTTAAGACTGACACTGCCACCACATTATCAAAGGGAAAGAAAGTCATGGACACAGAAACAAGAGTCATTTGCTCCTCCTAAGATAGCATAAAGGGGAAGTGCCAAGGTTGATCCGAGGGTACCAATTAGAAGTGGTTGATTAGGTCAAGAAGGAGCGGGTGAGAGAAGCCCAAGCATACCTAAAGGATGTGGAACCCATTATCAAATATGAGATCGATGAGCTCTTTAGTGCGCGCACATAGGTCTCATCTACTCAATTCAAATTAAGAGATGCATCTGCACCCTATGTAACACTGCATAGACAAAGCCTAGATGCCACAAGTGGGCACATTGCCTAAGAACAATGGAAAAAGAGTGTAGAGGCTAACAAAAAGTAGGCAATGAGAAACTTTCTCATGACGTTAATATCAGCCCCTGTGACCCTAAGTTTGGAAGAGCCACTCAGCAAAACTCGACGCTATGGCAAGGGTTGAAGCAGTGCGTAGAACAACATGACGAGCTTGGAGTGATTGACTTCCTTGATCATGATGTAGTAATGCACATACCAAGCTTAACCTTGAACTCAACACCTAAGTTTTTACACATAAATGCATTTTGTGAAGGCACAGAGATGCATGAAATCTTGCCTATCAATGCATTAGGAGATACTACAAGAAAGGGAATTGTAGATATGGGAGCTAGAGTCAATGTGCTCAGCCATGAAATCCTATAGGCTTGGGGTAACCCACTTGTGGAGATTGTATGATTTAATGCCATGCATGCTAACAGAATGAAGGTTAGACTGTTTGGAGTACTAAAACACTGGACCTTGAAGATATCAAGAGTCAAGTTCTCAATGAACTTCATAATCATGAAGGGAGTGGACTATGACGTCGTGTTAGGCTAACCCTGGATATGAAATGCATGAGTGATAGAAGATTGGGACAACGGTCTCATATTCTTAGGCAGCAGATTGGAGGTTGTAAGAGTTGAGATGAATACCTAAAAGACCACTTTGGTCAACCTAGATGCCATCTCCACTATAGGGACAACAAGACCCACGAACCACTTATTGTTTCAAGAGTTCCAAGCCGAGCGCTAATGGCTACCTCTCACATAGCCAATGCGTTATCCATCTCTATGAGTGTAGTGAGCTTACCTCCATATCCAATCGAGTTGCCTACTCTCTCAAGCACTCCGGTAACTCTATGATCCAACTGCAAGCTTCAAGCAAGCTCCATCCTCAAGCTCCACGCTCCAAGCTCCATCATCGTGAGTAAGACAAGAGAAAGAGGGAGAATGGGTATTATTGAATGTACCTAAATCTTGTTATGCTTCTCTTAAAGGTGGACATAATAAGCTTGCTCACATCGCTATTATGGTGTATATTAAATTTTGAGAAAAGTTGGAGATCTTTCCTACCAACTTGATTTGCCTTCAACCACACCTATTCACAATGCTTTCCATGTATCTCAACTCAAAAAGTATAATGACCTTGATATTGAAGTTCTTGAAGAACTATCTCCCCTTGATGACAATGGGTTGATCATCTATGAACTTGAAAAGATTGTTAAATAAGCTAGAGAAGGTTCTAAGAAATTATATTAACATGGAATATTTTATTAAACAAAGGGGTTTGCCTATGGAAGAATCTCCTTAGTAGCATGCTTCATATTTGGAACAATTTTCATTGCTTCTCCAAGACACTACGAGCTCACTAAACACTCAATAGTTTGTTGTGTCAAATTTTTGCATTAGACTTAATAATTGGCCTATTGATGTCAAATTTGTATTTTGAAGACATGGATGGTTACCTATTGAAGTACATTTCTATATCTTATATGTGCCAATCGGACATGTATATCCAAAGTTATGGGCCATTTTCTATAGCTGCCTTGTTCAGGACAAAATTTTAGAAATTCATTGTTTGACCTTGATGATGCTTCTATAAGGCTACTTCAACATTGTGTTTTCTCTATTCAGTTCTACCATTTATTTACCTTTTTTTTCTTCAATTTTTTAGGTCAAAACTTTCGGGTAGGAATGGATTGTAATAAAATAAATTTTGTACCATTTAGCTTAGGTGAGTTAGCTTAGTTGGTATTGGAGTATAAAAGAGAAGAGTGTGCCATTTTAATGATCTTTTAGCATATTTGTAAACTCTCAATTTTCTTGGAGCTTGAGGGTTCTTGCCTTCCCCACCAACATTGAGGGTGAATATTGAATGTCCAATATAGTAAGAGGTGGATTTTGTTCAAGAGCTTCTCATCCGTGATTCTCATTGTACTTTGATTTATACTAGCCATGGCTTCATTTTGTTGTAGATTTAATACAATTTTAGCTATGGTATAGCTATGCTAATTGTCTCAATTATTGTTTCTTGGTTTTCTTGTTATTTTAATTCAGTCTAGACTAAGTTCATTTCAAATCCATCAAGAAGGTCTCTAAAGTCCTTCCCTCATCTTCAAATATCTTTATTAAAAGAATGAATAGTAAGTAATATATTCTTTATCTTGGTAAGTTGAGAGCGATGCATTTGACCGAATCAAGTTTTATTATTCTAGCTTGACACAAGAGACGCTACTATAAGTTGGTTGATTACTTTTCAATTGAGTCAATATAAGCTAAGGTTGTTGCAAGAAAAACCCTAACTAATTGGTAAAAGAAGTTAATTGCCTTCTAAGGTAAAACATGGTGAATCCACAAGAGAGAACCTTAGTGTAAGAGGCTGGGAAGAATAAGGATTTAGTGTGTAAATAATATTAATGCCATGTCACACTAACATTGGTATAAAAGGAGGGGACATCTTTTGACACATTAATATATTAATGTCCTTCTTCTCATTACCTTGCTATCAGCTTCAATGGCTCCTTTCTCTTTTCTGTCTTTCTCTCACCTATTCTAGTATTTCTCTCTCCTCGTCACTCTCTTTCTCTCTCTTCTGCACTTCTTCTTCTCATCTTTTGTAATCTTCTCTCTCCTCTCTGTCTCTCTCCAGTTCACTTCTTGACAAGTGGTATCAGAGATTTGGTCTTTGATCATTTTTTCCTTCTATTTCAATCCAAATTTTCACCATAAAACCAATTTTAGACAAGTACTACAGGTACTTGACATAGACAGTGACTAGCAGAGTTTTGCATGATACCTATAGTTTGCAGGAGACTATATTTGGAGATCTCCAATGGAAGGCTAAAATAGCAAGTTGTCACCAAATATTCATGCAATCTGGAGGTAACTAGGTTAAATGGGAGCTAACTAGGCTTATAAGGAAAATAAACTCTGGCTACTTTTCAAGTGGAGCTTCTTTTTCTCTCTCTTCCAAGCTTTTGGCTAAAGCTTCAATGGTGGCTACCAAGAAATTCTTCAAGCTTGTTCTCCAGTGATCATTTCTTCCAGCCAAACCATGGGGTAATGATTGCTCATATCTTCTACATTAGATTGAGTACCATTGTCAAGGAGCTTATGTAATGATTGAACTAGCTATCATCCCAAAATTGTACTACATTTGTGCTGATCTTTTCCTGCTCTGATATCATCCTTCTTCTGTTGCACATCTCTTCTAGATTGGTTGCTTATCCTTGGCATACTCAGAGCAAGTTCCTTTAGCAAGTTTCAACAAGAATTGGAGCCCTGATCTTCATTCCCTTTGCTACAAATCCTAAAACACAAGAGGGCAGCCATAGCCACAAACATGGAAGCTCAAATTTCTTCAATCTTTGAATCTTCTCGACCTCCAAGAGTTCTCTATCATCATTTTGAAGTTGAATAGACTCGAAGATTGAAGACATTGCAAGGATTTCAGCTTATTTAGGATCTTAGAGCTCATATTGATGGTCTATTTTGGGGCTTTTATTCAAACGACTTGAATATTTGATATTTAACTATTCAAGCAAGCAAGGGGCATTCATTCTTCACAAATTTGATAATATTGGAGCTTATATGGGCTGATCTTATAGATCTTTCAAGCTTTATGATGGATTCATGGTGGATTATATGGAGGATTTTTCCATTATTTGGATTGGAGTTAACATTAATCCTCTTCTTCAAGCTTAATCAAGGTATTCTACTTGCTTAATCTCTAAAGTCTCTCAATAATCCAATTTCTTGTGCTTTTCCACTTGTTGATGAGAGATTATTGGTCAATTAATTCTCTGAATTGATCAATAGATTAGTTGCATGTCTTTGCTCAACATTGGTCATAATGTGGCAGCCCTCTTGTTCCCATTGGAGTCGGAGAGCATACCATTTACACAAGAATGTAGACTCAGTGTTGATTAGGTCTTTTAATGCTTCAATTTCTTGGGTCGTGGCAGAGATCACACGCATATCATAAGATATGATGAGTCGTTGTTTGCGCACTTGCTTATGAGAGATTTCTTGTCAATTAGCTCTTTAGCTGTTGTGGAAGCCTTAACGAATAGGAATTTAGATTCCTCATGGGAGTAAGGTAGCATATGCACTTCAGTTGCTAAAGGCTCTTCTAAAAGACCTAAGTCTAATTGGTCATAGCTTTTAGTAGGCATGGCAAATGTAGCATCTAAGCACATCGAGATTAGTTCTCTTTCTATGAATCAGGAGCCTATTACATTGAATTTTAGCATTCATTCAATCTTATTCATCATAGATAACATTTACAAAGTTTTGATGCATAACCTTGATTTGATTGGCTAATTTCTTTTACCCAAGCTTGAAATATTGTAAAGGGTAAGTAGTAGCAATCAGTGAGTCACTGAATTGCATTGGTAAGACCCTCTTCCCATCCAATCTTTCAAAATTTCCATCCTATTGCATTCCATGAAAGGGGTTGAATAAATATTTTAGAAATGCATTTCATTTTATTGATTAGAGTAGTATGCTACTACCATGTTGATATACCCATCAAGGAAAAGGTGGATTTCGAGGCAAATAGTGGGACAAAAGAGAGGTAACCCTCCCTCACTATTGAAGATCTCAAAGGGGTGCAACCAACCGACCTAGGGGGGACTTTGCCCACCTCCCGGTGAGCCCATGTAGGGAGCCTGTCCTTCTGTTTTATCCCTCACAAAGGTACAATGAGTGGAGAATTGAAGATTGAAGTGCCTTCAAAGACTGAAGTACCTTCAAGAGAAAAAAGGGTAAAACATGGACTTTATAGGACACTGTAGGATATTTATAGATCCTTACATGTACCAACTTCATTATTGAAGTACACATCTAGGTATTACAAGGTGCCTATAGGTCCTACACAGCCTCCTATAGGGTTTGGTATCCATTTGGAACCATCATTTTACCCTTATAGGTGAAAACATGGCATTTACATGTTGAAATAGGGTGTAGGCTTGGACACTTCAGACTCAAAGATTGAATTGCAAAATTTTATGTCCTAAAACAAGTATGACGTGATATAGCTCATCTTAAAGAGGGCATCATTAGCTTCAATTTGAATCAAAAACTTTGGGAATCAAAGCTTCTGAGCTCAAGTTATAGCCAATTTTTTGACAAAGGGTACTATAGGACTACACTATTATGGCAGGGCATAAAGGCAAAAATAAGGCCTAAGATGATAATCCTTAGTAAATCAGAGATTCTATGCTAGATAATATATCCCAAGAGAACCTTGAAGCGCCTCAAGTGCATGGAGAAATAAGTACACTTAACAATATCATGTGTGAACATGAAAATAGGTATGCTTAATGTCATATGGAGCTATTATCAAGAGTGGAGTAGATGGTCTTATCTACTAGTCAAACAAAATCTTCCATTGAGAAGTTAGTGGACTCAACTACCCAAACAAAGGATTCCATTGACAAGTTATTAGAATCTAATGCTCAAAATAATGGCTCAATTCTCCCAATGGATGCAAATACAAACGTGATCCAAAGAAGCAAAGGAGAATGCTTATTCAAGTAGTGAACCCTCAATCCCACTTCAACGACCTAACCAAAATGGTCAAGGTCATGGAATTATTGGACAAAAGGGTATCCCAAATAGCCAGTATGAAGTAGATAAGACTTCACAAATACATGATGACTATTTGGGCAGTTTGAATGGTGTCAACTCCTAAGCTTTTGGGCTGAATACCCAACTTCCTAGAGGACCTTTGCCAACGGCAGGGTTTTATATTGGTTCTCAACCACCTATTGCAAAAGTTCCATCTCACATCAAGTGCTCAATGCCTCTAATACTCATGACCAATCTATTTTGGGACAACAACCCTTCCATGAAAGAGAGATGAAAGATAAGATCGTCTTGGTTAAGTTCAATGGCCAATCATCTTCACCATCTGATCTAGAGGAATGGATTTCCAAATTGGAATCTTACTTTTATATTTTCCCTAGAACTAATGATATGAAGATTCATTTTTTTTCCTTGCATTTGGAGGGATTTGTGCATACTTGGTGGAGGTATATTAAAAAGAAAAACATACTTGTAGAGAATCGGGAAGCTTTCAAGACACTTATGGCTCAGATTTTTGTCTCTCCTCTTGAAAAAGAGAAATTGGCATGTAGATGGTATGGTTTAGAGAAAATAGGCCTAAGTGTAAGGGAGAATACCAACCAATTCCTCAATCTTACCATGTATGTAGAGAGCATGAGTGATGTGATGAAGCTAAACTCCACAAGTACATGTATGGTTTATAACCATTCTTATCAGCTAATGTCATGGCACAAAATCCTATCACTATTTTCAAAGCTATTAAGCTTGCAGAGTGCTATGGAAGAAAATATAGAAGAGAGTCTTCATTTCAGCTTGGTTATGGATAGCCAAGGATTGTTTTCAAATAAGGACAAGTTGGCAATGTTTATGGCAGCAATCACGCGCCAAGTGGGGGCTTAAGAGTGCCGATTTATCCACCATTCAATGCTTCAAGACCTCAAAGCAATTTCAGGACATAAAAAATCCCTAGAGTTGATTTCAAACAAGGGGACAACAATCCTAAATCTATTTTAGCCAATATGAATCCTAAGTCTATTCCTATGGACCTCTACAAAGAAAGAAAGGAAAAAGGCTTAAGCTTCAATTGTGGGGAAAAGTATACACATGATTAGGCCAAAAAGTGTGTATACAAAAATGCAAAAGCTAAGGCTCATAAGCCTTTGAGCATTTTGAAGATGATATTGATGATGCTAATGCAAGTGCACCTACTACAAATGATGATCTTGAGGAAGAAGTTGGGTGAGAGTACTTTTATGATCCAACCGACTCTTTTCGTATTGATCCAAGTGGGAATGTCCCTTTTGACCCAAGTGGGACTTATGATGAGCCACTTTCTACCACTAGTTGTTCCATTTCCATGGATGCTTGGACAAGTTCTAAGAGCCCTAATACACTCTGTATAAAGGCTAACATTCATGGAAAGCCCATGTTCATCTTGATACATAGTGGTAGTTCACATCATTTTGTGAATAAGTCCATTCTAGACAAGCTGAATTGTCTTTCCACTGCCTTACAGTAGCCCCCCCATAAGAGTTCAAGTGGCCAATGGTGAAGAAGAAATCAACACCCAAATATTCCCACAATTTTATTTACAATTGGCTGAAAATTATGAAGTAAAAGTAAACATGATCACCTTGGAAATAGGGCCCATAGATATTATACTTGATTGTGATTGGTTAATGAAATTAGGCAAAATCGTTATGGATTTCTCACATCTGTATATAGAGCTTATTTGTATGGCAACTACTTCAGAGTTCAAAGTGATCACAGGGTCCTTAAGTATTTTCTCACTCAATCCAATATGACTCCTAACCAGCGTAGCTGGGTAGCCACATTGCAAAATCATGATTTTGGCATCACTCATATGAGGGGAAAAGACAATGTAGTGACTGATTCTCTTTCTTATATGTGGGCTTGCAAAGTTTCAGCAATGATTGAGCTACATAGTGATTGGATTAAAGAACTACATAGTGAGCTACATAGTGATTGGATTAGAGAACTACAAGAGGCTTATATTTTGGATGAAGAGCTTATCCATTTTTTTAAAAAATAACACCAAGGTCTCATGGAAGATAGCTCACATTTTTCACTTCAAAATTGCCTCATCTGGTTAAATGGCAAGATTGTCATTCCCTCTGCTTTTTCTTTTACAAGAAAAATTCTGGAGGAGTTTCATTCTTCACCTTTAGCTAGACATCTCGGAGTTTTCAAAACCTATGATAGGATCAACAAAAGCTTCTATTGGAAAGGGCTGTGGAAAGATGTCAAAGACTTTGTCATGAAGTGTATGACTTGTCAACAAAATAAGGAAAATGCCCATAAGCTAGGTGGTTTGTTGCAGTCATTACCCATTCTTACATGCAAATGGATGCACATTACCATGGACTTCATTAGTGGCTTGCCTACTACCAAAAAGGGATGGAATAGTATATATGTGGTGGTGGATAGACTCACCAAGGCAACCCATTTCATTCGAACAAAGACTCTATTTACTGCTTCTCAAGTGGCCAGTCATGGAGTAGATTTTTAGACTACATGGATTACCACAGGTGATTGTTCATGACAGAGATTCAAAGTTCATGAGTGACTTTTGATAGGCAATATTCACATCCATGGGCACTAAATTGGCTCCTTGTACGGCCTATCATCCATAGACTGATGGATAGACAGAAAGAGTAAATAAGTGATTGGAGAATTATCTTTTTCATTTTTGTTATGATGTCCAGAATTCATGGGATTCTTGGTTACACTTGACTGATTTTTCCTACAATAACTCCATTATGCTACCATTGGAGTTTTGCCCTTTGACGCTATGTATGGCTATAAAATGCCCTTACCCATAGCCATCTTTAATAAAATAATCAATCCTCATGGGAAAGTATCTGGACCTAAAATGGGCCCGACACTAGCTCTCTAGCACTAGTCATCGGACCTCTAAGACACACAAGATACCCCACATGGCCTTGTGGCCAGGAGCATCTAAGGCTTGCACTACACTAACTTCTAATATTGATTTTGCAATTGTAATAAGACCAGTCCAACGGTTTTCTTCCCTTCCCATCAGAGAGAGATCCCATCACATATAGGTATAATATCTTGTATCACATACCCAGGAGGCAACCTCTCGGCTGAGTGCCGTGGTCCCATTGTAGCTCTCCTACATCTCACGGATTGGCCCCTTGATGCGATGCCTCAACATATGAGACACACGATACATAGTCCACTCTTTGATTTATAAAATGATCCAAGAGTTAATATTTCCTCGCTCAACGTATCCCAAGGAACCGCTCGTCTAGTCTATAGGAAAGGACTTCCTCACACTCTCAATGTTGGTCAATGTTTGGCATACAAGTGCTATGCATCTAAGATTCTATACCATGTGGCATGAGGAGTGCAAATGTGGATGCGTATTGTGCACAAACATTTTATTTTAAAACAAACCAGCGAAGTGGAGTGTAAAATCAGCCCTTCAATGATTTTCAATCTATGCGTTATTGATGCGTTTCTTTCGTGTTACTAGCCTCTTTGACTTAAACAAAAGATCATCCTATATAATGTGCACAAACAAAGGAACATACTTTACTTCATTTTTTGCACTTAAACACTTTCACAACCCTTTCTTTCCCTGTATTGTTTATGTGTTGCATTGTTGCATAGGTATAGGGTTTTATTTTTTGTCATTTTCAATGTATAAAGCAATAAAAACACACTAATACATACAAAAAAGGGTAATTTGAGGCTTAACCTCATGCCTCAACCTTGCCAAACATTCACTAACATTAATCATATTTTTCTGTATTTTTTGGAGCATAAAAATCTATTTTTTCCTTTTTTAAAAACTATTTTTCACTATTTATTTATGCATAAAAATAGGTTATTTTCTGATCTATGCTTGGTGACTAATTATGATAACTGAGAAATGTTTTTAATCAGAACTTTTTTCCATGTGCATCTCTTTTCTCTACCCAAAATCAACAAAATCTTCATTTTTACTCTAAAAATGCACTTTTTGAGATGTAATTTAATTATTTCGACTATTTATCATTATGGGTCTACATTTCTTTTTTGCACATCCCTCAATCATGATGCAAAAAATACCTAAACAAATTTTGGTTCCATATGAATTTCATTTAGACCATCAAACATAAAAAAGAAGCAAATTTCCTTTGTAAAAATGAGGCATACTACTTATGCGCATGTTGGGGGCTTTTTAATAATTGATATGGACTGCCAATGGACCACCTGAAAATCATTCTTCAATGATGAACACCTTCCCTCAGCCTCCTCTTGATCTTGGAGCAATCCGATCGTCGTCGGACAAGCATCCTTCAGCCCCTCTTCTTCTTGATTTCATATGCATGAACAACCTCTTGATGAAGAAGAGAGAGAGAGGGAGGAGAGAGAAAGACTAAAGCTAGAACTCAGCAATCGAGCAACCATTTTTGAAGCTGAGAGTGGAGATGGAGAGTGAAAAGATCATGCATCTTGTTAGTAGGATCAGATCCGGGGTTTGCATTGAAGTGGCATAACCCCCTCTCCCTCTCTCTCCATCAATCGTCATTTTTTAGCATGGCACCTTCATTTATCTATTTTTTCATTGAAAAAAATGCCCCCTTGGGTTGCGTGAGAAATTGGGGGGTGGGAGACCCCAAGGGTCACCTCCCTTCCCTTCAAGCTCATTCACATTACTTCTCTTTTTGCCCTCCACCTTGGGCACTCCCATTTCCGTGTCTGGCCTCCGATTCGCAATTTGGAAAATCCTACGCATCTGTCTTGAAGTCCTCCACTACTAGGAATTTCCTAAAGTCTCATCCGGCATCACGAGAAATTATGGAAATTACCCAACTATTGCTCAATGGGTCTTTAAAGCACTTTTGGCACCCGTCGGTTGCTTTAAAATTGACCCAATTGCCTATGCTACCTTCGACTGAGTTTATTTTTCCCTTAAAATTTGGATTTTTTGGCAAATTTTAAGCACATTTTCAAGGAAAGAATCCATCGCTCATTGGTGACCACGATATAGGCTGACTTAGCTCGTCGAATCCCACGAACAAATCTACACATCAACACAACCACAAAGAGCATCAAGCTGATACAAAAATTACACAACAAAACACATCACAGCTCTCACCCTACCCCCTGTCAAAACCAAGGCATGAAATCCATGAGGAATAGGTCTAGCACAGTCTGATAAAAAGCTTGAAGCTAGTCACTTACCAATTGTTCTAACACGGCCATGCTAAAAAGGACTATCAAAGAGATCATCCTAAGTGGTGGTCGAAACTATCTTCCTAACTGAGGACAACTCAACCAAGAGCTCCTCCTAGGCAAGGACTCCTATAGCCTGATCAACAAGCACATTGTCCTTTTAGGCTTTTATTTTTCCATACTCTAGTCTGTAAAAAGGAGGGAGTTGAGCGTAGTGACCCAATGAGAACAGGGCATCGGCCTCAAGTCCTATCTTCATACCCAAGAACCTACCAAGCCCTCGCGAGGCGACACTTAATCCTTTTCTAATGCTCACTTTTATTTTCGCTCCAACCTTCTCTTATTCTTATTTTTCAACTAGATGCCACCCCCAGGAAGACAAGGCATCGGCCCCAGGCCTGACTCGTCCCTAAGAACCTACCAGATCTTTGCAAGGCGATGAACAACTGTTCAAGGATTTTTTTCTTTATTTCCTTTTCTATTTTTATGGGGGTTAGAACCCCTTTTTACACACCTCTGTACACATATATATATATATATATATACTTTCTTTCAAATATTCAGAGTTTTTCTTCTTTTTATCATCAATTTTCTTTTTTTTCAGGCTATTCTAATTGCCTCATAACTAACAAAAACTCCTAGAATGGCCGCTAGTAGGTTAGCAGAACAAGGTCATTAGAACTACATTCTAAAATAGGCCTTTCAGTGCCTGACAATGCCTTTGCAGGAGGCAATGACTACTCAAACCTCCCTCAGATATACCTAACCTAAACCTGGGATTACATGCCTTGATTGCCAGTCCCCAACAAACAAAAAGAAAGTATCTCTTACATACACATATATCATTATTTACTGAAGGGAAAAGAATCGAAAAGGAGATGAAACCACCTGGAATGGCCATAAGAAACTCCTTCACAGCAAAGGCTCCCTCCAGTGACTTCGTCACCTGTATGATGCAATCACTAAAATAGAAAACCATTAAATGTACCTACATCAAACAGACATATGGCCCTCTTGGCCTAAAGAAAGAAAACATTCAAGCTCAACAAAATTGGCCCTCTTGGCCTAATGAAAATCAAGCATTAAAACCTTGAAAGAAACCGGCCCTCTTGGCCTAAGGAAATAAAACAACCAGCTCATATACATCCCCCTTTGGAAAATTTTATGAATAGGCAACCAGGTGCTCCAGCCAAAGGAGGAAATAGGGCTCCTGCCCTAAACTAAATGCATCAAATTGTGACCCATACCTCCTGCATACATAGCAAGAAGGGTACGCATAACATGTCGTCTAACCAACCTATGGGTCTAAGATAACAGAGAAAAATAGATCTTGGCCACCCTTTGCATTACCCACACTAACCATCACCTGCTATATAACGCATGGTCTGATAAAATTCCCCAAAAACGATCAGGTCATGTCTTATTATCAATAGAAACATCCAAACTAGGACCACAGTTGAAGAAGAGATCCACTTCATAAGAAAAGTTGGCTAATGAATCTGCAAACTGATTCCAAGAACGTGGGATCAGCTGAAGAGAGACGTTCTCAAATTCATCAAGTAGGGTCATAGCATTTCGATGATACATGTAAAGGATAGGATTCTAGATTGTGTATGTCTCATTTAGTTGATTTAAGATCAATTGGGAATCCCCTTTTACTAACAATTGCCGAATACTACCTTTCTTGGCAATATTCAGTCCCATAATCAAGGCTTTATAGTCCGCCATGTTGTTGGTGAATCCTATCCTGAGATAAACAGCTAATTTCATTGTAACTCTACATTGGGGATCTCGGATAACTACTCCAACGCTCCCTTTTTTATGAGGGCCCCTGGATGCTCCATCAAAGTATAATGTATATGTCCACAATGGATTCACACAGCCAATCATCAGGAACTCCTCTATTTGTAATTATGATAGTCAAAATTCAACATGCTTAGAGGATGAACTGACGGCTCTATCCCACCTTCTTCATTAAACTCAACAGGGATGCTTGTCAAAATTTGTAAGCAATGATGGCAGAAAACTTTGATTTCCCACACAAAGGTTCCATCTTCTCGCTCAATCACTTTGTAATATTTGCTCCACCAGATAAGCTTCCCCTGATGATATATTTGCTCTATATATGGGTGCTCCAAATAAGGAATTAGCCACCCCATCAACCTCTTCCATCTCATGCAGGTTCTTTGATCAGCCTAGTATTGACCTACAAGGCATTCACTGCGTTAGTGCATTTAGAAATAACAAGGTTTAATCTTATTAAGATTAACCTTATTTTTAATTTCCACTCCCTCAAGATCAGCCAGTAATGCCGTGGATTTATTCTTCCCTATTCTTATGATCTTGGAAGGACCTTCCCATTTGGGCTCAAGATTTCCTGGAAACAACTCTCTCCATGCATCATAATAAAGGACTAACTGCCCCTTTTTAAAGGTATATTTCTTTGCTTTCAGATTATGCAATTGCTTCATCTGACATTTAGCTACTTCTTGGTGCAATAGACTCTGCAATTTGAGCTCATCCAAGTGAGCCAGAGTCATAGAGTCATAAAATGCTCGAATAGGGCATCTTTGTCACCCAACGAATGATTGATTGTAAATCTTATGGTCAGCAACTCAATCTCTAAGGGAAAGACACACTCCTCCCCATAAACTAATTTGAATGGGGTGTGGCCAGTGGCTCATTTAAACATTGTGTTATACACCCACACCACTACATACAATTTTGTATCCCAATCACGCTTCTTTTCGGAGACTATCTTGGACAGGATACCCATAAGTTGCTTGTTAGTACTTTCAACTTGTCCAT
This sequence comes from Lygodium microphyllum, assembly GCF_053477565.2. Taxonomy (NCBI): domain Eukaryota; kingdom Viridiplantae; phylum Streptophyta; class Polypodiopsida; order Schizaeales; family Lygodiaceae; genus Lygodium; species Lygodium microphyllum. The sequence continues at coordinate 54,963,653 of NC_141156.1, read as the reverse complement.
TTGCTTGTGGATTATAGGAGGTCTTCTTGTTATGCTTGATTGTCCAAGCTTCATTCAGGCTTGCAATCACTTTATTTTAAAAATGGTTTCCACAGTCTGATACTATTTCCTTTGGCAGACCGAAACGATAGATGATTTGCTCAAGTCGGAAACTGGCAGTCTCTTTTGCATTGTTCTGCCTCGTCACCCATGCTTCTAACCACTTTGTGAAGTAATTAGTAGCTACTATAATATATCTCTTCTGAGTAGTTGTAGCATCCCCCGTGCATAAGAACCCCCCCCTTTTTCAAAATTTTTTAAAAATTAACTTAATTTTTTAACCTCTCTCTCTCTCCCCCTGCCAATACCATGTCGGGGAGAGAGAGAGAGAGAGAGAGAGGTAGTAGAGTGGGAGAGGGGGCATGCACCCCCAGGTGTGGGGTGGTGGTGGTTAAACGGCCATCTCCCCCCTCATAAACCACCCCTCCCCACTATTTAAGGGGAGAGTCTCCCCCCCTTTCGGTGGTCTGCAGCAGCACCGCTCGCCCCCTCCACTCCACTTGGCACGTAACAACGCTGCCACCCCCTGCTCGGCCTGAACGTCGCCAGGTTGCCAAAGCCATCACCACCACCATCATCATCATTTCGTCTTCATCTGCACGACACTGTCAGGGCCCCCCTTTTCAAAAAACAAAATAATTAAAGAAGCTTCTTGAGAAGCTTCCATAAAAAAGTTTCCTAGGGGGTATTTCACCTGCAAACCACGGAAGGACGCAACTCGTCTGCGAAGGGAGTTCCCTTGCAGGAGGAAAGGACTGCCCATTTGTAGAGAATTTCAGCACAACCTCCACTTGCCTGTTATTCCCAAGTCCCAATTGCGATGGCCCCAAAGTGCCACACAAGAGGAGCACACATGGGAGTAAGAGGGGCACATGTAGGAGTCCCCACCCGAAGCACGAGAGCCGATAATACCCCTCCTACAGAAGTTCAGGTTCCATCAAATTCACCATTTTCGTTCCCGCATGATATGGATACATTAAGTATAAATTCGCATAGGGAAAACTTAATTGCATTATTAGAACGCTTTGTTTTAAAAAGGTCTTAGGAATATTCTGAAAAGTTTTAAATTGCATGACAAGGTACTTATATCTCACACCTTCATGATGAAAGGTTGTTGCATTTTTTAATATATGGTTTAGGTGTTAAAAGATAAACTTATGCAATAATGTCCTAGTTGCATCTCGCATATAGGCTAAATATAAATTGCGATATTGTTGTGCATTGGAAGGTTTGCATTGGGTAATTTATGTTGGAAGAAATAAATTATGCATTTGTGCAATAAAAATCCCTTATGATGACTGTACATAGGTTAATTCATAGAAGGATGTTCAATTAAAGAATAGATAGTTGCTGTGGAGAGGAGTAAAAGAGTTATATTTTATATTTGATCATAGAAGGATAGTCAAACCTAGAAATCTAGGCTACCATAAAGGTTACAAAGATTGTCATAATCAAGATCTTACTCATCCTCATTAAAGTGAAAACTAAATATTCAATTTGAGTTTTTTTCTATGTTTGATTACTTCCCTCCATTCTCACTCTCTTCTTTCTTTCCCATCCTTACTAGTTTCTTTTTCATTTTCCTTCTTGTTTCTAATTCGCATACTTTTTCAATCCAATCTTCTAATCACATCCTTAGCTATGGATCAGTCATCCAATGATCTCTGTAGCTCTAGTAAAAGGCCTCTCTATCATCTTCATATTGATTTGGATAGTGAGTATGAACCACTAAGGAAGAGAACAAGACCCATTACCGTTACAGAGTCTACAAAACATATACTCAGGTTTGAAGGAAAGTTTGAACGAAAGAAGAATCTTGATATTTGGTTAGATGGCAGGCTATATCCCAAAGATCCTAGCAAAAATAGCACTCCGCCTTTCTATAATAGCTATTCATTATTGAGATTCATTGGTGATGGTTATAATGGGTTTCTAGGCTACGCACTTAACTTGGTTGCAAAAAAGGATGTCCTCAAATTGGAGAACCATCTTTTATTAAAACACAACAATGAGTTACTGCAGATGCTAGAAGTCTATCAATAGAGGATTCATTTATTGGAAAAACACATCAAATCTTATCAACGAAAGCAAACTATTTTAGGACTTTGAAATCGACAAACAGCTCTTAGAAATATTGAGAGTCTCAAACGAGGAGGAGGTGGTTGTAGTAAAAGAATCCAAGCAGCAATGTACATTTTTGTTCCACTTTAAAAATATAAAATATGAATTTATTTATAATTATTGTATTGATTTGTTATGTTGATTTTTTTTAGGTCTCTTCTTCAATGGAATGCAAGTGAAAGAGATTCTTTCAAAGCATCTCAGTTTTATTATTATCTTCTTCGTTCAACAGTTTCAAAAGATATTTTGGAGAATAAGAAATTTAAAAAGGCAAAGAAACAATGCTTGGAGTCATTTATAAAGGATCTCTCTTTGGATACTAGGTTAGTGCAGAAGACACTAGATAATATTGGTATTAGTCAAGATGCTTATATACAACTTTTCTAGCTTTTATAGTCAAATATGAAGCAAGGACAAGTACATAATTGCATACTTCCAAGGCCATCTATGATTAGAACTATTAGACAAAGAGTAAATAATAAGGTAATGAAGATTTTGGATGAGCCTTTCCATATCAAGGCTATCTTCAAGGGCAAGAAAAATGAAGTTGTATTCAATGAATTTAACAATATTTTTCTTAACTTGCCCACCCTACAATGCTTAATGATTAGATTCTATGACTTATAACTAGAAGAGGCATAAGGAGTGGCTAGATTTGTGGTTAAACTTGATGAAAGTGAGATTCTAAAATGTACAAAATAAGAGAGGGTCTCTATTACCTTGATGAATAGACCACTTTCATCAGATCATTACAATCACTCAATGTCATTCAGTGTTCAATCGGAACACAACATCTAGTGGCTAAGAGCATTCAGAGTAGATACAGAGGATTTTGATATATTGTATTGCGTTTTTTATCAAACATCAATACCTAATGTTATTAAGAGACAACAAGTAGGAGAAGAGCTATTTGTTGAAGGATTTGGGAACTATAAGATTGAGTGGCACATAGCTGGTGACTTAAAGACACTGTATGTACAATGTATCAACGGGAGGCAACTCTAGATCTCCTTGCCTATATTGTATGTCCTTAGCCAGAGAGTTGAACTTAAGCAATTGGAATAAAGCTCCCTCTAGGCACAACAAGCATCCATAATTTAAGCCAGTCCTAGATATTCCTTTAGTGAATGCCCATATCTATACACTTCATGCACTTTGTAGGATAATTGAAAAGCTTGTTCATCTTTACATAGGATTTTCATGGAAGCTAAAGCCATTATCGGCTAGAACAAATGCTATAACAAAGATTGGAAAAGTCTTATCTACAATTGGTTTGCATGGTGGTAATGTTGTTATTGAACCAAATCTTCAAAAGTCTAAGGATGGCAATTGTGTCCCCAAAAAGCCATCTATTGGTGGAGTCAAGGCTAGAAGGTTCCTAGACTTTCATGGGAGACTTAGTAAGATAAACTTTAGGAATGGTGGCTTAACTATTAGATACAATCAATGGAAGTGCCCACATAATGCAGTTAAGGATCATGCTGATAATGGACAAGCTCGGAATAGAAAAGCCAATGTTTGGGAAACACTAGACAAAGTATTCTTTTATTGTGATAAAACATAGTGGAATGATGATGATCTCAAAGACTTCAAAAATGAATTGAACCTTTTAAAAAAGGCAATGACAGAAGCTTGGGGTAATCAACACTTCACTCACTATATGGTAAGAAGTTTGCATATGTATGCCTCTTTATTGTTTGACTCATATAGGGTTTTCTAATTGAATTTCTTTATTTGTGAACTATGGAGTATATTTTATACAACCATTCTCCATATTTTATCAAGAAATATGGATCTCTATCTATTTGGTCAACCCAAGGTATGGAAAAATCACATTATCAAGCAAGAACAAAATACTTTAGATACATAAGACATAGAGGTGGAAGATACAAAGCAAACCATTTATTAGAGGTCTTTCAATGGTTCTACATACAAATTTTGCACAAATTCAAGTTCAAAGACACAATCGCATTATGTAATACACTATCTTTGGCGAGGACTATATCCACTATTACCCAAAGAAGAAAAGAGGGATATTTAAACTCTTGTGCAAAGAAAAGATATTCTAAATGGTTACAAACTAGACAAAGAGATGGAAAAATATAGCTTTCAAGAAACCCTTAACATCTTTTATTCTGACTCTGTTTGCAGAAGAGTCTTTAGTTTCAGGGAATTAACTAGGTCCTCTAAGGGAATCTTTTGTTTCATCCCACTCGATGAGACCTCTACATTTCAGAAACTCTTCTTTCCTATAGACTGGAAGGAGCTTCAAATTCTTAGCATCTCCTACATGAGAGAGCAAATAAAAGGCAAGAACTCCTAAGTATCCTGCCCTAGATCCACTGTATCCAGGCATGAAGCCAAAAACTCTTACAGCTTCTTCCTTCTCTACCAAAATTATCTTGTTTGAACCTCTATTGAAAGCTTGGGATCCAATCACCTTGAAGACAGCTTTCAAAGCCATTATTGGTAAGCTTGGAGAGCTTGACAACCTGCTCTAATAAATTGAAACTATTTGATTATTTAAGCTTCCAATATAATGACCAAGGCCTGCCAAGCTTCAATGGCCTTGAGCCCTTGGCTCTTCCAAGAAAGTTGTCTGTATCTTCAATTTCTATATGCACAATAAACCACAATAGTATAAGATGTCAGTAGATAAATATCCAAAAATATGTGTATAATGCATAATATACTTTAATATAAATCATAATGGATATCTTAGAATTATCTTTCATACCTTAGGGTTTTCACATTCTTCAAGAAGACTATCATCATATAGATTTTTTGAACTTTTTGGTTTCTCCTCTAATGGAGACTTCAGTTTCTCTTCATACCCCATGTTATCAATACCAAGTCTCTGTTGAATTTGTAAGTACTCTTCCTCTGAAGGTATCCCTCCCTTTTCATATTCCATGATCTGATTAATACAAGAATGCAAGGCTACAGAACTGTCTTGAAAATTCTCTCCCTCAACATCAAGAGTTGCTAGCAATTCCTCTTCATAACCTATAAAATTCTTATCATTTTGACCACATGCAGTAAGGATTGCCAAGCACTAATCTTCTCTAAGATAAAAAAGGTGTTGACTATAATTTAGCAATACATATCTCTTTTTGTTGATGAGATAACTGGGAAATGTTGGGACACATTAAAGAGGACCTGTTTCAATCTCTACACTCAACTCTATCTCTTTTTCTTCCACTTTTGTAATGTTCTCACTTTTAAACAAAGCAACATCAAATCCCTACACTAACTAGTTCTTAATATCCTCCTAAAACATTTCACCCTTCTCTTCAACTTCTTTGTCTTTGCATGCAATATCCTCCATCTTCTTCTCTTGTATTGTATCTGAAGAACAACTATCCATATATTGAAGATATACAAGAAATCCAACATCCTTCTGTACAAGAAGACATTATTTGCTGATTCTGATGGAAAGGGCAATCCGCTTTCCACTTCTTGAATTCTTCATCAATAAGGCTAAACCTTGTTTGCAAAGTTGTTCTAGCAGCATTAGAAGAATTACATTGTTATAATGGACAAATCCCTCAATCTCTAGGCCTTCCACATGTCTATCATAAAACACATTAAAATCCTTCAATTTAACTTCAAGATCCTTCAAAAGCTCTTGCAAATTAAAGGGAACATTGAGCGTATCTCTGATGTAAATAAATCTAGATGAATTTCCAATTGCATGAAGAAAATCAAACAGTCTTTCATCATAGGTGACCTCTAGATCCTCCTCCTCCATTCCCTCTAATGAAAACTTCCTTTTCGTCATCCTAATTACTCACAAAAGAAAATCCAAAAAATAAAAATAAGGGTCATAATATAAAAATCCACATTTTCTCATATGCAGTAGACTAAAGAAAGATTGCTAAGAAAATTAAGGAAATAAAAGATGAAAGAAATGAATTAAAACTTTATACAGTGGAGAAAGCATGCAATTCCAAGTCTCATTGATCAAACTTTGTTTAACATTTTTTACTCATGAAATGCAAAAACAATGATTCAGAACACCTCACAGTTCACAAAATCGCGTTTCACACGTCACTTATAAAAAAAACTTGACGAATTTGTGTTTTATACATTCGAAAAATTTGAACAAAAAAATGCCTCGAGAACATCAAAACCCCATCATTTTACATGTTTACTAGACCAAGATGAAATAAATGAATTAAAACTTTATGTAGTAGAGAAAGCATGAAATTCCCAGTCTCATCGATCAAACTTTGTTTAACATTTTCAACTCATGAAACATGAAAACAATGATTCAGACTGCCTCACAGTTCAAAAAATCGCATTTCACACGTAACTTATAAAAAAACTTGACGAATTCACATTTTATACATTCGGAAAATTTAAACAAAACAATGTCTCAAGATTATCAAAACCCCATTCTTTTATATGTTTACTAGACCAATATTGCTAGAAAAACAAAGTAAAACTAATACATAATTTCTAAGTCCCTGATGTATCTTTCTCCTTTTAAACCAACTAACATCTTGAATGCCTCGAAATTCAAGATTGCAAAGAAAAATATTAAGAAAAGTGCGATCCTTGATATTTGCAAGCCTTGCTCCTGAGAATAAATGGTTTCTTGTAAGCATATGCTTAGTTTGACTTATGATGCTTATGAGATAAAAAGCTGATTGAAGACAAGACAAGATATATGAGAGAAATAGTAACCAAGATCCGAACCTAAGTGTTCATGTATATATGCCAACGGTCACCGCATGTTTGATAAAAAAGTACGCTGCACTAATTCGGAGGACATCCACTTTAAATGAAAAAGAAAAAGAAAAAACTTAAAAATTAGAGCTATAAAAGCGCTATCATGCCGAAAAATTAGTGACACGTAGCACAACTTCCTCGGAAAAATAGTCTTTAGTCACCCGTGTGAAATTAACTACGCATTATAGCAGCCACACGTGTAAACACACATCGTTATAAACCCGATTTCTAAACTATAAAAGAGTTTTTTCAAAGACAAAACCCTCTCTATGCTCAACCACACCAATACAACGCTAATTTGATTGCAGTACAAAATTATTCTTCTATGCAAGGGTACCAAAGAAGGTTTCATCGATAGCATATGCACTCAGCACTCAAGAATGTAAGTTTTTTTTCTTAAATATAAGTAAGTTCTGAATCACTTGAACACTCCTACTAAATCATCCCCAAAAATGTGAAACGTATGAAACATGATGGGTGCTAGGTTTCTTTTGTCCACATTAGGCCTCCTCATGTTTCATACGACTAAGGCCTACAAGTTTATGTTGTAATGTGGGTGCTAGGTTTCTTTTGTCCATTAAAGCCATACTCATGTTTTATACATTTAACTTGATATAGGTTATAGAACTTTGAAGGAACTCTGTAGTAAATTGAAAGCATAGAATGTGCCTATTGAAAGCTATGAATGAGAAAAGGGAGGTAGATTCCCTAAATGGCTCTAGATATGCCTATTAAGAACTGTGAATGAGAATAGGGAGGTAGACCCCATAATTGGCTATGGCTATGCAAGCTAGGGTTTGAGTTGCAATGAAGGAGAGATTGAGCACAATCAGAGGCAAGGATGTTCCAATGGCTCTAAATGCAATAACAATAGAAATCTTCATTTTTCATTAATATCATGCCTCTTAAATAGCCATGTAAATGATAAGTAGGATCATTAGCATGTCTTAATGGGCAACCCTAGGGCATGGATACCTTTCTCTAAAAGTGGGGAGTGACTTCATGAACTACTCCACCCTCTTAACACTTCCACAATCCCAATAGACTAGGGATCTTTAGTTTACATCAATAATCCTATCCAAAGATGATATCTAGAAACAATGCTTGGGATTAGTTTAATAATAGATTATGATTCTAATATAATGCATTATACCATTGCTTCTCACTCAACAAAATTGTAAATTTCATACCAAGCAAAAGATCCAACTCACCTTCGTGAATCAAGTTTGTTTCATTGTATACTAATGGGTAAGAGTGCATAGCCAAACAATATCTCATGTTAGCTTGAGTTAAGGATAAAATTTGACTATGTAGCAAATATGATGTGTAATGATAGATGAGTTGAACATGACTAGGAACGCCATGTTTGTCATGTGACGTATGAAACACGAACGGTGTTATGTTCTTTTTTCTGAGTAAGGCCATATCATGTTTCATCCATTTTGAGCCTGCATTGTTCCCCTTGTGCCATGTGAAACATGATATGATGTTGAGTTCTCTCTGTCTTCAAGGCCTACTCACGTTTCATACATCTTCATACCGTTTTATTGAGATTGTATTTAGACTTTGTGATTACTATTTGCATGTTCCTTTGTTATTGAAGATATATTGATATGAGAGATTAGGAGATCTTTCCTAATTTGTTAGTTTTTTTTTTAAATGTTCTAGATGGCTAGAACTAAGTCCACTACAAGAAAGTAGAAAGTTGGTCCTAGAGGTCTTGCTTCAAAGATACATCAGTCCTCTCCCAAAGTTTCAAGGAAATCAAAGCTAAGAAGAAGGTTCTCACAACATGTGAGGTTCCTTAAGGAGATTAGAAGTGCAATGAAGGCTCTGAATAATGCAATTCCAAAGCTTTCTTTTCAAAGGCTTGTCAGAGAAATCTATGAGAAGCATAGTCTATAGAGTTTTAGATCGACTAGGGCAGGTCTCAAAACTATATTCAGGAGGCTACAGAGGATATTTTGATTGAGTTTTCCCAAGATTCTTATATCTGTATGGTTCATACACATAGGCTTACGCTTATGGATAAAGACATGATTATTCTCAGGAGATTGAGATACAGGTTTTCAAATGTCCTTGAGCTAGTCCCTCTTTCTGATGTTAAGGCTTTCAATATTTTAAATGTATCTCCATATAGAAAGAAGAAAAATGATACTGGTCTAAAGGTTGAAGATGTTACTCATGAAAAGAACACAAGACAGCATGAGAAAGAGGAAAAGGCCATAGTAGAGCAAGGAGATAAATGGAGGGAGTTTAAAAGAAAGAAGTAAGAATAAAAGGAAGCAAAAAAACTCCCATCTTTTGAAGAGGAGTTATCTATCCTTCTTGAAAGGGCTGACACTAAGGGCTTCAATGTTTCTTGCTTTTTACCTCGGGGGGGGGGGGGGGGGGGAGTCACTCATGAATATATGTATATATAACGTGAGTTCAAAATAAGAGATTTTTAAAACACCATTTTTATACATTTTTTATATACAGAAGGGTGTCATATAAAGGGGTTACTTACAGATTCAATAGAAAAGGGTTGTGTTTTATTCAAGAAAAATTCACAGATTAGGATATTTATAAATAGGCCATGAACGCACGTTATATAGAGAATATATATATAGTGAACCCCCCGAGCTTTTTATATGCTGCTGATATTTACAAGATATCTTATATGATATTTTTGGACTCTGATTGTGTTCAAGTTCTCCAAAATAAAGTGAGAGAAGTAAATGACTCGATTCTTCTTGTTGGGATGAGGTATAGTTTACCAAAATTTATTTAAACTCACCATATTTTTATAGCAATAGACTTTCATGTTGATGCTTACTATCTCCATTCCTTTGCTAGGTGTGTGACGCATGAGCTCCCCTTCGATATACAACAAAAGATTGAGGTTCTTGATCCATCTATCTCATACTATATGAGGAGTGAGCTTTATGCAAGTGCTTTTGACCATTGGTTTAATTCAATTAACTTTGAATATTTGGAGCTTCTTTTAATTCCATACAATGAAAAATAAGTAATTTAATATTTTTTAAGATTTTATGAGATCTTGTTTTGCTAAATTATTGAAATATTTTTGTTTTTAGTTCTCATTGGAGCCTAATTGGAATAGATTGTGTGGAGAGACAATGTTTCCTCATCAAATCTATAAAAGGAAGCCATGGAAATACCAAGTTGTAAGTTATATAATCTAGGGTCACCTTGATATTTTGATCTTTTTATTGCATGTAATCTAAATATTTTGATCTTTCTTTTGTAGTAACTCTAAATTTTATTGCCTTTTTGATATAAAGTTTGCAAAACATTGATTGAACTACTGCTAGAGAAAAGGCCTCCCATGCCTTCTGACTTACTTGCAACAATGCAAAATAGACAAGTTGCAGTAAGTTCTTGATTAATATAGTTGGAACATACTAAGAAAATTTATTCTAAAAACTACCATAAACAAGTTACTCTTGTTGATTGCAGTGTCCTCATCAGGATGATAGTTACTCTTGTGGCTGCACGGTAATTGTAAATGCCAGAAGATCGGTTCAGTTTATTTATCTCAATGATGATAAACTTATAAAGGTAATGTGAAACATACTAAACTTTAAGATAGAGTTTTATTGCAAAATAGTCCATTGTAAAAAATAACAATGAACTAAAAATATTTTTTTGCAAATGTATGATAGTTTACAAGGGATTGCTATACAAGCGAGCACGTTTGGTATATAAGAGCAAAGCTCTTGAAGTACATAATGACCAATTGTATACAATGACAAGAAGTGGGGGCTTGGACATTGAAGGAGAGAAGGTGCATGTAGCTACATCAGGTAAACCTATGCCTTCAACAACCAAAGCATCAAAGATAGACAAAAGGACTCCTAGAAAGGATGTTCCTTCTAAAAAAAATTAGCTTTGCCTCAAATTGTAAGCCCTTGTGTACAAGTCATGGAGATGGCTAACAAAAATTTGTACATGTATTTTATATTGATAGTAAAGAGATATTTTCTTCAATATACTTGCATTGTATATTCTTCTCTCTCCTCGTTGATATCCGTTAAAAAAAATGTTACAAATGTTTATTAATTAGGAAGTGAAATTAGATATACACCTAAATGAATATTAAATAAAATAAAAACTTACTCGTTTGTTATTAAGTTGGAACACAAATGAGTATGGTAGTTCAATATCTTCATCTCTGTAAATCCATCCTCACTTGATGTAGCATACATGATGATCTAACCTTTAGGATTGCAATAATGTCCTCATTATACCAAACATCAAGATCCACTATAGGATCTTTGCTAAAATTATCAATATTTTGGTCTAAAGCAATCAAACTACCGCCAGCATAATGCCATCTACTGTAATAAAAGCTAAGGATGAAATTTTGAGTAGCAATCATATATTTAAAAGCTATAGAGTCTTGATCTATCTTACATATAATTTTCCATTCTATCCTAGTGTCCCATCCCTCATCAACAAATTGTATAACATGATCATGTGTTAGTCTCTTCACTGAAAGCATAGCCTTTGATTTTCATATCTTAGCATTAGAAAAGAAGTCAACAAATATACTAATAGGCATTAACAAAGTAACTTTGCTTAGCCTACTTGAGATACTAGGCTTCATTAGGAAAAAAATAAACTCACAAATGGGCCCTTAAAAATAATATAGTTTAATATGTGGGCCTTTTGGATTGTCCAATAGGAAGGCTAGATGTTGACATCCATTGAGGGTGAATCTTCTCTCTCCAAATATTGGGTTTTCTATTAAAAAAAGGGATAGTGGGAGATTTAAAAAAGGGAGAATGAATAGTACACAAAATTTGAGTTTCTCTCACCTCGTATTTTCTCCTTTTTTTGGAGAATTTTTAATTTTGGTTTTTTTTCCTCTCACGAAATCAATTTGACCCAAAAGTTGAGCAACATACAACTTTTCCTCTCTTCTCTATACTCATGAATTTTCATCTCCATTGAAGCTCCTTGCTGAGAGTAATTAGGGTTTTGAGTGTTGTGCTTACCTCTGCACTTTCTTCTCCACGCAGCTCTAGATTTTGGGCAAAACACAGGTGCCCATCTCTCTTCATATTTTCTCTTGTTTGCTATTTTTTCAACAGGGTTTGATGTCGTTTCTTACTGTTGTTGTTGTTTTATTGCAGAGGTTGTTTGGGGCAGGAGACAGAGGTGCTCGTCTCTCTCTCCTTTCTTTCCCCCCTCTATCCATGTGTTGTTTCTCTTTTATGTTGTGTTTTTAATAGAATTTGATGTTGGTTCTAATTGTTGTTTTCTTGCAAAGTTTATTTGGAGCAAGAGGCAAAGGTATTAATCTCTCTCTTTGTTTGGTTTTTTTTTGCTGATATCTTTTCAATACAACACAATGTTAGTTCTAACCCTTGTTGTTGTTTTGTTGCAGAGATCATTTTGGGTGACATTGCATAAGTGCTTATCTCTCTCTCCCTCTCTCTTTCTCTGTCTATGTTTCCTCTTTTCTATTGTTTTTTAGTATACATTCATGTAAATACTAACTCTTGCAAAATTATCTTTTGCAAAGATTAATTTGGGCAAGATTGGATAGGTGCTCATTTCTTTCTCTCTCCCGCGTACTCACATAAACTCTCTCTTTCTTCCTCTCTGTACTATCCCTTTTCTACTATATTTACAATAGAGTTTGATGCTAGTTCTAACTTAAGGATCAATTGTTGTTGCAGCACTTAACACAAGGTAGAGCAGAGATTCTGTAGCTCAATTTACAGGTAAATTTACCATATTTTGTGGTGCCAAAATTTATTCATTTAATTAGTGACTTTTATATTTGATGGGATTGATACTTTCTTATGTCTATCATTTGCAATGGGTTTTGATTAGCAATGATTTAATCTTATCTTCAGCAAATCAGCTTATAGGTAAATTGGCCATGTTTTGTATTGCTTCTATTCATGCAGTTATCTAGATATTTTTTGCTAAAAGGGATTCATGCAAGTATTTTTGTTAAAAGGGATTCATGTAGGTGTTTTTTTATACATGCAGGTATTGTATAAGGTTTAGATAAAGCATATAATTCTCCATCAACTATTTTGATGTGGTGAGTGATTCCTTTGTGTTGGATGATATGGATCTGCTAGAAGTCGATGGTTCAAAAATCCTCTGCTTTATTGGTCCTATGTGTCCATTGGATCTCCATGCCAATTGGCAATGATCCATGAAACTCTTGTATCATATCATCCATATAACACACAATGTGTTGAGTCTTAGAATATCTCAGGTGTCAATCCAATGTGCCTTGCATGCCATCTGGCTGCTATCCTTGTAACAACTACTCTATAATACCCACATTTCATACAATGTATTGAGTCAAATCAGACTCCTCTTCATTATAATAAAATTTATTTTGGCGAAATTCTCTAAGTATTCTTTTTGCTATTCTTTTCATTATATTTCATGTAAATGGTATGATTAAAGTGATGTCTTGAAATTAAATCTATACTTTGTGTTGATGTATATATCCACATGTGTTTGGATATCGATGTTTATGTGTGTACATCTAAGTTGGTTCATAGCGATTGTAATTTTTGCACACATGTTCAAGGAATGTAGGGGTTTGAGACGTACCAAAAGCACGTACGTCATAAAAAATACATCAGAGGATTATGTAACAAGGATTCTAGGCAAAACTTGGACATAAAAAATAACTCACAATCCTGACACAATGGAGTGTCGAGTCACAACAAGGGACATGGCTTTCACGTAAAAATTTTCTCTCTTAGTTGACTATTATCTTACTTTGCGATGAATTGGCTAACTTTCCTTTCCAATTACAAGTACTTTGTTGCATGAAAAACTTTATGCCTAGTGTTCTGTAATGGGCCATAGAAAACCCTCCCCTAAAATTTTAAAAGAAAATGAAAATTTTTTATCACTAGTTCCAAATTTTTTACTCCTCCCTCTCTCCCCGCCGACAGTAGTCGGGGGAGGTGGAGAGAGAGTGGGAGTGGTGGATGATGGGGGGGGGGAGGCATGCAACCTCCAGGTGGAGGGGTGGCCATGCCACCTACCTCCTCCCGGGGAGGGGTTCTCCCCTCCCCAGGAAGAGAGGGAGAGAGGCTATGTCGCTACCCTTCTCCCCCGTCAGCCGTTGTAGCACTGTGGGCCTCCGTCTAAAGGTTTTTTCCCTCCCCTCGCTCGGCACTACATACTCCTCCCTGGGCCTTTCGACTACTGGCCGTCCGATCGACATCACCCCCTGTGACCTACTGCAGTCGGCGGCCTCTAGTCCATCAGCTGCCCCGCCACCTAGCCTTCCATACGTCACCTCCCCCATCAGCACTGCGTAGGGCCATCTGTGGCCTTTGACCCCAGTCACCCCCCCAATTATGATGTGCCGTGGGACCCTCCCTAGGCCCCCAAACAAGCCGCCTCCCCCTGGCTCCTTTGGGCCGTGGGGAGAAAAGGAGAAGGAGAGGGTGAGAGAAGAAAAAGAAGGAGGGAGAGAGAGAGAAGAGGAGGAAGAGGTAGAGAGAACGAGGAGGTGAGAAGAAGGAGTGGGAGAGAGAAGGAAAGAGGGAGAGAGAAGGAGAAGGTGAGAAGAAGGAGTGGGAGAGAGAAGGGAAGAGGGAGAGAGAAGGAGAAAGTGAGAAGAAGAAGTGGCTGAGAGAAGGGAAGAAGAGGTGAGAAGAAGAAGTGGGTGAGAGAAGGGAAGAAGAGGGAGAGAAGTAGAAGAAGAGAAGGAGTGGGAGAGAGGTAGAGGAAGAGGAAGTAGAGGGAGAAAAGTAGAAGAAGAGAAGGAGGAGGAGAGAGGTAGAGGTAGAGGGAGAGAGGAGAGAAGTAGAAGAAGAAGAAGAAGAAGAGTAGAAGGAGAAAAGAAGAGGAGAGGAAGAGAAAGAGAGGGGAGCAGAAGAAGAAAAGAAGTGTGAGAAGGAGAAGAAGTGAGGGAGAGAGAGAGAGAGAGAGTAGGAGAATAAGTGAAAAGAAGAAGAAGAGAGAGAGGGAGAAAGAAGGAAGGAGAGGAAGTGAGAGTTGGTAACTGTAACAAGCCACACCCAAACCACTCTCTCGGCACAGGACCCCATCCAATAGTCTTTTCTTCCGAACCTGTCAACCCAAAACCCGTCAAGGTCCAGACTGCCCAATCTCTACGAGGCGAATGGCTCCCAAGAAGAAAGTCACGGGGACCATAGGTGCCCAAGCCACCGATAATGCTGGAGGGGCGAGCAGAATGACCAACGTAGCACACACGAATCAAGCCTAGGTTCTAAGCGTTAAAAATTAATTTAGGAATTATTTCTCGTGGAAGGGATGAAAGGATTGATGTCGTGCATAGGGTTTTGTTTACTCTAAGAACTAAGTTGCATGCACGAAATGGTAGAGGTTGGAATTCGCATAAGATTTTATGCATAAAATGATAAGGTTATCACCTTACCTCACATGAAATGAAAGCTTTTACGCACATAAAATGATAAGGTTATCGCCTTACCTCACATGAAATGATAGCTTTTACTCACATAAAATGATAAGGTTATCACCTTACCTCATATGAAATTATAGCTTTTACTCACATAAAATGATAAGGTTATCGCCTTACCTCACATAAAATGATAGTTTTTTAACCAGTTCAATGCATGAATAGCCATTTAGAATTCACATTTCGCAATCACGGTTAAAAGAAACACATGAAATGTTATTTTCTATCGATGAGATATAATTGCATCATTAGACAAAACCCTAAACTTTTATATATGCAAATCACATGTGATCCGGTGCATTAGAACTAAGTACTCGTTGCTAGGAATAAAGAGAGATAAAAGTCATTTAGGAGGTACAAATATACTAAACGCACAATGTGCATGATGGTTAAGGTCGATTGGGAAATCCTACATAGAACCGCACTAAGAGAATTGAAAGGATCGCATGAATCTAGGTTGCATCTTGAAAGTCTAAATGAAAAATCATGTGTTGCCATGTGTGTTAACTGAGCTTGGTTGGAATTAGAGATTAAAAGACCCTTGGTTGGGTTGCGAATAAGGCATGTCCGTTGCCTTGACTAACCAGCTAATGCATGAGTTAGGGATTAAGATACCCTAGAGTAAAACCCAAGGAAAAAGGGCAAGTCAAAAATTAAGTTATCTTACCAAGGCCATTTGCTTACGAAATCTTGTTTTGGAATTATTGGGATCTCGCCAAGACGTGAAAAGACCCAAGATCGGATGCTGGGAGCATCCGAAAAAAAAGGAGTCACACCTTAGCAGATAGTCATACAACGACCTCTGAAATGTTTGTGCTTGTACTTAGGTACATTATTTGATCTCTTTGCTCAAGGAACTAATTCAAGGAAAACACTTAATGCTTCAGGTTGAAAGCCTTGAGGGAGAGGCAGGAACAGTTACCTTTGACTGTCTGTCTGGCCCTATCCAAGGGGGTTATTGGCCGCACCGGGTATATGGACCAAACCCCCTGCGAGAGGACTCTCCGTGGGTGCTACTTGGAGCGGGAGGACGCTTGGGTGCCAGGGGAGACTCTGGCTATAAATCCCTTTCCTCCGGATCCCGCACAAGGGACTGACGTGACTTGAGATGTGATCTCGAGGCCCGTGTACTAGTCAACGGGCAGAACTTGGAGCAACAATCCTGTAGATTGCTGGGTTAGCCTTCGGGCGTGATATTGGATGTGCACCAAGATTTTGATAAATAAAGAGCAATTATTGAAGAAAAAGAAACTTGCTTGGCATTGTTTTTGTGTCAGTGCCTAAGTTGTTGAGATATCGAGCTCCACTCGTGATACGCCAGGGTGACCGTTGTGTATTTATGTCACCGACTTGTCAGTTGCAGACGCGGTTAGTACACCGCCCATGAATAATAGCTACATGATAGCTATCCTTATCTACTCTAGTTCGTGGCTCAGTTAGTATGCCACCTTAGTTAGTTGAGTTTGGTTTGAGACCCATATATAGGGTTCTTCTATTTCTTTGTATGAGAGTTCTTTTGGCTTACACAACTAAGAAGAGGAAAACTGTTTTCAGCCTCCACCTCTGTGTGTATTCCCCCATTGTGCAAGCAAGAAAGCTACAAGTGAGACTCCTTCCTTCTCTCCCACAATCTTGACATGGTATCAGAGCCTTGTTCGTGGTAAGGAGCTCAAGAAAGGAAGCCAAGCTCGCGGTGTTCTAGTAAGAGGAGCAGTGTTGCTTTCATTTTCTGTTTTGGGAGCAGATCTCTGCAAGTAGCACAGCCGGAAAGTGCAGGAGTGCATTGTCTCAGGTTGAGACGCCCTTCGTGGTGAAGCAAGAGGGCAGTATATGTTGCGGGACAGGCCTTTAGCCCTCAGCGACCTTGTTTTTTTGATTTGAGGCCATTTCGGGGCCTGTTTTGGAGGCGGAAGTTTTCTGCATGCACTCAGGAAAAGGCCCAGTTTTATGCTGTGCAGCCACTGTTCTACAGGTCGGTGAAAAGTTACTGTAGAGATTGCATCGTATGCTTGTGCACAGAGACATTGGAAGTTACAGAATCATCCCTGTTGCCTGTTGATGCAAAATCGTCACTAGGAAGTGACTGTGTGGTCAAATACCACTTTCGTCAGTTTTGCAGATTTGCTTTTGTGAGGCTGAAGCTGTGTTCTTTGCAGTGACAGAATTTTTTTTCAGTGTTCTGTAATGGCGTCTGATTCTCTCTCACAGATTGTCACTGAAAAGCTTGACAAGAACAACTTCCAAGCATGGAAGTTTAGAATGACGAATTTCCTTATGGGAAAAGGATATTGGGAATTTGTTGCAGGAAATGAAGAAGAACCAGTTCTTCCTGATGTTCCCAATCAACAGCAAATGCAGGCATTTAAAGCATGGCATGAGAGAGCCAGGAAAGTTATGTATTGGCTGTCTATCAGCATTTCAGACTCTATGATTGTGCATATTCAGGATGCAAGTACGCCAAAGGAGGCATGGGATACATTGTCAAAAATATATAGCACAAATACGCAAGCCAGGAAAATGCAGCTCAAGCAAGAGTTGCATAATGTGAAAAGAGAAAGTATGAGCATCAATGACTACCACATGAAGGCGAAGAAGATTGCAGATGCACTTGCTTCCATTGGGTCGCCAGTGGAAGATGATGATTTAGTTTCCGTGACCTTGAATGGTCTAGGAAAGGATTATGCACAGTTCCGAACATCCATTTCCGTCCGTGAAAGATTTCCTGATTTTGAGGAGTTGATTGCTCTTCTAATTTCTGAGGAGCAGAGAAATGGTGGTGCATCTTCTTCAGGAGGAACTTCAAAAGAAGTTGTCTTCTACTCAAATGCTGGAAGAGGTAGAGGCAGAGGTAGAGGAGGCTGATATGGAGGCCGTGGTAGAAATCAGAATATGCAGCAAACTCAAGAAAACCAGTCCTATGGAGGAGGACGTGGTAACTCTAGAGGCAGGGGGAGCCAAAGAGGTCGTGGTGGATGGCAAAGAGGCCAAAATGCAAACAGTAATGTTGAATGCTACTACTGTGGTAAAATGGGTCATATGGCTAAAGACTGTTATAAAAAGCAGAATGACATCATGAATGGAAAACTGCAACAAGGGAATTATGCATCTTCTAGTAGACAGGGTGATGACAGAAATGAGCATTTGTTCATGGTGCAGCATATAAACAATTCTGTGACAAGTGCAGAAGAAAGCAACGATGTGTGGTATGTTGACTCAGGTGCATCAAACCACATGACAGGTCATGCAGAATGGATGGAGGATACAAGGAAAATGGAAAGACCAGGATTTGTGGAGACTGGTGATGATACTGCACATCCTATTGTGCAGATTGGAAAAATTCCTTTGTCTATGCAGGATGGGAAAAAGAAATACCTGTCCGATGTATTTCATGTTCCCAATATCACCAAGAATATGGTTTCTGTCGGTCAAATGGTTGAGCAGGGCTTGCAGGTCAGATTTAATCCTCATGGATGCTTTGTTGAGGATATGAAAAATAAAGGTTGCTTGATAGCAAAAGGAAAGAAGAAGGGCAGAATGGTTACATTGGATGCAGACATGTCTGAATTGAGTGCAGCAATGTTTGCACATGGGACCGGTGTAGTTGCAGATATTGATATCTGGCATAAACGCATTGGTCATGTTAATGTACAGCGACTTAAATCAATGCAGGCCCAAAATATTGTTGCAGGATTGCCTAAATTCAAGGTTGCAGAAATGCATAAGGTATGTGAAGCGTGTCAGTTTGGAAAACAGGCAAGGAAACCATTTCCTAGACATGTTCAAGAGAGCAAGAAGCCATTGGAATTAATCCATTCTGATGTGTGGACTACTAAAGCTGCATCTCTTGGAGGCTGTCATTATTTTGTCACTTTTATTGATGACTATAGCAGAAAAGTTTGGGTGAAGCAAGCACCTAGAGTATGGTCTGACAAGATAGGGCAGTATCTTGTCACTATTGGCTTTCAGATTTCCAAGGCAGATTTCTCACTTTATGTGAGAAAAACAGAGAAAGGTATTATGCTGCTTGTCATTTATGTTGATGATTTGATTATGACAGGTGACAGTGATGAAGATATCCTTCATGTGAAAATGCTATTGAAGCAAAAGTTTGAGATGAAGGATTTGGGAGAGCTGCGTTATTTCTTGGGCATTGAGGTGATTAGATCACCAAGTGGGATACAGCTCTTGCAGAGGCAGTATGGATTGGACATGCTGTCCAAGTATGGGATGACAGGCTGTAAGCCTATTTCAGTTCCTTTGGAGCAGAATGTGAAGCTGAGCGCAGATGCAGGTGAGCTTCTGGAAGACCCTACTATGTACAGACGCATAGTAGGAAGCTTGATTTATATGACTATTACCAGGCCAGATTTGAGCTATGCTGTTGGATTGGTAAGTCAGTTTATGCAGGCTCCAAGGAAACCGCATTTGGATGCGGCTAGACGCATACTCAGGTATGTGAAGTCCACATTGCAGTATGGACTATTTTATGAGACTGGGGCTCAGATACAGTTGCATGGATACACTGATGCTGATTGGGCTGGTAGCATTTCTGATAGACGTTCTACCAGTGGATATGTGTTCTCTTTTGGGAGTGCTGCAGTCACTTGGAGCAGCAAGAAACAGCCTACAGTTTCCTTGTCGAGCACAGAGGCTGAGTACAGGGGTGCAGCAATGGCTGCATGTGAGGTAGCTTGGTTGCATAAGCTACTTTATGATATGCATCAGCCTAGAGATGGGCCAGTTGTCATTTATTGTGACAACATGAGTAGTATACACTTGGCAAATAACCCAGTCTATCATGCTAGAAAAAAGCACATTGAGGTGCATTATCACTATGTGCAAGAGAGGGTTTTACTAGGTCTTATTGATCTAGTTTATGTCAGCACAGCGGATCAGGTAGCTGACATATTTACGAAGGCATTGGGCGCAGAGAAGCTGCGCAAGTTCAGAGACCTGCTTGGTGTGCAGGAATTGGGATTGAGCTCGAGGGGGAGTGTTGAGATATCGAGCTCCACTCGTGATACGCCAGGGTGACCGTTGTGTATTTATGTCACCGACTTGTCAGTTGCAGACGCGGTTGGTACACCGCCCATGAATAATAGCTACATGATAGCTATCCTTATCTACTCTAGTTTGTGGCTCAGTTAGTATGCCACCTTAGTTAGTTGAGTTTGGTTTGAGACCCATATATAGGGTTCTTCTATTTCTTTGTATGAGAGTTCTTTTGGCTTACACAACTAAGAAGAGGAAAACTGTTTTCAGCCTCCACCTCTGTGTGTATTCCCCCATTGTGCAAGCAAGAAAGCTACAAGTGAGACTCCTTCCTTCTCTCCCACAATCTTGACATAAGTTATGTAAAGGAACCCGTGATTAATTTGTTTAATTAAGGAAGCTGATTTTGCATGTCAAAACGTAATGTGTTAGGTAATTAGATAACTAAAGCAAACTGAGGAAAGTGCAGTGGACGTGATTTAGGGCCGTCCTATGGATAGGTGGTCCCAATTAGCTGGGAACTTTTCTTAAATGATGAGATAATAAGACAATGAGGACCTAGTATCAATAGATGTAGAATTTTCAATTTATTCTATTTTAGGGGAAAGGAATGGGACTATGCCGTATGGCAGAGAGATTGACCTTCGCATCCCTCTCGTTTCCAATTCTCCATGAACCAAGTGTAGCATGAATCCACTTCGACTCTATTGTTCCTACGCAAAGTGGTACATCTGGAGCTCAACGCTAGCTTCTTCCTAGAGACTTTGCTGATAGGAAAGGAACCCTAATCTCAGGTCAATCCCAAGTGGGAACAGCTGGGCACTTCCGCTCAAGGCAGACTTGGGAAGACCTAGATCGCAAACCCTGTGTCATTCCCTATGGGCGCGAGGTGGAGCTTTCTAGACCCTCCTCCCGATGGGGTACTGAAACGTGTCCTACAAGCGGACAAGCGGTCACGTTACATGTTCAAGTATCGTTGATGGAGGATACTCAAGGGTAAATGGTTGTGCCTTGATCAAGACATGCGTGAAAGTGTAGTTGTGGATGTTGCTCTCATTTGTGAGGGCCACGAGCCCCAAGTGTTGCAAATGGAGGATGATTGGCCCTTGAGTATAATGCACCAGGAATTACAATGTTAATGCAGAATCCACCTGTTAGCTTCTATTTTAAACTAGATGGTAGGAAAATTCGAAGTCGAGCTGAGGATACTGTGACCAGTGGAAAGTGTGTGGCTCTACATATTTTAGAAATTGTAGAGTCTCCCTCAAAATCCCAACACCACAAGCTGTAATATCCAACACTTGTAAATTTTTGGATTTTTTTTGCCAATAGAATATTGTCACTTACAAACTTGAAATATTTAAAAATTATGGTATTTATGCAAAATCATACACTTGTTATACACTTTTCACATCAGAACATTTACATATGCATGTAAACTTTACAAAGATGTAAGTAAAGCCATAACTAAATATCCTATGCGAACAACCCTTAATGGTTTAAAACTTAAGGTTTTTAAGGTAGAACTAGTTTAGTTCTTGTTTCATTGTTTCATTTCACACTTTCTCTCTCATCTCTATTAACCCCAACACAAAGAAAGCAAAAGGAAATAAAAAAGACGTAGGGCAAAGGCGGAAAAAAGATAGCCCGACTGAAGAAAGAAGAGGAGAAAAGACCAAAAGCGCAATAGCAACCTTAAAAGTCCAAGGCAAATGCAAAAGGGGAAAGGTGCATTTTAAAATACAAAGGCGCACCCTAAAATCTTGTGAAAGAGTGCCAGGCTCTCTCCTGTGCAAATTGTAAAGATAGACGGGGGTGGTGGAGAAGAAGCAAGAAGGATAGGAAGGAAATATGAAAAGAGGACCTAGGCCAATGGTCGGTCATATAAAAAGGGGATGACCGCCCAAGGAGGAGTAGGGCATGTATAAAAGCCAAAAAGTGGAATGAGAAGCTCATTCTTGTGTGTGGCAAAAAGTGGCTCTCCTCTTCCCCTTCTTCTTCTTGTTCTTGCTTGCTTGAGCTTATGCTTGAGAGAGGGAGTGTGAGAGTGTGAGGAAGTGAGTGTGTGAGGGTGAGGAACCGTGGGGTGGAGAAGCTCTCAATCTTCTCCTCTCTTCTTCTCTTCTCTTCTCTTCTCTTCTCTTGCTCGCGGTGATGGAGCTTGGAGTGTGGAGCTTGAGGATGGAGCTTGCTTGAAGCTTGCACTTGGATCGTAGAGCTATCAGAGTGCGCGAGAGAGGATGTAACTTGATCAGCATGGAGGTAAGCTCACTACACCCGTAGATATGGATGGCGCGTCGGCTATGTGAGAGGTAGCCATTAGTGCTCGGCTTGGAACGATTGAAACAATAAGTAGTCCGTGGGTCTTGGCGGTTGAGCAAAAGCTCCCACATTTTGGTTTTGTTGAGCCGGGACCAACGGATTCAAGCCTTGAGTGCTTGCATGCTTCAAATCGAGCATTGGAGTAGGGTTTTCCCCGAATTGGTGCTTGAGGTAGATAGGTAGGAAGCAAGGGAGTTTGAAGAGGTATTCGATCTCCTTAACAAGTAGGTTTTTGGTTTTTTGGATTTGGAAAAGCATGTTGAAGTAGTGTAGGTAATTGCTTTGTGATTTGTATGCATTTAGGATAGGAAAAAACAAAGAAAAAGAAGCAAACAATAGGGTTTTCTATTGTTGTATAATAGGCTAAAACAGGAAAATAGGGGCATAGATCCTTGGAGTGCCGTTTGATTCGAGCACCATAGTGATTCCAGGCATGTCTGGCATTTCCTTGTAGTGTTGTGTACCTATTTGGAAGGCACTGATGATTCGGTGGAGTAGACATTGACCTAGAGGCATCGCGCACAACTCGCAGGCCGCCGTCCGTGCTTTTGGACCAGGCCATTCGAGTCCCAGAATCGGACCACTCTGAAAATTGGACCACGCTCCCGATCTGATTCCCAGAATCGAACCAGTCCTAGAATCGAACCGCCCAGAATCGGACCAGTTAAGAATCGGACCGGACCAGAGTCCATAATCGGACCACCCAAAATCGGACCAGTCCATAATCAGACCACAGTCCAGAATCGGACCAATTCAGAATCGGACCAGTCCTAGAATCAGACCAATCCCAGAATCGGACCACTCCAAAAATCAGACCACTTTTTTGATCCGATTCCCAGAATCAGACAAGTCCCAAAATCGGACCGTCCGAACTAGAATCGGACCACCTTGTCCGATCCGATTTCCAGAATCGGACCACTTTTTCAATCCGACTCCAAGAATCGGACGTGACCAAAATAGGACCATTGGGCCGATCGGACCAACCCAAAATCGGACGTCCGATTTTGATAATCGGACTCCTGAAAATCAAACATATGAGAATTGGACAAAAAATTGACCAAATCGGACAGGTATCTAGAACACAAATTTTGACACATCTAAACCCCAAAATTGACCCCAAAGGCTACGTACAGCTAAAGGCACATCACAGATCCGTCACTAGGCTGAAACTTAGAGCAAGTAGTTCAAAATTTGGCTATAAACAATCCTCTAAATTGTGCATGGTGTTTATCGTAACGGCCCTGCGGGCCGAGAGGGGCTACCCCCCCGGGCCCCGCAGAGGGGGCTCTGCCCCCTCCGCACCTCCCCCAAGTAGGTTGGAGAGAAAACACACGTCGTGACAGGTCCTCCAAATTAAACCCTAATGTAGTAATGGCTCTACATGAGCATGGATCCTCACTTATAAAAGAGCAACCAAAAGCCCATACCTGAACAGAGAGAAACAGAGACCCTAGAATCTCAACGGGCCAATCTAGCCATCCAGGGTAAAAAGGCCACACCACAAGAACACATGTACATTGTGTTCAAACTGCGTCTAGTCAAAGCAGAGTGCAATATCATCAAGCTATCAATGCGAGGATGACTAGACATGACAGTCGTGACGATAGATGTACCTTGAGCAGCGCTGCACAAACGACCCAAGACCTTAGTAGAGAATCCACGTCTGACTATGCAGTTAGGGACTCAAAGACATCTGTTAGAAGGCTTAAATTTACAAGCCAAGACCCAGAAGATAACGACATGGTACCACCTGCTTATCTTAGGATCAAACTCACCGCAAAAAGAGAGCATACTATCGATGCTCTGATTGATGAAGGAGCATATTTTAATGTCTTGACCTATGAGGCATGGACCCTACTAGGCCAACCAGACCTGACATCGACTAATGCAAATCTTAGCCCTTATGGGGGACCTCCACAAGCACTCATAGGGAAGTGCAATATCCTTGTAAAAATTGAAACTGAGAGCTTGCCTATCCTATTTCATGTTCCTCCAAATGGTGCTGAATATGGTAAGGAAACCCTCCTAGGAAGACCCTTCAAAAGGGCGACCAAGTGTGAGGCCGACTATGTAGCATAGAGGATACACCTGACACTACCAGGTGTAAGGATAGTCACCACCTTTAGCAAGGGTGACCTCATCGAACCTCGAGGGAAAGGCAAGCAAGGTGCTGACATAATAGTCAAGCTTGCTGACGAGAGCAAGGACTTGTTGGAAGAGTTAATACAAGCACAGGTCAAACAATGAGAACCAGTGAGTGAGGCCATGCCTGAAACAAGAAGGTCAAGAGACAACACCAAGGACGGGATTTGGACTTACAAATATCGTAGAAGACCCCAAAAGAAGCCCAAGCCTTATAAACACATGCATCAATGGAGGGTCAACAAAATGCCGCGATGAATATCCAAAGTGTTGCTACGTGCTCAAGGGTACTATACAGGTAACCGATGGATTTGGGTTACCAAAATCCCCTGCTAAATCGCCTCTATCAGCTGAAGGCCAGAGCGCATCAAAAGCAATGAAGCACAGGAGGAAATCTAAGAGAAAATCTAGGTCTTGAGGCAAGAAACCAGACATGATTGTTCGAAAGAAAGAGCCTCAGCCTAGCATGCTAAATAGACAGATGTCATATGTAGCCATTGAGCATGCACAAAAATCATTAATGCCCAAAGAGCCATTGATTTCCCAAGGGAAGAACAAGCATCATAGGCATTGCTCATGGCAAGGCTGCTCGCTCAACAAAGCAAGTGGCACAATCGTCTAATAGCCTTGAGCAAATCATTCAGCTAGTGCCACATCCACCTATGAGTCCTAGATCTCCTACGCCCTCTTTTCCCAAATAGACACAGGAAGCACTGCAGCAGTTATCAAGGATGACTGCTCAAATCCAATCTCTATCTCCATCTAAGCTTCCAAATTTCCAAGAGGTGGGACATGATGCCATATGTAGCTCTCGACCCAAGGATATGCCTGAGCAACCTAGTGTGACTAGATCAACTCGTGCTCGATCTACATAGATGAGTGCTCAAAGGGCAACAAAAGACATGACCACTTCCAATCGCCCTAGGGACTTGACACCGCAATCCACCAAGGGTAGCCAGCCCACTAAACTTGCTGCTACTACTTCCAATCAAGGATCACAGCAGTCACAGCCCTTGGCCGTGACAATGCCCCTTGCAGAACGTGTTCTTAGCAGTTTACCTATGGAGGAGGTGTCGCAACCAACTTCATTGGCAACTCCAACACTTCCAAAGAGCCTAAAGCCTAGGCTAGAGGAGTTGAACAGAAGGGAAGAGCTAGACTCTCCAAAAAGGGAGGCAGTTGTATCCTCACAACCTAGTGAGGCTATTCAACAGGCCACGGCTATGTCCCATAAGGGCACACTAGAGAAAGAGAATGTTGAGGCCCAACCAAGCACACCAACGGTTGACCTAGTCCAGGGTCCTGAGTCGTTGAGAGATGCACCTGCGCTGACCAAGAAAAAGAGGAGAAAACAACGAAAACAACAACAGTTATAGGTGGTTGTGGACCCCAAGAACATTGGGACGAAGAGTGCTGGAGAGCTGATGAATAAAGCATTAAATCCATCCACCAATGAGCCCATTGATGCCTCTCCTAATAGCAGTGAAACCTTAGACACAACCGTATGCTCCGACAAATCAAAGCTGTCGTTGCCATCAATGGCTACTTGCAACACTCTATCCATTGACAATAGAACTCGCATTGACAAATCAAGAGTGGATACAACATTGTCATGACGGGGTGACGAATTCACACCAGTCATGCCCAAAAAGAACCATGATGCAATAACAAAGCCTCAGGAGAAACATGGAAACCCCAAGAGCATGAGCAATCCTAGCATTGACCAATCTTGCTCATATAGGCCTAAACCCCCAGCCATGCTAAAGCCTAGGCAAACTCCTAGAACCTTGCATGAGATAGCAACCAAGCAAGCCCTCGTTGATCATAGAAGTGTCATAGAATGCTTAACTGAGTTGGATGCTAAGCTCAAGGTGTTCGCATGAGTTTACGTCCTTGCGAACATGGGCACAATCCCTAAGGAGCAGCTTGGAGATTACTTGCCCTTCTCTTTATTGTGGGAAGAGCAGGAACATCTAGATAAGCACTATAACAGGCTCCTACATGAGCGCTTGGGACTCATCTCGGGTGAGGAAGCTGACGAACTGCGCTTAACAATGAAGTGCTCTGCCAACCGAATCTCGTAGACATAGAGCAACTAAAGCGATTGTCAGCAGGCCTGAGTCGATTTGAGCAGCATTGGTGTGAAAACCGTGTTGCAATGGGGTGGCCGAATTGGGGGCTCAGATCATGACAGTCTCTGAGGAGCGATCGGCCAAATGGCGATCCCAAAGAGACCCAACCTATGTGGCACCAACTTCCCTTTAAGTGTTGATTGCCATTTGAGGCAAAGACTTGGCCGAACCAGGCCAAGAAAACCCTCTGTTTGATAAAGTTCTTGCTGAGGAGGAGTTACATGTCGCCAGTAGACTCAAACAAGGTTCCATGCTACTCGATGTGGTGAAATATTTATCAGTATTGAGTAAGCTACCATGTGTGCTAGATGCGTGTGCCACACTTCAATACAATCTCGAGTTCTACCATTGGTTCCTATCCTAGTGGAACGCCAAGGGTTCGGACAAATGTGTGTACACATATATATACAATGATTTCCGTGTCACCTTGTACAGACATTATCAACACACACAAGCCATAACGAGGCAAGCACAGACAAATAAATCAGGGCTGCCAAGCTATGCTAGGCTGGCTCCATGTTCACCAGATCATGCCCGCATTACCACCACGGTAGCTCTGTCCAAAGGATGTAAGCAGGGCGCAGTCTCTCTCTCTCTATCCACGATCCCCTCCCTGGCCTATCCTTCCGAGGAGGAGACTTCCAAACGCAGAGCCACTAGCCAATGCAACTTGGCGTGAGCCAAGACCCGTTAATGGAGGGAGGCTGAGTCAACAACATCACAAGGGCCACCCCGCTACAATGAGCACATCGCGTCCCACTTAGCCCCTTCTAAGTCATATGCATTAGATAACCCACACTATAATTCCACAATGCAAACGCCCTTATCCCGTATCAAAGCCTAACTCTTATATTGCATTTTGCAGGTTTCCAAAAGAAAAACATGGAGAACCACGGTTAGCTCTGCTGGCGTGCAAGGACGCTCTTCGCACACACCGGGAACATGCGGCACGTGCCCCTCCATCGGTGCGCTACATGCCCACCCTCAAAAGGTACGCGAAGAAGCGAGGCCCTAAGCGACATTGTCCAGGACGAAGGCCGAAGAATCCCCAGGCCAAGAAAGTCGAGACTCACAAGAACGCATAGCATGTGACAACGCCAATTGCAGAGACCCCCAATGCGCGCCCGAGCACCAGGTGCTCACAAAGTGACAAGGCGGCCCGGGATAGGGAAGAATTTAATGAATTGTTTGAAGACATACTAGCAACGGTAGCGGCCTGGGACTACACCATTCATGTCCCGGCTGACATGTTCCCTACACAGCCTCACGGGAACCCTGGACTAGCACCGCCCTAGTCGCCTAGCTAACCAGACTCACCCCGCCTCATACCTATTGACTAAACCCCAATGATTGCAAGTAGCTCAACAAGTCAGCATGCCATAACTTTTTGTTTTTGATGAAGGGGCAAGATCCCCACTTGTACACATTTTTGTTACCTCTCATTAATGTATGCGACCTTAACAAGCAATGAAATAGGCATCCCAATAGACATCATAGAATTCTGAAAAATTATGTCGTAGCATGATTGCATTTGTTTGATGTACTTAATGCAAGCAAGCCTATACTCTCATGAAGTGAGAAGTGGATGCAGGATGACACAGGTCGTCATGCAAACGGGTCCAATGGCCAGGCCACCACAAGACCACCAACCCCACAAAGAACCATTATGGAGGAAGTGACATGAATACCAAGAAACAAAAGCCATGATGGAAATGCCACTAGATGAGAACCCAAGGACACCTCTGCAAAAAGCACATATTGCAACTGAGCATGGCCAAAGCATAATCATCGATTACCTCCTCCTTCTTGGCCAAACTCTATGTTCGGGCAGGAGCCACACTCTCAATAAGGGCGAATGTCTCTTCATCACCTAGGATTCAATTCGCAAGATGCTCTGCCCTTGTCCATGCACAGCTCACTCCAAGTGCTACCTGAATTGTTCGAAGTCTCACATGTTACAAAGAGGTTTGCAAATCTCTAGTGTATCTCTTCATCTCGACAACAGTTCCTCTAACATCAAGGCTGGTGACACAATCATCTCTGTAATATCCATTTTTCATAGCCTTTGGATCCCAACATTTCTCAATCCAAATGAAAGGCTAATAGTCTCAATGTATGGCATTGATTGTATCCATTTTTTTCCACCCAAAAAAAAAAAAGATAGAAAGAAAAGAAAAAAAAAAGAAAAGGAAAAAAGAAACAAAAAAAAGGAAAAAAAAGCACACACGATCACAGCACCGCACCTAGGGGTCCTCAAATTAGGTATGCCCAGTGGCCTTGGTCAGCTTGCTCCGTCCCTAATCCCTTAGCCCTTTGTACATCCCCCACAATTGTTCAGGGCACATTAAGGGTAGGACATACCTAGGGAGCTCGCCTCGCCTATGGTTAGACCTGTCACCCTGAACCACTTGCACAATTCTTTTGCACTCCATCTCAATGCCATTACAATCAACAGTGGTAAGCAAGGCATGAAAGACAATGGAAAAGTACACTATACTTTTCAAGCACTACAAGTAGCCACTAGCTACCAGAAGCTAAGACATCAAGGAGCTCAATTATGCTACATTGCCTTGACAAGACCATAATGATGTCTCAAGCAATCTTCAAGTGTACTCCCCATCTTCATCGACAAATTTTTCCATCAACTTAGCCCCTTGCTTCACTGACCCATTGCTATACAAGGAACCAGGCCAACAATCTTCTAACTAAGTAATACCTAAATATGCACGTGTACTCACTTAATATCCACACTATAACCTATACACGGTTTGGGCCCTCAAGTGCCGAAAAATACTCCAGGCTTGCTTAGAGTTTGATCTGTCTCCCAAACTAATTAAAATATGTCTTGTGCATGATAAGAAGACTAGCACTACCCCTTAGGGAGAGACCACATGAGAGGTTTTCTAATTGTAGGTATTAAAGACTCCAACGAAAGTGCCGTCAGCTCTACATCAACGCTCAAATCTGAACTCTTGTCCTTTACATATTTCCTTCAGATTTTGGAAGACTTTGCGAGCACCATTTCTATACGCACATACTCCATCGAGGGATCCAACATGACTTGGGTGCCTCTTTGAATAGCTCATGGTATTTCACGCAGGGAAGAATCACCAAAAACTGGTGAGTAGGTGTATGGCCCATGTGGATCCTTTGCATAGAGTATTCATTGTTCCCATGGGAAGTGCACCAGGTACATCACCTTTGGATCTTGTGGAGTGTGATTTCACATTGGCAATTTACCTCCTTGCATTGGATACACCCCTAGAGGAGGAGAGCGATGAAGATACAACTCCACAGGTTGTTTCTATCACATATACGGGAGAAGAATCGATTGAAGAGCTCATAAATGTTGAAGAGGAACATTGAGTGGTGACAGAGCAAGGGTTGGCTCTCATGGTGCCATCTTCTTTAGAACAGCCACAAGTCGACAAACCCAATCTTGCCTCCTTGACACCCATTGAAGTAGATGGTGTACAATACTTACTTCTATCAGATGTACTGCAATACTTGGAAATGAAGGAAAAAGAGTTGTATTCTATCCTAGTCAGGGATTCAATGGAAGACCTGATCGATTATGATTACATGGATGTGCATCCAATAATGGCAGAGATTGGAAGATATGATGGCACAAGCTTAGATACTGTGAGTGCGATCATAGTAGCACAGGAGCATATAACATCTGTTGAAGAAGATTACCTTATGCCCGGTGCTGAATTTGAAGCACTACAACATGATTTGTTTGGACCAAGGCCCTAGCTTCCTACCAAGGAGTTTGTAGATCCCTCTGCCCAAAGAGGTGCCTCCCTCACACACGAAGAAATGAAGATACAAGATGATCTGGAGAAGGTGAGATTTCTAATTACCATATATTTTTATACAGTGAAACTTGATGGTAGGGTGCGTTGGGTCCCCCAGAGTCCACCGGTGAAATCTTGGCCAAAAAATGATACCTGCAGCAGCTGCCTTGTCCGAAGTCTGGCGTTTGGGGCCACTTTTTGGCCATTTTTGGCCAAGATTTCACCGATGGACTCCGGGGGACCCGACGCACCCTACCATCAAGTTTCATCACTTTTTGATAACTCTAGGTTAGTCGCTAAATATATTATTTGATTTGACTTTGTCATTCATGACATACTGTTATAGATGACTTTGCATCAAGGCAAGGAGGAGCTCAATATGCGGACCAACGCAAGGATTTAGCTCTTAAGGAGTATATCGGTAACCTTGTTACAGATTTGGTGGTCTTCCATAAGAAGTTCTCACTAGGAGGGCAAGAAATAATTATGAAAATTCAAGCTTTGACCAAGTTTGGACCTTTTCGAGCGATACCTATGAGATCTAGCTTAGAGAAGGTGGTGCTAATCAAGTGTCAAAGCTTCTTTATTTGTTTGATCAAGCGTGGGGTGGAGCTATGTGTGTGCTTGTGACATTAGGCGACCTCACTAAAGTGTTGGATCCGCTTCTCCTGGAGAAAGAGCTGAAGGGGGAGTGCATCATTTTTGAAGTAAAGAAGGAACTTGTATTTTCATCGGAAGCTGGCCCCTCCTCTCCACAGAAGAAAAAGCCAGGGAACAATTGAGAGTTTTTGTTGGCTATTGAATCTTTTATCTACCATCACTAACAACCATCACATGTATTTTTCTTGATGAATATAAGATACTTTACTTTGTTTCTACAAATAAATATTTATTAAATAAATGTGTGGTTCGTATAAGTGTGACGATCATGTGTGGTACATGAATGACGCATTTGCATACGTTAACATAATTCAACGCGTAGTACTACACTTGCGATTGTGTAAGTGTGACGATAATGTGTGGTACATGAATGACGTATCCACATATATTAACATAATTCAATGCATAGTACTGTACTTGCGATTGTGCATAAGCAATAACACAACTTGTATCCATACGTATTACTACTTTTGATGCGTTCGTACGTTAAACAAAAATTAAGAGTCATGCATTTCAAGAAACAAAACAGAACAACTTTACTCAATTATTTGAATTCAGTACACATCTCACGAGATATTATATATATATAAATAAATATTCCAATGTGGCAGAGTACAAAATTTTTTGGGCTTCCAAGATGTTATGGCACTGTAACACCCATTACAAACCTTGCATCATTAATCTAGTAAACTATGGCAGGGTCTCCTTGCCTTGTCGAAGCCGAATGATAAAGTTTATATCTTTGTCTCTGATTGTAACATGCTTTGCATGGATGGTTGCAAGTTGTGTATCATCGAACAAGTCAATGAGAAACCCCTTTGTAGTAGTTTGTAGGGCCTCCATGGCTACAGCAGTCCACCTTCTTGGTGGGCCATCCCGCACTCGTGCCCAAAATCTTCCCATCCTTTTCAGGTCTAAGTCCTGCATGACTTCTCGAACAACTTTATGAAAAGAACTTTTTGGGATGAGAAGCTCATATCCGCATTGGATTCTCCTTATCTCTCGAAGAGCGACAGTACTCGGTTTCCATCTCCTCTTCTTTTGTGGTGGTCCTCGTGCTCTATGGGGAGCACCTGTTGCTGCACTAGAGGCTCTACCTTGTGCTCCAGGTGGCCGGCCTTGGCATGATGTCTTCCCGCCGCGGGGCCAAAATGGCGACATGCTTGCTTGGTACATGCCATGCAAGGAGGACAAGACAGAGAAGAGACAGAGGTTCGGGATGTGAAAATGGAGGAAGCAAAGAAATTAAGATGTGAAAATGAGAAGAAGAATGAACTTTTAACCCATTTAAATCCCAAAACCGGGTTAATGGAGCTTCATACACACTGTCCATCGTGTGATCGTAAATCCATAACCTTGTATCGGAATGCGACGAAACTTCACACGCGCACTCGTTGGGTGGCCAAGAGCCCTTTTTTTTTGGAAAAGAAAGCACTTGCAAACCCCTGGTCTGAAGTAAAGTCAACATCGTGACTATTGGCCCTTAGAAACTTCGCACCACATAAACTATACAGAGGCATTATGAGTAAAGTCTACAATAAGAAATTGTAAATTTTTGCATGTTATTCCTATTGAAATTGATAGTGCTAACAAAAACTGTAAGTAAGAATTGAAAATACAGCGAAGATGCACAGTCAAAGTTGAGAGCGAAGGACAAGTGTAAAATTTTAATTCATATTTTAAGGGCGCATACAATAGTTTTGCACTAGGATATAGTCATATGTCCAATGCATGAGGATAACACTATGCTAAAAAAGATAACATTGCATACTGTGTTCATTCCATTGGAACGAATGCATCCTTCATTGCTTGAAGATTTCTTACAAGTTGGAAGTCCTTGGGAGTTACAATGATACGCTTTGCATGTATTGCACAACGTTGAGTATCAGTCATCAAGTCAACTAAAAAGGCCTCTACAGCACACTATAAAGCATGAAGACATTCTTTTGTGAAGCGATCAGGTCTATCTTGACCTTGTACCAAAAACCACCTCCTGCTTTCTATGTGGTAGAGGTGTTGCACAATCTCACGAACAAGTCTCAAGAAGCTCGCCTTTGGAATGATGATATCAAAAGAGCGTTGATACCTTCTAATTTCTCTCAAGGTCATTGTACCTAGCTTCCACTTGCATTTCTTGTGGGGATGCTGAGGAGGACCCTTGTGAGGGTGACTTGAGGAAGGTGGATTAGGTTGAGAAGAGGGTGCATCTGAGCTAGTAGATGCTCCAAGGGATTGAACATGATATGTGGCTCTGAAAATGATATGTGACTTGAGGAAGGTGGATTAGATTGAGAAGGACTGCATCTGAGCTAGTAGATGCTCCAAGGGACTGAACACGATATGTGGCTCTGAGCGGAAGCTTTTTTGCAATTGCCTTAGACCTAGCCATCTTTCCTGCACAAGAGATGTGAGAACTCAATGAATAAGATAGAAAGTGAAACCCTCTTTTATATAACCCTAAACTGTGAGACTTATTCACATAGATGCACACTCTCTCTTTCTCTCTTAAACTATGAATTGCATTCACACTGACTCACATTGTTCATCTTACTATCTTAGCTCTTTTCAAACCCATTTGCTGCCTTATTGAAGCCATGTTTCTAGCCACTTGACATGGTTTCTTTGGCACTTGAGACTTCATAACACACTCTTTTAGTGACAGGACGTGATTCCATCATGTCTGCACAGCTGATTCATCAGCACTTTCATTTGCTCTCTTTTGGAGAGTTTAGCTTCATCCGCTCCTATAATCCTATACCACCAAGATAGCAATTGGATCATTGGATTGCTACCATTCACCCCTCCACCATGATCAGTTTTTCTTTGATATGCACCACGCGCTATCCAATGTGAATTTTCCATCCCTTGTGTGGACCAAATTTCAATGCTTCGCTTTTCTGCAAAGTATGGCCCATGTGCCTCAAGGATATGCTAAAAAGACACATATCACACATGAGTAAAACTCTGCTCAATAGTTTATACAATTCATACAATTTTAAAATATTAACTTAGTACGCACCATGTAATGTGTGATAGAGCTTTTGCCCCATGTTTCCACCATGTTTTCGTAGAAGCTATGCACAGCATTGATAAATTCTTGCTTATCTTCATTGTTAAGCACCATCTTGTGAAGTAAGGGAGCCAATTTGTTAAGACTTATCCAAACCTTAGCTTTGGCCAATCTTGTTTTTTCTCCATTACTTCGATCAGGAACTTCAAAATGTAACTTTTTCCACCCATCGTAGTCTTGCGGCCTACGAACCATGACATTTCCTTCCTCATTGATGGGTACTGGGAGAAACTTCCTAGCCTTTTCTCCTCCAAAGCAAGGCTTTTTTGGCAAGTTACCAGATTTTCCTAATCTCTTCTCATCTTTTTCAATCATCACTTGATGCTTGTGTAGCCCAATTTCTGATAGCACTCGCTCCACATTCCTACACGTTACAATGGCTTCTTTTTCTGGTTGCATCCTATAAGCAAAGAAAATGTATTCATATACAAGTTTCTCCATGATTCTGACAAAATCATGTAATGAACAAATGTGAATACGATCCAAGGGAATGTTGAAGATGGGCTTCCAAGTGGGATCTTCTCTATTGCGCATCGGTGAAACACTTGTCACCTTTCGCCAGTTCTTCTTTCCGTCCTTTCCTTCCACCCTCTTTGTCAAGCAATATAGGCATGGATTCTTTGTATTTGCACCATTGGAGATTCCACACATGCATTTTAAAGTTTTCAAGTCTCCTACAAGATGCCATTCAACCAATTATTGACCATACCCTTCAACCGAGAGCATCTCATCATGTTCCTGAGGATCGATGATGCTTGGAATGCATGTGTGCATTAAGAATAGCTGCAACACCTCAAATGTTCCCTTAGGAACTTCAAATGCAACGAGCAAGGAGGATAGGACGTTAATTCCTTGTCCCCTTGTTGCCGAGAGCCCCCATCATAAAGAGGAAAAAAAAAGGGAAAGCCACCTTATACCCCCTTTTTTGTTGCTGAGAGAAGGGAGAGAGAGAGAGAGGGAGAGGAAGAGAGAGGAGAGAGGAGAGAAGAAGATAAGGGGAGAAGAAGAAGGGAAGAATAATAATAAGAAGAGAGGGAGAGGGAGGGAGAAGAAGAGTAAGAGAGAGATAGAGGAGAGACGAATAGAAGGAGGAGAAGAAGAAGAGGGAGAGGGAGACAGAGAGAAAGAAGAAGAATAAGAGAGGGGGAGAGGGGGAGAAGAAGAAAAGAAGAGTAAGAGAGAGGGAGAGAGAGAGGAGAGAAGAAGAGAAGTAGAAGAAGAAGAAGGGAAGAAGAAGAAGAGGGAGATGGAGAGGGAGAGGGAGAGAAAGAAGAAGAAGAGGGGGAGAGAGAGAGAGAGAGTGTGTGTGTGTGTGTGTGTCTTTTCCCTCCCCTCCGAAGAGGGTGGCCACACGCATCTTTTTCCCCCATTGCTGCAAACCTGTACCTGTCTCATGGGATTATCCCCCCACTCGCAAACTCAACTCTCTCCCCAATTGGCCCCACAAATCAAGCACAATGTGCAGGAGTCTTGTGCGACTTGCAAAGATGAGGAATGGCCCCCAAACAAAAAATGACGCGCGTCAATGGAAACTCCGCAACGAGCAATGAGGCCCCAGGCAAGGACATCACTGCCCATCCAATCGTGGTACCGATCATAAGTAATGTATTTCTAGATTGGTAAATGCTTTCTTTGATTCCCGCATGAGGTGCATTAGACTCATGTTATGCCATATGGGAATAGGACATTAAAAAGGATAAACTACATCACAATTGTTCGAAGGATTGAATTTCCCAAATTTGCGTGTCAAAAGAAGTCAATTAAATTTAGATACCATGCGATGAATTCATAAACAACATTTATGGTTTCAAGCATTTCCTTGCAATAGTAGGTGTGGTTTCCTTGCTTTGAAAGTATATGTTGCAACTTGCATGCTTGAAGGATTGCATGGCAAACAACTTTGTCTAGAAAAGTATCATTATCAAAGCTCTAGACTGTTGTCCAAGCTCTCGTTAACAACTTAAGTTTGATAGATTGGGAGTCTTGATGTTGTGCGTGGATAACACAAACAGTGATCATAAGGGTTAAAATTGAGATACCTTGAGATCCATCTGATAGCTACAATGTTATCAATCCTATTCATGGACTGGATTGGATACAAACAACTCTAGGCCTCGAAGGCAAATGAAGAGCTCAAGAGTTAGGAGACCCTAAGTCAAATGAAAGACCGATGCCTTTGTACTCAAGAAGGTTCGGTTATCAATCAAAGTAAGGGATTATTAGAACTCATGTCTTGAACAATGTTGAAACTTTGACATATGTCCTAGCTAAATGGAGGAAGTGCTAAGTAAATTTTACATGGAATCTCTTAGATACTAAACGAGAGAGCAAACACGTGATGGAAGGTTATTGTGACTATTCCTGCAATGTTTGGAAAAGGATAGCATTGTTTTGTTGATTTATCGAATAATGTTCTAAACACTTTTGCATTGAACTGATTGTTAGGATGTGATCTCGATGATTATTCCAAGTGCTTGCGTTTGATGGTAAATGCATGGCGGCAAGGGTCAGTAATGACAAGTGGCCATGGAAAATAAAGAAATGTTTTCTTGGAATATGATATTAGGTTGATTGCCTTGATTGTGCTTGATTATTCTTTGGATTAATTAAGGAAGGATATTTTGCATGGGTGGATCATCTCTGCGCTACGTTTCAACCCGAGAGGGCATTGCTCGATTCATGGGCCGAAGGTCGAGTGGTGAAAAGGCCAAGCACGAAAATTGTGTCTCACTCCTAGATCGCTTGGGGTCACTAGAGCTCTGGACACCCCTTGTTGCTGAGTCTAGGACGGAGTGGAAGACTGTTATGAGCCCAATGTCTAGGACGTTGGAAGATTCTATTCTAGATAAAGGATAAAAATTATGGTGCCATGTGATTTGGACCGGGTAATTCTATTAGATAGAAGGGATACATAATTCTCTTGTATGGGAAAGAGACAAAGATTAACTGGAAAATAAGTTAAGGAACTTATTTGTCAAAAGGATTGAGTGCTCAGTATTTGTGTTTGTAATGTAAATTACCCAAATGAACCCTGTTCC
The DNA here is from genome assembly GCF_053477565.2 of Lygodium microphyllum. NCBI lineage: Eukaryota > Viridiplantae > Streptophyta > Polypodiopsida > Schizaeales > Lygodiaceae > Lygodium > Lygodium microphyllum. The sequence continues at coordinate 54,926,166 of NC_141156.1, read as the reverse complement.
CTAAAAGGCTTAATTAAGGAAGCTGATTTTGAATGTCACACATAAATGTGATAGGACCTAATTAGGAAACTAAAGCTATTAGGGGAAGCGGGTTGGCAGAACTCCCGACAGGTTTGTCCTACGGTAGGGTGGTCCTAGAGAACTAGGAGGATTCTCACTTGGTTTTCGACCTTTAGGCAGTGCTAGGTTAGAACCCAATTCATGCTGTTTTAGGGGATTGGAATGGGACTATGCCCTATGGGCAGAGAGGTTGAGCAGCATATCCCTCTCGTTTTTCACTCTCTTTGAACCAGAAGCGGTATGGATCTGCTTTGGATTGGGTATCCAAAATCTGATTCTAGAATGTTGTTAAGAGACCTTGGCCCCTAGGAACCGAGATTTCAAGTCAATCCTAGTGGGTTTGGCCGCGAACGTTTCATTGCGAGGCGAACTCAAGAAACCCTAGCCGACAAACCCTAGAACATTCCATGGGAGTGTAGAGCAGTGACGCTTAGATTCCTTTCTTGATGGACTACTAAAAAACTTGCTTGGATAGCCATTGGGCATGCACATTACGAGCACACACACACACAAACACACACACACACACACACACACACACAGAGCTAATCAAAGTTTTTACAAGGTATTAGAGGTCTTGCAACACCTCTTCTCAAAACATCATAGGTTGGATTCATTTTTTATATCTATAGAATTATCTATGGCTTGCACTTGTTTGTGTTGGTTATTTACAACTTGTTTCTTATTTTTAAACAACGCAGATCCATGGTGTAGTCTGTAGCTCCTTGGTTTCTAATTTTTATTATTGGGTTCAAGTTGTGTTATATGTGATTACAATTGATTAAATAAGCATGAAGCTAAACACTTCACTTACCCTTCATAAATGAAGATTCACACACATCCACACAACTCCTCCTCATATTTTTGTTGCTTTCTTTTCTTACTTCCCTTGTCAGAAAGCATGACCAAAACTTGTGTGCTTTGTTGTGTTTGTTCTAGCCTTGTAGTCCTATTTGCATTTGCAATTTGCAATGTATATCATCACCACACCATTTGCTAAGATTGATTTTCCACACTTTCTTGTAAACATGTGGTTCAAGGAAGATCTAAAAGTTGGGTATCCTTAGCATGAATATAAGGAGCTAACATTATCATGTGAGGATTTGAAGTAGAGAATGAATATTGAAGTTCATAAGGTATGTTAGCAAGGGCATGTGGAAAATCAATCTCAGTAAATGATGTATCCAAGTAAGATTTGAAATCTAAGATCATGGATATATTGAATCCTTGGGTGAGTTTAAATCTCCAGTTTCAAGCTCAAGGGACTGCAAGCAAAGGGAGATCATGGCCATGCTCTAGCATTTCTTTGTTCATTTTCCTATTACTTAGGAGTAAATAGTTAGATTAATTCTAGTTAGAGCATGCCTTCTTACCAGTACGAAGGCCTACTCTAAACCCTAATTAATAGGAAATTCCACCTAGTTAGAGTAGCAAGAAGGCTTGCTCTGACTAGAATCAATCTAACTATTTACTCCTAAGTAACATGAAATTGCACAAAGAAGCAAGAAGGCTTGCTCTAACTAGAATTAATCCAATTCTTTACTCCTAAGCAATCTTTCCATTAAATCCACAACACAAGGAAACCATGGCTAACTAGATGTTTTCAATTGTGCCATAAAGTTATTTACAATGGCACCTTGTTCCCTTCTATACTCATCCTAGATCCCTAGTAATTTTCTCCTAAAACTAGGTAGTGTAGGTTATTTACAAGGCTCGTAGGCTAAAACTAGATACTGTAGCTCATTTACAAGGCTCATATGTCACAATTTCCTCCATTACAATACATCCTTGCTTGGATGAGTTTTGTCCTCAAAACTCAAAATTACAAAGAGAATAATGATGAGTCATATGGAGAAGAGCTCAATCAAAAAGTAGTAATGCCAAAGGTATCCCAAAAAGCTCAAAAGAATATTCTTCAAGTAAACAATTTCAGGTTGACCTAAAAACTATGGAAGACCTAGATGTTGTCCTAAATAGGGTAGCTATAGAAAATCAGCCATAAATTTGCATGAACATGTTCGATTAAGGCATATGAGGTATAAAAATAAAGTAGACATAATAAGGTATCCATGTAAGACATAAAAGTCAAACTTTGATGAAGGTAGACCAATTATTTTTATCATTAAAAATTAGTACAACAAGTTGTCCCCTATGCAATGATATCATGAATCATCAAAAAGATCCACTCAGATTGAAAGAGATGCCATTATAAAAGTCATGACTCGTCTAATGATTGGCATCCTCAAGTGAATCCAAAGGTTTCCCAATATAATGCCTATCAAAGATGTGAAAATTATCACCAATCATAAGCTCACAACCACCTAGATCAAATGGGTATAAGGAATTATCCCAATAGTCACCATCGTAAACCCCAAAATCAAGATGAAGAATAATTCCATCATCATCTTAATATGTATCCACATCATACACTACACCCACATCATACCCATCCCCATGATCATAATACCCATGGTCATAGTACTCATGATTATATGCAACTAAGGATGTATGAAGCTTCTTTCTTGGTTGATGTGAGCCTTGACTGAATGTAAGATGATGCATATCATCAATAACATGTGATTTCCCAAAGTCTTCAAGTCCTACATGTTCAACATAATCATCTAAATCACAAGTGATTCATGTGGTTCTTTTGAAGCTATTATAACATCCTCTTGTTTATCTTCTTCTTCATTGTCCTCTTCCTCATCTTATTGCTCTCCCTCATCTTCTCCCTCTTCCCCTTGTTCATCATCTACACTTTCAACAAGCAAAGATTTTACTATTGCATTTTTTTTGGCCCATATAAACATGATTTTCAAACTCATTTGCATGTGGCTTAAAAGAAATGGCATGATCTCCATTTGAGTAGGAATACTCATAAAAGCAATCATGGTTGTCAACTTGATGTTGTAGCCAAAACTAAATGAATCTACATATGCACAACCATATGCATGTTGTCCAAAGAAACCAAATTTTTGAGTGAATAAATCCTCATAAGAATAATCATTAACATGATACCCATAGTAACCATACCATTTTCCAATTATATTTGAACATTGACCATCATCATAACAAAATGCATAGCATATATGTTTTCAAAAACCATGATCATCATAGGTACACTCATCGTGACATTTTTTGTGAGGGAAACACACAAAAAAAAAGTCCAAAATAACACTCATGAGATGTAATTCCATGTGGTTGTTGCCCAAAATAGTGATCTTGAAAATAATGAATAGAAAGCTTATTAAGAGTGGGATTTGAAACATAATAGCCTAATAGGTGAGTAGATTCTTCATTGAATGAAGTAATAGTGTCAATTTATTTTTCAATCTTGTACTCTACAGATTAGTCATATTTTGTTTAGTTCTCCCCTTTTAGCCACACAAATCCAAGAACTTCAAGTCCATAGGTATAGACATGGCATGCAGTATTGAAGACAAGTAGATATGGTGGTGGATAGACAAAATAGTAGGTCATCATCAAAATCTCAGGCTATTTTGAAGGTGAGAGATAAGTCTCAATTATATTACAAAAGAAGTCTTCATTTTCTCTTTTGAAGTTCTTTATCAAAGCTTCCATGGAGAAATCTGGTTCCAACTCTTATCCTAAGCATTCATGGCTTCTCTGACACACCTAAAGCTTGATTCTAGAGATTATTTGGATCCCTTTGATAACAATAATACATAGCATTAAGAATATGTTGATCAATAGTAAATGAGTATGATCTACTGCTATTTGCATTGATCAACACACTTTGAGATGAGAAAATAATAGTTCTTGCTAGGTTTGCACCTTCTTCTCCTCCATCTCCATCTCTTTCTTCTCCTTCTCCTTCTCCTTCTCCTTCTCCTTCTCCTTCTCCTTCTCCTTCTCCTTCTCCTTCTCCTTCTCCTTCTTCTTCTTCTTCTTCTTCTTCTTTTTCTTCTTATTCTTATTCTTATTCTTCTTGTGCTTCTCCATTGTTTCCTTTCCTTCACTATTTTCCCCCTTTTTCCTTTCCCTCTTTCCTCATCATTGCTTGCATTTTCCAAGTACCGCATATCCTCCTCCTTTGTGCACACCTTCCTCTCTTCACATAAAGACTTGCTTCTCCATTGGTTCTTGTTGATGCCTCTTTGAAGAATTGGTGTAATTTTGACCTCTTTATGACTGTTGCACACTATTCAGGGAGGACAAGTAGAGATAGCTTGGTGTGGTGGGACTCCTAGCAAGGGTATGGAGGCAGAGAGGGTGCTAACAAATTTGAGTGCCTTCGTGAAGATCCTTGCTCTAGGGAATTCAAGCTTGTTTCTAGGGGAACATCTGAATACACCATGTCAGAGGAAGACAATATTAGGTAGCAAAATGCATTCATGTCCATTAAAAATGGTGAAAGTGGAGATCCTGCCTTGATCTTTTCCGATATTCTTATTGAAATGTTGCCTCCAAGTCTCAGTTTCCTTTCCAGAACTGGCGAGAATATAGAAGGGGAAACTTTAACATCTTCATATGGAAATATTGGAGGTCAGGAAGGAAACAATCAATATAGCTAGTACCTCCATGAGAATAAAATTGATTCTAGCACACCACCATCAAAATCGACAAGGCTTCTACAAATTCACATCATAAAGGAGGCTATGATTTGTATGATTCAAGTGCATCCCTGCTCACAATGATAGAATAGTTGGAGAAGCAAGAATTGTAATGGGACATGAATGCATTCGACCAGCTCCACCAAAGGTTTTTTTCTCTAGAGATCTAAAGGGATCCTGTAGATGGAGCTTAACTACTAGTAGAGAAGACATATTGGGGTGGAAATGAAGGTTCTTCTGTGCTTCAATGGTTTTAGACACTACCCGATGGAACACAGTGGGAAATCAAAGGGGATACAAGTCACACACATACTCTCTGTATGGAAGATATAGACATCTTTTTTTTTGTTTCGTGCGAGCCTATCTGACCAAATGGCACCAAGGGGCGAGCTGTTGTTTCCCGGCCCATTAGACCCATAATATCTACTCCACCTGGCTACTGATGGTGAGTCTTTAGAGTTGTTGGGTGAGCCTATTGAAGGTGGAGTACTCAAATATATTGTAGTTTACAAAGGAGGGGTGGAAGGAGTTGGCAAAGATATATGGAGTTCGATGGAACCTAATGGGCTAGAAAAGCATTTGGGAATTTTTGATATGATGGTCTTGACAATTGAAGATCTAGAGTCAATAGCTTGGAAGTCTGTTGAGACTATTATAGATAACAAAAAGGTTGTGAAGAAAGTTCTCAAGGCAGGAGAACGGTATGAGAAGCCCAATGATGGGTCTAAAGTTCAAATTAAGTATATTGCAATGCTCTCTAATGGAATAGTTATTGAGAAAGAGGGCTTTGGTGTAAGTGGACCTTTTGAGTTTGTTACGGATGAAGAACAAGTCATACCCAGATTGGACAAGGCCGTGGCCTCAATGCATAGGGGAAACTTGCACATGTTACCATTTCCTCAGAGTATGGGTAAATGCAAGATGTAATGCCATATAGTGCTCAAACAAATTAACCACAAATCCAGCAACATGTCATCATGTGCAGATAATATTTCCATGATTTCCTTTGTAAAATGAAGTGCTTTATTTGCTTAAAAATAGCACCAAACTAATCCGTGCTATTGTCCCTTTAAACTTAAATGAAGTGAGTTCTACATGTCATAATATACATGAAAATCATAATTTAATTGATAAATAACTCTTCACAATTCATTTTCCCCTATCCTTTAGGTTTTGCAATCGTGCACTAGTTTAAGAGGGTGTTTCATATCAAATTTTTCATATAGAAAAGCAATAAACACACACATTTACATAAAGATGGAGATATAGGTTGAGGCAAATTCCCATGCTCTACCTTCACCATACATCCACATACATATACCTAGTTTATAGTAAATTTTTAGGCATAAAGACTAAATTTTTCATTTAAAAATATATTTTATTAATTTTTATTATTTATTTTAATATTAATGATTGGTTTTTTCTATTTTTAGATTTATAAAGCTTATATGGATTGTGGTTTAGCATTATATTCGATACAACTCCATAGAAACACCATTTAAACCATAAAAATCCATGTATGTATTATTTTTCTACTAGATCTCACATTACAAGTCTTATAGTTTTGATTTCTATTACGTGAATTTATGGGAACTATTGATTATTCTATAATTTCAAACTATTGATTATGTGCCCCCTCCATTCGTGATGTTTTTTAATGATAAGTTTCTTTTAAGCTTGATTAACTTCTAACTTGTAAAAACTTTGGTTTACTCCAATGTGTTCACACTATCTTGCAAGTGGTTTTAGGCTGAACAAAGAGACAAATGACCTCGAATTTGAGACTGGACAAGTAGCTTTCTCACATAAAAAACTATTACCCTGACCTCTGTCACTTGCTTTCTGGCTTCCCAATCAGGTAGCTACTTTATAACCCCAAACCTTGCGGCTATATTTATGGGGGTTCAAATGGACCATGATCAATGAATGGACATGTGTTGGATTTCCAACGCCAAAATGCACCTAGGAAAACTCTAGCTCCTCAATTCATGATCTGACACATTTTTCTCCAAAAATGCATCTTTTATGGATCTCGGGCCACTTTTGGGCTTTAAAAATGTCTTTAAAATTCAGCTTTCATTGGTGACCATGGGATAGGGTAACTAAGTCCATTGAATCCATGATCAGACTTGCACAAACATAAACCGTAAAGAGCATAAAATAAAAATACACAATATAATACAAACATAGCCCTTACCCTACCCCCTGAAAAAATCAAAGCATGAAGTCCACAAGGGATAGACCAAACATTGTTTGATAGAGATCTAGAGCTAGTTTCTAACCAACTACTCCAATACAAACCGGCTAGAAATAACTTTTAAAAAAGGTCATCCTAAGTGGTGGTATGGTCTACCTACCTAACTTAGAAGAATTGGGCCGAGAACTCTTACTAGATGAGAAATCCTACAGCCTGGTCTATAAAAACTCATATATTTTTCCAATTGGCCACATTCTTTTTTTCTTCCATACTTTATACTTATTGTGTAAAAAGGAGGGAGGTGAGCATATTGTGACCCAAGGATAAGAGGGCATTGCCAATCTTGGTATCCAAGAACCTACCAAGCTCTCATGAGATAATATGATTTTTCCTTTTTGTTCCCATTCACTTTTATTTTCACTCCAACCATCCTTTTTTATCTCTCAACAAATGCCACCCCTAGAAAGACAAGACTCATCCTCAAGGACCTACCCATTGCAAGGAAATGATCATTTGATTGTGGAATTTTTTTCCTTTATTTTAGGGGTTAGAACTCCTTTTTACACACCTTTGTATTATATATATTTCATATATATTTATGGTTTTTTCTCTTTTATTTGACATACTTCCCTAGCTGCCTCACAACTAACACAGATTCCTAGAAATACATGCCTAACAAGCTAGCAGAACAAGGTCACTAGGACTACCTTGAAAACAAATCTTAGAGTCCTTTGCAATGCCTTTACAGGAGGCAAATACCTACTCAAACCTCCCCCAACATACATAATCTAGCCATGGGACTTCATGCCTTGATTGCGATCCCCAACAAAAGAAAAATATCCCACATACATATACTCATATAGCATAAAGGGAAAGAACTCGTAAAGAAAGGATATCACCTAGACTTGGCCACAAGAAGCTTTTGTGTAGCAAGAGGCTTCCTCTAAGTGTTCCATCAAATCCGTTTAGTGCAGTACTAAAACAAAACCTATTAACCACACCTGCATCAAACAAAAAAATGGTCCTCTTGGTCTAACAAAATCAAACAATTCTCTACAAGAACAAAGGACTCTCTTGACTTAATCAAATATAACCATGAAGCACACAATTTAGCAACCTATTGTTGAAAGCAAATACTTTGTTCCCACATTCTAGAGGTAAGCAAGATGGTTTGCATCAATATAACATTATCCTCCACTTAACATCAATCATCTTTCATGATACAAGGGCGAAGGGTTGTACATTTGATCTAATATTTGCATCATCTAGTTTCTCTAGCTAAAACTAGATGAGTGTATGGCTAACATAAACATGACTTGGAAGAGCAATAATTATTCCTAAGGTTTGTCCTTCTACTAAAAATTAAAAATATATATTAACAAAGAGAAGAATTCACAACTTAAGAAAAAGATAATTAAGCTGTAATTACATATCTTTGCTAATTTTGTGCTTGTGTCATATCCTAAATTAACCTAGGCTTTGACACCAATTGTGACATGCGTGCTTGAGCTGCTTTCTCATCGGCATGTTCTTAGTAGTCCATCTAGAGATATCCTAGACAATGCTATCCAGGACTCCATGGAATACCTTGAAGTTTGCTATCAAGGCTCACTTGAGCCTACCTCATAGTGGAAGTTTTCGGCCATTCCCACAAGGATCAATGTGAGTTCTAGGTTCCTAATATTGGTCAAGTCACCTATTGGTCAGCTAGCGCCAATATTTTGAGTTTTCACTTCACATAAGATATCTTGAATTGAAGTGGAATTTCATTGTACTCCTTTAAAGAGAATGGGAGACAAAGGGGAGTACAACACATCGACCCTTCTGCCCATAATGCAAAATCTCGTTCTAGTCCGCTAAAAAAATGCAAGCTAGGTTCTACCTAATATCTAGTTGGTCATTCATTTACCTATTTACTAACTTAATTTTTGAGAAAATCTCTCAGGTAATCGAGACCACCGAGCCATAGGTCTAGATCTATCGGGGACCCATCTACTCGCTTTCCTCGACAAAGTATTTCTAGTTGCCTAATTACCTACCACTTTAGGTGTGACATATAAAAAACATCTTTGATTATCTTTTGGCACAATTCGCCACACATCTTTAATTTACAACACAAAAATAGTGTAAAGCAATTCTTTCTCAAATATTTCCTTTAAGAAAATATCTACTACAATATTTCATGTCCTAACTAGACATAATATCAACCCGAAGGTTTTATTTCCACCAAGTTCAATCCCTAGACTAGTATCGGGACTTCTAGAATACTATCTGGACTTGGAGGGTAGTTGAAAATCTATAAGATTTTAAGAAATTTGTGACCAGACCTCCTCTTGCCAAACTAGAATTCCCTACTACAAGATATTTCGTGTCATGACTGGTCCATACTCTTCGACACAAAAACAACCAGTTGGAGTAGGTTTTCTTTATTTTGATCTTGGGGAGGTCTAGCATCATCATAGAACATTGCCTCAATCGGTGTTTTGTGCCCATTGAAACACTGCCTCAATCAATTATCTATACTCAAGAACATTATCTCCATCAACAATTTGTGCCCTATTATCCATTCTTTATCATGATAATTTTAAGAAAAATCGGAATCTAATTTATAGCCCAAATAGCTCACTTCAAGTGTATCAGACACAACAGTCTTTATGAAATGGTCCCCAAGATAAAAACATTTTCGTAGGGTGACAATATTAAGGCTAAACTTAACCTAAGTGGCAATATTTTCCAATAATCCTCTCGAGGATTACTCTTCTCCTTGGGATCTTGTACAAGATAAATCTAAATAAGTAGTTTATTTTTCAAAACTTTCCTCCCTTTAGGATTTAGACAATCCATCAATCCTTCCAAGATTTCTAAAGGACTCTTATAAGCAAAAGCTTTTGTGATGATATTTTTTAACTGGTCCTTTATCTAGTGATAACTCACTAGATTCAAAACCCTTGGGCATTTTATTCAAGAAAGTATTCTAAAAATTCCATCTCGAGATTTTTCTAATAGTTAAGATTTGTATCTATCGATTGGAGGTTCCATCAATTTAGTACAAATTTAGATTTAAAATTTAACTACTTAAATATTTCTTATTGCAAAAATCGTAGTCCTTGAATGTAAATATTTGTAATTCCTACTTGATGCAATAAAATCATAAATTCTTTTCATGTAGTGCATTATCTTCCATGCAACCTATTGCTAATAAATCCCATGCAATCTAAATTAATTCTTTCGAATTGTAGTTATCAAGGAAAAAATTCTATTTAGTAAAATTTCTATGTATAAGATTATATGTAAATTTTACTTCACTACTATCATGGATGCAATTTTTCTTCATCAACTCATGAGATGATGATCTACGTGTCATATTTAATATTTAAAATATTAGCCAAATATGGCACCTAGGGATTCATGATGAGTGCTTGGTCGCTGTTGGTATTTGCAACTTCATTTGTAACTCTAGTACTTGCCATTCTATTTGTAGTGGCCACACCTGCAATGTTATTAGCAACTCTCCCTCCCGTGGCTTCCACAACATTGTTAGTGACTCCCTCTCCTAGGGCTCTTGTAATTTTTCTCTTTGGGGCCATGCTCTTTGATCGAAGAATTGTAGAAAAGACTTTAGTAACGAAGGCACTATGGGTCTCCTTGATATAATTGATAGAGATAGCAACAATATGAATTTGAGAAGAAATTGAGTAGAGTCTCAATTTAACAAGGGAATGAAGGTGGAAGAGATGAGATTTGACTTAGAAGTGTAGAAGAGTATCTCCCTTGTCTTTGCAATAAGAATTATCTCTCTCACTCTCCTCTTACCTTCTCTCTCTTATTCTTCTCTGTTGATTTGAGTAGAGTCTTGCCTTAAATATAATGTGTTATATGGCTTCTCATGCCTCATAATTATAGTTTCATTGAAAAGGGGGGGGGGGGGGGTTTCTCATGAGTCCTAACCAAGAAGAGGAGTTCTTTATGGATGGTATCTTGCTAATCTATCCATCTAGCACTACAAGATATAGACCTTATAGCGACATTTAAAGCGACGAAAATACAAACAACAAAATTTGCCCCCGTCGTCGGAAAAAGCGTCGTTATTGACGACGCCATGGTATCGTCGCTATTTGCGTCGCTATATGCGTCGCTATTTGCGTCTCTATATGCGTCGCAAATTTGCGTCGCTATATGCGTCGCTATTTGCGTCGCTATATGCGTCGCAAATGCGACGCATATAGCGACGCAAATAGCGACGCATATAGCGACGGTTGCAGAGAATTTGCGACGCTGATAGCGACGACAATAGCGACGCCTGCAGTAAATTTGCGACGCAAATAGCGACGGTAACAGAGGAAAAAAAAATTTTGTGGCAGGGCAGCAAGCTGCCCTGCCACATATAGCACTGTGTGCTGTATGAGAGCCATACAAAATAGTTTCTGCACTGCTGCATACAAAGCGTTTGCAAACAAAAAGAATCTATACTGAAATCATAAAACTGATAGATGAAATAAATACATGATATCGCATAAAATGCGATTGGTACAATCATAAAACAATATCACTAATACATAGAAAATGTCTACATAGATCGGGCGACTAAAAACTAAAGGTATGTGAGCGCTAAGGATCCGAGGGCGAGCTACAAATCGTCGTCCCCCGAAAGCTCGTCCCTCTGCAAAGGAGCATCAAACGGATTCTGCAGAAAAAGAAACAACATATCAATCCACCATACAATAATGCATTCAAATATCTCATGGTAACTACGGACATGAAAGATGAGAGACTTACTGGGCCGCCGCGTCTGTACAATCGGTCGATCAATGATCTGAGACCGTGCCTCTCTGCATATTGAGTCTCAAGGCCTTGCGGATCACGATTTGTAATGGAGTGCTGCAAAGAAAACAAAATGCTAACTGTTAGAAATATGATTGTCAGTACAAATAATATCTCAAAAAAACAAATAAGCAAAACAAAAGAGAAACTTACAAAGTCCTCCAAATATGTCCTGTGGCCGCCACTCCCAAGATGATGTACCGATCCGGCCTCGATTCGTGCCCTCGCCGCCTCCCGCTGCTGACTCCAACGTCCTGGCGAATTTGTAGCCTCCTCCCTCAGTCGGCGCCAGTCCTCTGCATCTAACCACTCGGGCTTTGGAGCCCCACTCTTGATTGCCTTGCGTGCGTCGGATCGTCTATGTGACATGTATGCACGCATGCAATCCATCATCCAGCCCGTAGAGAATCTATCCACTGCGGCTGGCACCGGGAACTCCTCATGCAAGGATGCTACTATGTACTCCTTGCTCCCCTCCGGTATGTTCCTCCAATGATCCAGGACGTTGTGCCGAAAAACTTGTTGGCACAACTCCCTCATGCGAGCTATCACCCTCCTCCCCTCATCATTCATGATGATAGCTCCTGACCTGCCATCCACTAGGTATCCATAATCCCTAGGAGTGTGCCTCGTATGGGCCCTCTCCCATCTCCGTCCACGCTCTTGGGCATATCCAGGAGACCCCTGAACATCCGGTGTACCGACGGGGGTACCCTCTCCCGGAGTGCCACTGAAAGGGGTGCCACCAGAGGGGGTGCCACCAAAAGGAGTGCCACCAGAGGGGGTGCCCCCAAAAGGAGTGCCACCAAAAGGCGTGACATCTGCCGACGGCTGCGCAAAAGCCGGAGTAACTGGAGTGGACGTCCCCACAGGTGTGACAAATCCTGGAGGTGACCGAGCTCTAGCTGAACGACGAGACGGAGACACCGCGTCCGTGTCTCCACAGCAGCACCCCCCTGATCCTCCTGCAGTCGCAGTCCCTCCCTCTGGCCCAAGTCGCGAGCGTCGAGATCGTCTGCTCGAAGCTGAAGCATCTGATCGCACTGAAGCTGATCTAGCAGAGCGCCCTGACGAAGAACGAGACAGCTCCTGATCTGCTATCTCTCTGAATCTCGCGAGCTGATCTGGAGACATACGTGCCATCATCTCCTGAAACTCCTCATCGCTCATCCCTCGACTCATCCTGAAAATAAAGATACCTGCAGAGATAAAAAATAATGTTAGAATAATCAATTGAAACTATACAAAGCGCATTAATATAAATCATTTTTGAAAAATCCATCTTAAAATGCATATCTTATCTACCTTTATGGAAGATCTAAACAACGAATTGAGTAATACAATTCTCCAAGAATGAAGTATTCTATGGTCCCATGTTAATCTCCTGACATAACTCTGCATACACTGGAAGGTCGATAGACATGTCACCACAAAAGAACGAGTCTGCCTCGTTCTCAAAAAATTCTACGACTTCTGTATTTCCATCATTGTTAGCCGATGCGGGCTCCAAGCTTGCGGTGGCCTCCACCCCTTGTAATTTCGATCCCTCTATTTGCATATATTCTTCATCTATGCCTGGAACATCGCTTTGATCGTATACTCTCGCACCTCTAGGAGTTGAAGGTATAACATACCACCATCGAGGTTGTCGGGGATTTGGATAGAAGATTACCTGTTCACAAACACTTACAAACCGTCTTCAAACCATTGTGACATAAAGCATGTCGTATTACAATTAGCAAGCAAATGACTAGAAGATTACCTGTTCACAATGTGCCGGCAACACAAAGGTGTCGCGCAAATCCATCCATTTTTTTTCGGAATCTATTTCGAGAAATCCAGATGGACCTCGTCGAACCGTTGCGCCAGCTCCTCCAAGTACCACTTTGAACCACTGCACATCGAATATTATCATGGAGAAGCTACGGTAATCCACCGTAATAATACTTTGCAAATTCCCAAAATACTCCATCTCATCCACAACCGTGTTCGGATCCGTTGCTCGTCGCCGGCTCTCTTGCTCAAACCTTGCCATGACACCACAGTCCATTGTGGAGCGCATTTTGTCAATACGCTCCACCCGAAAATGCCGTCTGCGCGACCACGCTGCACTATATATTTTGTACTGCACATTGAAACACTCAAATTAGATGTAGCAAACAAATTCAGATACGACACATTCTAAACCCCTCATTACCTTTGGACTACATCCCCTCGAGAACTCCCACTCCTCCATTGAGACCTCTGCCCCTTCGCTGGATGCTGCGATCAAGGCTCCATGCAACCATCGTGTTGACATAAACCGCGGCATCTCCTCCATGCCTTCGGGATATCGAATCGGTCGGTGACGCGTACTGCGTCGGAATTCAGCTCGCGCTTCCTCTCGATCTTGCCTTGCAATCTGGTACTTGGCGAGCCACGTCTCCATGGAGGCATGGTGCAACATACAAAAGCGATTCACTTTCTCTTCCATTGAGGCATCCATTCTTTTTTCTACCCCATTTCCAACCACCACATCTCCAGTCAGCCTGTCATCGTCCTTGAGCGTCCATAGCATTTCATTGTCTGGTTCCACCGTTGGTAGCCATTGTGAGATATGCACTAATGCCTCTGACACCAACCAACCCTCCGCCATGCTACCTTCCGGACGAGCTCGTTGTCGCACAAAGCCTTTCAGGGTTTTCATGAAGCGCTCCAGGAAGAACATCCATCGCGTATGGACAGGTCCGGCAATCTCCACTTCGTCCACAAGATGCACAAGAAGGTGAACTTGTATCGTGAGCATGCTAGTGGGCAGGTATTTCTCAAAGAGACAGACCGTCTCAACTGCTCCCCGCCTTGCGGATTCAATAGAGGACGTCTTAATCTCTTTCTGTGAGATCCATTGCACCAAAGTCGACAGCTTGTAAATGGCCCCACGAATTTCTGGAGTTAGGCATCCCGCGATCGCGATCGGTAGGACAAACTGCCACAAATGAGAAAGCATTAAGAATAATGGTCACTTTTCAAATTTCAAAATGTCCACGCTTATTAAAATCCATTCTGTTCACAAACCTGACATATCTTATGCCAATCATGGGATTTTAGCCCAGACATTTGGTCATCTTTAGAAAATGCGGACCTGAGAGAACGCATCATACCCGTCGGAGTGCGGATAGACTTGATTACTTGCTTCACAATGCGCTCTTCTTTGGTAGACAAAACCCAGGGAGCGCGAGGAAGCTGCACTCCCCCTTCAGCACTCGACTGCGGCCAAAGCGCCTCCATCTTACCTACCTCCTTTAAATCCATTCGTGACCCTATAGTGTCTCTCTTTCCTGTGATGTGGTCCCATAGCAAGCTGCCCACATTTTTGAAAATATGCATGGGATCCAACAAGTGGTTGACCTGTAAGTGGGTCCAATATGGCAACTCGTAGAAAACTGAGAACCGTCGCATTCCATTTGGATGTGATTCCGGGTTTACCATTTTCAGCTCGTACCAGCTTGCAGCGTTCATACGTGTTGGAGGTCGTCCAAGAAAACCTTCCCTGAGTTCATGATCCTCCGGCAAGAAAGTGGCGTGTCCTTGATATACCATCTTCTTCATGGTTCGTGACCTTCGGGCGTCTAACTGTGGCCCACACAATGGACATGCATGATAACCTGAGGTAACGAGACCTGCAAGGCGATCCACGACCTAGTGAATACTTGATTGAATGAAATAAAATATAGATATTACCGGCGTGAACAAATGTCTGCTCACCTGAGCACTCTCCCAATCCCGGAAAGTCATGCATCGTCCACATGAGAATGGCTCGAATGTTGGCTGACCGCCGACCATCGCGCCTGCTCATATCTTGCACCGTGACCCCCTCCTCCCACAAAATCTTAAGCTCATCGACTAATGGACGAAGATACACGTCCATATTTTTTACTTTGTAGCGGCCCGGGACGAGCAAGCTAAGGATGAGATGTCCTTTCTTCGTAGAAAGCCATGGAGGAATGTTGTAGTTGACAAGCACTATAGGCCACACACTGTAAGAAGTCGAGCGCAGACCGAATGGGTTCACACCATCCATGGCGAGACCGAGCCGAAGATTCCTTGGCTCTCGCGCAAAGCCTGGGAAGGTAGAGTCAATGTGGCTCCATGCGCGCGAATCTGCTGATATTCGTTGCACTCCATCCGTAGACCTATTCTGCACATGCCACGTTGTCAAGCTTGCCATGGCAGACGTGCGAAACATGTGGTTTATGCGGGGGATGAGCGGAAAGTGTCTGAGGACTTTTTGAGGGATGGTCTGCCCTTGCAAGTCCTGTCGATACCTGTGAGCACCACACTTTGGACATGTCTCCATAGTCTCGTATTCATCTCGAAACAATATGCAGTCGTTGATACATGCATGGATGTTATTGTAGTCCATGCCAAGCTTCCGTAAAACATGTCGTGCATCATCACGAGACTCAGGCATGGTGTTTGCAGGTGGCAATATATGATATTTCAATAACCTGAAAACATCATAAAACACCTTGAAAAATCCATCCATATTTACAATAATACTGTTTAAAAAAAAAACAATGAAGTCTGTATGCAAGGTACCTGAATAACTCAGTCACACTCGTATCGCTCCAACCGTATTTCGCTTGCACACTTAAGAGTGCAAGCAATGTCTTCAACCGAGATACTCGGCACCCATCATATAATGGTATGGATGCTTCCTCTCTAAGCGGGTCAGATGTCTCAACATCCATGGGAATCAATGCATCGATCATTGCCTCCATCTCAGGCTCCAAGATTGTAGGCAAGTCGGGAAGGTTGTCTGTCTCCTCTGGCATTGACGATATAGATGGGCCTTGCGAGTGGTCTATTGGCTCCTGCCATCCATCCATCTCACGTCCACGAACTCTTCTAATTGGCCGCAAAGGGTGCTCTCCCCCTTGGGTCGAGACATCACCCCCCTGGACACAAAATTTGCCAACAAGACCCAATCTTATTGTGTATGGTTTTCAATTAGCTTGAGAGTACAATGCATGAAAAATGCTAACTTGAAAATACCGTTTGCTGAAAATCTGCAATCGCCTGATCAATAATCTCAGGTTGAAACTCGCCAAATCGTCGTACGTGTTCTATAGACAATCGACGTTTTCGTCTAATTGCCAACTTGCATTGAGAGCAAGGACATGGGACACGCTGATTAAGATACGACTCGCGGTCTTGAACAATAGGACCTTCTTCGTTTGCCATCTTATCTACATTACAGCAAACGAGGCTTAAATGGATAGCTTTTTGGAGATGTACGTCAACTTGCAAGTTGACCATAAACCTTGCATTGTATATAGTAGTCGAGAGATTTTCCGATGTTATATCTCGGCCTTGTATCATGCTCAACGATTTGTTTGTCCCGGTAGATAATTTTTTGTTATATCTGGGCTTTGAGTATAAGTAATCCATTTTAAAATTAATGCGCGCCATCTATGAAATTTTACAACTATAGTAATAAAATTTATTTCAATCAATTCTACTCATAGTCATAAGACCTGAGAGAAATTATCCTATACTCAATTTAAGGGATCTCCACTTCTATAACAATAATTTTGGGTTAATTTTGATGAAGTACGTGGCCGTATGCAAAGCACATTGCATACCATTATCGATACGTATATTATCTTAAATTTCATTCCCTTCCCTCTCCCTCTCCCTCTCCCTCACCCTCTCCCTCTCTTTCTCTCACCCTCTCCCTCACCCTCTCGTTCTCTTTCTCTCCCTCTCTCATTTCCTCCCTCCTCCTCCCTCTCCCTCTCCCTCCCTCTTTCTCCCTCTTTCTCCCTCTCCCTCTCCCTCGCTCCCTCGCTCCCTCTCCCTCCCCCTCCCTCTTTCTCTCCCTCTCTCATTTCCTTCCCCTCCCCCTCCCTCTCCCTCTCCCTCTCCCTCTCTTTTTCTCCCTCTCCCTCTCTATCTCTCTTTCTCTCTCATTTCCTAAACAAGCAAAAAATAAAGTGATTTAAACATCCTCCAAGCAAAAGGGAGAGGGAGAGATACAATGCACTCTCCCTCTCTTTCTCTTTCTATCCCTCTCTCATTTCCTTCCCCTTCCTATCCCTCTCACTCTCTTTCTCTCTCATTTCCTCTCCTAAACAAGAAAAAAATAAAGTGATTCAAACATTAAACAAGCAAAAGGGAGAGGGAGGGAGAGAGAGAATGCACTCTCCCTCCTTCTCCCTCTCTTTTTCTTTCTCTCCCTCTCCTATTTCCTCCCCCTCCCTCTCCCTCTCCCTCTATTTCTCTTTCTCTTTCTTTCCCTTTCCCTCTCCCTCTCCCTCTCTTTCTCTCTTACTCTCTCGTTTCCTCTCCTAAACAAGCAAAGAAGAAAGTAATTTAAACATTAAACAAGCAAAAGGGAGAGAGAGAGAGAGAGAATGCACTCTCACTCTCTTTCTCTCCCTCTCCCTCTCTTTCTCTCCCTCTCTCTCCCTCTCCCTCTCCTTCTCTTTCTTTTCCTCTCCTAAATAAACAAAAGAGAACGATTTAAACCTTCAACAAGTAAAAGAAAGAGAGAGGGAGACTCACCAATGAGATATGGCGAGCGTGGGCGGCTTCTCTTTGCAACGAGGGCTCCTCCTCTCCTTCGCGAACAACGACGGTGGCGGTGGCGGCGGCGGCGGCAACAAGTCTCTTCCTCCTCTTCTTTCACAAAGCCTTGGCTCTCTCCCTCGCTCTCGCTCTCAAAAGGCGAAGAAAACAAAATGAAAACGGCGCTCTGGTTTCGGCCGCGCTTTTTTTTCCCTGCGGCGTCGCTATATGCGTCGCTATATGCGTCGCTATTTGCGTCGCTATTTGCGTCGCTATTTGCGTCGCAAATAGCGACGCAAATAGCGACGCGTATAGCGACGCATATAGCGACGCCAATAGCGACGCCAATAGCGACGCCGATAAACGCCGTCGCTAATCGGCGTCGCTATTGCCCCAGTCCCTTGTAGTGTAGGAGCTTTTGAGATGCAATCTAATGTTGGTGATTAGTTCCTTGAGGTCTAGAGAGGTTGCCAAATATGCCATGACTGATTGCAATTGGCTTTTGGGTGTTCTTCCTTCAATATGGGCCTCTTGTCCAATTGAGAAAAGGGGGAGATAGCTCGAGCATTTTTCTAAGATAGAGAAATAAGATTTTATGTCTCTATTAATCTCTTTAATTTCCAAAAAGGAGGGGATAATGATGGTGATAAAAATCATGAAGAGAGGGGGGAGCAACGCATCCTATAGATGTCTCCTTCTGAGTCTTTAAGCTTTTAAAAGCTTATAGATTTTTAACTTTCTTTTACTCTTCTTCAAATCAAATTTTCATTTGCTTGACTTGCTTAAGTCATAAACATGCCTAATCTAAACTTGACTTATGTAGCCACAACGACTATTCACATGACATTTTTTAGGATGAGGTATTTGTAGATGTATTAATCTCGAAAGGTGTCAAGGTACATGATATGGATTATTTTATTCAAGACACTACTTTTGATAGTCCAAGATTTTCAAATTTAATGTATAGGAAGTTGGGAAAGTCAAAATATTACAATAAGTTAGAGAGTATACAAATCAATTTTTAAATCTTACCATGTATGTAGAGAGTGTGAGAGATGATACAAAGTTGCATAAGTATATCTATGGTCTGGATCCTAATTTTTTAGCTGATGTTATGGCCTAGAAACACACCATACTATTCTTAGTCATTGAGTGAGTAGAGAGGTATGCTCATAAGTATAGGAAGGACATTATGCAAACTTCTTTTGGATAGCAAAGGGCTGTTGCTTGCTAGACAAGGAAACTTTGGTGTCAATTATGAAGGATCAAATACTTAATTTAGGATTCCCAAAGTCCCTACATAGCCTACTTTCAATGCTTTAAGATAAAAAAGTGCTTCAAAGACAATAATTAGCCATAAAGTGGAGTCTAAGCAAGGTGACAATAGACCCTAAAATAATTCAGCAAACAATGGCAAGTTTATACCTATGGATCTTTTCAAGGAAATAAAAGAAAATGGTCTATGTTTCAAATGTGGTGAAAAATAATAACCCTACAGCTTGCTATAATGGCACTGTAGCTGCTGTAAAATCAGCCACCCCATAAAGCATACTGAATGCTCATCAAGAGGCTTGAGAGGTGTTTGTGTCTCATAAAAGACAACATGATGGCTACATATGACCTGCTGGGCATCCAAATCCCATAATCTGTAGGGCTTAAAGTCACCATCTCCATAACCAAGGAGGATACATCTACGTGACATAAGCTCATGTGGCATACATACAGATGCCTAGCAGTGAAACATCCTCAAGTAATTATAGGAGGGCTGCATGCCACTCCATGCCTCATGGGGTGTAATATGATCCAAGGTCAAGCATAGCGTCCTATTAACCAAATAGACTACCGTCATAAGGGCCTTAGCCCAAAAGCCATAAGACAACCCAACTATGGTAAGCATAGAAGCAACCTTTGCCAGTAAGGCTAGGCACATGCCATGAGCAATCCCATAATATCGTGGGCACAAGAAATCAATGCCATATTGCTGATAAGAGGTTCAAAAGCTAGGAGAGAGTGCATGACTCTCATAATCCATCTGCAAGCACTTAGGCCTGCTACTAGTAGAATCCATAAACTTGTCAAGCATAACTCTAGCATCCTCAATTTGCACCAAGGGAAAAGCCCAAACACGATGGGTAGCATGATCAACAAAGGTCACAAAGTATGACACTCTGCCAAGTGACTGGGAAGGCATAGATCTTGTAAAGTTCGAAATTTCTTCTTCACATGAACTAACCCTTTTAGGTAATGGGGATAAGGATATATTAATTTTGATAATTGCCTAAGGATAATGCAATTTTTTTTTTAAATTCCCCTCCCCAACCGACTATTGTGCTTGAAGGGGAGGGGAATAGAAAGGTCACAGAAGCTCCTTGGTGGAGCTCGCAGAGGGATACCACCATGCACACTGACATGAAGGGGAGGAATCATCTCCCCTCCCCCCCTATTTAACCTGAAGGGGGGCTGCTGTCGGGAGGAAGGAGGTACGAGGGACGGAAGACAAAGGGAGGGACGCTAGCTGAAACGCTGAGGGAGAGAGAGTGGGGCTGCCGTGACGCTAGAAGAAGGGCCGCTGCCATGAGGGGGGACAGAGGAAGGAACAACAGCCGCCTGCTCGCCGCGAGAGGAGTGATGAAATGCCCCCACAACCAAGCCATTTTTCGCCTTCAATCACCGCCCGAGTCACCTTTGGTCTTCTTCTTCCACGTGGTGTGGAAGTTTCCTGGGAGAAGAAGCTTCTAAGGGGCCCTTAAGCCCCCTTTCACCCCCCGTGTCCTAAAATCTCCCAAGGCCCCCCTTCTTATGCCTTTTGGAACCACCCCCCCCCCCCCCCCCCCCCCCCTAGTTTTTAACCCCTTTAAGCCCCTTTTCATGCCTTTTGAATTCCCCTCCCTCGGGGTTTTAAAGTTCTCTTAGCCCTTTGCCTTGTGCTTAAAAAAACCACCCTCATTTCCCCCCCCCCCCCCCATGTCTAAACCCTTCACCCCCCCTTTTCCCATGGGTGTTGGAACCCCTGTGTCTAAACCTTTTTTTTTTTAACACCTTCCTTTTCCGCTCAAAAGCCTCGAGGGAGCCTTATAAAAAATACTTTCGACGGGGCAAGGGAGCGATGGTGGAATTCCGAGGAGGAGTTGTAAAGCTGCTTCCACATGCGAAAGATTATAATTGTGATGCCTCCTAAGAAAGTCCAAGGCGCAGCCGCAGGAGGGTCGTCTCCTGGAATCCACGTGGATATCTCACCCAAAGCCCAGGTTTTCCTTCCTAATTATTATTTAATATTGTTATAATTCAATCTTGCAAGGTTAATTGTTAGAAATAGAATATATTTTTGTCCTAGATGCTCATGACGAAGGAACTTAGTCATTAATACTTTTAATGAAACATGCAAAATAAAGAAAGCATAAAAGCATTTCTAGCAAATAGCTTATGCATTGAAATGAATTATAAGATTAGATTATTATCCATTAAAATAGTATACTTCGGTTAAGCCTAGAAGTATAAACTGCATCTCACACTATTAACCCATATCGCAATGAATCATCATGAAAAGTGCAAAGCATGAAACGACTTTTACGATGCATAAACTTTATAAAATTAATGTTGTCAACTGCATAAATTAGCAAGAAAAAGGTTGCTTATCTAGCATGAATTTTGTTCGCAAAGAAAAGGGATGATTAGTTGAAATTAACCTAACCTATGTCTGACCTCAAACCGGCAAGTTAGGGTTGAAAAATCAATTTACGCATAGACAACAAATCATGTGGAAGTAATCTCGAAATTATCTTCTAGAATTAACCAAATTGATATAAACTTAAAACACCTAAGCTGCGAAATACTCATTGGAAATGAGTTAAATTCCAAGAAATGCCTATACCTTAAATACTTGCCCACATTCGTTGAATGTAGGGACAGTGAATTGTAATCATAAAAGGAACTAGGGTTTGTCCCTGAGAATCTTACAAAGATGAAGCTTGAAAACCCTAGGTGTAACGACATCAGCTTAAAGAATCTGAAACAGATTGTTTCGTGACTCCATAGTCTCATAGTTCGATGCAGCACTTGCGCAACAAGTGCGGAGTCATATGATCTTGTGATTGGATCACAAGGGAATGCCCAAGTTCTCGCAATGAAGTTGGCATGTCCTTACGCAAGTTATCTTGCAAGAGGATGAATAATCATCCTAATTTAGTATCCTTCTTGAGTAAGAAAGATTGTTGAAAACTAAAGACCAACCGATAAACTTAAGGTTTGACCAAGTCGGGTTAATAGGGTATGCCCTAACCCAGGATAATAGGGAATTTTGCCAAGATGCAAGTTATCCCGGATCGAGTGCTAGACACATTCGAAAGGAAGGATTCATTCCTTAGCAGTTTGCCAACAAAAACGATCAATGGAAATGTTTGTGCTTGCTACAGATTTTAGAGCACTGTTTGGCTTTGTTTGATCAATGAATTAAAAGATAAATGGATATCTATACTTCAGGTTGAAGGCTTGAAGGGAGAGGCAGCTTCAGTTATCCCCGATTGCCTGCCTAACCCTAACCAAGGGGGTTGTTGACCGCGCTGAGAAAGTGGACTGAACCCGCCGCGAGAGGTCTCTCCGTTGAGCGCTACTTGGAGCAGGAGGACGCTTGGGTGCCAGGGGGACTCTGGCCGTAAATCCCTTGCCTTTCGGGCCCTACACAAGAGGCTAACGTGACTCGGGATTGGGTCTCGAGGCCCGCATACTAGTCTACGGGCAAAACTTGGATTAGTGATTCCTGTGGATTACTGGATAGCCTTCGACGGATTGTGGATAAGCCTACGGGTTGGACTCTTTGTATTTCAAAGATAAATATGATAACCTATTAATAAGGAACTTTTTCGATATTGTTTTTCTATGTCAAGTGATAAGATTACGTGAAAGAACCAGTGCCTAACAGGTTAATTAAAGAAGCTGGTTGTTACATGTCCAACTAATGTGTTAAGTAATTAAATAACTAAAACAACTTGAGGAAAGTGTGGAGGATGGGCCATAGGTCCGTCCTATGGATGGGTGGTCCCGGTTGGCTAGAAACTTTTCTCAAATCACGATGGACAGCAGGAGGATCGTCAAAGAACATGAACAACAAAAG
The DNA here is from genome assembly GCF_053477565.2 of Lygodium microphyllum. Taxonomy (NCBI): domain Eukaryota; kingdom Viridiplantae; phylum Streptophyta; class Polypodiopsida; order Schizaeales; family Lygodiaceae; genus Lygodium; species Lygodium microphyllum. The sequence continues at coordinate 54,902,855 of NC_141156.1, read as the reverse complement.
CTTTGACCTAGAGTTATGATTAAACCCGATTTACGCTGTTTTAGGGGAACGGAATGGGACTATGCCTTATGGCAGAGAGGTTGAGCTTTGCATCCCTCTCGTTTTCCATTCTCCTTGAACCAGTTCAGCATGAATCCGCTTTGGACTTGGCGTTTCCGCGTAAAGTAGTTCGCTTGGGCCTGATGCTAGTTGCTGTTAGGAAATGGCCAATTAGGAAAACCCTAATTTAGGTCGATCCTAAGTGGGAACGGCCGGAATACTTCCGCTATGTGGCAAATGCGGAAAGCCCTAGATTGCAAACCCCGTAACATTCCATGGGAGTGCAGGGCGGAGCTTTCTAGACATCCTTTCCAATAGACTACTAAGACGTGTCCTGGATTATACTAGTGGACACGTTACAGGTCCATATATTGTGCAATGGACAAGATCTAGAGGAGCGTGCCTCGTACAATCGCTGTCAGCCAAGGGAGCTCTACAAGGACCAAGAGTACAATCAGGGCAAGCATCAAGATCAATAAGTGACATAGGAGGCACTAATGAGTTTGAACGAGACAAGATCTCCATCTCTCTGTGGTGCATATGGCCTAGGTGATAATGCCATAACAATGCAAGTGGTTTTTGGATAACTGCAACAATAGAATCTCCCACATGAGAGACATGCAGTGGGTATTGAGAACCAGCTCTAGAACCTCTAGCCAAAACCAAGCAACCATGACAGATCTTCCATGACCTAAATTGAAGAGAAACAGAGTAACCTACATCATGCAACTGACTAACAGAATCAAGCTCTTACTAAGCATGGGAACATGTAAAACATCCCTAAGCATAAGAGAAGTCCCATTAGGCAAAGCTAGGTGTATGTCCCCTATACCAAGAATAGCATAAGTCTGCTCAAGGCCCAAAGAAATGCATCCATCAAACTCCCTGTAAGTAGAGAACCATGCTCTATGTGGAGAAACATGACAAGATGCCATAGAATCCAATAGCCAATCTAAGGCATGGGCCATATCATTGAGCAAGAAAGTTGTAGGAAAACTAGATGACAGGAGTACATGCTCAACTGCATCATCATGGGGAATAACATGTACCTCACCACTAGTAACAATGGTAACACCCGCTGCATCTCCTGTATCTCTATCTCTCTACTCATGTCAAGTCTGTCTCTGTCTCTGCTACTCTCTAATCCATCTAAAACATATTCTTTTAACATGCCCAAGTGAGAGCAGAATTTTGATGCCAAGAAATACTTAAAAATAGCTAAAAATTATGAATATCAAGTGAAAAATATTCAACGTCGAAGGCGGTGGCTTCAGCTGGGACGATTTTAAGCATCAAGTGCTTTAAAGGCGCCCGAGTGACACTTGTTGATTTTTCATAATTTTTCAGACTGCCGTGTAGGTTTTCAAGAGTTACCGGCCAATGCGGGATGCCAACTGGATGCCTAGGATTTTTCAGAGCTCGAATCGGAGCCAGGACGGGGAAATGGCCACAAAATGGGCAAGATATGAAAAGGTGGACACTTGGGAGGCCAAAATTAAGCATGCCTTTTGGGTTTGGAACCCCCCCCCCCCCAAAAAATTTATGTACCTTATGAAGCAAAAAACGTGGAGAGAGAATGAGGGATGAAGAAAAAACGTGGAGCAACATGGCGGCCGTTTTTTGCGCCCTCTCATGATGGAGATGGAGTATGTAGGCTGAAAGCAACCCATACAACCGATCATGGGGCTGATCTTCTCCTTTCTTGCTGGTCTTATCGCCTGTCTTCGCCCGTGAAATGGCTGTGGGAATAAAGAGATGGAAATCTAGTCTTTCTCTCTCCTCCCTCTCTCTCCCTTAAGGGGTTGTTCTTGTGTGGAAGAAGGCAATGAAGAATGGTGGAGGAAAGCTTGTCCGGATGAGACCAGATTGCTTCTGGATAGATGAAGACATGAAGAGTGCTATTCTTGAAGATGCTAAGCATTAAATGCATGCTGGAAATCAGTCCCGTAATCGAGACCAAGAAATTGAGACCTAAAAATAAGCGGTAATGCTATTTTTTTAAAAGAAAAATGATCTTTTAATGCTATTTGCTTTATGAAATATTGTTCCCATAGGCTGATTATGCATTATGTTGTTGTTTGCTATGAGTTTGATCAGTTTATGCTCAGAAAATCAGAAAATCATAAGTGTTATGGCTGAAATTAATGGTATAAAACCCGTAAAACACGCGTTTAAGGGGCAAAATTGGGGTTTTTTGCAAAATAAAGGGGAAACATGAGATATAACATCAATAAAACCTAAAATTTTGCTGTCAAAGAACCTAAGGACCACGGCCCACAATCAATCTCAATTTTTAGTCATTTTTATTGAAGAAAATAATAGAGAAAAATTACTAAAAAATGGTGAAAATGGGTTTTAAATGGGAGAAAATTAGGAAACAATAAAAGGAAAATTCCAAAAAATCACATAAGTGTTTATGTAATGTAAAATGAAGGTAGAGCACGAGGTTAGCCTCGGTTTACCCTCATTTCTATGTTTTTGTCCGTACTTATCGCTTTCTCTACAAAGAAATACACATAAAATGACTCTTACACCTATCAACGATTGCAAAACATTAAACCGTAGGGTGACAGGGGAGTTTGAGCGTTAAAGTACAATCTTAAATCTGATTTATGTGTTGCATCATGGCTATAGGACATGTTTTAAAATAAAGGAAAAGTCAGCATGAGCGTAAGGCTCGGTGTCTCTCCTCGTTTCAATACATAAACGTTAGTATGGAAATCATGAAAAGATTGGTTGCGCACGATGCACAATGCTGATTTTCTATTGTTTGTGCACTAAACCATTCACATTATGCACTATGCATGGTTCATGGTATCGAAGGAAAATCTCCTGGACTACATAGCAATTGTTTTCCTAGGACTTTGACCCACGATTGAGAGTGTGAGGTTATCCCTTGCCGTAGGGTAGAGGGTCGGTTTCCTAAGGGACTGTGAAGTGAGGAAGCATGGTATATCTCCTAGAAATACGAGAAATATAAAAGAGAGGAGTTTGTGCTCGTTTGTGTTATATGTTTAGCAGCGCATCAAAGGGCCAATCCCTGCGATGTAGGAGAGCTGCAGTGGGGCTCCGACTATTAGTCGGTGGAGTGCCTCCATATGTGTGTGATTGTGGCATTGCTAACATATAGGGGTTCTCCCTTTGAGGAGTTTTAGGGAAATGTTGGACTATGAACTATAAACACATGAATTAAGCTTTAGGGCAGTTTATCCTTCAGCATTAGATTGATGCTCCTAGTCCGCGAGGCCGTGAGGGTGTTTGCGTGTCATAAGCATGAGGTCCGGCTAGTGCTACAGCTAGTGCCGGCCCATTTTAGGTCCCATCACCAAGCTTCTCATAATGGAAGCATGTATTTGTAGAATAAGAATCTGTAGAAGATGAAAAGGAATCCAAGTCATCATGTATAGGGCTATCCATAGCATCCACGGAGCTCAAGGAGTCGTTGGCTATCCCAACAAAGGGAACCTACTCATAAAGACAATCATTTGCAAGTACATCAATGGTAGAAGCATGCTGCAAAGGCTTATGAAACCTCAATGGACGAGAGGACATAAAGGCATCAACCAAGGATGCAAAATCTCCTACATGAAGAAGAGTCGTAGCCAACTACATGACATAACCAGCCACAATACGGTAAAGCATAAGGCATCTATCATAAGAGCATATGGTATTCAGCCATGAAATCAGTCTATAACCATACGCATAAGCATAGCTCTGCAGTATATAATGCCATCTGGGAAAAGCCAAATCAAGTCAAGACCAGCAAGAGGCAAAAAATCTTGCAAGAGTCAAGCTCCAAGAAAAGCCCAAGTATCTATACAACAAAATCCAAATAAGTGGCTCTGTAAAGTACATGACAGTAGGCAAAGTGCATAGCCGGGTAAGCATCAAAAGCAACTACTCTCTGACCTGTATGGGCAAAAGCAACCCAACTAGCATAGAAGCTAGGCAACACAGAAGCAACAACGCCATAATTACTAAACCCAAGCACTGTCAATAAGTCCACTAATCAAGGAGTAACCCACAAAGAACCAAAAATCAATGAGCAATGAAAGTTCAATAACCAACTGCCAAGACAATGGAGCAAGCATTGCTCAAACATGTATCTACATCCAAGTAAATCCAAGATCCATAATCGGGGCATTAAGGGACAAATAGCATCCAAGATGCGTAAGTGATAAGCCAACGAAATACAAACTGCTCCACAAAATTCTCAAATGTGAGTCAAGTCAAGCCCAAACATATGCCATACTGCAACCGAACCCAAAAGCATCCACATCATACATCAATCCCATAATGGGTAGCACGAGGCATAAACCTTGTCAAGTGAAATGCCACCTACAAAGAAAATGACAATGAACCAAGAATTGAGCTCTACTCTTTTCTCAAGAAGCATCCGAGAGCATAAACATCAAAGTGGCATCATCCAAATATATTAGCATATCATCACGAGTAGTTAGGCGCACCCGTAGACCATAGGCATAACCAAACTGGAGGTAAAATAACCTGTCAGTCAAGGTAGCATAAATCCCAACCAATAACAAAGTGTCCCATCCAAATCAAGGCTCAATAGCTCTCAAATAGCATATCCGGGCATAAACCATGATAACCAAGCATCAATACATCCAACAAGATACCCGAATGTGAATAAAGAGCATTATGCAGAGCATAAGCCGTCCCTGATAAAACCTTGTTGCCCAAACGATGTACAGTAGTAAATCCCTGCATAAATTGAGCTATGGAAGCTCAAACCAAGTCCCAAATCATTTCAAAACATTGGGCAAACATCCCCAAATCATTTGGGCATTAAATACCAAGCCTTGGGAGCATCATATAAGCTAAGAGCATAACATTTACTTGCTCTAAATCAACTAACATCTATTGCAAAAAATTCTTTGATTAGAACTTGGTAGATCTGACATTGCCATCGCATCTAGAGCGTGCTAAAAACACAAGTTAGACTCTTACCTTGCCTAAATCGGGTTTTGAATGTGTGAGATATGAGAAAAAATGGGATTTTTGAGCCAAATTTTGAAACAGGTGCAAAAAAATGTGAGCTACTACTGTGGGACCTGCTGGTTATGCTAAGAGGATAAGGGGGCAAATGGGGGCAAACAAGGTGCCCAATGAAGCCAAGGAACACTTGCAAAGAGCCTATGAGGGCTGGGGAGAGGTGGGAGATGAAATCTTACCTTAGAGGGAAGAAGCCATGGCTAGCATTGAAGCTCCAAGCTCTAGGTCTTCAATCCGGGCTGAAGTAATACCGGGCCAAGCTCCACGATCAAGCTTTGATCCAAAGCTCTAATACCAGTTGAAGGGGATGCAATGATAGTGGAAAAGGAGAAGAGGAAGATGCAGGAGAGAAGAGTACACACAATGTAGGTGCTATCAAGAATGATATGACAGCCTTATTGCACTATCTCATATTATATATGAATAAAGAATGGGTGGTCACGGTGTACATGGGCAGGCCCAGAGGCCTTTTACCCCAACAATTTACAACATGAACAAGAGTTATGAGCCATATTAATCACTAGTGTTAATGTGTATAGTATGGATGGTCCAAAAATATTATATTTTTGGGAAAAATTAGCATATTTTGGATATTACTTATTGTAAATATCCTAAAAAGCTATGGAGATTTCTAGAACAGGATGTCATGTAAAAAAAGCAAGTGGTTTTTTTCAGCTTGTTTTGGAGATTTAATACAAAAAAGAAGGATTACTAGCGAAATCACGCGCGTCGCGATCGCAGTTTACAGGTAGTAAACAACACTTCAAATAGGAAGGAGTAATCTAAAAGATCACTAATCAAGTGTCTTGGGGTTTTACCCCCCTTTCAAAGCCAACAGAACTATCGGAATTGTGATTTGAATATCAAATTGCTTATTTTTCCAATATCCCCTCCATAAAGAGCTCTTCTTCTCAACCAAAACCCTTCTTCTCTTGTTTAGCTATAAATATCAGGCATGGGGAGCAGTTAGAGAAGCACAAGCACACCCCGAGAGGCTATGAGAGAGAGGGAGATAGAAGGATATCTCTCCAAGAGATTGTGAGGAGTGAGAGAGAGACACACAGAGAGAGAGAGAGAGAGAGAGAGAGAGAGAGAGAGAAGAGTTACCCTAAGAGGTTGCGAGGGAGAGTTAGCCCAATTCTCCCTATCTCACTCTTCGATTAAGCCATCTTCTCTTATACTCTCCCATCTAAAATTCATTCATCCTTCTTTATTTCTCGAATCCACTTGCGGACGATGGCCCCCAAGTGAACTCCCCAAATGCTGAAACTCCCACCACAACCAATGGGATCACGAACCAAGGGACTGCAACTACATGAAACACATCTCTTATGAATCTGGTGCACCCCATTGTATTAGGAAAAAGAAAATGGGAGAAAAGAATGTTTACATTAATTATTGCAACTTAATTGAGCATGTTTTGAGATAATGAGCATACTATGAAAATTTTGTTCATTGCATTCATCTTAGGTAATCAATTAAAATTGCACTTAGAAGCCATTATAGTGTACATAAATTGCATGGAAGATTTCATGCTAATATATATATAAACATTTTCAAGAATACGTATTAAATTGCAATTAAGCTAGATAGATTTTATGCGTTCACATCCGTTTGCTTGGTAGAAATAATAGGAGATCCTATTACATCTCACAAAACATAGATTGAACTTGTGATAGAATATGTAGGGTTCCTAAGAAGTCAAAAGAATTTCAAACCCTAAAGTATTAGAAGTTGGAAGGATTCTTCTCAAGGCTCATCTTGCTTGAAGCTAAAAGGAATTCAAAGTCCTTAAGTAACTTTATGAATTACGTGACAAACCTTAGTTCAAATGAGTATGTATAGGATTTCGTTGTAGGGAAGCCAATGTCCCAAATTGCTATCAACATTGCAAGGATACTTCTTCATTCAAAGGAATGAGAAAATTAAATTAGGTTATCTTTGAAAATCATAGACAATAATGGGGATAAAGCCAAGACTAGATGCTATTGCATCAAATCATAATTTCCTTCGGTAGAGAGAACAAAGAATTGTCTAGTACTTATTTTGCACTTCTGCTTGTGTTTGTACTTAGGAACACCTATTGGAAAAGGAGTCACCTCTAACAAAGGAATTGATAAGAAGAAAATATTTCAAATTGGATTCAGGTCAAACACCTTGGAAAGGCATGTTGAGCACCCCCATCTAGCTTCCAACCCTATCCAAGGGGGCTTTTCTTAATAGCCACGTCGAGAATGTGGACCAAACCCGTCGTGAGAGTTCTCTTTGTAGAAATTTCTGTTCGTAGGAGGATGCTAGGGTGCCAGGGGGGCTCTGGCTGTAAATCTTGTGCCTCCAGGTCCTAGTCAGATGGTCTACATGACGACTTGGGAAGGAATCTTGAGGCCCTATTACTAGTGCAAGGGTGAAAACTTGGAGGAAAATAAGTTGCATCCTTACGGATTGTGGGAATCATCTTACAGATGGGATTTGTATCTCAATTGAAATGTTAATATAAAGTTAAGTTTACTTTCAAGGAATTTTTTTAAATCTATTTTTGTATCAGTGCATCAAATACGTAAAGGAACATGTGACTAACGCGTTAATTAAGGAACCTGCTTGTATGTGCTACCACTGATGTGCCCTTAAGTAAGTAGGAAGCTAAAGCTATTAAGGGAATCGGATGGGTGGAGCCCCTGACGGGTCCGTGCCAAGGTGGTCCCCGAGAACTGGGAGGCTTCTCAACATTCAAATTGAGATGACATATTAACCTTAGATAATGTAGGGTAGAAACCTAGCTCATATCGTTTTAGGGTACCGGAATGGGACTTTACCCTACTAGTAGAGAGGTCAAGCGATACATCCCTCTCATTTCCCATTCTCTTTGAACCAACTCTCACCTTGATTTAGATGCTCTGTGCAAAGTAGATCATTTGAAGACTCTAGCACTAGAAGGTTGTAGAATGACTTGACCATTAGAAACCTAGGGAGATTTAGGTCGATCCTAACAGGGCTAACTGATATGTTTCCTTGGAGTAGACTCAGAAGTTGCTAACCAACAAACCTTGTGACATTCTGTGGGAGTGCCAGGTGGCATCTTTTAGATCACACTCCCGATGGACTACTAAAACGTGTCACGACCTAGGAACATTACAGCTGATATCAAAGAAAACCAAGAAACAACATAAGAAAGATAAGAGCAGGTCCCATTCCCCAAGAACTTCAACCCAAATCCAAGAATAATAGATATTGGTCTTACAAAGACCAGAACTAGGGAACAACAAAAGCCCAATTTAAAAGAGTACAAGGATAAGGTCAAGGACAACGGAAGAAACCAAAGGCGAGTGCAGTCAGTGACTTTCTTCCTAAATAGAGAAATGACCAAAACTTGTGATGCTTCTACTACAAGGAACACAAGGACTTCAAAAGAGAGTGTCCCAAACTTGGTGAGGACAATTGCCAAGGACGATTCCATGGGAAAACCAGAGCTACACGTGGTCAGGGTCAAGCAGCAATGGGGAGGGCAATGACTTCCAATATCTCTATCAAGGATGTAAATGAAGAGGAATAAGCAACTATGGAAGCAGAGATTGAAAAGGTGACAATCCATGCTGCTCTCCATAAAAAGGACTGAATTGCCAATTCTCGGTGATCCAAACCCCTTCACACTACCAAGGTAAGAATTTCAAAACCTTGATTAACTATGGAAGTATACATTCTTTTATTTCTCCTACTCGTGCAAGAAAGCTAGGAATAACCACAATAGTTGCACCAACTTTACTTGTGGAATTAGTAAATGGGCATGAAATCACTTGTTCTAGACAAACTACCAAAGTGAGATTCCTACTCGGTGGAAAGCCAACAATTGTAAAATTCAAAGTAATGAACTTAGGGGCTCATGAATGCTTATTTGGCATGGATTGGTTAATACCCAACGATGCCCACATTCACTGTGGAAGGGGCCCAATTTCCTTTTGAAGTTCTGAAGGGGAACTAGTTACAACTCAAGGGGAGACTGGTAAACCCAAAATCCAATTAGCAAAGGCATCATGAATAGTTAAGAGAATGTAGAAGGGTTTACCCATCTACTTGATCAAACTGAATAAGCTAGAGAAAATTAAGGAGTTTGAAGAAGAACCTTCATGGTTGAAGGAGTATGCACATGTGTTCCCCAAAGACTTGACGAAGCTACCGCCCCCAAGGGAGATTGGTCATGAGATCAAACTCATACCAGGTGCTGCTCCAGTTGCAAAAAGACCTTACAAAACTTCTATTCTCAAAGCTATCGAATTAAAGGAGCATCTCAAACAACTTTAAGATTAGGGGTTCATTTGGCCTTGTAGTTCGCCATGGGGAGCTCCTATGTTGTTTCAAAAGAAGAAGGATGGAACACTCTGGCTATGCATTGACTACAGAGAGGGTTGAATCAAGCAACCATCCAGATTAAATATCCTATCCCAAGGATAGATGAGTTACTCGATCACTTACAAGGGGTCAAAATCTTCTCAAAAATTGACTTAAGGTCAAGGTATTACTAAATTTGCATCAAGGATGAGGATATTCCAAGGACAACTATCAACACTAGTTATGCTCATTTTGAGTTCACAATAATGTCCTTTGGATTAACCAATGCTCCTGCTACATTCAATAGGCTAATGCATGATATCTTTAGACCATATGTTGACGATTTTGTACTTGTTTTCTTTTATGAAACCCTGGTCCAGTTCAAGGAAGAAGAAGACCACGAACCTCAACTTCACATTGTCCTTGAAATCATGAGGATGCACGAGCTCTATGCCAGAAAGAAGAAGTGTGCCTTCCTCAAATGATAGATTGAGTATCTAGGCTTCATTGTATCAGAAGAGGGAATCTTTGTGGATCCTACAAAGGTTTAAGATGTACAAGAATGGCCCCCACCAACCACTATTAAGGAAGTGCATAGCTTTCTTGGTCTAACAGGATGGTATAGAACCTTCATTAAAGATTATGCCTTAGTTGCAGCACCCCTCACATATCTACTAAAGAAGCAAGTTGCCATAGTGTGGATAGCCACTAAAAAAGCAAGCTTCAACCAACTCTAACATAGCTTAGTGAGTGACAATGCCAATTCTGAAGATACCAGACTTGAGAAAGAAGTTCAAAGTTGTTATAGATGCTAGTTCACTTGCACTAGGCTATGTACTAATGCAAGAAGGTCATCCCATTGCAGATTCCTCAAGGAAGTTAAAAACCCATGAGAAAAATTATGCTACCCATGACTTGGGACTATTGGCTATCATTCATGCCCTCAAACTCTAGAGGCACTACTCACTCGGCAACAAATTCTCCTTGGTCATGGACCACAAAAGCCTCAAATGGATCTTCACCCAGGCTGACCTCAACATAAGGCAATGTTGCTGGATCAAGGTGCTACAAGATTATGAATTTGAAATCAGATATAGACCTAGCAAGGAAAATGTGGTCGTTGATGCCTTAAGTCTTAAAGTGTTCCTCAACTCTCTCATTATGGAGAAACCTTTGATAGTCAGATCACTAGCCGCCATGATGTCAATGCCAAGAAACCCTATCCTTCAATGGGCTAGGGAGGACTCTAAACATGACCCACAATATCAAAAAATGATAAAGAAGATCCTAGAAAATGACCAAAGTCCCAAACTCAAAGTTAAATACCAAGATTACTCTGTCTATGAAGGCCTTGTCTACTTCCGGACAAGACTATGTATTCCTTCAAGCCAAAGACTTAAACAACGAATACTTTAGGAAGCACATGATTCCCCTTTCTTTGGTCATCCACGATATGCCAAGTCTCTTAATATGGTCAAGAAGAGCTATCATTGGGAAAGACTTAAGGGAGATGTACTAAGATATCTCACGGAATGTTTGTCTAGCCAATGCATTAAGGCAGAGCATGTCAAGATGCCTGGAAAGATACAACCCCTTGACATCCCTCAAATGAAGCGGGAATTCATCAGCATGGACTTTGTTATTGGGTTACCTCCAATTCTAGGTGTGTACAACTCAATTATGGTTGTAGTAGATATGCTCACAAAGGTTGCACATATCATACTAGTAAAGACAAATTATAAGGCTTCAGATATTGCCAAATTGTTCATTAAGGAGATATTCAGACTCCATGTCTACCCAAAAGAATCATCAACGATTGAGACTCCCTTTTCACATCTCATTTTTGGAGAGGGATATTTGAAGCTATTGGGACTCAGCTCTGTTTTAGTATAATTTATCATCCTCAAATTGATGGCCAAATAGAAAGGTTCAATCAAGTGATTAAAGATAAGCTTAGATCATATTGCTATCATGAACCTAAGAAGTGGATCCAATATCTACCCTTGGTGGAGTTTGCCTACAATGATTCCTTCTAACAAATCATTCAAATGACACCTTTCTAAGAATTGTATGGGCATGATTTCAATTCTCCATTAAATTTATCAGACCCTACTTTAAGGGTAGAGGCTTCCAAGAAGATGCTAGAAGAAATGGATGAATAGGTTAAGGCCATTAGGCAAGATATCAAAGCTGCCAAGGATGGGCAGAAGGCTTATGTGGATTTGAATAGGTAAGAGCTACTCTTCAAGGAGGGGGATATGGTTTTCATTTGTGTACAACCCAAGAAGAGTTCCTTATCCTTGGGAGAGTTTAAAAATCTTATCCCAACCTATTGCGGGCCTTACAGGATCCTCAAAAGCCTAGGATCTAATGCTTACAAACTTCAACTTCTTGAAAATGTAAAAGTTCACAACGTATTTCATGTTAGTCTACTAATGTGCCTAATCCTAGCCGTGTACTGAGTGATCAACAAACTAGAATACCTAGCCACGGAGTCCTTGAGTTGCAACCAAATAAAATCCTAGATACTAGGGAGAGACAATTGAGGAGTAGAACCCTTAGAGAATACCTTGTCAGTGGAAGGATTATCCTAAAGAAGATGCTACATGGATAGATGCGAATGCTCTTCATCAACAATACCCATGGTTTCTCTCGAGACAAGGACATCTCGATTTCTCTAAGGGGGAGGATGTAATACTTCCATGCAATTAAAAATTAGTTGGTTAGTTTGAAAGTTAGTTAGTCAATTAATAAGTTAGTAAGGTTACTAACTAAAGAATAATTAACATTAATAACTAATAATTTTTATTTTAATTAAAAATATAAAAAAATTGAGAGTCAAAATTTGACACTTTTTTCGAATTGACAATGACTGTAGCCACCCTTCACGGAAGTTACAACATGAACGAGAGTTATGAGCCATATTAATCACTAGTGTTAATGTGTATAGTATGGATGGTCCAAAAATATTAGATTTTTGGGCGAAACTAGCATATTTTGGATATTACTTATTGTAAATATCCTAAAAAGCTATGGAGATCTCTAGAACAGGCTGTCATATAAAAAAAGCAAGTGGTTTTTTTCAGCTTTTTTTGAGATTTAATACAAAAAAAGAAGGATTGGCGAAATCATGCACATCGCGATCGCAATTTACAGGCAGTAAATAACACTTCAAACAAGGAGAAGAAGGAGTGATCTAGAAGATTTCTAATCAAGTATCTTGGAATTTTACCCCCCTTTTGGAGCCAACGGAACTATCAGAATTATGATTTGAGTATCAAATTGCTAATTTTTCCAAGATCCCCTCCATAAAGAGCTCTTTTTCTCAATCACATTAACCCTTATTCTCTTGTTTAGATAAATATGAGGCATGGAGAGCAGTTAGAGAAGCAGAAGGAGACCCCAAGAGGCTATGAGAGAGAGGTAGAGAGAGAGAGGTAGAAGGATACCCCTCCAAGAGATTGTGAGAAGGATCTTGAGAGAGAGAGAGAGAGAGGAGTTACCTCGAGAGGCTACGAGGGAGAGAGTTAGTCAATTCCCCCTATCTCGGTCTTCGAGTAAGCCATCTTCCCTTATGCTCTCCCATCTCAAATTTATTCCTCCTTCTTTGTCTCTCAAATCCACTTGCGGACGATGGCCCCTAAGTGAAAGATATTTCCAAACATTGAAACTCCCACCACCAACGCGATTGCAAACCAAGGGACCGCAACTACACAAAACACATCTCTTATGAATGAGGTGCATCCTATTGTATTAGGAAAAAGAAATTGGGAGAAAAGAATGTTTACATTAATTATCACAAATTAATTGAGCATGTTTTGAGATAATGAGCATACTAAGGAAATTTTTTTCATCGCATTCATCTTAGCTGACCGATTAAAATTGCACTTAGAAGCCATTAAAGTGCACATAAATTGCATGGAAAATTTCGTGCTAATATATATATATATATATATATATGAAAATTTTCAAGAATACACATTAAACTGCAATTAAGCTAGATAGATTTTATGCATCTGCATTTGTTTGCTTGGTTGAAATAATAGGAGATCCTATTACATCTCACAAAACATAGATCGAACTTGTGATGGAATACATTGGGTTCCTAGAAAGTTGAAAGAATTTCAAACCCTAAAGTGTTAGAAGTTGGAAGGATTTTTCTCATGGACCATCTTGCTTAAAGCTGAAAGGAATTCAAACTTCTTAAGTAACTTTATGAATTACGTGACGATAAACCCTAGTTCAAATGAGTATGTAGGGTTTCATTGTAGGGAAGCCAATGTCCCAAATCCCAATTAACATTGAAAGGATACTCCTGTAATATTTCCGCGCACTGCGTACCGTAAATATTAACTTCCCGCACGCCGTGTAAACCCTGTGCAAAGGTATCCCCTACTTCGTAATTATTGGTAGCTTAATCCATACCATGCACGCTCAAAAATGAGGCCTCCACGTTGTGAATTAGAGGCTGGGGTTGAGGTCCGTAAAAGCCGCGAGGAAACACCCGCTTGGGAGGGGCAATTTTAAATATTTAAGGCAAAATTTTTTTTTTCTTTAATCCCTTTTCCCCAGCCGATGCATGGCTGGAGAAGAGGGAGTGTGGGGAGGGATGGCCCATGGTTGAGTCGTGGCCTGCATTGGGGGGGGAAACCCATGCATTGGCCACGTGTATGGAGGCCCTCTTTCTCCCCCCAAGGCCTATAAAAACCCCCCCTCCCTAGGGAGTCAGGGAGGGAGGAAAAGCGTGAGAGGAGGAGGGACGGACCGTGAGGAAGAGGGGAGGACGCTGTTGCCGCCAGGCCGTCGCCGTCGTGAAGCCGCCACGCTGCCGCCCCAGTCCGCCAGCCGCCAGGCCACCTCAGTCCGCCGCCGCCATTGGATTACGACTTCTCCCCCCCCTCGACGTCGCTGCTGAAGCCAGAAGCTTCTTAGAAGCTTCTTAAGAAGCTTCTAAGAGGGGGGCTTCCTTAAACCCCCTTCCCACTACATCCCCCATAAACCCGTTCATACCCCCCCCTCCCCGGGACTTTGAAGAGGAGAAGGTGAAGCCCATAAAGACCTCCCACAAGACCCTTCGTAAAAGGCTTTTCGCAAAAAGACTTCAAAGCCCACAAGCCATCCGTGAATCAATTCCGTGCCAACCCGGGTTTTCCCTAAAGAACTCATAAAGCCCTCTTCCGCAAGCACCATCTATCCAAAATCTCGTAAAGGAATCTCCTGCGTACGAGGGAAAAAGGCAAAGGTCGGGAGGTTGCATGCCAAGGCAAGTCAATTCGTAGACCGCAAAGGCTAACCAGAAGCCGAGACCACGCCCACGATGGCCCCAAAAAGATCACAAGGTGCGCCTGCGGGAGGTTCATCTCCGAGCATACAAGTGGATATCTCCCCGAGCCCACAAGTCCAGGTTCTTTCAAGTTTATTTTCGCTTAAAGAAATGATTGGGTGCGCTTAGTTCCATAGGGAAGAATGCATTTTACGCTTATTTTAATGCATGTGGCAGTGGTAAAAAGACATTTGATAAAGTATCTCTTGAAACGTTAGGCAAGGTTGAAGTATGTCATGAATTCGAAACGGGTTTCCCGCCTTAGGAGACTAGCTGCATGATGCTATTTTGGTACATTATCAAAGTAATGAGTCTAAACATATATTACTTAGGCAAAGAAATGGAATTTATAAGTGCATTTTTTCTTCTTAGACATGGTAGGAATAAGTATGTGCCGCATGTTAGGCAACATCCTCCTCGTAATGATTTCATGAGGAAAAGTTAACACCCATAAGATATTATCCGAAAAGAAATAGAAGAGAGTACGGAAATGATCTTATGGGCTTGCAAGTGGCATGTAAAATGGAATAAATTATCACTAGTTGTAGTTTTGTATTAGCTTCATTGTAGCTAGGAGAACGTTGCGTATTGCATAGTCATCATGCAATAATGTCATTCATTAGGAGCCGCATTTAGGAGTCAAAGCATAAGATTCTGAGGTTGAAGGCATGACTATTTGATGTAAGTCCTAGTAGGACCTAGGAAAGTTAGTGTCCAGGTTATCAGGCATTTTTACCTTACCAAGGAAGGATAGGGTTATTGTGAACCATGTGATGCGTAGAAGCAGTGAATCACATGTTTACACGTATTGGTGTAGTTGTAACTATTAATCTCCACTAGATCTAGTTTATTACCTTTAGGAAAGGTTCATCTGTGACGCAAGACAAGTATATTGAGTTGACTAAGTCACCTAAACCACAAGGATTCTCATGGCATGGTTGGGTCGATATGATAGGTATCCCAAGTGCTAACTAGGGTTTAGTGCAATAAGAATTCGACCTAGTTCTACACTGGTTGCCAAGTCAAAACCCGCAAACCCAAAGATCTTACACACATTTACGAGATGTTGAATCAATTGGATGCTCATGCATAAAATGATCTAAGGTTTTATCCTAAGGATCATTCGTTCAAATGATGAAACTCCGACTGGGTTGGAAATTCCTAGGACCGTGGACCAATATAATTAGGAATGGGTTGGGTAAGAAGACACCCTAAACCCTGCTACTCGCCTGAAGTTAATTCCGTGACCTGAATACGCCATTTAATGGGTGAAATGATCCCGTGGAATAGATGCAACACGTGTACAAAAAGTTGCAACATCGCATAGACTTGAGATTTGTCCACGAGAGAGTTTTGTCATTTCTTGGAAATGATGTTGGCAAGTTATTGCGCTAAGTTAACCTACAAAAGGATGAGTAATCATTCTGTTTCATCACCTTTCCTGGGAAATAGTTGCCAAGGAAAAGGAAAGTTAGGTATTTGCCTGGAAGCAATTGACCAATCAATAGATTGAAGCGACATGGTCGCTGGAATCTACCATATCAAAACCTAAAGTATTGGTAGGGTATGACCCTAACCCAAGAATGATAGGAATCGTGCCAAGTTGCAATTGATTCCGGATCGAATGCGGGTTGCATTCGGAGAAAAGGAGTCACTCCTTAACAGTTTGCCAGCTAAACGACCATTGGAATTGATTGTGCTTGTAACAGTTTAGAAAGCACTGTTTGCATTGTTTGCTCAATGAACTAAAGGATGAAAAGATATCTAAATACTTCAGGTTGAAGGCCTGAAGGGAGAGGCAGCTTCAGTTACCCTCGACTGCCTGCCTGACCCTAACCAAGGGGGTTGTTAACCGCGCCGGGAACGTGGACCGAACCCGCCGTGAGAGGTCTCTCCGTTGAGTTCTACTTGGAGCAGGAGGACGCTTGGGTGCCAGAGGGGGCTCTGGCCGTAAATCCCTCGCCTTCCGGGCCCTGCACAAGAGGCTAACGTGACTCGGGATTGGATCTCGAGGCCCGCATACTAGTCTACGGGCAGAAGCTTGGAATAGTGATCCCTGGTGGATTACTGGATAGCCTTCGGGCGGATTATGATTAAGCCTACGGGCGGAACTCATTGTATTTCAAAGATAAAAGGATAAAATGATAATAAAGAAGTTGTTTGATATTGTTTTCTTTATGTCCTGTGATAAGATTACGTGAAGGAACCAGTGCTTAATAGGGTTAATCAAAGAAGCTGTTTGTTATATGTCAAACTAATGTGGTAGGTAATTACATAACTAAAACAAATCGAGGAAAGTGCGGAGGATGGACCATGGGTCCGTCCTATGGATGGGTGGTCCCGGTTAGCCGGGAACTTTTCTCAAAGTCTTCAACGAACAGAGGATGATCGTCTTCACCGAAACAAGTAACGAGAACGATGACTTAGAATTAACTATTACCCGATTCACGTTGTTTTAGGGGAACGGAATGGGACTATGCCTTATGGCAGAGAGGTCGAGCCTTGCATCCCTCTCGTTTCCCATTCTCCTTGAACCAAGTGCAGCGTGAATCCGCTTCAGACCTGGCGTTTCTGCGTAAAGTAGTTCGCTCGGGTCTGACGCTAGTTGTTGCTAGCTAATGACCAAACAGGAAAATCCAAATTCAGGTCGATCCTAAGTGGGAACGGCTAGGATACTTCCGCTACGTGGCAGACGCGGGAAGCCCTAGATGCAAGTCCCGTAACATTCCATGGGAGTGCCGGGCGGAGCTTTCTAGACATCCTTCCCGATGGACTGCTAAGACGTGTCCGGAATGATTCTAGTGGACACGTTACAACTCCTTCATTCAAAAGAATGAGAAAATTAAATTACATTATCTCTAGAAATCTCAAACAATAACGGGGATAAAGCCCAGACTAGATGCTATCGCATCAAATCGGAATTTCCTTCGATAGAGAGAACAAAGAATTGTCTAGTACATATTATGCACTTCTTCTTGTGTTTGTACTTACGAGCACCTGTTTGGAAAGGAGTTATCTAACAAAGGAATTGATAAGAAGAAAATCTTTCAAATTGGATTCAGGTTGAACACCTTGGAAAGGTGTGTTGAGCACCCCGAGCTAGCCACCAACCCAATTTGGGCTTTGGCTGTAAATCATGTGTCTCCGGGTCCTACTCAGATGGTCTACATGACTTGGGAAGGAATCTCGAGGCCCTGTTACTAGTGCAAGGGTAGAAACTTGGAGGAAAATAAGACGTATTCTTACAAATTATAGAAATCATCCCATGGATGGGATTTGTATCTCAATTGAAATCTTAATATAAAGTTTACTTTCAAGGATTTTGTCTTATCTATTTTCGTGTCAGTGCATAAAATTATGTAAAGGAACATGTGACTAATGGGTTAATTAAGGAAGCTGCTTGTATCTATTACCACTAATGTGCCCTTAGGTAAGTAGGAAACTAAAGCTATTAAGGGAAGCAGGTGGGCGAAAACCCTGGCATGTCTAACCATCAGCAGGGTGGTCCTAGAGAACTGGGAGCTTCTCAACATTCAAATCGCGATGACGTATTGACGTTAGATAATTAGGATAGAACCCTGGCTCATATCGTTTTAGGGGACCAAAATGGGACTTTACCCTATGGGTAGAGAGGTCAAGTGATGCATCCCTCTCGTTTCCCATTCTCTTTGAACCAAGTCCAATATGATTTTGCCTCAGTTTAGATGCTCTATGCAAAGTATATCATCTGAATACTAATGCTAGAAGGCTGTAGAATGACTTGACCATCAGAAACCCATGAAGATTCAAGTCAATCCTAACAGGATTGACCAATATGTTTCGATGCGGAGTAGAGTCGAGAGTCACTAACCGACAAACCATGTGACATTCCGTGGGAGTGCCAGGCTGTATCTTTTAGATCAGACTCCCGATGGACTACTAAAATGTGTCGCCACCTAGACATGTTATAGAAGAAAAGTTAGTTTTATTGAAAGTATCCAAATCTTGTTACTCTACTATGAAAGATGGATCTAGTAATAAACTTGCTCACAAGTTTTACAGACCTAGAAGATCCGGAATGACATTGGAGATTTGGCATATAGACTGGAACTACCCTCTTCTACTCAAATTCATAATGTATTTCATGTTAGCTAGCTCAAATCCTTTTATAGTACTCAAGTGAAAACAATTAATGAGTTGCCTCCTATGGATAAAGAAGATCTTATTCATTACATCCATGAGAAGATCATAGACCAACATGAGAAGAAGCTTTGCTCTTGCTCTATCATTGAGTATTTGATCAAATGGAGAGATTTTCCACTCAAGGAATCTTCTTGGAGGCTAGATTAAATATTAGATGAGTTTTTCTACCTTCTGGATACACTAGTGGCTAAGGCATAGTCAATAGTGGAGCCAATTATAGAGTAGAGAGCCTACAAAAAAATCTATTTTACAATAATTTTTATTTTTTCTTATTTTTAGAAATATATTACCTACATAGGTCAAAATAATCTTTAATAGCTATAATTTGACATGTGGCACACTTCATTTTGATACTTTTATCAAAAGTTATGGCAGATTTTGTTCAACATAGGACTTGTTCTTACAATAATCTATCTATTCATTGTAAAACTTATTTCATGAAGATTTAAAGACTCTATTTTTTTTTTCAAGACATTCACATTATGTACATGGCAAAGGCTTTTCTTAATTTCTTCATTTTAGTCAATAAAACTAAATTTTTTTGTTTATTTCTCATAGCTTATATACCTAAAATTAGAGTAGTACTCTGTTTCATTCATCATTTTGAGCCATTGTAAGTTTGTTTTTGTGGGGAAAAACCTTTGGGAAGGGATGGATTGTAAGAAGCTAGGAATACATATATTTTAATGAGAGATCATTGACAATACCTTGTCATACTATTGATATAAGTATAAAAGGTGTGAGACATGTAATTTTTGTTATGTTTTGACAATAATGCAATTATATCTCTCATCTCACCTTCTTGCTCAAAACTTCCATGGCTTCTCTCTCTTCTTTTCTATCTTTTTAGTTTTTCTCTCTCATCACTCATTCTCACTTCTCTTTCTCTCTCTTTGATCCTCTTTTTCTCACCTCTCAGTGCTCGTCTTGACAATTAGAAGTGTATTTGAGATATTTTTGCCATTACATTATTCAATCTTGATTGGGCCAATGGCTTCATCTTACACAATTTTGCTACAACAATACCCATCAGATGAGCATTAGAATGCTATCTTTTGAGGATCTTTATGTTTACAAAGTCCAAGTACCATCAGCTTTATTCCATGACGATGTGAATCCTCAAGCTAGAGAAGAGCTAGAGAGGATGGAGATACTAATGAAGCAGTGTAAGGAGAATATTTGCAAGGCTCAAGACACTGTGAAGTCACATGTTGTTGAAAGAAGAAAGCATGTAGAGCTTGAAGTCAACTATTGGGCATTTTAAAGGTACCAAAATCTCAATAGGTATGTCTTAAGGGTGGATATAATAAATTCTCTCATATTCAATTACTTGAAGTTTTGCCACCCATTGATGAGGATGGTCCAATCATTTATGAATCAAAAAATATCATTCAAAAGAATGAAAAGGTTCTAACTGACCATGCAATTGTGAAATATCTCATCAAATAGTGAGATTTGCCTATGGGGGAGTCTACTTGGTAGCCAACTTCTCATTTGGATACTTATTCCTTGGTTTCTTCAAGAAGATTCTTAAGTCATAGAACATGGGACATCATTATGTATTAAAATTTTATAGTAAAAATTAATTGCCCTAATCTCATCAAAGTATGATTTTTTATATTATGAATATGTGTATTGGGATTTTTACTATATTTTTGTACACTTTTTGTCTTGATTCGAGGTCTCTATCCAGAATTACAATATTTTTACTACAATAGTCTTATTCAATATAGGAGTCAAGATTCTTATAGATTTGAAACAATAATATTGTTTTCTTTCCATGGAGATTCTTTATTGTTTCATGGAGAATATGCAACATCAATTCTCCATAATTGAGCTCTTCAATATGACTCATATAC
This sequence comes from Lygodium microphyllum, assembly GCF_053477565.2. NCBI lineage: Eukaryota > Viridiplantae > Streptophyta > Polypodiopsida > Schizaeales > Lygodiaceae > Lygodium > Lygodium microphyllum. The sequence continues at coordinate 54,882,116 of NC_141156.1, read as the reverse complement.
GTACTCTTGCAATTCTCAAGTCTTCTTTGGGTAGGGATGGTCTATAATAAAGTAAATTTAGCCCTAGTCTTTGTTAACAATATTTGTATTAAACCCTCAATGGGGTCAATGTGTGTATAACATGGGATCAAAATAAAAGATTATTAAAATACCATGTCAATACAATTTTTACATACAAAAGAGTATCATATAAAAGGGTTATTTATGAATTGAATAAAAAAGGGCTACATTTTATTCATAGAAAACTCATAGATAATGGTATTTACAAATAGGCTTTGAATGCACATCATATAGAGAATCCCATGAGATTAAACCTTCCAATAAGAAAGTTTGTGACACGGAACTTCCATGAAGGGTAGTTGTTATTGTCGAGCTTCTCAATGATGGGGCTTCCACTGCTCTCTACCATTATCACAAAACTAATACCAAACAGTAAGCAAATGTTATGCAACCCTCGACCTGTAGTGCACAACAATACATCAGACAACCTTTTTCACTGTCTGCTCAACAATACATGCAATCTGCAACCTGTTTGCAGATAAACCTTATGTTTGCTTTCTGCAAACACCTCAAGAATTACAGATTCACAATCTGTAACCTGCGCACCCACTTTCGGTCAAAACAGCCGAAATCACAGTGTATCCTGAAACTTACATTTCATTTACTTAAATCTAGTGAAGTCCATAAGCCATGATTCTCTAACTTGGATCATTGCAATTCAAGTAGTACTAGAGCTAATACTTATGCATCAAATGCCATATATTAAGCAACTTTTAATATATTTTGAACATTTCTTATTACAACAATAACAAATAGAGCAAATTGCACTTGAAAAACAAAAAGATTCATGAAGAAAAGCTCTCTCAAACATGATTCAATACAAGTGAGAGTAGCCACCAATATTCATCCCTTAGAGCTTTGACATTCATGAAGCATGTCTAAGAGGCGGCTCCTCTAAATACAAGAGAGAAAAAGCTTAAAATGTTTTATAGTAGCTCACAAGTTCCAATTAGGCAATGATTTGATTGCCTACAACTAAGGAGTACAAAGGCATTTAGCAATCTGTGTTGTGATTATGTAAGTAGCAAAGTACACATGTATGCCTCTCTACATTGTATTTAGGCCAAATGTGAAACCTACACATGGCATATCCTTGTGGTCATGCATTGTATTATAAGCCACACCTCTTTACATGACTCCTAGGGCAATGAGATTTGCCATTGATTATATTTATCTTTAGCTAGATATAATGTGGCATCAACACAAAATTGGTGTGCAAATTTCAAACAAATCATTGTGTTTTCTAAATTCATCATTGTCCTCATAAGCAAGTAGCATTGCAGGCATTTTCTTCAGCATAAAATTATATTCAGCTTCCAATTCAAACATTGAATACATGGTCCTAGATTCATCAAGTTTATCAAGCACAATATAACCATAAGGATTGACCTAAATCTGGGTCCCTACATAAACTCAGGTCACCACCTAACAATCTTCTAGCATCAATCTTTGAGCATCTACTTTGGAAAAATCCACTCAAATAAAAAAAAACTTCTATTGCACTTAGTTCAAAGAGAGTGAGAAACGAGGGGGAATGCAACACATCAATATATCTACCCATAAGGCATAGCCTCACTCCTATTATCAAAACTGACATAAGGCTAGGATTCTACTTAATATATTAATTGGGTCCATGTGTGATTTTCTAACTAACATAATTTTGAAGATAGCTCTCAGCTAACCAAGACCACCCAACCGTAAGACAAACACGTTCCAACCTTCTTGGAGAACTAAGTGTCAAGATGTGAACTAGAGAGAGAGATAGAGGAGAGAGAAGACTACAGAAGAGAGAGAAAGAGAGAGGCAAGGAGAGAGAAATACTAGAATAGGTGAGAGAAAGACATGAAAGAGAAAGAAGCCATTGAAGTTGAGAGCAAGGTAATGAGAAGAATGACAGTAATGTATTAATGTGTCAAAAGACGAGAAAATTTACATGTCCCCTCCTTTTATACCAATGTCAATGTGACATGGCATCAATATTATTTACACACTAAATAGTTATTCTTCCCATCTTCTTACAATCCATCCCATCCCAAAGGCTTTTTCCCTAAAAAACAAGTGTACAAAGATTGGAAAAGGATGGATAGAACAGAGTACTACTCTATTTTCAGCTTTACAAATGGAAAAATGAATGAAAGATGAAATACATATGGACTAAAATGGAATAATAAGAGTAGGCCTTAGCTATATACATGATCAAGAATGCTTCAAAGGTACTTGGAGCCTTACGTTCTTCAATTGATGAGTTCAAAATGAAGTAGACAGCTTGTTGTATAAATAGACCCTACTGAACCAAATTTGCCATGACTTCTGGTAGAAGTATCCAAATGAGGCATGCCACATGTCAAAACTAGCTCTTGAAGAGTACTTTGATGTACTTTGACCTTATGTAGGTGGCATAATTCCAAAAATTAGGCAGGATAAAATTTGTTCTAAAATATTCCACTGTCATGTCCATGTCTCCACCATAACTAGCTCCATAGTTAGTAAGCTTCAACCACTAATGTGTCCCTTAGGAAGAAAACTCATCTAATATGGAATCATGCCTCCAAGAAGCTTCCTTAGGTATGGTAGACCTCTCCATTTGATCAAATATTCAATGATGGAATGAAATCAAAGCTTCTTCTCACACTGATCTATGACATCCTCTTACATGTAGTACTGAATAAGACCTTCTTCATCAATAGGTGGCAACTCATCAAATGTATCAATAAGATCACCATAGAAAGGCTTGAGCTGACTAACATGGAATACATTATGAATCTTAGTGGAACAGGGTAGTTCTAATTAATATGCCAAGTCTCCATTGCACTTCAAGGTCTAGTAAGGACCATAAAATCTGGGAGCAAGCTTGTTACTGGATCCATCTTTCAAAGTAGAGTACTGAGACTTGGGAACCTTCAACAAAACCGAATCTTCTTCTTCGAACTCTAAAGGTCGCATCTTCTCATCTACATGCATCTTCATTTGGTCTTGAGCTTTCCTAAGATTCATCTTACACTGCGGAAGAAGGGTATGCATTCTTTCTAATTCTTCTTTCTGAGTGGTGGATTCTTGCCCCAAGAAAGTGTTTAAAATTTGCCAAAAAATCTAAATTTCAAGGGAAAAATAAACTCTGTCCAAGGTGACATAGGCAATGGGTCAATTTTAAGCACCAAGCATCCGACGGGTGCCAAAAGTGCTCTAAAGACCCACTAAGCAACAGTAAGGTAATTTCCATAATTTCTCAAGATGTCAAATGAGAATTCAAGAAATGGCTAGCATTGGGGACTTCAAGATAGATGCGCAAGATTTTCCAGATCGCGAATTGGAGGCGGGACACGGAAATGGGAGTGCCCGAGGTGGAGGGCCAAAAGAGAAGTAATGTGAATGAGCTTGAAGGGAAGGGGGGTGACCCTTGGGGTCTTGCACCCCCCAATTTCTCACGCAACAAGGGGGAGGCATTTTTTTCAACAAAAAAAAAAGAAATGAAGGCACCATGTTGAAAAATGACAATTGATGGAGAGACAGGGAGAGGGGGTGCAAAAATGGCTGCCCAATTGCTGAGTTCCAGTTTTAGTATTTCTCTCTCCTCCCTCTCTCTCTTCTCCAAGAGGTTGTTTATGCGTATGAAATCAAGAAGAGGGGCTGAAGGATGCTTGTCCGACGACAATCGGATTGCTTGAAGATCAAGAGGAGGCTAAGGGAAGGTGTTCAAAACTGAAGAATGATCACTGGGTGGTCCATTGGCAGTCCATATCAATTATTAAAAAACCCGCAACACGCGCATAAGCGGTATGCCTTATTTTTACAAAGGAAATTTACTTCTTTTTTATGTTTTGATAGTCTAAATGAAATTCATATGGAAAAAATTGGGTCTTATTTGCATCATGATTGAGGGCTATGCATAAAAGAAATGCAAACCAATAATGATAAATAGTTGCAATTATTAAATTACATCATGAAAAGTGTACTTTTAGAGTAAAAATGAAGATTTTGTTGGTTTCAGATGGGAAAAAGAGATGCGCATGGAATAAAATATTGATAAAAAATATTTCTCAACTTTCATAATTTTTATGCATAAATAAATAATAAAAATAGAAAAAAATAGGAAAAAATAGATTTTTGTGCTTTGAAAAATAGGAAAAAATATGATTTATGTCTGTGAAGGTTTGGCAAGGTTGAGGCATGAGGTTAAGCCTTAGCTCACACTTGTTTGTATGTTTGAGTGTGTTTTTATTGCTTTATACATTGAAAATGACAAAATAAAACCCTATACCTATTTGACGATGCAACACATAAATGGTAGGGGGAAAGGAAGGGTTGTGGAAGTGTTTAAGTGTAGAAAATGAAGTAAAGTATGATCCTTTGTTTGTGCACGTCATATAGGATGATATTTTGTTTAAGTCAAAGAGGCTAGTAGCACGAAACCAATTCAGTGCTAGCCTCTAACAATGCAGCAATAATGCATAGATTGAAAATCATTGAAGGGCTGATTTTACACTCCACTTCACTGGTTTGTTTTAAATGAAATGTTTGTGCACAATAGGCATCCACATTTACACTCCTCATGCCACATGGTATAGAATCCTAGATGCATAGCACTTGTATGCCAAACATTGACCAACATTGAGAGTGTGAGGAAGTCCTTTGCTGTAGGCTAGACTAGCGGTTCCTTGGGATAAGTTTAGCGAGGAAATATTCACTCCTGGATCTTTTGATAAATCAAAGAGTGGACTATGTATCGTATGTCTCATATGTTGAGGTAGCGCATCAAGGGGCCAATCCCCGAGATGTAGGAGAACTGCAATAGGGTCACGTCATTCAGGTGAGAGGTTGCCTCCTGTGTATGTGATATGAGGTATTATACCTATATGTGATGGGATCTCTCTCTAAGGGGAAGGGAAGGAAACCATTGGACTGGTCTTATTACACACGCAAAATCGATATTAGAAGTTAGTGTAGTGTGAGCCTTAGATGCTCTTGGTCGTGAGGCTGTGTGGGGTGTCTTGTGTATATTAGAGGTCTAGGCTAGTGCTAGAGAGCCAGTGTCCGACCCATTTCAGGTTTCAAAAAGTGGTGCGTTTGTCAGGAGCTACCAATAAGTGGTGGTTCCAAATCTAGGGTCTCTAGGGACCAAATATTCGGTTTATGTCCTTTGACAAGAACTGTCAAGCTGAAATACAGAAAGAGAAACATGCAGAATGAGATTCTTAGGTGTTATTCTCCTCAAAGGAGTAGCTCAATACACATAAGCGGTAGTGGTTTTAATAGCCCAAGTGTCACAAGCAGCCCTTTGAGTGCAAGATAAAGTGCTAATACATCCCCTCTTCCAGTCAATCAACCCACTTCAAGTGGGGGAATAGTTTTAGTTACACAAACTTGTATTGTCAATCTGGTTGTAGCCATGACACAACCCATTGCAATCCAGCAAGGACACCGGATTTATCGGCATTAGGAGCCCCTTTGCCCATCTTCCATGGGTTAGCAGAAGAAGATGGATAACTTCATATTAATGAGTTTCAAAAACTTATGTTCAACTATCAAATCCAAGACGAAGGGCACTTAATGATGTTCTTCAACATGACAATAAAAGGAAGTGCAACAGTATGGTATCACGGTCTATAAGCTAAAACCATAACTAGCATTGACCAATTCTTCAAAGCCTTTCGTAGAGAGTTTAGCCCTAAGAGGGGTGGATAGTATTGGTTGCATGTTTTGAATGTGACACGCCAGGAGCCAAATGAGAATGTCCAGGTCTATGCCAAGAAACTAAAACAAGTTCTTTACAAACTTGATACTTATATTCACATTCCACCGGATGCAGAGTTGCAATATTTCCTATATAGATTAGATTTCAACATCTAGGTGCAACTTAGTAGTGTTACTTTGGTTGACATTGGCACTGCTATTACCCAAGCAGAATGAGTAGAGTCTTGCTTGCAAGTGGCTTATGCAGGAAGGGTAAATTGTAATGGAAATAATTTGGCACTGACCAATGGGAGTCAAGGGGACCCATGTTAAATACGAATGGAAGAGGGAGTATCATGCCAAATTTGCCTATGTTACCAGCTCCTCCTAGTGTGACTATTCCTGTGGCTAGTCAAATGGCCCCATTGAATGATGGAGGCCAAATAACAAACCCAATGTTGTCCTAGTAAGAGAGCGACCAATTTCCAATCAAGTAATTAGACCGATGGGATGATAGATAGATGATCGCAGCAATGAGTCAAGTGCCTCAAATGTCCTTGGTGAAGTCAAGGATATGATGAAGCACTACACTGACATGATTACCAAACAGTATAGACAAATAGTTGTGGATGTCAATTTCCTTAAGAAGCAACAGAATTTAAAACAGAGTCGATGCCCTGAAGAGGGTGCCCCTTCAAGATTCAGTTGTAAGTGGTGTGGTGGTCAATTGTCCAAATGTCAAATGCGATATTTGCGGAAAGTCTGGCCACTTAGCTGCTACTTGTTGGAGTAAGATCAATTCTCTCCAACAAGGAAGTAAATAGCCAGGTCTAGTTAATCATTGCGCACAAGGGAATAATCTCCAGTAAGATGATGGACCAAGACAAATACTGCAAAGAGGAAAGGTTATTGTAGAGGAGTTGCCTCATGGCAGTGGAGTCAACCTTATTGAGGTTGTACGTGTCAATGATGCTAAAACTTCTAATCTACAAGTCATAACAAGAGGTCAAAAGACTAGAGAGGGTGACAAAGGAAGTGTAAAACTTGTCGAGGGAAACCCCAAGCAAGATGCTAGGGGAAAGCAAGTCCTGAATTCTTGATATGGAAGGTGGACCTCTAAGGCCAGTTGAGAGTAAAGTTGATCCCGAGAAGGATAAAGAATTGCCAAGAAAGAAGGCGAAAGTTAAAAAAGAGGCACCAAAGTTGGTCCAAAGACCAAAGGAGAGAATGGTTTGATGAGAGAAGAGAACTTTGGCTAACTACCACGATTTTGATTTAGGAAGTTCTCTTTGCGAAATTAAACCAAATGTGCATCTCTTGTAATTGATTAAACTGTCTCTAGGAGTATGCAAGGAATTCAAGAAAATCTTGCATATTAGGTATATTGTAGAACCTTTGGGCATAGCACGAGTAGGAGGAGATTGGTTCGATCATGCTGAAAAGCATTATTCTATGTGGATGGAATATTAGTAGAGCATGCTATCATGGACATTGGATCCTCCATCAATATCATGAGTTTAGACTTAATGGAGATGCTAGGTCTAGAAATCCAAAAAGATGCCTCCACACTTCTTAGGATGGCTAATGACAGTCTAAGGCAAGTAGAAGGTTGCATCACTAAAGTCCACGTTACTGTTGCAAGTATGGAATGCTATTTGGACTTTAGGGTGATAAGGTTTGTAGGACTCCTAGTTATCGAGTTTTGCTAGGCAGGCAATGGATTTTACAAACAGACTATCAAGTTGATATACTTGTTGATCGAGTGATTCTAGGTAGAGGTGCAAATTATGTAATAGTGGATGCTTATCCTGAGTCTCCTAAGATTGAGAGAGCTCCTTTATCCTCTACTGAACTAGAAATAGTAGATGATCCATCTGGTAGTGAGACATCATCGAGTGACGGATCTAAAGAAGGATCCATTAGGACATTTATAAGATAACTTTGAATGGGCCGATAAAGCCACAAGATAGGATAAGAGACGTAGATGTAATTGAGTTGGACCTTGGTACGCCAAACGATTCGTGGCCAATCAAATTAGGTTCCATACTCAGTTCGGAAGAAAGAGAGAACTATGTGTCCTTAATTCAAGAGTTCCACAACATCTTTGCTTGGACGAACTTAGAGGCATTCCTCTTAGTCTGGCTATGCATACCATTCCTCTAAAGGAAGGAAGTCGGTGCATACGTCAAAAAGTAAGGCACGTGCCTTTTGAACTAAAGGACATGCTGTTTAAGGAGCTACAGAAGTTTCGAAAAGCAGGTTTGATCTTCCCTATCCAACATACTGAATGGTGTTCACCAGCTGTGATCAGAAAGAAGAAGAATAATCAAATCTAGCTTTGCGTAGACTTTAGAGAGTTGAATAAGCAGACTGTTAAATACTACTACCTGTTGCCGTTTATTGACCAAATTTTGGATCAACTAGCAGGTAGGAAAATATACTCGTTCATGGATTGATTTGTGGGGTATAACCAAATGGCGATTACTGAGAAAGACAAGCTAAAAATGACATTTATTACTGTCTTCCGTACCTTTGCATACCGTGTGATGGCATTTGGTTTATGTAATGCACTTGGTTCCTAGCAAAGAACAGCTGATAAGACCTTTGGTGACATTTCCCTGGAGGAGTTGAAAGTATTTATTGATGACCTGGGGGCAGCCACCATAAGAGAAATATAGTTGATTATTTTGCAGAAGTGTTTTGAGCGTTGCAGACAATTTTGCATCGCTCTTAACCCATGAAAATGTGTCTTTGGGGTGCCTTATGGGCTATTGTTAGGTCATGTGGTTAGTTCAATAGGGATTGCGACTGACCCTGAAAAGATCAAGGTCATAGTCGCCATGAGTCTGTCGCATACTCCAAAGGAGATGCATAGCTTTTTGTCCTCAGTAGGGTATTATCGGTGATTTATCAATGCCCTGGTAGAGAAAACATTGCCACTAACAAACCTATTGTCCTTTAACTATCTATTTGCATGAACTGATATACTAGCAAAGTATCTTTTGATGATGTGAAGCAAGAGCTTTCCAAAGCACCTATTTTAAAAGCACCTAAAAGGGGCGAAGTATTCTATATATTTTCAGCAGCCACCATGTATAGTATTAGCTATGTTGCTTATCCGAAATCTGGGAGAAAAAGTGGTACCATAATACGATAGCCTTTAATAATCGAAAGTTGGGCATATTGGAAATTAACTACACCTATATGGAGAATTTGTGCCTTGCGATGGTATTTGCAACCAACAAGTTCACGCACTACATTCTTTATGAGAAGGTGGTTTTTTATATGAAGGCGGAAGGGCATCGATTGTTGCTAAAAATTTAGTTATAGCCGCTTGATCGTTTAGCAAAGTGGTTAAACACTTTTCAAGTATTTGATTATGAGATTAAGACCAAGCCATCGAAGCTACATGCATTGTAGAATGTCTTGTGGATTTTGGAGAGCCATTAGGGGAGTTTTGAGGTCTCGAAAATGCCTTTTAGGAGATAGAAAGAGAGTGCTCTATACCAATAGGAGCAAAGCCTCCGTAACGAAACTTCTATTTTAAAAAATGAAAATTTTTATTTTACAAAAAGATACATATATAATAATATTATGAATTTGTATTGTCAATATCTATTTTTAGCCTCTTATATTCGTGATTATGACATTCTTTGCATTAATGATATACAGTCCCGGTCTCTTTTATTTAATAATATGTCTGAATTAATGATAATGACATGTTCACTCTAAAATCAAATTAGTAAAAAGATTGGTACGTATTTTTTTCCCTCCTTTCTTTTATCCCTCTCATGGTAGCCTAGTCTTCTCTCTCTCTCTCTCTCTCTCTCTCTCTCTCTCTCTCTCTCTCCCCCCTATGGATACAAAAATTTGACCTTCAACAAGGCGTCCAAGCTCCCAAATCATATCCATATCAGTATTTAACTCATTTCAAAAAGATGAAAGATGGATTTCTACAATCATTAGCAAAGGCATTTGGATCACCATGCACTAGGCAAAACGTGGGAAAAGGCAAAGATATGAGAGCTCGTTCATCTCTACTTGGAAGGGTAGAATCCGAGATTTTAAGCTCGGAGTAAATAAGAATAGCATAAAAGAGGTTTTGGTGCAACATGTATTTATGCATAGAGAGCTATATTTGGAACCTGGAAGTTCAAATCTTCCAATGCATAAACCAAATTGTAAGGATTTAATTCTTAAAGTCTTTCTTTTCTTGAACTTGGTTTAAGTTTTTCCATTATAACATTTTTTCATTTGTCTTGTAGATGTCTATCCCTCTAATCTTGAGAAATGGCAATCGGTCGAGTCTATTGTTGATGTGATTGATGTGATGCATGGCTTGATTGGAGAAGAGATGTACAATGATAGAAAGAAGACACCGCTTGCAGAGAATGGAATATTCTTCTATGACCATTCTTATCTTGTCTCCATGCAGTGTAGTCAATGGGGATCAATATCCCCCCTTCCGTTTTGCCAGATTTTTCAAGCTTTGAGTGGCCTTTGCCAAGTCCAGCTACTATTGAGGGCGATAGATGTAAAATATTTTCTGAGATACAAAGAGAATTACATTAGGAAAAAAATGAACTCACAAATGGGCCTTTTAACCCTCCCTCTCTCCTCCTTAAAACAAGGAAAAGAGGAGAGAAGAATAGTAAAATAATCCTCCTCTCTCTCCACTTTTGCAATCTCGTTTTGCCTTTTTTATATTATCTACAAAGATATACTCAGATTCCTTCTCTCTCCTCATTGAAAAAGTCGTTTTCAACCAAATTTTATATTAAAAAAGGAGTTAGTTACAGGAGTGTGGTACTTCATTTTCAATGCAAAATGATTAGTAGATATGAGGTGATTGATTTTTTAATCGAGAACAAGGAAAATGAAATTTTGGAAGTTCCTTTTAAGATATTTTGGGGATTTTTTATATCCTAGATTTTGGCCAAAAAATAAACCAACTGGTCAAATTTCGTGTTTTTTGGAGATGTTTTTGGAGGCAAAATAGAAATATCTAAAATACGAAAAGTCTTGGACATCCCTACCCTCCTCTAAGATATTTTCCCCCATATCTATACTCTCTCATGGCTTTATTTTGACCTCTTTTCTGTGTTTATGCAACCTCCATTAATAGAGTGAATTACTTACACCCTCCTTTCCCTTGGCACCTTTGTGTGCCTCTCTGTGCATCTCCACTCTACCTCTTGTGACAACCAAGTAGGCTCCCCGTTTCTATTAATAGTAAAATGAATACAAGAAAGAAGGAGATGCATATTGAGGTAGAGATTGAATATGCCCCATTATTCAAAAGAACCCAACATGCCAGTGTCAATCCTCAGGTTTTGCAGAGTTATAGGCAAATGGAATTGAAACATGTGGATTTGTAGGTTGATGGGGGAATCTACCCAATTGACCCCTTAAACAATAGACCTCCAACTTTCTCAGGAATCACAAATTTGCTGAAGTATGTGTGCGAGGGTGAAAATGGGTTACTTGGTTATACTAGATGGCTCAATGATCAGATGTTCAAAGTATTTACAACTTGCCAGGCAACCATTAAAAAATTCCATGATATGATCGCTGCACATCAACTTCATATACAATAGCTCATAGGACAAGTGGTACAACTGAATGATACTGTAATTCAACAAAACAATCAAATTATTTCAATGTAGGACACTATCCATGACATTGGTATCTCATATGAGGAGGCAAAGGCACAATTGGAAGACTTGAGAAAGATCAACAGCAAGCTAACATAGGAGCGCAAACGAAAGAAGAAGCCAATCAATGAGGTAATTATAAATAGTGGCTAGTGGAAGCGACATATCAAAGCATGTAAGGTAGCTCAGAAAGAGAACCTAGGTGAGGGTGAGGTTGGATCGTGTATTAGTAGATTGCTGAAGGCAAGTACACTAGAAAGCGTTTTGAGCAATCGTAAGTTTAAGGCTGTGAAGGAAAAGGTGATTGATTGCACATTAAAAGATGTGTCCAATGAGTTCTCAGCTGTGGATGCACAATCTATTTGTGACAGGGCCAGCATTAGCACAATGACTTACTCAAAGATATTCAAGGGTGTGAAGGCTAGGTTTGGTCATGTGCTGAAGAGAAATAGAATCGTGCTTCTTTCTCAACCTTCAAAGTTAATAGAGACCCGACGAAAACTTAATACAAAGATTCTGGAGTTGATAGGAGATCCCATGCATGTTCAATGTGTGGAAACACTAAAGGTTGGGACCAAAAATGCATATGAGATGAAGTTTACCGAACTCAATAATTACTATTTAGATTTGAACAAGGTGCAGTCGACAATGGTAATGTACTACAATATGTCCGTTGAGGAATGTAATGGTAAATTACAGTTTGTTATAAAATTAGATGAAAGTGAGGTCGTCAAAGGAGTAAAGCTTGAAAGAGCTAGTGTAACTCCGATGAATAGAGCTTTACAATTTGACAAGAACAACCCAGGGAACTTTAGCGTTCAATCTGAGTGCCATGTATGGCTCTCTCCTTGCCCTCCATCTGGGCGGCATGTAGTTAACAAGGGGGGAAAGAGATAGTGGGAGGGGGGTAAGAGGTGGCATAGGTATGCCCCTCCACCCCATAGTTATCATTGTCGTCTCCAGCATCATCATCGTCTCGCTCGTCTCTAGCTTCCTCTCTCTTGTCATCATCGATTGCTTCCTCCTTCCCCACCACTTGTTTGATGACAACAGGGGGAGGGAAATAATTTAAAAAATTTTCAATTTCCCTTAATTGATTAAAGGGGGGTTTATGTGGGGGCGGGCGGAGACATTACATCTTGTCCCCCTTAGAAAACCTGAGATGTCCTCATCTTGAAAGAACTGGGGAAGACAAGCATTAATGGGGCTTAAGGCCTATGGGTTAGGACCCAGCATGCGTTTGTTGCGCTACTTTAATTACCCATAAGCATGCAGTCTTTTGAAACAATAGCTTATTGTACTAGATCTATCCAAGTTTGGATTACAATGGAGGAGTTTATTGTAGTTACATCTCATGGATATCGTCTAGGTTTTTCTTAGGTATCTCGTATATTTTGGATCACTGGAGCTTGTACAATTTCATTCCTTGTAAGTTCAAGCTCTCTTTGAGTCCTTTTGGGACTATTGATGTGGTTATGTCCAATGTTGTGACACTCGGAGCATTGGTGTTTAGGGTGCTTTGGACATTCTCTCTTGAAATGACCTAGCTCCTTGCAATAGAAACAGTGTGAAGCTTTATCACCTGGAGTCACAAGATTTTTGGTTGTCTTGGGCAGGATTTTCTTCTTTAGGCCAAATTGTCCTAGCAAACTGAAGTGGTCCTTATCGCAGAAACTTTGTTTCCAAATTTTCCTCTTTTTAGACCTGGACTGAGGTCCATGGTCAATTTTCTTTGCTTGTAATATTAGAGAATACTCCAAACTTTGACATTTTGGCAAGACCCCATCTATATTAATCGAGAAGAACACTTAAGGAAAATTTGTTGCAAGTTATAGCTACCATTCCTTACTAGAGTATCTCTAATCATTTGCAAGTTCTAGGCTCAAAATAGATGCAACTCATATTACTTGGGTTAACTGTAGTTACAAGAGCAAGGTTTATTCCCAATATAATTTGTATTACATGTTGATAAAATATCTAGGATTGCTAATCATCATGGAAAGGTGTAGTAGGCTCTAGGTCTTTGTCTTCATCTGGCTCCTCTATGTATCCATAGATTGTGCTTGTGTAGCTTCGTTTCCTTGGGGGCTCAATGTCTTCCAAACTTAAGTTAGGGCAGTCGGCTTGGACGTGTCCTAGCTCTTTGTAGTGGAAGCATTGATGGTAGAGACATCTCCTACGGATGTGCCCTATCTCTTCGCATGTGTGGCATCTCTTGCCTTGATCTCGGGAAACATCTTTGTGACAATTGCCTGATCCAAGTTCTTGGACAATTGGCTTTGCTCAAAGTAATGCATCTTGCAAGTCTGTTGGACGCGTTGCTTCTAGACAATGGTTCACGGTGTTTAGCCCATGGAAAAACTTTGATACTTGTTGTGTAATATCCATAGGCGGTGCGTATTTTATTAGGGTCACAAACTTTGAGTAGTAAGCTTCCAGGGTTAATTCTAAATGCTTGAGCTTGAAGAATTCATTTGTCTTCAAGGTCTGGTAGGTCAACGAAAGGTATTGTTTGTGTACAACATCTTTCAACTGAGCCCAAGTAACAAGGGCTTTAAAAGCACCTTAATATTTGCACCATTGCTTCCACAATAGCTGAGCCTGGCCAACTAACTTAAGTTTTGGCTGTCATTGCTTGATTGGTAGCGGTAGTTCTTGAAGCATACAAATAATCATCTATAACCTCAATCAATATTTCCGCCTCTACTACGACGTCTATCCCTTCTCCACCAAACTCGAGGGCCTTAACTTGTTTTGAGAAGGAATTTCTTCTCTTGCATGTGTCAACATTCATGGGTGCAGAAGGTGCCTGATAATCAAGCCATACCATTTGGGCTATTTTGTTTAAGATATGACCACGAACCATGCAACATTATGAAGTTTCGCTCTGATACCAATTGTAATGTGCCCCCTAATGGCTAGTCCATTTACTTTTTTAGTAGTCCATTGAGAAACGAATCTAAGCGTCACTGCTCGGCACTCCTATGGAGTGTTTTGGGGTTTGTTGCCTAGGGTTTCCTTAGTCCGCCTCGCAATGGAATGTTTGTAGCTGAACCCACTAGGATCAACCTGAAATTTGGGTTCCTAGGGGCCAAGGTCTCTTGATAGCATTTTAGCATCGCATTTGGGACATCCTACTTTACGCAAAGATACCCAATCTGAAGCAGATCCATACCGCACTTGGTTCAAAGAGAATGGAAAATGAGAGGGATGTGCCACTCAACCTCTCTGCCCATAGGGCATAGTCCCATTCTAGCCCCTAAAATAACATGATTTGGGTTCTAGCCTAGCACTACTTGAAGGTCAAACGGTGGTAAAACCTTGTGAGAAGCCTCCTAGTTCTCTAGGACCACCCTGCCGCGCCGTCGTAGGACTGACCCGTCAGGAGTTCTACCAACCCGCTTTCCCTAAAAACTTTAGTTTCCTAATTAGGTCCTATCACATTTATGTGTGACATTCAAAATCATCTTCCTTAATTAAGCCTTTTATGGAACAAGGTTCATTTGTGTAATTTATAGCACAAACACGAATACAGAGCACTCAATCCTTTTGACTAACAAGTTCCTTAACTTATTTTCCAATTAATCTTTGTCTCTTGCCTATACAGGAGAATTATGTTTTCTTTCTGTCCAACAGAAGTACCCAGTCCAAATCACATGGCACCATAATTTCTATCCTTGATCTCAAATAGGATCTTCCAATGCCCTAGATGTTGGGCTCATAGCAGTCTTCTAGTCTGCCATCCTAGACTCGTCAAGGGGTGTCCAGAGCTCCAATGATCCCAAACAATCTAGGAGTGAGACACAATTTCCGTTCTTGGCCTTTTCACCACTCAAACTTTGGGCCGTGAATCGAGCAGTGCCCTCTCGGGTTGAAACACGGTGTGACCTTGGAGATGATCCACCCACACAAAATATCATTCCTTGATTAATCCAATTAAGAATCAAGCATAATCAAGGCAATTAACCCAATATCATCTTCCAAGGAAACATTCCTTTATTTTCCATGGCCACTTGTCATTATTGACCCTTGCCATACATTTACCATCAAACACAAGCACTTGAAATAATCATCGAGATCACATCCCAACAATCAGTTCAATGCAAAAGTGTTTAGAACATTATTTGATCAATCAACAAAACAATGCTATCATTTTTCAAACATTGTAGGAATAGTCGCGATAACCTTCCATTGCGTGTTTGCTCTCCCCCTTGGGATCTAAGTGATTCCATGTAAAATTTACTTAACACTTCCTCCATTCAGCTAGGACATATGTCGGAGTTTCAACATTGTTCAAGACATGTGTTCTAATAATCCCTTACTTTGATTGATAACTGAACCTTTTTTAGTACAAAACATTGGTCATTCCTTTGACTTAGGCTTTCCTAACTCTTGAGCTCTTCATTTTCCTTTGAGGCCTAGAGTTGTTTGTATCCAATCTAGTTCCTATATAGGATTGATAACATTGTAGCTATTAGATGGATCTCAAGGCATCTCAGTTTTAACCCTTATGATTGCCGTTTGTGTTAACTACGCACAACATCAAGGCTCCCAATCTATCAAACATAAGTTGTTAACAAGAGCTTGAACAACAGTCTAGAGCTTTGATAACGATTATTTTCTAGACAAAGTTGTTTGCCTTGAAATCTTTCAGTCATGCAAGTTGCAACATATACCTTCAAAGCAAGGAAAACACACCTACTATTACCAGGACATGCTTGAATCCTTAAATGTTGTTTATGAATTCATCGCATGGTATCTGAATTTAATCGACTTCTTTTGGAACGTGCATTTGGGAAATTCAATCATTCAAACACTTGCAATGTAGTAATGTCCCATTCCCATTTGGCATAACATGGGTCTAATGCATCTCATGCGGAAATCAAAGTAAGTCTTTACCAATTAACACCATATTGGGGAATATGGGAATTTCCCATAAGTTTGGGACACATGGTCAAATCTTTGGATTTGTCATAACTTGAATACCATAACTCCAAATCACACGATGTATAGCTCAATAGATTCCATTTTTCAAGCGCTTTCCAATGATATGTCACATCATATGGTTTTGAGAAACTTATGGGCATGTTATCCAGGTGCCACCTTTTTAGTATTCAAAAAATGGGAATTGGGAGATTTCCAAACTCACTAATATTGTGTTAATTTGGAAATATGTTACTTATGATGGGTACCGCGGTTGGATGGGCATTGATGTCCTCACTCAGGGCTTCCTTGCTTGTTGTGGGGTTTCCATCCACGTGCGTCATTTTCCTCTTGGGGACTATTCTCGATCTTCGCAAGTGGCACAAGACTCCCGCACCTTGTGCTCAATTTGTGGGACCAATTGGGGAGAGAGTTGCGTTTGCGAGTGGGGGGGATAATCCCTCAAGACACAGGTATAGGTTTATGGCAACGGGGGAAAAAGATGCGCGTGGCCACCCTCTTTTGAGGGGAAGGGAAAGTCTCTCTCCTTCTCTCTCTGTCTTTCTCTCTCTCTCTTTCCCTCTTCCTCTTCTTTCTCTCTCTCTCCCTCTCCCTCTTCTTCTTCTTCCCTTCCTCTTCTCTCCTCTTCTCTCCTCTCTCTCTCCCTCTCTCTTACTCTTCTTCTCCCTCTCTCTCCCTATCTTCTTCTTCTTCTTCTCTTCTTCTTCTTTCTCTCCCTCTCCCTCTCCCTTTTCTTCTTCTTCCCTTCTTCTTCTCCTTCTCTTATTCTCTCCTCTCTCTCTCCCCCTCTCTTACTCTTCTTCTCTTATTCTCCCTCTCTCTCCCTCTCTTCTTCTTCTTCTTCTTCTTCTTCTTCTTCGTCCCTTCTTCTTCTCCCCCTTCTCTTCTTCTCTCCTCTCTCCCTCCCTCTTCCTCTACCTCTCTCTCTCTCTCCTTTCTCTTGACAGCAAAAAAAGGGGGGATAAGGTGGCTTTCCCTTCTTTTCTTCTCTTTATGATGGGGGCTCTCGGCAACAAGGGGGCAGGGAATTAACATCCTATCCTCCTTAAGGGGGGAGGAGTTCTATAAGAGAGGAGAGGTTAATGTTGGGAAGAGAATGTAGTGGGGGTAATGGAGGCCCTCTCCTTGCCCTCCATCTGGGCAGTCGGATTTGGCATGTTGCCATGCAGTTAACAGGGGGGAAAGAGATAGTGGGGGGGGGGGGGGGGCAGAGGTGGCACACGTGTGTCCCTCCCCCCATAGTTATCATTGTCATCTCCAGCATCTTCATCTTCTCTCACTCATCTTCAGCTTCCTACCTCTCGCGACATCATTGATTGCTTCCTCTCTTAATTGATTAAGGGGGGGGTCTATGTGGGGGCATGCAAAGACGTTACAATGTTTACTTTCTATTTACACCAAAAGGTTTTTGTTTCTTTTTTTACTTTAGCTTTTCACAAGGCCTCATTCTTGTGGGTTTTGTGCTTTAAAAAGTGTCATGTAAAATCATGCATGACCTTATGTGTGGTGACATTCTAGAACTTTAATGTTTAACATGGCATTTCAAGACCCACTATTTTTTTCTATCTTTTTACTCAAAAGGAAAGCCGAAAAGAGCATGTATGTAGGTAGTCTTAAATACATGTGTGTGTGTGTGTGCGTGCGTGCGCGCATGCGTGTGCGTGAGCATGCGTGCATGTGTGCATGCATGCGTGTGTGCATGTGTGTGTGCATGCGTGTGTATGCACGCGCACACGTGCGCGCGCGCGCGTGTGTGTGTGTGTGATTTTGTATTTATTTACTCAAAGAAATAATTTCCAAAAAGTGTGTCAAATTTTGGATTTACAAATTGATTTAAATCAATAGTACCCCTCAAGTTATTGTATCTAATTTTTTATGGATAATTAGATATGCCCACTAATATGGCCATCCCTCTATATCTCTGTTCCAAATTTTTTGTAGTGTTTATATACAAATCAACATAAAATTTAAGCGTGCATTCAAATATCTCTTAACTTCAAATCTCTTTGCATTCACAAGATTTACCCTCAAATGTGTCCTTACTTAGAATGCCCAAATTACCTTCTAACAATACCTAGAGTCATCAAAATAGACGACGACCAAGTCTACATCTTGACTCAAAACACATATTCAAGCTCACATGCAACCTTACATCTAAGTCATCCCTAAATACAGTTCTATAATTTAGTTTCACATTCAAATCTAGCATCTAACTTGATTATACAAGCCCCACACTCGTTAGAGATAGCTTTTCGAATCTGTAATACTATGTCTAGTGAGACCATGCCATCAAGGGGGAGTACTAGTGTCAGGGGCAAGAACACAATATCTTATAGAAATACTAAAACAGTTCATGTAAGTCTAGCCCTAGTATTGACCCTTGCCCAAGGCCATGCCCCAAGTCATGCCCAAGGCCATGACACATGTATACACTTAAGGGAGTGAAAGGGTTGAGCTAAATGATAGTTTCAAGTGCTTACATCACTGGCTAGGAATTTAGATAATTGAGAAATGTGTTGAATTGAATAAGGTTTAATGCTTATTTATACACCTCACAATTTTTTTGAAAAAAAGAAAAAAGGCTTGATTAAGCACATCACACATGCACTCAATGACATAAATTGAAAATTGGTTGCTTGAAAAGGAATGAAAAATAATTAAAGTGGTAAACCTGAGAAGGGAACACATCAGGTGAACCCAAGAAGGAAACACATAAGAGCGATTATATTTAACTCATATACAACCTAATAGAACTAAAATGAGAAGGAAGAAAAATGAGGGGATTGGGAAATAATGTGATAAAACATCCATATTGCCAAAAGACTTGATGACCATAGATTAGAAGGGAAAAACACACTCTAAATAGCTGGCCCAGCATAAAAAATGCCTTAAGGTTTACATGTGAATACAAACTATCTATCAATGCACCTTACTAGTCAATGAGGGCTATGTAGTTGAGATAAAGCTTAAATCCCAAAGTGACCAACTTGTTGGTCACTTCACAAACTCTAGAAGCAGAAGGTACCTTCCAAGGGAGTCATTGCCTCCTTATCTAACTTAATTAGCATTATTTGAGACTCCAGTCCAATAAGAAGAGTCAAGAATATTGGGCATTGGACCAAATGCCAAAGAGTCAAGATTCGTATCCTAAGGATTCTAGATTCATGTATTATTAGTTGTGTCCATAGCAATTTGCTAATCAAGAAAGATGTAACCAAATGAGGTATTCAATGCTATGTATTTTGAATGATCTGCAATGCAATTCATGAGCAAATTGTTCTTAGATATTTCTATATTCTATACTATTTCTATTCTTTGCGCAATGAAGTGATGCACCTTAAGTATGTATTCTTCTATGTTGGGTTGGGATATCATGGATTTTAATATTCTTTTGCTCTCAATTACACTTGATGACCACAATGATCTTTTCTTCCATAGCATGAATCTATATGCAAATGTGTTCTCAAGGTCCACTGTCACGTCACACTACTCTTGTGGTGGTTGGGTGGCATTCATTGGTGAGCCAAGATAGGCTTGGACTCCAAAGGTTCATGGCTTATTTACTTCTTGCATGTTCCACCTTTCTATCATTTGATGGCACCTAAGGTTCAATTTTTCAAATTCAAGGGCTCAATGTCTCAAGATCCAAATACCTTCATTTGGAAATTCACAATGTCTTATGATATTAGTTTTCCCAATCAAAAAGATCAAGTCCATCAGGAAGTGGCATTTGAATCATGTATGTGGAAGAAGGCATAGGCATGGTTGTTAGAGGAGGAAGGGTAGCCTAGTTAAATTGTGAGAAATGTAGCATTTACAAAGTGGTTCCATCAAGATTGGACGCATACTACTTAGAAGCGGTTTGGTTGTAGAATTTGAAGCAAAAGGGTTATATTGCCCAATTTTGGGTGTTGTTGGGCAGAATCATCATTGTGGTTGATAAGCTAGTTACAGGGCAAATGCTTAATTTCATGTATGTTTGAGGCTCGAGCATAATATCAATAGAGCTTTTGCCACAGAAGATTTGGTGGTGCATGATTTGAGCCATGCTATGTAGTAAGCCGCCCTAGGTGTGGCTTTAAAAGAATAAGAAAAAATTTAAAGAGAGCCCATTAACAAAAGTTATGGTTTGGATGACTGTGATTTGAATTCAGATTCAAACTGTTAACCTCAGTTCATGATGGCAGAAAAATGAAGCAAAAAGTGGAAAAAGAACAAAAAAAGAGCAAAGACGCAGAGGTAGCCCCTAGAAGCTAAGTTGAGGAAAAAGTGTAATTTTAAATAGAAGGCGCCTCAAAAAACTCTAAAGACTCTCGAGTGCCAGGATCCCTCCTATGCCATTTGTAAAAGAATAGATGGGTGTAGGCTTAAGGCATGAGGCAAGAAAAGGGAAATAGGAAAGAGGACCTTGCCATAAAGGCCAGTCATGTAAAAAAGGATGGGCATCCATGGAAATTTAGGGTTTTGTATATAAAGTTGAAAAGTGAATGAGAAGTTAATTCTTGTGTGTGGCCAAAAGTGGTTCTCTTCTTCTTCTTCTTCTTCTTCTTCTTCTTCTTCTTGCTTGCTTGAGGTTGTGCTTGAGAGAGGGAGTGTGAGAGGGTGAGGGAGTGAGCACGTGGGAGTGAGGGATCAAGAGGGTGAAGCTCTTCACCATTCCTCCTTCTCTTCTTCTCTTTTCTCGTGCACGCATGGCTATGGTGGGATGGAACTTGAAGGAGGAGGCTTGAGGATGCTTGAGCTAGCATCTAGGATCGTGGAGCTACCGGTGTGTGCGAAGGAGGAGGCAACTCATTTCGGTATTGAGATAAGCTCACTACATTCGTGGGTTTGAAAGCGCACTGGCTAGGTGAGAGGTAGCCATTAGTGTTCCTAGAATGGGTATAAATTCTACTTGAATACCCAAACCACCTGGTCCCTATGTGACACATCCACCAAGCGATGCTCCAATCCACTACGTGGAAGAGCCAAATGAGGAAGAGCCTTATGTATACCCTTATGTCTTGCATGACGATGAGGGCAACGTAGTCCTTATGGACTATCGACTAGTACTGGTGATGGTGCTAGGTAGAGGGCGAGGTAGAGGCCTAGGAGGGTAGATCCAAGATCCAATCATGTATTGGACTTGCGGTCAACCAGGACACATCTCATCACACTATCCTAAAAGGGAGCAACAAAATAGAGACAAGGCTGACCTAAGGTGTCTTGAGTGTGGAATCACTCATCTCTTCATTGACTGACCAAAGCAAAAACCATCCTCGAATTCAGCTTATGTGCAATCCGTCCCACTGGGGCTGTTCGATGTTGAGAATCTTGATGGGAGGCTACACCTATCCCATTGCATGTCATGACCTGTGCACAAATGAAGTAGGCCGGCATATCACTGCTAGGTCCTAGCAATCTTGATGCAGCCTCGATAGGGAAGAAGAGCCATAGGCAAAGGAAGAAGATACCCGAAGCCCAAGTCACACTTAAAACTGAGAGTGCCACAACACTACCTACTAGAAAGAGAGTCGCTGATGCTGAGGCAGAGACATCAGCTCCAAATATGGCTGAAAAGGGAAGTGGTAAGGTAGGGGAGTACCCCAACCCAAAGCGCTAATTAGAGGCCATCGAGAAGGTGAAGGAGTGGGTAAAGGAATCTCACGAGCACCTAAAAGATGCAGAGCCCATCTCAAAGGACGAGATCAATGATCTCTCCAGTATCAACATGCCACTCTCACCCCCTTCATCAAAACCAACAGATGCGACTGTGCCAGAAGCAGTACCCCTTAGGCAAAGCCTTAACTCTGTGGGCTAGAAACCCAGTCAGGACCACTAGCCAAGACAATCCAGAATAGGAGAAAGTCGAGCAGCCAAAGACCTCCTTACCACTCTAGTGACCACCCCGGTGACGTTAAGCATGGGAGATTTTCTTAGCCAGCATCCGATCCTATGGTGGGACTTGAAGAAGTGGGTTGAAGGGCCACAAGAGCAAGCTGCTGTTGTAGGCCTACAAGAACATGATGCAGAGATGCAAATACCAAGATTGACGTTGCAGTCCATGCCTAAATCCTTGCACATTAATGCTTTTTGGAAAGGCACCGAGATGCACGCAGTCTTATTGGTCTTAGCCCTAGGTGACACAACAAAGAAAGGGATTGTAGACACAAGGGCAGGAGTTAGTGTACTGAGCCATGCAGTGCTCCATACTTAGAGGAACCCATCTGTCGAGACTACTAGGTTCAATGTCACATTAGCTAATAGAATGAAAGTGAAGCCATTTGGGGTGCTAAAAAACTGCTCGGTGAAAATTGATGGAGTCTGATTCTCAGTTGACTTTATAGTCATGAAGGGAGTGGACTATGATGTCTTATTGGGCCGACCCTAGATGCACAATTTCAGAGTGATTGAAGATTGGGGGAATGGTCTCACCTTCCTAGGCAATAGAATAGAAAAAACCATATTGGGGAATATGGGAATTTCCCATAAGTTTGGGACACATGATCAAAACTTTGGATTTGTCATAACTTGAACACTATAACTCCAAATCAATCGCTCTATAGCTCAATAGATTCAATTTTTCAAGAGCTTTCCAATGATAGGTCATATCATATAGTTTTGAGAAACTTATGGGCATGTTATCCGGGTGCCACCTTTTTAGTATTGAAAAAATGAGAATTGGGAGATTTCCAAACTCACTAATATTGTGTTAGAAGTTGTAAGGGTAGAAATGGACTCCTGGAATGTAACATGTCCACCTATTCCCTTCAGGACACGTCTTAGCACTCCATCGGAAAGGAGATCTAGACAGCTCCACCGGCACTCCCTCGGAATGTCACGGGGTTTGCGATCTAGGACTTTCCGCGTCTGCCACATAGCGGAAGTATTCTAGCCATTCCCACGTAGGACCGACCTAAATCAGGGTTTTCCCTAATGCTCATTTCTTAAACCGCAACTAGCGTCGAACTACTTTACGCAGAAATGCTAGGGCCGAAGTGGATTCACGCCGCACTTGGTTCAAGGAGAATCGAAAACAAGAGGGCAACAAAGCTCAACCTTTCTGTCATAAGGTATAGTCCCATTCTATTCCCCTAAAACAGCGTAAATCGGAATTATTATAACTTAAACTCTAGGTCAGCGCCCTTGCTGTTCGTGTCCTTCGAACAACCTTCTTACTGTCATTTATGATTGAGAAAAGTTCCCGGCCAACCGGGACCACCCATCCGTAGGACGGACCCATGGCCACATCCACCGCACTTTCCTCACGTTGTTTTAGTTGTCTAATTACCTACCACATTTAATTGGACATGAATCAAACAACTTCCTTAATTAGTCCGTTAGACACCGATTCCTTCAGTAATCATAGCACTTGACATATAAAAACAATGTCAAACAAGTTCCTTTTCAAGAGCTTCATCATATTTATCTTTGGAATACATTTATAAATTCCAGCCCGTAGGCTTATCCATAATCTGCCCGAAGGCTATCTAGCAATCCACAGGGATTACTAATCCAAGATTCTGTCCATAGACTAGTATGCGGGCCTCGAAATCCAATCTCGAGTCACGTTGGCCTCTTGTGCAGGGCTCGGAAGGCGAGGGATTTACGGCCAGAGCCCCCCTAGCACCCAAGCGTCCTCTTGCTCCAAGTAGCACTCAATTGGAGAGACATCTCGCGGCGGGTTTGGTCCACCTTTCCGACGCGGTTAACAACCCCCTTGGTTAGGGTCAGGCAGATAGTCGGGGGTAACTGTGGCTACCTCTCCCTTCAGGCCTTCAACCTGAAGCATTAGATATCCTTTCATCCTTTAATTCTTTGAGAAAACAAAGCAAACAGTGCTCTCTAAACTATTACAAGCACAATCATTTCCAGTGGTCGTTATTTTTGGCTAACTGCTAAGGAGTGAATCCTTCTCTCCGAATGCGTCCAGCATTCGATCCGGGATCAATTGCAACTTGGCAAGATTCCCAAGGGTTTGTTTGTTAACCCTTATATCCTTAGGTTAGGGACGTACCCTATTAACCCAACTTAGCCAATACCTTAAGTTCAATTAGCAGTAAATATGTTATTCCAATTTACTGATTGGTCTTTTGCTTCCAAGCAATTATCTAATCCCCTTATCTTGGTCACTTTTCCCAAGAAAGGTGCTATGTCAGGATGACTACTCATCCTCTTGCAAGATAAACTTGTGCAAGAATCTTCCAATCCTATTCCGAGGAATTTGGCCATTCCCTTGTGATCAAATCACAAAGTCATGCGACTCTGCAACTTGTTGCACAAGTGTCGCACTTAACCCATGGGACTATTTTACCCATCGAATGGCGTCTTCTAATCTCACGGAATCATAATTAGATAAGAAACAGGGTTAGGGTTTCTTTATATCCAATCCGTTCCTGATTGCACTAGGCCGACATTGTCGGTCCTAGGGTTCCAACTCAATCCGAGCTTCATCTATTTAGCGAGCGATCCTTAGGGTTGAAACCCCAGATTGTTTCTTGCAAATATGTCCTATTGTCCCTACATTCCGTGAATGTGGGCAGGTTTTTAGGGTATGAGAGTTTCAACTTGGCAATAAGTGTGACTAGGTCATGTCCTCAACGTGCTACCCTAGTTACCACTTTGGGATATTTTGCATCGATTTATTCATTCCTAAGTGAGTCCCCGCGGTTTAGGTGTTTTAGGGTAAACCAATTTACTTGTCTATTCTTAAATATATTTACGATACCATTCTCGTACTCACATGATTCATTGCCTACGTATGATTTGATTTACAAACCCTAACTTTTCTGGTTAAGATCAAAGCATATGTTAAGTTATGGCATAATTCCAATTGATCCTTCTATAACATGCAATCAAGATTCATGCTACTAAGCTTTAGGGTTTATGTTTGAACCATGCAGCCTTTTCTAACAACTACGCAGTTGAAACGAGATTTATGCCAATTGCCTAGAGTTTAATCTTCTTCATGCAGCCCTAGAGTCATTTCCATGCCTAGCAATTTCCTACGGTTGTTAGCAACCTTCTTTAAAGAATCATTTCGAAGAAAAGATGTCCAATAATGTGACATGCGATTTATTCCTTCCATGCATAATCGAAGTGCACTATCATAATTTCGACTTGTAAAGATGGGCATTAGTTAATCTAAATTCGTTACTTTGCAATGCATAAAAACCACTTGCTAGGAATGCATAGAGATCTTATGCTCTTTTTTTTTTCATTCGTTTAATACAAATGACCGATTCTTTGATCGTAAGTTAATTCCTTTAATTTAGCCAAAGTATTTCAATCGAAAAAGTGCATCCTAATTCCATAAACGATCCATGCACAATTGAAATATTACGACGTTAACCAAAATTAGGAAGAAAACCTGGACTTGTGGTGAAATGTCTGCATGAATGCTAGGAGATGATCCTCCTACGGTTGCGCCTTGTGCCTTTTTAGGAGCCATCGCGTATTCGACCTTCTTGCCTTGGCCGCAGACTTATGATCTTGGCCCATCTCCTTTGCACGCAAAACTCCCTTTGAGATTCGGCTTCCTTGACCGATTTTACCGTCTTTCGGAATCGGGCTTTAGAAGGCCTTGAAATGGGAAAGGGTTTAAAAACCGGCTAATATGGCGTTTGGGGATTGTAAGAAAAAGGGAACTTTAGAAATTCTGGATATATAAGCTTTCACAAAAAGGGATACAATGGTTTTTAAAGGCTTGAGTAGGAATGATTTTTTTTAAAAAAGGAAACCGGGGTTGTGAAAAGGCTTTGTGGAATTGCTAGGGAAAGGCCTTTTAAATCCGGCTAGTATGGCTTATGGGGGGCTTATGGGGGATGTAAGGGGGAAAAGTATAATTCCCAGGAATATAAGAGACCGCTTGAGAAGGGCAATAGGAAGGGTTTTTAAGAGCCCGCAAGTACATATGAGTTTGAGCGGGGATTTCCCATGGGAAGGGTCTTTAAAACCCAGCCTAAGGTGGGTTTTGGGGGGCAAGGGAGCTTAAATTCCACGGGATAAAATATTGACTTGTGTGGGAAGGATTCCAATGAAAAGGCCTAAATTCTCGAGGGAAAAAGGCAAGGGAAAAGCTGAATTTCCCAAGTTAAAATCCCCTTGTGTAAAAACGCAAGGGAAAGGGCCTTAAGGAGGCCCCCCTTAGAAGCTTCCAAGAAGCTTCTTGGAAGCTTCTGAGCTTGTATATGTGGCATGGAGAGGTTGGTAAATTACTGTCAGTCTGGATGACGATGACAGTGATGACCTCAGACGGAGTTGGCGGCAGCACTCGGCGACGATGCTCCTCTCTAGCTTGCAGCAATCTAGCTCAGCTCCTTCTCTCCTCTCTCGGCTAGCAGCGTCTGTCCCTTAGCTCCCTTTCTCCTCCCCAGCCCACAGCCTTACGCTCCCCTCAAAGCAAGGCACAGAGCAGCATGGCTCAACTCTCTCCTTCACACGGCCTGGCAGCGTCGATCCTCCTCCCTCCATGACGGCCTACGGCAGCCTCACGACACTTCCTGCTTCTCCATGACACTTCATGTTTCTCCACGACTCCTTCACGACTCCCTAATTGATGGCGGCTGCTGAAGCAGAATTGCTTCTCTCTCTCACACGGCTTCCTCCTCTTTACCCCAGAGAGGGGGGGTATTTATAGGAGGGGGAGTAAGGCCTCCCTCCCCACATGGTGGCCGCATGTAGTCTCTCCCCTCCACCTCCCTCATTCCATTACAGTCGATCACCTTCCCTCAGCCATGCTTCGGCTAGGGGAAGGTAACAAAAAATTGCCATAAATATTTTCATCCTTATCCTCTTGACCTCCTCCCAAGAGGAGGTTCATACGAGGATATTCAGTTTCTGTTTCTTTGGTCTGTTTTATGCCAATAGAGATTGTACAATTGCACCGTCCGTTTATTCAATGCCAGCATTCCCTTGCATGAGTATCACACGGGTTAGAAATATTTTCAACGAAAATATTACATTCTCTCCCCCTTGGAGGAATCGAGATGTCCTCATCTCGAGATAAACTAGGGATGTTGATGGTTGAGAGTGCTTTCATCTATCCAAGTGGCATCCTCCTCAGGATAATCTTTCCACTGGACGAGGCATTCTCTCAAGGTTCCGGATCTCAGTTGTCTCTCCCTAACATCTAAGATCTTGTCAGGCCGTAGTTCAACGACTCCTTGACTAGGCATTACAACTTGTTGGTCATCAAGTAAATGGCTAGGATTAGGTACATACTTCTTCAATATGCTGATATGGAATATATTATGAATTTTTAGGTTCTTGGGGAGTTGCAGTCTATAAGCATTAGGTCCTAGGCACTTAAGGATCTTGTATGGTCCACAATACCTTGGACTTAGCTTCTTGCAATCTCCTAAGGATAGGGGACTCTTCGTTGGGCCTACGCGAATGAAGACCATGTCTCCTTCCTCGAAGATTCTATCTTGATGCTTCAAATCCGTGTATGCCTTCTGTCTATCCTTGGCAGATTGGATGTCCTGTCTTACTGACTTTATTTGGTCATCCATCTCTTCCAACATCTGCCTTGAAGCTTCAATCCTCAAGGTTGGATCTGAAAAGTTTAGGGGACTTCGACAGTCATGACCATACAATGCTTGGAAAGGGGTCATCTGAATGCTTTGTTGGTAAGCAGCATTGTAGGAAAATTCCACCAAAGGCAAGTATTGAATCCACCTTTTTGGCTCACGACAGCAGTGTGCCCTTAGCATATCTTCGATGACTTGATTTACTCGCTCCGTTTGGCCATCAGTTTGGGGATGGTAAGCTGTACTAACAGAGTTGAGTCCCAATGGCTTCAAAGATAGCTCTTCAGAAGTGTGATGTGAAGAAAGAATCATGATCACTAATGATTCTTCTGGGTAGCGCATGTAGCTTGAATATCTCCTTGATAAACAGCCTTGCAATGTCTGAGGCGTTATAGCTTGTCTTTACCGGAATAAGATGTGCAACCTTAGTAAGCATGTCAACCACAACCATGATGGAGTTGTATCCTCCTTGAACTTGGGGTAGGCCAATGACAAAGTCCATACTGATGAATTCCCATTTCATTTGGGAAATGTCAAGTGGTTGCAATTTCCCTGGCATCTTGAAATGTTCGGCTATGATACGTTGACAAGACAAACACTTAGTGACATATTTGAGAACGTCACCTTTAAGCCTCTCCCAATAGTAGCTCTTCCTAACTGCATTGAGAGTCTTGGCATAGCTAGGATGTCCTGAGAAAGGGGAATCATGAGCTTCCCACAATATCTTCTGCTTAAGTGACTGGCTTGCCGGTATACATAATCTCGTTCTATAGTAAACAAGTCCACTATTGATAGAGAATTCATGATACTAAGCCTGTAGCTTTTGATACTGGTCCTTGATAGGGATCTCCCTTAGCATCTTTTGATAGGATGGATCATGGCATGCTTCCTCTCTAGCTAGCTCAAGTATTGGGTTGTTTGGCATGGACACCTTTATTGCTAGAGATCTAGCTATTGATGGGTTTTGCAAGATTAGAGAATTAAGGAATGCCTTGCGACTGAGTGCATCGACAACTACATTCTCCTTTCCGGGTTGATATTTGATTTCAAAATCATACTCCTCCAGCACTTCAATCCATCGACGTTGCCTCATGTTGAGCTCGTTCTGGGTAAAGATCCACTTGAGACTCTTATGATCAGTCACTAGAGTAAACTTGTTATCCAACAGGTAGTGTCTCCAAAGCTTTAGGGCATGGATGATAGCTAACAGTTCTAGATTGTGGATAGCATAATTCTTCTCATGGCTCTTCAGTTTCCTTGAAGAGTATGCTACGGGATGACCTTCCTGCATGAGCACACATCCTAAGGCAAGTGTGCTAGCATCAGTTACAACTTCAAACTCCATACTGAGGTCTGGAAGTTTTAGCATATAGGTGCCCCTTGATTCTTATCTAATAGCAACCAGACCTGAGATCAATCTTGGAGAAGATCTTCGCACCCTGAAGACGATCAAGAAGCTCATCTATTCTAGTAATAGGGTACTTGTTCTTGACAGTTGATTGATTCAACCCTCTGTAATCAATACACAGTCGAAGCGTTCCATCTTTCTTTTTCTGGAATAGTACTAGAGCTCCCCATGGTGGACTGCTAGGATGGATGTAGCCCTGATCTAGCAATTTCTTGAGTTGTTCCTTCAGCTCAATTGTTTCCAGTATGGACATTCTATAGGGTCTCTTTGCAATTGGAGCAACTCCTGGTACTAGCTTGATCTTATGATCCACTTCTCTTTGGGGCGGGAGTTCTGTCAACTCTTCAGGAAATACATCTGCGTATTCCTTTAGCCATGAAGGTCCCTCACTAGATTCCTGCTTCTGATCTAACTTATTGAGCTTAATCAAATAGACAAATAGTCCATTTCTGACTCCCTTTATAATCCGAGATGCTTTGGCCAATTGTATTTTTGGCTTTCCAGCCTCACCTTGAGTTGTGACTAAATCCCCTTCAGAGTTCCAAAAGGAAATTTGGCCCTTTCCAGAATGAATGTGGGCATCATTAGGTTTAAGCCAATCCATTCCGAGTAGACCATCATGGATAAGTTCATGACTCTGAATTTGACCGAAGTCGTCTTTCCTCCCAGAAAGAATTCCACCTTAGTAGTTTGCCTAGTACAAGTGACCTCATGACCATTTGCTAATTCCACAAGCAAGGTAGGTGCTTCTACTGTGGCTACTCCTAATCTTCTTGCACAAGCTGGTGAGATAAAGAAATGTGTACTGCCACAATCAATCAAGGTCTTGAAACCTTTACCTTGATAGTCCGACAGTGTCTGAATCACCGAGAACTGGCGATTCGGGCCTTTCTTGTGAAGAGTGGCATGGACTATCGCCCTTTCATACTCTGCTTCCATGGTCGGATCTTCTTCTTCGCACATTTCCCTGTTGGCAACACAGGCGGTTCTTCCTCTGCCTCAGGTAACGGCTCCTTGGCCACGGCCCGTTCCTTGGAAAGGCGCTTGGTGATGTCCTCCTCCAAGCTTGGGACATTGCCTCTTGAAATTTCCTGGCTCATTGCAGTGGAAACAAGGGAAGTTCCGGCCATTGCTTTGGGTAGGGACAAAGCTGTTGGCATTATTAGTCCTTGCTTTCTTTCTTTGTCCCCGATTCTGACCTTGAACTCTCTTCATTTGAGGCCTAAATGCTCCTCGGTTCGGATCATTAGAAGACCAAGTTTTGTTACCTCTTAGTCAAGCCTGCACCTCTTGAGGCGCAGCTCGAATGAGTGCGTCCTGAAGATATGATGGGCGCATAGATTCGAGACGGGTATTCACTGGTGGGTTTAAACCAGCACAAAATTTTGACACATGTTGTGTCATGTCCATCTATGGTGCATACTTAAGAAGTGAGACAAATTTAGAGTAGTATGCATCAAGAGTGAGTCCCAACTGTTTCAGCTCGTAGAACTCATTCATTTTCTGTGTGCGATATGCAGGTGGTAGGCATCTTCCCTGCACGGCTTTCTTCAGCTTCTCCCAGGTAACAGATCCTTCTGCGATCCCTTGATCTCTGCACCATTGCTTCCACCAAAGCATGGCTTCGCTAGTGAGCTTCAGCTTGGCGAGCATAGCCTGGTTGGTGAGTGCAGTACCGGCTACTTCAAAGTACTCCTCCATGGATTCAATCCAAATTTCAACATCCGCTTGGACAGTTCTGCCTTTCCTCTCAAATTCAGGCGGCTTAATCTGCTTGAGAAGAAACTTCTTCTCCTGGATTACAGTAGTACTTGATGTAGGAGGCGAACTGGAAATCTGTACCTGGCGTTGTGCCTGGATAAAGGTTTCTTAACGTTATTACTTGTTAATCGTTATGATTTATATTTCATCTCCATTTTAGCTATCAACCAAGCAATCTAGCCATTTAACTTTTTATCAATTCTCATAGACAGAAATAGACATTGATAAAAAGAAGTCTTATTCCATTTATATGGGTCTAGCCCTTCGGAGTACAACATTTCCTGATATGATAGAACAACTGTTACATTTAATTTGGGGAGAATAATGTTGTATTACATTTATCTATGGGAACTGGATAATAGTATGGTTTCGGGTCATGGATCTTCAAGAATCGGTAAGTCATTGGAAGATCAGGGTATCCTTTCCTTTGGAACCCATTCTTCTCATAGCGCCCCACCACCTTGATCTTGTCGGCGGGGATTACACGGGTCACTTCCTCATATACATATGAGTTTAGATCAACCCTCCGACCTCGAATATGTAAAGTTGAGTTTACGTGAGCCTCCACAAAAATGAACAACTTCACAATATTTAGGTCTTCCAACCACTTGATCCTCTTTAGGTTGGTTTGAAGATATGCAAATCGGTGGGCAGCTATATAGTAGATTCCTGAGGCACCTGTCCATCTTTGTTCCACATACAAAGGCAATGGATTATAAATAAGTTCTAGGATGTTCATCATCTTGACCCTTTGTCGATAATCCGGGGAATGCATCGTAGTCATAAACATGACTTGGAACACTAAGAACTTGTTCCATGCTTCATAATTCTGCAAGACAGCATCTAAGGTAAGGAAATGTTTGGAACAGCAACATTTGCTTTACTTCTTCTTATTAAGATTTCTTAAAAACAAATCCTTTGTTGGTTCGCTCTGATACCAACTATAACGTGTCCACCTATTCCCTTCAGGACACGTCTTAGCACTCCATCGGAAAGGAGATCTAGAAAGCTCCACCCGACACTCCCTCGAAATGTCACGGGGTTTGCGATCTAGGACTTTCCGTGTTTGCCATGTAGCAGAAGTATTGTGGCCGTTCCCACTTAGAACTGACATGAATCAGGGTTTTTCCTAAAGGTCATTTCCTAAACGGCAACTAGCGTTGAACCCGTGAATCTCGGGCGAACTACTTTACGCAGAAATGCCAAGGCTGAAGCGATTTACGCTGCACTTGGTTCAAGGAGAATCGAAAATGAGAGGGACGCAAAGCTCAACCTTTCTTCCATAAGGCATAGTCCCATTCCGTTCCCCTAAAATAGTGTAAATTGAAATTATTATAACTTAAACTCTAGGTTAGCGCCCTTGCTGTTCGTGTCCTTAGAACGATCTTGTTACTATTATTTATGATTGAGAAAAGTTCTCGGTCAACCGAGGCCACCCATTCGTAGGACGGACCCATGGCCACATCCACCGCATTTTGCTCAAGTTGTTTTAGTTGTCTAATTACCTATCACATTTAATTGGACATGAATCAAACAGCTTCTTTAACTAGTCCATTAGGCACTGGTTCCTTCACGTAATCATAGCACTTGACATAGAAAAACAATGTCAAACAAGTTTCTTTTCAATAGCTTTATCATATTTATCTTTGGAATACATTTATAAAGTCCAGCCCATAGGTTTATCCATAATCCGCCCAAAGGCTATCCAGCAATCCACATGGATTACTAGTCCAAGATTTCGCCCATAGACTAGTATGCGGGCCTCGAGATCCAATCCCGAGTCACATTGGCCTCTTGTGCAGGGCCCGGAAGGCGAGGGATTTATGGCCAGAGCCCCCGAAAAGAGGAACAACATCACAGAGAAATGGAAACCATGATCGAAAAGCTGAGTCTTGAAAGAGAGGAGCAGGAGAGAATGAGCAGGGCATTGGAAGACTAGGAGTAGAGACTCATGGTCCTAGTACAAAGATAAGGAGAAGGTATGGAGGAAATGAAAAATAGAGCCGAAGAGTGGGAATGCCAAAATGAATGAAGAGTGAAGACATTGGTGCATCGCTTGGCTCTCGTGAAAAAAGAGAAAGTCCTAGCAGAAAGCAGAGTAGAGGCAACCCAAGTGGGTTTCAATACCCAACAACAAATCTTCCTAAATACCCTGATGGATGCCACTAATGCAGAGTAAGGGGAGTCCTTGGAGGCAGTAAAGAAGAAGCTGAGCATAGCACGCAAAGATCTGTGAGTAGGGCTACACATGCCCCTGACTGGCCAAAGACCAAGCCACTTTTAACCCGGATGTCAAGCCAACTCCTAGGATTTGTTGCACTGAATAGGTGATATTGATAACTAATTTCTATGATTTGTACTAGCCTTCCTCAATAGTTACGACACTCGTTTGTGGTAGTCCAACTATAGATATCTAAACTCCAGTAAACATACTTAATCTCACACTTCGTTTCTTTTCAACCTTTTTCAGCTAGGTCTTTATATTGGGCACTAAAACGCTAACCTAGGATAACTACAGTTTCCCTCCATCTTTCAGGAGTGGCTCCTTATAAATTTTTCCTACCATACTAGTGGCGATTTATCGAGGAAGCTTTGATGTTTGACTTTAAGAAGTTTGTTTCATGGTGTAGATCCCTTGGATCTATTTGAATACCCCCATTTAAATTTCCTTTTATATTTCTCTTCTCCAACTGATTAAAATTAATTCATTTTATTTATTAAATAATAGCAAACATTCAAATCAAAGCATCTAACGTTCTAAAAACCCATAAACTTTAATCCCTTGATAAACGTTTCTCCACTCCGTACTGCAATTTCGTCGTTTGCTTTTTAGTATTTAAATACTTAATTCATTTTGCAAGTATGATGTCCTTTCCTTCTTTCTCTTCACTAAATATCAATCAAGATAAAAACAGGTTCTCTCTCTCTCTACTCTAGCGATAAACACATACATAATTCATTTTAAATCCCCATATTTCCGTTTAATTTATCAGTTAGTCCTAGTGGCCCTCCACTCTTAATCACAATCATCAGATGACTTCTTTTTAATATAAACAAAATGTAGATCTTAAATATGGGTGCTAAGGCTTTCCCTCATGCCATCAAATAATTATTTTATTATGTTTCTGATATTTGTAAATTAAATTTAAGGTTATAATTTTCTTATCATCAGCAAACATCATAAAATACTATTGCATCTCTCATTTTTCACCCATCCCTGTGTTATTGAATAGTACACCACATATCGTTTTATTTACTTAAAATAAAAACACCATGTTCATGTAAATGTTCTTTCAGTAAAATATAATTAAACTGATGTTTCTTTTCATCTTAAAGCTTACAAAAATTCATCAGAAACAGCTTTTCATGTAAAGATCCATATTTTTATTTATAGAGAACATTTTTTATTTAAATGTAAACTGCTATTTTGCTTTAAAAATAACTATTTTTGAATTTTTAAATATATATAAACCATCTTTAAAAATTCTGATAAAACTTCAGTAAATATTTTGAGTCATAACCTTTATAGGAAAAATATCACAACTTATAAATTTTCAATCAGCCATTTTATAAAAATTTATTTATGTAATTTTTAAGTCATTTTAAAGAATCTTTAATAGTTTTTTTTATTTTTAAAATAAAAATAGGACCTACATAAATTCTAAAAACTATCTAGAGTTGAAACTGGGATTTAAAGGTATTTTATAAAAATTCCAAACTAAAGAAAATTTTATGTAAAATTATTTTTTTAATGTTAAACAAGTTAAGGCACTTACGTAAAGTACGAGATTCGTAATTGCGTCTTTGGGAGCCGTGTCCTTTGTAGTCCAGCCAAGGAGAGTCTATCCAATCGTTCCCAATGGTGAGCTCATCATTTTGCCTCTCCCAAGAGATCAATTGGCCAATTGCATTGTTGCCATGGAAAAACCACTTGTAACTCTTTTAAAACTTAATCTTGATTAAGTCCAAACATACGAGCTTAGCTTCCATGGTTTTATGTTGATGACTAAGAGAGAATAGAAGAGAAAAAACTCCAAAATGGAGATAGAAGGAGAAGACATGGTAATGGCTATGGAATAGGCATGGGCTTCAATTCTCCCTTCTTGCTCTCTCCAACTTCAATTGTTTCTTCAAATCCTCTTGCTTGGATGGCTTGAATTGATGGCACTTCCTTCAGGATGATAGTGTCCCCTTCTTGATGATGGTGCCCTTCTCCCACTTTAGTTTGCTCTCTCTCCCTCTTTATAGGATGGTACCCCCTCCTCTCTTTCTCATGACTCTTCAACTTCCACTAACTCCTCCCCTTCCTCTTCTCTAATTGGCTTTTGGACTTCCTCTCCCTTTCCTCTTCCTCTTCAAGTTAGTCTTTTCCCATTCTCCCTCTCTTCATCTCCCACTATGATGTGCCCCCTAGGATGAGGGCGCCCTCTCCTTGGTCATAACCTCTTCAAATCCACATGCAACATTTTTTTTTTAGTTATGGTTTTTTTAAAACTCATTTCCTAACCTTTAGAACCATAACACATAGAAGAACACCCCCCCTTCTCTTTCAACTAGCATCCTCTCTTACATAATATTTTTTTGTTAAGCTAAAATGTTAGCTACTTTTCCGCCTTCATTATGCAACTACCCTCTCTTGCATTTTTGCCTATGAGGTTGCCATTATCAAAATGTTTCCCCTCCTTTGCTCATATTAACTCAAATACTCATGGTTCCACTAATAAAAAATAATCCCTTCTGATTAGATAAAACTATCGAATTCTATTTGGTATTTTCCTAAGTCCACCCTCTAGCACAAAAATCCTTTGAACTAGGATTTTCCACTTGTCAGACTACAGAGACACGTCCTCCAAAGACGAAATTACGATCGCATCTGCATTAAATTAATGTGAAAATTTGGTAACAATGTGTCAATTTTATAGAATATTGCTAAAAAGTTTTGCAATGCTAGGCATTGTTTCAAGGTGTTGTCAGCCCCCCAACCCATTGCAATTGGGCGGAGCCTTGATGAACAACGTAGGTACTTGTTGTTGGCGGGCCTAACCCCCCAAGAGATTGATGCTCTCGGGTTTGTAGAGGAGGTACAATAGGAAGAGTGCTTAGGAATTGAACCTGAACTACAAATTGACCTAGGTGGATTTAAAGAAGAAGTGATCCCACAACCCCTTCATCCCATTATAAAGGGCAGGGGCAGCCCAGCAGATGCATCTGCGGAAAGAAAAACCACCCTAAGAGAGAAGAGAAGGAAAATGTTAGAAGAAGCCAGACAAAGATTGAGGGCTAACCCTATGGCATATCTGTCTATACCCCTTCCACCATGCCCAAATGACCTGCTGGCCAGTTTCCATGCGGAGCTCATAGTTTGGGAGAGACAAGAAAAAGAGAAACAACCCTTCAACTTTAGCTTCCTCATCCTCAATGCCTTGCGCAGAGTCTTTCCCCCTAAAATAGTAGATGAGGTGATTGGCATCGAAAGCCAAAAATGGCTGGAATAAAGAGAGAAGAATTCCACCCTTTGGGGCACCGAGGATGCAGAGTATTGGAAAAATAAGGTTTTTTAAGTGCCTCGGTCCATGCCTAAATACGAGTGCTAGCCACAATGGCAGAGACGCATCTGCGATGACAATTTGTTTGCATGAATGGCTTTTTGTAATACCCTCCCTTCTAAGATAAACAACCCCTCTTACATGGCGTATCCTCATAGGGTAGAAGTAGACTTTGATGCAAACACCCATGGCCGTTACGACTTCCCCGTCATATATAACCCCTATACTACCACCTTAGCCAAAGCCCTCGCCTTCACCTCTGACAGCCTAGATGCTACCATGAATCGCTTTACTGCTAACTTCTCTTCCTGTCCAGATCTCACCTTCATTACCACATGCAACTATCTTAGGCTATTAAAAATGTGGCCTCCCCCCACTCTTTTTTAACCGTAAAGGCATTGATAGATGCACGACGACCCGCCTAATGATGCGAGCCAACCTTCTACCTTAATTTTGCCTCGCTATTCTTGAAGACATGAGTGAGAGTCGGTTCAGCCGCTCTACAACCACCCATTCCTCTCCACCACCCCTTTCCAAGTCTGATTGAACCTTAAGGGTTTCATGCAGAGCTGGAAATTTTTGAGTCACTCCAATAAATCCCCTCCACCACCACCTTCCGATGACGAGAACTAGCAATTAGCTACTTCTCGAATCATGTACCTCAGTAAGGCCCAAAAAAAAAGGCACCCGTGACATGTCCAAACACAAGTCGTAGCATATAGCTCACAGTCACTACACCTAGGGGTCCTCAAGCTAGGCACGTTTGGTGGCCTCGGTTGATCGGCCCCATTCCTAACCCCCTAGCCATTTTTTCCTCCCTGCTTCACACTTACGAAACCCCAAGGGCAGGACACACCTAAGGCGATAACATTCGCCTATGGTTAGACCTACCAACCTAAGCTACACACACCGCACCTCCCTTTGTACAAATAGGGTCCTCAAGTGTGAAACATCACCCAGGCTTACCTAGGGTTAGACCCAACTCCTTGTTCCACCAAGATGAGCACTGAGCACCGCACGATGAGGTAGACAATCCCCTTAGGCCAAGCACTTTCTCCTTCCAGGTACAACAAGATGCTGCAAACCACCAACTTTTGAGGCCCCCGTCATCCACTCGATGCACCTTAGGTTCTCCATCCAACTCATTACCAAAGCTTCCCACTCAAATGAGTCCACCAACCCTGGCCTAGACCCCACCCTTCCACAACAAAGACCTCAAAGTGCCATGGGATTGGCACCTGTCTCGATGGGAGGTAAATGTTAGCCTCAATTCAGGATGGCAGAAAAATGAAGCAAAAAGTGAAAAAATAACAGAAGCCCCTAAAAGCTAAGCTGAGGCACAAGCGTATTTTTAAATAGAAGGTGCTTCAAAAAACTCTAAAA
This sequence comes from Lygodium microphyllum, assembly GCF_053477565.2. Taxonomy (NCBI): domain Eukaryota; kingdom Viridiplantae; phylum Streptophyta; class Polypodiopsida; order Schizaeales; family Lygodiaceae; genus Lygodium; species Lygodium microphyllum. The sequence goes on along the minus strand of NC_141156.1, from coordinate 54,844,180 downwards.
ACTCTTGTAAAAGAGCACAAGGCTCCTCCTGTGCCATTTGTAAAAGAATAGACATGTGTAGGCTTAAGGCATGAGGTAAGAAAAGGGAAATAGGAAAAAGGACCTTGCCACAAAGGCCAGTCATGTAAAAAAGGATGGGCGCCCACGGAATTTTAGGGTTTTGTATATAAAGTTGAACAGTGAGACTGAGAAGCTCATTCTTGTGTGTGGCCAAAAGTGGTTCTCTTCTTCTTCTTCTTCTTCTACTTCTTGCTTGCTTGAGCTTGTGATTGAGAGAGGGAGTGTGAGAGGGTGAGGGAGTGAACACGTGGGAGTGAAGGATCAAGAGGGTGAAGCTCTTCTCCATTCCTCCTTCTCTTCTTTTCTTCTCTTCTCTTTTCTCATGCACGCACGGCTATGGTGGATGGAGCTTGAAGGAGGAGGCCATCGGTGTGTGCGAAGGAGGAGGCAACGCATTTTGGTATCGAGGTAAGCTCACTATATTCGTGGGTTTGGAGGCACATCGGCTAGGTGAGAGATAGCCATTAGAGCTCTCTTGGAATGCTTGAAACAATAAGCGGTCAGTGGGTCTTGTTGGTTGAGCGAGGGCTCCCACACAAACTCTAATAGGGATACTAGCAGTAATGAGGAGGACTCTGAGGAGGATGAAGGAAAGAAGCTGAAAAAGTCTTAGAAGAAGGACAAGGGCCGCAAATCCTTTAAGGGTACTTGCAAATCTGCAACAAAAATCATTTGACGTACCAAATGTAATAATTGGGTCACTTGATGGTGGTTGATTATGGCCTAAATAAACATTTGTGCAAGATTTGAAAAATTTATAACCATACTATAAAGGTCTATCGATACAATTTGCATAGTTTGATGGCATGCACAAGGGCTAAAAAGGCAGCAGAGGAAATCCTCCTTCCAAGTGGAGTACTCAAGGACTACCACTAGTGGTAGCATCATATACTTAGCAAGATTATCCATCCCTTGGAATGGGTCATGGATGACAAGGAAGGGGTCAAGGTGGCTTGGATGGTGTGTCCCACCCCTTTAGAAGACTATGCTTCTTTTGTATATGGAAGAAGGACACTAGTGGGTGGAATGACCCAATGCCCAAGCTTATAATGCTTAAATGAAAAAAGGGTACGATAAAGAATCCATGAATTCCATGAGCACAGTGGAAGTTGAAGAAATTTTGGAGCCCACAATGCATGTATAACCCACTCCAGCAAAACAACTTAAAGCAACACAAGACAAACTTGTAGGTCCTTTCTAGATCAAATAGGAGGAACTATTTCATTAAGTTGTGGGATGGTTCCCAATAGAGAACACTAGGACAAGCAAACTTGGGAAATTTTCCAATTAGCCATAGTTCGAAACCAATCTCATGTTCGTCACGTGCAAACTTGGAGTGTTTTCCATTCTCAATAACAATTCCTTCAGGTCATTGGTTGAATTAGGTTTCAATATTTAAAGATCACCTTTTAAGCATGATTAAACTAGATTTCTCTATGCAGGCTAGTACAAGAGATAGCAGTTATGATTTAGAAGGTAAACGGGAGCTAGTCTCCCTAGGTGGTTTGTTTGATCTCACCATTTTGGTAATAATGCAAAGACTAGGTCATTAATGATATCCTCCTAGATAGTGGATCAGGAGTGAATGTCATCACTATTGTGACCTATAAAGATTTTGAGCTAATGGACTCAGAGCGAGTACCATTTCTGGTATGTATGGCTAATCAGGTAGAGAATGCGGCCACTCGAAATCCTTTGTTCCATGATTATCAAAGTGGCTAGCTTTCCCCTCTTAATTTCTTTAGTACTTCTTAACATGGGGTAGGAAGGATAAGATTATTACCTCCTATTAGGTTGCCCTTGGTTGCAACAAACTTGGGTTGGGATCAAGATTAGCTAACCATCTGCCATGGTTATCATAAGGTACCCTTTTCATTAAACAAAATTTTTCCCTCCCTATTAGAATTTTGGCGAGTGGGGTGGCCGATACGGTCAATATGGTGGACGGATTGGATAATGAAGGAGGTATCTTTCTTGGCAACAAATGCAAAGTTGGAATCTTTCTATCTTATGGATGTTTTGCATATTAGTTAGCATTACATTAGTTCATTGTTGTTGTCACATCTCCTTTCAGAGGATGTTTCGAAGGTTGAAGATGCAGCATTAGGGCAAACTAGTGGAATTAACTATCTCAGATTCTAAGGAGGAAGAAGTAGAAGCTTTAACTATTGCAAATTTGGATGTGGTGAAAGTGCTATAACAAGAGCAAGAATTTGAGACCCGGTTGTAAAAGGTGACAATGGTCACTGAAAATGAACCGAATACAGTCTATCTAGGTCCAAATGACATTAAGCATGTTAAAATCAGTGCTCACTTGGCTTTGGAGTTTCGAGAGAAATTGATCACCTTGTCAAAGGAATTTAAAGATGTTTTTAATGGGATTATTTAGGTATGAAGGGCTTAGATCCTTGTCTTTATCAACACCAAATTCTAGCCAAATGAGATATAGTCAATTCGAATGCAAATATATAAATTGAACCCACATATGGCAAAGGTTGTAAAATAGGAGCATGATAGATTTCTCCATATGTAGGGTTCATCACCTTGGTTGACTGAGTAGAATGGATTAGTATAACTAGATCCAACTCTCTCCAAAAAATCAATCAAAGATAGCTTTTATTATAGCCTTGGGAGTGTCTGTTTGCACAATCATGTGGTTTGGTGATCTAGTCTTAGCAATGCTTTGGCTTTCTTTCAATGTGACATGAAGGAATTATTTGGGCTTTACTTAATGGATTTCATGCAATGTTCTTGGATGACTTCAATAAATTTGAGATGGTGCTCTTACATCTTCACCATCTTTGGCTATGTCTTACACAATGTTGGAAAGTCAACTCAATCTCAACCCTATGAAAAGTGTGTTTGCTTTGCTATGAAGGGAGGCATGCTCTTATGATAAATCATTTCAAGAGATGAAATCATTGTCAACTCATAGAAGATTATAGTGGTAATACAAGTGAAAGTTCCACTTTCCATTAGTTATTCTATCGTTCCTTGGATAGGTATGCTGTCATGGGCAACATCTATAGATTTTGGCCCATGTAGCCATTCCTTTGAATAACTTGGCCCATGTTTCAAAATTAGCCTTCCAAAGGGATGAACTCACTGATTTTGCATTCCAAGAGCTTTGGTTGATGCTATCAAAAGCTCCAATTTTAATTCCCCCAAACTAGAAAAAGGAATTGGATGTCTTTGTGGATGCTCAAGATTGTGCCATTAGAAGTGTATTGATGGAGGAGGATCCAAAGAATGATTCTAGTCTATTTATATACTAGCCAGTGGTTATCAATTGCCAAAAAAAATTATTTTGTTATAGAATGTAAATTTCTAGGGATGATTTATTATGTCAAGAAGTTCTAACATTTTTTTTGGACCATCGCTTTGTCTTTCATGTGGATCATTCAACCTTGGTTTTTTTTTTCAAGTAGTAGAATGTTACCGATCACTTGGTACGATGGATTCTTTTGCTTCAAGAGTTTGAGTTTTAGGTTATTTGCTAATGGCCTAGTGTTCAATGTGTGGTAGGTGTGGATGATGATATTCCTAATGCTCAACTCTTTGTGACATTAGTAACCAAGAATCTGATAAGTGGGGCTACTGATCCTTCATGGCGTTAGTATGAGAAAATTATTATCTTTTTAACCACAACCAAAGTCCTAAATCACCTATTGATGGATTAACAGAAGCATATGGTACTCCATAGTTGGAAAGTTGAATGTATCTTAGGTTAGCTTTAGAATCAAACTTTGTCCAACATGCTTCAAGGGGTGGTGCTGCCAATGGAAAAGGAAGCCCTCATGGATGAAGCTCATCAAGGAGTCTCTAGTGGCCAGTTTTTGGTAGATGTGACCATTAGAAGAATTCAACAAGTGGGATTGTAGTGGGCTATGATGCATGATGATGTGTGGAAATAGATTTGCAAGTGTGGCTTATGTTAGCGGCGGGGTTGATGTAGCCTTTGGCCTAAGATTGGCTACCATTCCACTCCATTCTTCCATTGGAGCTATTGCAAAAGTGGGACCTTGATTTTGTCAATCCAATCTAGTTGATGATAGTATACACTAAGAATAGGTATATTTTGACAGTCAAACTGATTATTGTATGAAGTGGGTGGAGGCATGTGCTTTAAAGGATAATTTTTCCATGATTTCTTTTGTCTCCTATCTTCTTAAGGATATTTTGACTCAATATGGCTATCTGGTTGAGCTAGTCAGTGTCCACGAAAGTCATTTTATTAATAAGGTGATCAATTGTCCAATGACCTTATTTCAAGTGATCCACAAAAAAATCCTCCCCTTACTATCCTTTGTGATAACCATATACCCTAGGGAGTCTTGATTATCTCTATGCTAAGAAAATAGTGTAGCTCTCCCAAATCCTTCATCTCAAATTTAGCATTGAGAAGACCCTTCCCATTGTTAATCTCTATCTTAGTATCACCCACAATGATCAAAATCATCCACATATATAGTAATGACCACAATACATGCATTAGTCTCACATACATAGAGTGAGGGATTAGCATATGCTCTATGAAGTCCATTACTGACAAGGTATTTTGCAATCCTATCATGCCATGCCCTACGTGCTTGATTCAATCCATATAAGGCCTTACAAATCTTACATACATAATATGGATGATTCTCGTTCACATAACTAGGTGGTTGCTCCACATAAACTTCCTCTTGCAACTTCCCTTGTAAGAAGGTATTCTTAACATCCATTTGATGCATGATCAAACCTTCTGATATAGCCACTACTATGATAGCCCTTATGGTGGTCATTTTAGCTACTAGAGCAAAGGTCTCCTCATTAATCAATACCATGGTTTTGTACATACCCTTCAATAACCAATCATGTATTGAGAATTAGGTAATCACACCCAATGTATCCTCTTTGTATCAAGCAATTAGGTAAAGGGAAGTGCAAGCAATCTAGGAGAAGGGACTGAATCCCATAAGCACAGTGGTGAAAAGTGATGCCCAACCAAAAGACTATAAAGCATTATACTTGCATATCATTTGAATGCAATGTCATTGTACTTTTGTCCTTTCAGTAGTGTCATTGTCTATACACACAAGATTGTGTTTATGAGTCCAAGCTTCCATCTTGGAACCTAGTTCACTTGTGTGATAGTCATTGTCTTTAAGTCAATGTTATCATGTGTCTTCTCTTTCTCTTTCATTCGCTATATCCATGCTCTAGATCCATGCATTTCAACATGGTATCAGAGCCACGGTGAGCATAGTTCAGCCTTAAAAACTCTTCTCTTAGCTCATCTTCATCTTTGTCTAGCTCAGTCCCAGTGGTTGACTTCAATTCCAACTTCATCTACACTCCCTACCTTCATGGCAGCCATATCCAATCTACGCCTACCCTATTTGGAGCTTTTATATCTCTCAAACTAGGGCATATCTCACTGGACCTCTTGCTCTTCTCAAGGGCCAACTTCCTATCACTTCAAACATCAACATTGCCTTTCTCTAAACTAGCATTACACAAATTTGTCATCGTTGATTGTTCTATGCCTGCACCCATTTGTAAAACAACCTGCTCTCCCCACATGTAGTGTGATTCGTGCCAAGATCATAGGGTTTTGAAATCTCTATACCTAAGCTCTCTCCCACTCAAAGATTTTTCAAAATGGCCATCTTTGTGAGCTGCAATAAGTGAAAAATCAAGCCCTTGTCTTGAAACCCTAAATAAGAAGCAATAGTCATTTGGTTTAAAGCTCATAACACACTATAATCTCTCACTCCTGCCACTTGAACTAGGTGCCTACCACTTTGATCTATTTATTTAGTAATTTTCTAGCAAGTTTTTCCCATCAAACCAATAGGGAGGGGAAGATTTATGAAGATTTGAAGGATTCAACTCATCAATTTAGTTCAACTAGTATCTCTTGATATTATTATCATTGCCATTGCTTGTGTCTCTTGACACAACCAAAGTCAACTCTATTCTGAAATTTTTTGGTGCTTATTTGTTGTTGTTCCAGTTACTTTAGCATGGGCAAAGACTCTCCAACATGTCGCTTCAAAGGAGTCGGCTTGGCAAACACGCATAAAGCTCATCCTGATGAAGAAGAGCCTATGGGCCATCACTACTAGACAAGAGAAGAGGCCCTCAGATGCAATTCTTGTAGCTTCTTGAGAAAAGTGATGACAAGGCTCAAGCCATCATAAAGATTGAACTGGATGACAGCTATATCCACCATGTGAAAACTCTAACACGTCCCATGACACTTAGAAAAGATTGAATACTTTGTTTGGTGCACAGTCAAAGTCTTCAAAGTATGGTTCATTAATTGAATTTTTTAGATTGGACATGAAACCTAATACATCTCTTGCAACACATCTAAATTATATGAAAAGTCTCTTAACCCAGCTTGCAGGGATCAACATTAAAATGGATAAAGATGTATACATTGGTGTTTTGTTAAAAAGTCTATGTCCAGATTATGATAATGTCTCCACTACTTTAATCAACATGCTAAATCCTAAAATATTTGACACTTAGGCCTCCTTATTAAGAAGAAAAAAATAAGATCAAAATAAAAGAAGAGCCAAGTACCTCTCTAAGGATGAACAAGTGTTGTATGTTAGTAACAAATACAAAGGCAAGACCGGACTAGCTAGTTTGTGATTTTTTCAAAAGGACCAAACATACTGAAAAATTTTGTCATGCAAGAAAAAGGCATCAAAAGGCCTATCTTAAAATTGTGAAAGAAGAAGAAAACCATGGACATGAATAAGAAAAAGAAGAAGAAGACCATCAGGAGCAGAAGGACAAGCCTCACCAGTCCTTCTATTCACACTACTCTAATAGAATTTTTTGAATCCTTGTATAGCCTTGCTCTAATGCTCCTTTTCATAATCTCATAAACTACTCATGTAACATGGCACTACAGCCTCTATACACTTTGTGAAGCCTTTGTTACAGCCTTTGGATGTCCACCATGTTTTTGGTACCCACACTTAGCTTTGTTTGTGATAGCCTCTAGATGATTACCATGTTTGTGGTGTGCCAACACTTTGCAGGTGGTTGTTCACTAAAGCCTCTACACACTTTGTGCCTTTTTTATTACAATTGAGGAGGGATGTTGAGAATTAGGCAATCGCACCCAATGTAGCCTCTTTGTATGGAGCAATTGGGAAATGCAAGCAACCTAGGAGAAGAAATTGAATCCCACAAACACAATGATGACACCAAAAGAAGCATTAAAAAAAGGCACAAAATTAACCATACATGCACTATATTTTCATCTTTTGTAAAGGGAATAATATTTGTTTTGTTGCAAAAGCACTAAAATACACCCTTACACATGAGGGGCCACATCCACATCCATCATTAATAAATGGTATACACAAAATTGTAGGTGCATGGATTTCCAAAAAGTTAGAAAGATTTGGAATGTGAAGGCTAAAGCCTTATAAATACAAATGTATCAAAACAAATCAAAGAAATAATAAAAAAGGGTTGTGTGTCTTTTAGGAAAAAGGTGCGGTGGAGTGCATGGCTAATTATATGCCTCTTTCTCTCCTTTCTTAAAAGACATACATTCTACTTTTATATGGTGCCAATATTTCTCTCTCCTCTCTCCTCTGTGCAAAAGTTCTCCTCTCTTTCTCTTTTCCCTTTTCCCTTTTCTCTTATACAGTTGAAGTTATGGAGGATGAAGATGATGATGATGATTCTATTGATTGTTAAGTGTGAGATTTGTGATTCTTTCTTGTTTTTAGATTAATGGTTTAGCCATGTGCATAGATTTTACATGCTTCTACCCTGGTTTTAGGGTTCATTTATGTTTGTGGGAGGGTTGCTTTCATTTTGATGTGCAGCCAGGGAAGAAGTTGATCTTAACAACTTGTTAACCCCAACACAAAGAACGCAAAAGGAAATAAAAAAGATGTAGGGCAAAGGTGGAAAAGAGGTAGCTCAACTGAAGAAAGAAGAGGAGAAAAGGCCAAAAGCGCAAGGGCAACCTTAAAATTCCAAGGCAGCTGCAAAAGGGGAAAGGTGCATTTCAAAATACAAAGGCACACCTTGAAATCTTGTAAAAGAGTGCCAAGCAGTGGAAAAGCCGGAAAGCCAAAATAAAAGACAAAGACAAAGACAAAGGCCAAGGCGAGAGAAATGGAAGGCAAAGGTGCACCAAGAAAAGCGCAAGACAAAACTTGTGTAAAAGAGTGCAAGCTCACCGCGGTTTAATTCAAGGAGCGCCAGGCTCTCACCCTGCAAATTGTAAACATAGATGGGCGGTGGAAAGAAAGCTAGGAAGATAGAAGGACAATGGGAAAAAGGGCCTAGGCTGCGGTCGGCCATGTAAAGAAGGGAAAATGAGATGAAGTTAAAAAGTGAATGAGAAGCTCATTCTTGTGTGTGGCCAAAAGTAGCTCTCCTCTTCTTTTTCTTCTTCTTGTTCTTGATTGCTTGAGCTTGTGCTTGAGAGAGGGAGGGTGAGAGTGTGAGGGAGTGAGTGTGTGAGGGTGAGGGACCATGGGGTGGAGAAGCTCTCCATCTTCTCCTCTCTTCTTCTCTTCTCTTCTCTTCTCTTCCCTTGCTCGCAGTGATGGGCTTGGAGCGTGGAGCTTGAGCATGGAGCTTGCTTGAAGCTTGCACTTGGATCGTGGAGCTACTGGAGTGTGCAGGAGAGGAGGTAACTCGAACAGCATGGAGGTATGCTTGCTACACCCGTAGATATGGATGGCGTGTCGGCTATGTGAGAGGTAGCCATTAGTGCTCGGCTTGGAATGCTTGAAACAATAAGCGCTCCGAGGGTCTTGGCGGTTGAGCGAAAGCTCCCACATTTTGGTTCCATTGCCCGGACCATGGATTCAATCCTTAAGCGCTTGTGCGCTTCGAATCGAGAATCAAAGTAAGGGTTTTTCCCCGAACCGGTGCTTGAGATAGGTAGGAAGTGAGGGGTTTGAAGATGGTATTCAATCTCCTTGGGAAGTAGGTTTTTTACTTTTTGAGATTTATGTTGTGAGACGGAGTAGTGTAGGTATTTACTTTGTGATTTGGATGCATTAGAGTAGGAGAAAACAAAGAAAAACAAAGAAAATAAGCATTAGGGTTTACTATTGCAAAACAGGGCAAAAACTGGGCAAGAATTGTGCAAAAGTGGTAAAAAACTCGCTTGTGATGCCTAAGGTCGGCAAGTGAGTTATTGGGGGGTGTCAACACCATACCCAGGAAGGGGTATAAGGGCCAAAAGTGGCAAGAAAGGCTACAATGTGCATTGCAGGGTTTTAGGAGAGCAGGAGAGAAGAGGAAAGCTTGGTGAGGGGATTTGCTTCGATCTTGGCATCAGAGAGATATTTGGCCAGCCCAGGTAATTCTACACCTTCCCCTACAGTAGTAGGATGGATCTCGAGCTGCTCGTCAAGGGGGAAGGCCTCCAGCACCCAGCACGACGAATTTTGTGAGAGTTAGCGAAAAGACACGCGGCGCCCGGCGCGTTCGAGTAACCACGACTCTGGTTCGAGGCCCAGACTCGGCCTTCGGACCTCTCGACTCGACCCACTCGGCCACTACCACTCGAACGCCCACACTCGGGCCGTCCGAATCGAGCACTCGGACTACCTTAGAGTTCAGCCTCGGCCCACTCAACCATGTGACCCAGCCTTGGTCCACTCGACCCTCGGACACCCGAGTTCGGACTCGGGGCCAAATTTGGCATTCGGACAGTCACATATGACCCTTCCCAGTTGGCCCTCGGACGTGCCGAATCAGGCACTCGGACCCTGCAATTCGGACCAGTAGGGCCGAGTGTGCAGTTTCACCAAATTTTCAAAAAACGTGACCTGACTCGGCCAACACTCAGCAACGCAAACTGTCGGAAACCCATAGGACACTCAGAATTTGATTCTGGCACACGGAATAGGCAAAATCGTAGGGCGCAGCCGCTTAGCGGCTAAAAGTAGGCAATTGCACGACCAGGGACTTAGACACAAACCGCTGAGTGGAAAAGCCTGATTGGACTAAAAAATGAACGAGGAAACGAAGTAGAAAAACTCTGAACCCCGAAATTTACCCCATGGGCCACATAGAGCGAAAGGCGCATCGTAGATCCACCACTAGGCCGAAACCTCGAGCAAGTGGTTCAGGATTTGGCTGAACAATCCTCCACACTGCGCATGGTGGTTGTAGTAATGGCCTTGCGCGGGGAGGGGACTGCCTCCCGGACCCCCGCAAAGGGGGCTTTACCCCCTCTGCATCCTCGCCAAGTAGGTTAGAGAGAGAACGGGCGCCGTGACAGACCCTCCAACTTAGACCCTCGGGCAGTAATGGCCCTACGCGAGCATGGATGCTCACTTGAAAAGGAGCAACCAGAAGCCCGCACCCGAATAGAGGCAAACAGAGACCCTAGAACCGTAACTAGCCAGTCTAGCCATCAAGGGCAAAAAGGCCACACTACAAGGACACATGTACATTGTGTTCAAACTACGTCTAGTCAAAGAAGAATGCAACATCATCAAGCTACCAATGCGGGGATGCCTAGACATGATAGTCCGGACGATAAATGCACCCTGAGTAGCGTTGCACGGACAACCCAAGATCTCCGTAGAGAATCCATGTCTGACTGTGTAGCTAGGGACTCAAGGGCATGTATCATAAGGCTTGAAGATGTAAACCAAGACCCGAATGATGAAGACATAGTGCCACCTGCTTATCTTAGGGTCAAACTCACCGCAAAAAGAGAGCATAGTGTTGATGCTCTTATTGATGAAGGAGCAGATGTCAATAACTTGACTAACGAAGCATGGACTCTACTAGGTCAACCAGAGCTCAAACCGACTGATGCAACTCTTAAGCCTCACGGGGAAAACCCACAAGCACTTCAAGGGAAGTGTAGAATCCTTGTAACTATTGAAATAGAAAGCTTGCTAGTCCTATTCTATGTTCCTCCAAATAGCAAGAATTATGGAAAAGAAATCCTCCTAGGAAGGCCCTTCAAAAAGGCAACGAAGTGTGAAGCCGACTATATAGCACAGAGGATACACCTAGCACTACCAGGTGTGAGGATAAGCACGACTTTTAGCAAGGGTGACCTCACCAAACCTTGAGGGAAGGGCAAGGAGCATTCGGACATACCAAGCAAGCCGAGTAATGAGAGCAGGGAGTTGTTGAAAGAGTTGATACAAGCGCAGGTTGAACGGAGAGAACCAGTAAAAGTGAGGCCATACTTGAGACAAAGAGGTTAGGAGATAAGCCCAAGGATAGGGCTTGGACTTACAAATATCGTAGAAGATCATGAAAGAAGCCCAAGCCTTATAGACAAAGGCATCCATGGGGAGCTAGCATGACACCACGATGGATATCCAAGGCGTTGCTTTGTGCTCAAGGGTATTATGCAGGCAACCGATGGATTTGGGTACTGAAACCCCCTACTAAACCACCTCGGTCAAGACCCAAATTAGGTCAAAAGAAACAAGGCATGGGAGGACCCCTAAACGAAAATCCGAGTCTCGGACCAAAAATGTTGGAGTGTTTGCGCCCCTCATGATTGAAATCAAGAAACCGAACATGACCCATCAAATACTAGATCCTCAGCCTAGCATGCCTAGCAAGTAGATATCAGAGGGATCCGTCGAGTGTACACGAGGTCCACTAGTGGCCAAGGGGCCTTTGACTTCCCAAGGGGACAAGGAACACCATAGGCACAACGTCACTCATGATAGGGCTGATTGCTCAGCAAAGCTAACGATGGAATCCTCCAACAATCACAAGCAAATCATTCAGCCCGGTGCTAGGTCTGCCTAAGAGTCCTAGGTCCCCTACGTCCTCTCTTCCCAAACAGACCCAGGAGGCACATTGATAGCTATCAATGGCAGGGGCTCACTCCCAATCTATGTCTCCATTAAAGCTTCCAGACACCCAAGAGGGGAAACATGACACTGGCCGTAGCTCTCGGCCCAAGGATACTCCCGTGCAACCCAATGTGACTGGATCAACTCAGGATCGCGATCCACATAGGTGAGTGTTTAGAGGATAACAAAAGACACGACCACTTCCGATCGCCCTAGGGACTCCACACTATGATCCACCAGGAGTAACCAACCCATTGGACTAAACGCCATTGCTCCCAACCAGGGATCGCAGTAGTCACAGCCCTTGGCTGTGACCACACCCCTTGTAGAACGTGTCCCTAACACTTCATCTGAGGAGGAGGTGCCACAACCAGTATCCTTGACAACTCCAATCCGTCTCAAGCACCTGAAGCCTAGGCTCGAGGAGGAACCCCTCAAAGATGTGGCCAAGGATATAACGCACCAAACCACTCAACCTAGCAAGGATATTCAGCGGGCTGCGGCTATGTTCCATGAGGACACACTAGAGAAAGGAAATGCTAAGGCCCAACCAAGCACCACAACGGTTGACCTAGTCCAAGGTCCTAAACCATTGAGAGATATGCCTTCATTGACCAAGAGAAAGAGGAGAAAACAGTGCAAACAATAGTAGCTATAGGTGGTCGTGGACCCCAAGAGCATTGAAACCGAGAGCGCTGCAGAGCTGGATAATAAAGCATCATGTCCATCCACCAATGAACCCATTGATGTCTCTCCTAATAGCGGTGAAACCTCAGACACATCCGTGTGCTCTGAAAAGTTAAAGCAGTCATTGCCATCAACAATTGCTTCCAACACTCAATCCATCGACAATAGAACTCACATCGACCAATCAAGAGTGGAGATAATGCTGTCACAACAGGGCGACAAATTCATACCAGTCATGTCCAAAGAGAACCATGACGCAATGACGAAGCCTCAAGAGAAAGATGGAAACCCCAAGCGCATGAGCACCCCTAGCATTGATCAATCTTGCTCTTCTAGGCCTGAGCCCCCAGTACATTAAAGCCCACGCAAACTCTTAGAACCTTGCGTGAGATGGCAACCGAGCAAGCCCTCGTTAAACATAGAGGTATCGCAGAATGCCTAGCTGAGTTGGATGCCAAGCTCAAGGTGTTTGCACGTGTCTATGTCCTGGAAGACATGCGCACATTCCCTAAAGAGCAGCTTGGAGACTACTTGCCCTTTCCTTTATCTTGGGAAGAGCAGGAACACCTTGACGAGCACTATAGCAGGCACTATGATCCACCAAGATTAACCAACCCACTGGACTAAATGCCACTGCTCCCAACCAGGTATCGCAGCAGTCACAGCCCTCACCTGTGACCACACCCCTTGTAGAACGTGTCCCTAACACTTCATCTGAGGAGGAGGTGACGCAACCAGTATCCTTGACAACTCCAATCCGTCCCAAGCACCTAAAGCCTAGGCTCGAGGAGGAACCCCTCAAAGATGTGGCCAAGGAGATAACGCACCAAACCACTCAACCTAGCAAGGCTATTCAGCGGGCTGCGGCTATGTTCCATGAGGACACACTAGAGAAAAGAAATGCTAAGGCCCAACCAGGCACAACAACGGTTGACCTAGTCCAAGGTCCTGAACCATTGAGTGATATGCCTTCACTGACCAAGAGAAAGAGGAGAAAACAACGCAAACAACAACAGCTACATGTGGTCGTGGACCCCAAAAGCATTGAAACCAAGAGCACTAGAGAGCTGGGGAATAAAGCATCATGTCCATCCACCAATGAACCCATTGATGTCTCTCCTAATAGCGGTGAAACCTCTGACACATCCGTGTGCTCTAAAAAGTTAAAGCAGTCGTTGCCATCAACAGTTGCTTCCAACACTCAATCCATCGACAATAGAACTCACATCGACCAATCAAGAGTGGAGATAACATTGTCACAACAGGGCGACAAATTCATACCAGTCATGTCCAAAGAGAACCATGACGCAATGACGAAGCCTCAAGAGAAACATGGAAACCCCAAGCGCATGAGCACCCCTAGCATTGATCAATCTTGCTCTTCTAGGCCTGAGGCCCTAGCTACGCTAAAGCCCAGGCAAACTCCTAGAACCTTGAGTGAGATAGCAACCGAGCAAGCCCTCGTCGAACATAGAAGTGTCACAGAATGCCTAGCTGAGTTGGATGCCAAGCTCAAGGTGTTCGCATATGCATTCCCTAAAGAGCAGCTTGGAGACTACTTGCCCTTTCCTTTATCTTGGAAAGAGCAAGAACACCTTGACGAGCACTATAGCAGGCTCCTGCACGAACGCTTGCTACTGATCTCGGGCGAGGAAGCCGACGAACTGCGCTTAACTGTCACATTCAATGAGGCGCTCTGCCGATCGAATCTCTTAGAAATAGAGCAACTAAAGCAACTTTCAGTAGGCTGAAGTCGATTTGAGCAGCATTGGTGTGAAAGCCATGTTGCAATGGCCAAACTAGGAGCTCAGATCATGACAGTCTCTAAGGAGTGATTGGACAAATGGTGATCCCAAAGAGATCCACCTATGTGGCACCAACTTCCCTTCGAGTGCTGACTACCATTCGGGGCAAGGACTTGGCTGAACCAAGCCAAGAAAACCCTCTTCTTGATAAGGTTCTCACTGAGGAGGAGTTACGTGTCGCTAGTAGACTCAGACAAGGTTCCATGCTACTCGATGTGGCGAAATATCTATCAGTATTGAGTAAGCTGCCACATGTACTAGATGCGTGTGCCACGCTTCAGTACAATCTCGAGTTTTACAATTGGTTTCTATCCTCGTGAAGTGACAAAAATTCAAAAAAATGTATATATATAAACAATTATTTTTGTGTCACACTGTATAGACATTATCAACACACAAAAGCAATAAAAAGCCAAGTGCAGACAGAGGAATCGAGGCCAATAGGCTATGCTAGGCCGGTCCCCCTTTCACCAGATCATGTCCACCTCCAGGCAAAGGGCATGCACCCCACATTGCCACCATGGAAAGCCCTGACCAACATCCCTAATGATGTAAGCAGGGCGCAGTCCCTCTCTACGCACTTTTCCCGTCCCGGCCTCCAAACACAGGACCAACAACCGTATAACTAGGCGTGAGTCAAGATCTGCTAGTAGTTAGAGGCTAGAGGGACATCATTATGGGGGCCATCCCTCTACAACGAGTACAACATGTGCCGCACCTTCTCTTCTAGTCATATGCGTTTGACAACCCACACTAAAATCCCTCCTATGCGAACAATCTTATCCTGTATCACGGCCTAACCCTTGGATTGCATCATTGCAGGCCCCCAAAAGGAAAACATGGAGAACCACGGATAGCTACCATGCAAAGATGCTCTTGCAGACGATGGGAGCACGCGGCACGTGCCCCTCCGCCAGTGCGCTATGTACCCACTCTCAAGAGATATGCAAAGAAACGCGGACCTAAATGGCACCCGTCCCGAACGAAGGCCTAAAAATCCTCGGACCAGGAAAGTCAAAGCTCAGCTAAGCGTGCAAGCCATGGCAACACCAGTTGCACAAATCCCCCACGAGCGCTCAAGCACCAGATGCCCAAGGGCAGGAAAGGCGGCCAGGGACAGGGAAGAGTTTGATGAATTAGTTAAAGGCATTTTGGAACTGGTGGCAGCCCGGGACTATACCATCCATGTCCCAATTGACATGTGCCCTACCCGACCTCATGACAATCCCGCACCAGCACCAGCCCAGTCGCCCAACCAATCGGACTCACCCCGCCTAGTAGAAATCGACTAAGCCCTAGGATATACAAGCAGCTTAATAAGTTATCAGGACCTAACTTTTTGTCTTTTGATGGGTGAAAGGGCAACTCCCCGCTTGTGAAACTTCTTCTGCCTATCGCTAATGTATGCCCTATCTTTGACAAACGATCACATGAGCAGTGCAATTAATATCATAGCATTTCGCAAAGTCATGTTTTACCATAACTACATCTGTTGAATTACTTAACGAAATTAGGTGCATCCTAGGGGTCCTCAAATTAGGTGCATCCAGTGACCTTGGTCGGCTGGCTCTGTCTCTAATCCCCTAGCCCCCTAGCATCACCCACAATACTTCAGGGCACATCAAGAGCAGGACAGCCCTAGGAAGCTTGTCTCGCCTGTGGTTAAACCTGTCACCCTAAACCATTTCTGCAATTCCCTCTCACACTCTACCTTAAAACCATGGCAACCAATTGGGGCACGCACCGCACGAATGGCCATGAACAGTACACCGTTCTCATCCACAGGCCCAATGTCGCCCACCTACAGCTCGTACACTATTCCCGTGCCCTATCCTACTACCTCTACAATCACAATGCACACGATGGCGCACCCACCTTCACATGTACTTCCTTCCACCATGTACCACTCTACTTCATCCACATGACGTGATGAGCCACCAGGCCGCAATCTTCTACCTACATAATATCTAAGTATGCACGGACACTCACATAATATATGCACGAAAGTCTATACACAGTTTGGGTCCTCAAGTGCAGGACAATACTCCAAGCTTGCTTAGAGTTCGACCTGTCTCCCAAACTCATCCAAATATGTCTTGTGCATGCTAAGACAACTAGCACTAGCCCTTAGGGAGAGATCACCTGAAAGGTTCTCCAATTGCAGGTATTAAAGACTCCAACAACAACGTCGTCAGCTCTACATCAACACTCAACTCTGAACTCTTGTCCTTTACTTCATCATGCAAGACCACTAGAGAATCATCACGAGCAGAATCCACCATGCGCATCCCGAGAACACCAACGCCCATGCCAAGCTATGAGTGACCATTCCCAACAATGAGTAGCCCTATCGCTATCGACAACAATCATATCACCAGCCAATCAGAACAGCAAAGTGCCACCAATGACCTTCATCTACACCAACATCAGAACTCCTCCAAGGCAAACCAAAACAGTCCTTTCCACCCACGCCTTCGGTGCAAGCTCCGCATGCTACCTTTGATGAAGAGTGCCATGGGACTGGCACTCGTCTAAGAGGGGGTAATGTTAAACCCAACATGAAGAAGGAAAAAGGAAATAAAAAAGATGCAAGGCAAAGGCAGAAAAGAGGTAGCTCGATTCAAGAAAGAAGAGGAGAAAAGGCCAAAAGCACAAGGGCTACCTTAAAAGTCCAAGGTAGTTGCAAAAGGGGAAAGGTGCATTTTAAAATACAAAGGCGCACCCTGAAATCTTGTAAAAGAGTGCCAGGCAATGGAAAAGCCAGAAAGCCAAAATAAAAGACAAAGACAAAGATAAAGGCCAAGGCGAGAGAAATGAAAGGCAAAGGCGCACCAGGAAAAGCGCAAGACAAAACTTGTGTCAAAGAGCGCAAGCGCACCGCGGTTTAATTCAAGGAGCACCAAGCTCTCACCCTGCAAATTGTAAACGTAGATGGGCGGTGTAAAGAAAGCTAGGAAGATAGAAGGACAATGGGAAAAAGGGCCTAGGCTACGGTCGGCCATGTAAAGAAGGGAAAATGGGATGACTGCCCAAAAGGGATTTAGGGTTTTGTATATAAAGTTGAAAAGTGAATGTGAAACTCATTCTTGTGTGTGGCCAAAAGTAGCTCTCCTCTTCTTTTTCTTCTTCTTGTTCTTGCTTGCTTGAGCTTGTGCTTGAGAGAGGGAGGGTGAGAGTGTGATGGAGTGAGTGTGTGAGGGTGAGGGACTGTGGGGTGGAGAAGCTCTCCATCTTCTCCTCTCTTCTTCTCTTCTCTTCTCTTCTCTTCCCTTGCTCACGGTGATGGCACTTGGAGCATGGAGCTTGAGGATGGAGCTTGCTTGAAGCTTGCACTTGGATTGTGGAGCTACCGGAGTGTGCGGGAGAGGAGGTAACTCGAATGGCATGGAGGTAAGCTCACTACACCCATAGATATGGATGGCGCATCGGCTATGTAAGAGGCAGCCATTAGTGCTCGGCTTGGAACGCTTGAAAAAATAAGCGGTCCGAGGGTCTTGGCGGTTGAGTGAAAGCTCCCACACAACTATTTGACTAAGATTATATATTAACAAGCAATGCTAATGGAGCCCTAGAATGAGAAGCTAATGGAGAAGAAAGTAGAAGAAAAAGAAGGAGGAATCTCCCTCTAGAAATCAGAGTGCAAGAATCAAACTAAAGCCTTGCAGATCAAAGATTGTTTATGAAGGGAGGCAATGGCTAGGGTGTTGTAGAGAGTAACTCATAACACACCAAGAGATATCCTGTCAAATGTACAACGCAAGATGGCTAGGGTTGTTCCATCATAGGAAGAAGGAAGGTTTGCACACACATTCCAAATCCTGGATAGAAGAATGCATGACACATCCATGAGATCAAATGTGGTGTGGCAATAAGAAAAAGAAGAAGAGGAGGAACATTCACATCCTCTTGCCATAACTGGTCATTTCTTAGATTTGATGGAAGAATAAGAATAAGAAACCGATTCAAGTTTTTTGGAGGTGGAGAAGGCATGTTTTTTCTGAAGAAGAAGAAGAAGATTATTCTCAAGTCCCTTGTCACCATGTACTATCATCCCAAGAAGGCTGTGCAAACGAAGACCTCACCTTGAAGCAGCACTAGTATGAGAATTCCTTACAAGACAATATCAATTTTGTCCACAAATATGAGAGCCTCATACACTATGCCAAATTTGAGAGGTTAAATGGACCCCAGACCAAACATCGCTCCCTCATTGAGAAATTGGAGGCCATCTGAGCACAACAAGAGTGAACACTCTTTGAACACCAATAAAATCTCCATCGACTCCTCAAAGAGGAAGATAGTATGCTCCATGATGAGATGCGGATCGAGACATGAACCTTGCTAAAAGAAGAGCATGGCTCAAAGCCCATGCATGGAATTAGAGCATCCAAAGATGAAAAAAGATAAGAGAATGAGAATCTGTGGCATAGTTATAGGAAGGTTTCACTCCTAATTATGCTTATCTCCTTCCTCACATTGACCATCACTAGCAATGTTCCATTGCAGCACAATAAAGTAATAGTAACAACATCAAGCATGAAAAATTTACACCCCGAGCCAAATGCTATGGCAACCTCCTCCTCCATCACCAGGTCTACTTTTGCACTTCCCACCCCTGCACACGCAATCGTCACCTCTAGAGAAGACATCAAAAGGTCAAAGACAACAAGAAAAGGGGGAGGGCAATGATAGTTTGGACGAATTCAGTTGACAATAGGAAGAAAGAAGAGTATAACAGAGAAAATGATGGGCAAGCCATGGATCCTTGTTGGCACCCACTTCCATATCTTGAGAAGAAGGAGAAGTAATAGATGAATCTGCTCCACAAGAAAGAAAATTAAGCATAGAATTCATGAAGCAAAGTTTGAAATGGACAATGTTGAACAAGGCCCCAATTGACATGGGCACAATCGCATCATCAAGAGGATGAGTAAGAGGACTCTGAAAGCATGCCCATGAGGCTACACCCACTATTGTATCATCCGAGTGTATTCAAACTTTATATTAACCAAGCACAGGTGCTAGCATCACCATTTAATTTTCCAAGAAGTCCCTTTGCAAAGGAGGCTACAAATTGCAATGGATAGAGAAGAAGTAGATTGAGGAAGAAAAAGATGTGACAACAAAAGAAAAGAGTCTCAGATGATGGCAAAGGGGGATGGTTCAATTATGTGGAAGGAACCTGATAGCAGCAGAAGCGACAAAATCTCCAAAGCAAAGTAAAGCATAAGAGGGTACAAAATAGAGAGAAAGGGGTAACAAGATTGTGAAAAAGAGGAGGAAGAGCAAGCAATTAGGTGAACATAGAGAAGAAGATGAAGCCAAAGCACCCTTTGGACCACACGATTAGGGAGTAGAAAATTAGGGTGTTTCCTTACCTCTCCTCCTCCAAAATATCCTCCATAGACCCTACTTCTTCCTTCCCTTTCTTTCCTTCTTCAATTCCACCTTACATCCTCATCTCCTTCTCTATGGCATCTTCCTTCCCTCTCCATATCTTACTCTCAATCCACCCCTTCCATCTGCCCCTCAAAAGAGAATGGATAAGCCCTAAAAACAAATTAAGTTTAACTATTTAAACAAAACATCATAGAAATTTTAATCTTTAAAGGTAAAAGCATTGTTCTCATGCCTCGTTCCTCCATCCTTTGCCCTTTATTAAGCCTCCTCCCTTCTAGGCTCGTCACCCTAATCTCATCCTCTTTTACCAATCCCATTTCCCTCCCTTTACCTCATTTCATGTGGCAATGTACATCACATATGGACATATAAGTTTTAGTTTTAGAAAAAAAAGTTAAAAGAACATTTCTTTAATATACTAAACATTGAAAAAAAAGAATATTAACCAAAATAAGGATTTTTAAATATGAGAAAATGAAGATCGTGCCTTAACTAAAGAAACATATCCTTAAAACCCATTTTAGAAAAAAAAACCTAAACACATATCTTAATGTTTCATAAACTTTGACATTACATCATAACATCAAAACAGTCTTTGTCAAGGTATAATGATAGAAAGAGATACATCATGCTATATCTATAATCAAACCTATTTCCTTCACACGTTCTTTGAGCTACATGATGAAGGGAGACATCCTTATTTCCCCTACTTGAATGGAGAAGTCATTCTCCTGATCCTTATTGAACACTGGCTAGTAAATCTTTTCAATGTGGGAGTGCTTAAGGGGCAAGATTTCCCTTACTCTCATGGTCATGGATTTGGAGTCCCATTCCCTACCATGGCTTGCCTTGTGGTTGATTTTTACTAACAATTTTGAAAGTATTTTGTGTTAGACAGTGGTTCTTCTTTGACAAGGTTCGCGAGGACGCTTCACGTTTCAATGTGGGAGGAAATGATGACACCGAAAGAAGCATAAAAATGAGGCACAAAAATATCCATACATATACTATATTTTCATATTTTGTAAAGGGAATAGTATTCATTTTGTTGCAAAAGAAGTAAAATACACCCTTTTACATGAGGGGGCCACATCCTCATCCATCATTAATAAATGGTATACAGAAAAGTGTACATGCATGCACTTCTAAAAAGTTAAAAAGAATTGAAATGTGAAGGCTAAAGCCTCATGAACACAAATCTATTAAAAAATTAAAGAAATAATTAAAAAATATGAAGGGTTGTGTGTCTTTTGGAAAAAAGGTGGGGTGGAGTGCATGACTGATTATATGCCTCTTTCTCTCCTTTCTTAAAAGACGCACATTCTCCTTTTGTATGGTGCCAATCTTCCTCTCTCCTCTCTCCTATATGCAAAAGTTTTTCTCTCTTTCTCTTTTCCTTTTCCCCTTTTCTCTTATACAACAAAAGTTATGGAGGATGTGTTGAGATATCGAGCTCCACTCGTGATACGCCAGGGTGACCGTTGTGTATTTATGTCACCGACTTGTCAGTTGTAGACGCGGTTGGTACACCGCCCATGAATAATAGCTACATGATAGCTATCCTTATCTACTCTAGTTCGTGGCTCAGTTAGTATACCACCTTAGTTACTTTAGTTTGGTTTGAGACCCATATATAGGGTTCTCCTATTTTCTTTGTATGAGAGTTCTTTTGGCTTACACAACTAAGAAGAGGAAAACTGTTTTCAGCCTCCACCCTTGTGTGTATTCCCCCATTGTGCAAGCAAGAAAGCTACAAGTGAGACTCCTTCCTTCTCTCCCACAATCTTGACATGGTATCAGAGCCTTGTTCGTGGTAAGGAGCTCAAGAAAGCAAGCCAAGCTCGCGGTGTTCTAGTAAGAGGAGCAGTGTTGCTTTCATTTTCTATTTTGGGAGCAGATCTCTGCAAGTAGCACAGTCAAAAATTGCAGGAGTGCATTGTCTCAGGTTGAGACGCCCTTCGCGGTGAAGCAAGAGGGCAGTATATGCTGCGGGTAAGGGCTTTAGCCCTTGGCGACCCTATTTTTTTGATTTGAGGCCATTTCGGGGCCTGTTTTGGAGGCGGAAGTTTTCTGCACGCACTTAGGAAAAGGCCCAGTTTTATGCTGTGCGACCACTGTTCTACAGGTCAGTGAATAGTTACTGTAAAAATTGCATTGTATGCTTGTGCGCAGAGACATTGGGAGTTACAGAATCATCCCTGTTGCTTGTTGATGCAAAATCGTCACTAGGAAGTGACTATGTGGTCAAATACCACTTTCGCCAGTTTTGCAGATTTTCCCTTGTGAGGGTGAAGCTGTGGTTTTTGCAGTGATAGAATTTTTTGCAGACTTCTGTAATGGCATCTAATTCTCTTTCACAGATTGTCACTGAAAAGCTTGACAAGAACAACTTCCAAGCATGGAAGTTTAGAATGACGAATTTCCTTATGGGAAAAGGATATTGGGAATTTGTTGCAGGAAATGAAGAAGAACCAGTTCTTCCTGATGTTCCCAATCAACAGCAAATGTAGGCATTTAAAGCATGGCATGAGAGAGCCAGGAAAGTTATGTATTGGCTGTCTATCAGCATTTCAAACTCTATGATTGTGCATATTCAGGATGCAAGTACGCCAAAGGAGGCATGGGATACTTTGTCAAAAATGTATAGCACAAATATGCAAGCCAAGAAAATGCAGCTCAAGCAAGAGTTGCACAATGTGCAAAGAGAAAATATGAGCATCAACGACTACCACATGAAGGTGAAGAAGATTGCAGATGCACTTGCTTCCATTGGGTCGCCAGTGGAAGATGATGATTTAGTTTCTGTGACCTTGAATGGTCTAGGAAAGGATTATGCACAGTTTCGGACATCCATTTCAGTTCGTGAAAGATTTCCTGATTTTGAGGAGTTGATTGCTCTTCTAATTTCTGAGGAGCAGAGAAATGGTGGTGCATCTTCTTCAGGAGGAACTTCAAAAGAAGCTGTCTTCTACTCAAATGCTGGAAGAGGTAGAGGCAGAGGTAGAGGAGGCCGATTTGGAGGCCGTGGTAGAAATCAGAATATGCAGCAAACTCAAGAAAACCAGTCCTATGGAGGAGGACGTGGTAACTCTAGAGGCAAGGGGAGCCAAAGAGGTCGTGGTGGATGGCAAAGAGGTCAAAATGCAAACAGTAATGTTGAATGCTACTATTGTGGTAAAATGGGTCATATGGCTAAAGACTGCTATAAAAAGCAGAATGACATTATGAATGGAAAACTGCAACAAGGGAATTATGCATCTTCTAGTAGACAGGGTGATGACAGAAATGAGCATTTGTTCATGATGCATCACATGAACAATTCTGTGACAAGTGCAGAAGAAAGCAATGATGTATGGTATGTTGACTCAGGTGCATCAAACCACATGACAGGTCATGCAGAATGGATGGAGGATGCAAGGAAAATGGAAAAACTAGGATTTGTGGAGACTAGTGATGATACTGCACATCCTATTATGCAGATTGGAAAAATTCATTTGTCTATGCAGGATGGGAAAAAGAAAGACATGTCCGATGTATTTCATGTCCCGAATATCACCAAGAATCTGGTTTCTGTTGGTCAAATGGTTGAACAGGGCTTGCAGGTCAGATTTAATCCTCATGGATGCTTTGTTGAGGATATGAAAAATAAAGGTCGCTTGATAGCAAAAGGAAAGAAGAAGGGCAGAATGTTTACGTTGGATGTAGACATGTCTGAATTGAGTGCAACAATGTTTGCACATGGGACAGGTGAAGTTGCAGATATTGATATCTGGCATAAACGCATTGGCCATGTTAATGTACAGCAACTTAAATCAATGCATGCCCAAAATATTGTTGCAGGATTGCCCAAATTCAAGGTTGCAGAAATGCATAAGGTATGTGAAGCCTGTTAGTTTGGAAAACAGGCAAGCAAACCATTTCCTAGACATGTTCAAGAGAGTGAGAAGCCATTGGAATTAATCCACTCTGATGTGTGGACTACTAAAGCTGCATCTCTTGGAGGCTGTCATTATTTTGTCAGTTTTATTGATGACTATAGCAGAAAAGTTTGGGTGTATTTTATGAAAAAGAAAAGTGAAGTTTTTGGGCATTTTAAAACCCTTAAAGCTATGGCTGAAAAAGAAACAGGTCTGCAAATAAAATGCCTAAGGTCAGATGGAGGGGGAGAGTACCTCTCAAATGACTTTGCAAAGTTCTTGTAGGAGCATGGCATAAAGCAACAATATTCATGCAGTTATATCCCACAACAAAATGGAATTGCAGAAAGGAAAAATAGGCATATTGGAGAGGTATCTCGTGCCATGCTCAATGAAAAAGACTTGCCAGATTTTTATTGGGCTGAAGCAGTTGCTACAGCAGTCTACATAATGAACAGGACTCCCACTGCAGCAATACATGGAATGACTCCAGAGGAGAGGTATACTGGTAGGAAACCAGATATTTCTCATTTGAAAATTTTTTGTTGCATTGCCTATGTACATGTGCCAGATGAGCTGAGATCCAAGTTGGATCCAAAAGCTGAGAAGTGCATCTTTATTGGTTACTCTCTGCAGCAAAAAGGGTATAGATGCTATAACCCTTCTACTCGTAAGTTTACAGTGAGCAGAGATGTTGTTTTTTATGAGATGAGTAGCTGGTATCAACCAGTAAATGTGATTGATGATGTAGATGCACAAAATGGTAATGCTGCACAGAATTCACAGCAGCAGTCACAAAATATTAGTGGACCTGGAGCGTCCTCTAGCAGTGGTTCACATTCTTCGCCATGGACAGGCAGATTGAGATCATGAGAATCTTCTCAAAGCAATGCAAATAGTGGTATGCACGTATCACGAAAAGGAAAAGAGAAGGTTGATCAGCCCATGTTTGATGTGAATGCATGTCACTCTTATGTGGATGGTGAATCCAGTGGCTCAGAGCAGAGCATTGATGATGAGTTGGGTATTCCTTCTATTGTTACACTTGGAGTAAGGAAGACCATGGATGTTTTGAGAGCACCTGGGAGTGAACCTACTTTGCACAGGTCTACGAGAGCTAGGTATTCTATGGATAGGCTGAAATATGATGGATTTACAGCCATTCACTATGCATATATGGTCAAAGTGATACAGGAACCAGAACCCACTTCTTTTGAGCAAGCCATGGGAAAAGAAAAATGGGAGAAAGCCATGGATGAAGAAATGGATGCCTTGGAAGCAAATGCTACATTGGAATTGGTACCTTTGCCTAAAGGTAAAAATGCAATTGGCTGTAAGTGGGTTTATAAGGTGAAGCACAATGCAGATGGTTCTGTGAACAGATACAAGGCAAGATTAGTAGTCAAGGGGTATGCACAAACATATGGCATTGACTATGAAGAAACATTCAGTCCGATTGCAAGGATGGCAACCGTAAGAGCAGTCATTGCTATGGCTGCATCAAAGGGATGGTCTTTACATCAGATGGATGTAAAGAATGCCTTCTTGCATGGTGATTTGCAAGAAGAGGTCTATATGGAGCAGCCACCAGGTTATGTGCATGCTGTTCATCCTGAGTTTGTTTGCAGGTTGAAGAAAGCCTTGTATGGCTTGAAGCAAGCACCTAGAGCATGGTCTGACAAGATAGGACAGTATCTTGTCACTATTGGCTTTCAGATTTCCAAGGCAGATTTCTCACTTTATGTGAGAAAAACAGAGAAAGGTATTATGCTACTTGTCATTTATGTTGATGATTTGATTATGACAGGTGACAGTGATGAAGATATCCTTCATGTGAAAATGCTATTGAAGTAGAAGTTTGAGATGAAGGATTTGGGAGAGCTGCGTTATTTCTTGGGCATTGAGGTGATTAGATCACCAAGTGGGATATAGCTCTTGCAGAGGCAGTATGGATTGGACATGCTGTCCAAATATGGGATGACAGGCTGTAAGCCTATTTCAGTTCCTTTGGAGCAGAATGTGAAGCTGAGCACAGATGCAAGTGAGCTTCTAGAAGACCCTACTATGTACAGACGCATAGTAGGAAGTTTGATTTATATGACTATTACCAGGCCAGATTTGAGCTATGCTGTTGCATTGGTAAGTTAGTTTATGCAGGCTCCAAGGAAACCGCATTTGGATGCGGCTAGACGCATACTCAGGTATGTGAAGTCCACATTGCAATATGGACTATTTTATGAGACTGGGGTTCAGATACAGTTACATGGATACACTGATGCTGATTGGGCTGGTAGTATTTCTGATAGACGATCTACCAGTGGATATGTGTTCTCTTTTGGGAGTGCTGCAGTCACTTGGAGCAGCAAGAAACAGCCTACAGTTTCTTTGTCGAGCACAGAGGCCGAGTATAAGGGTGCAGCAATGGCTGCATGTGAGGTAGCTTGGTTGCATAAGCTACTTTATGATATGCATCAGTCTACAGATGGACCAATTGTCATTTATTGTGACAACATGAGCAGTATACACTTGGCAAATAACCCAGTCTATCATGCTAGAACAAAGCACATTGAGGTGCATTATCACTATGTGCGGGAGAGGGTTTTACTAGGTCTTATTGATCTAGTTTATGTCAGCACAGAGGATCAGGTAGTTGACATATTCACGAAGGCATTGGGCGCAGAGAAGCTGCGCAAGTTCAGAGACCTGCTTGGTGTGCAGGAATTGGGATTGAGCTCGAGGGGGAGTGTTGAGATATCGAGCTCCACTCGTGATACGCCAGGGTGACCGTTGTGTATTTATGTCACCGACTTGTCAGTTGTAGACGCGGTTGGTACACCGCCCATGAAGAATAGCTACATGATAGCTATCCTTATCTACTCTAGTTTGTGGCTCAGTTAGTATGCCACCTTAGTTACTTGAGTTTGGTTTGAGACCCATATATAGGGTTCTCCTATTTTCTTTGTATGAGAGTTCTTTTGGCTTACACAACTAAGAAGAGGAAAATTGTTTTCAGCCTCCACCCTTGTGTGTATTCCCCCATTGTGCAAGCAAGAAAGCTACAAGTGAGACTCCTTCCTTCTCTCCCACAATCTTGACAGGATGAAGATGATGATGATGATGATTCTGTTCATTGTTAAGTGTGAGATTTGTGATTCTTTCTTGTTTTGATATTAATGGCTCAACCATGTGCATAGATTTTGCATGCTTCTACCCTCTCTTTGGGGTTTGTTTCTGTTTGTGGGAGGGCTACTTTCACAAAGTGGTGAAAAGTGCTACTTACCCAAAAGACTATAAAGCATTGTATTTTCCTATCATTTGAATATAATGTCATTGTACTTTTTTCCTTTTAGTTAGTGTCATTGTCTACACACACAAGATTGTGTTTATGAGTCCAAGCTTCCATCTTGGAGCCTGATTCACTTGTGTGACAGCCATTATCTCTAATTCAATGTTAGCACAAGTCTTCTCTTTCTCTTTCATTCACCATAGCCATGCCCTAGATCCATGCATTTCAACATCATGTCTTATAGCAATCAATATATCCATTTGCAACTAATAGCTTTGACCTTGTAAACCCGTTTGCAACCAATAGCTTTCTTGCCTTGAGGTAAGGGCAGTAACTCCCATGTGTCATTATCCATTAGTGTAGCCATTTCTTCATCCATAGCACAATCCTTATTCTCATTATCCATTGCATCCTCAAAACAAGTAGGTTCTACATCTTGCACAACCTTAGCTATGTAGCATAGTGATGAGCTATGCAACTATCATATGTCGATCTCACTGTGTTGAATTTCTCACTCTACTTGACCTCCGTGGATCTGGGTCACTACCAGGTATTTTAGCATCCTCTTATCCTTCCATACAGTAGGTTTTTAATAGATGGAATCCCAAACTCCTCATCCAAGCTTTTGCTTAGAGCCGTCTAAATCAACATCAACATGAGAGAAACTTGATGATACATTTATCACAATAGGTGAGTCCTCGACTTTTTCTTTATCTTTTCTTACTATCTTTGATATACTTGGTGGAGTAACCTATGATCTCAATCTACCACTCAAGGCCTATAAAAAATAACCATGACTAGGAGATTTTTGTGGTCCACTCAATATCTGTGACTATTGACATGTTTTCTACATAGCCACACTCTCATGGTCATCAACCCTAACCATTACTATACCATCTACTCATTACATTTAAAAAAAACATCCTTGCTAACTCTTAGATCATGTGTAACAAGGTTATAACATCTTTATCCCTTCTACTTAAGAGAATATCCAAAACATACACATTTTTTTGCTTTGGGATCTAATTTACTATGCAACTCATTAGGAATATGCTTATAAGTAATATATCATAATACTTTTAGATGGGATAGATTTGGTTTTTTAGTCATAAACTTCTCTTTAGATGTCATACCATGTACAACAGCAATGGGTGTCCCGTTCATAATGTTTACAATAATAGCAACTACTTCATCCCAATAGTAATGAGACAAGTTTCGTTCTGACATCAATGTACGAACCACCTTTGCAATATGGCTATTTTTTCATTCAACAACTCCATTTTGCTACAAACTATATCTACATGTATATTGTCTCTATATATCATTTTTCTACAAAAATCAAAAAACTCATTTGGAAGATATTCTCCCCCTCTATTTGACCTTAGGCATTTAATATGCAACCATGTCTCCTTCCCAACCAAACCCTTAAAGCTTTTAAAGTGAGTGGACTCACTTTTCTCATGCATAAATTAAACCCATACTTTGCGAGTATAATCATCAATGAAGGAAACATAATACATATAACCACTTAAAGTTGCAATCATTGTAGAGCCCCACACATTAAAATGTATCAATTCAAGTGGCTTCTTGCATACATACTTTTCATGTGGAAATGCATGCATTTCTTGCTTTTGCAAACTAATATGCTTCACATACTTTATGCATCCCATCAACCTCAAACTTAGTCACGCCAACCACAATCTATTTTGATTGCATGTCTTTTAGTCACTACACATTCACATGACCAATTCTCTTATGCCAAATTTCAATATCGGCCACAACACTGGAACCTTTTGCAAATATGGTAGCATCCATTTTAAGTAGACTTACATCAATATTAAACAATTTTCCAACACATTTCCCTTTTGCAATCAACCTATAATCATTTTTTAGATCTTTTATATAACAATCATAAGATATGAATCAAACTTGAAATTCCAGTTCTACCATCTAACTAGTAGAAACCAAGTTTTTTGCAATATTTGGTACACACAACACATCAGCCAAGTACTTAGTTTTCCATCTTGCATACTCAAATGAATATTTTCAACATGAGTAATGGGGGTGAGCTATATCATCCCCTTTCATGCCACATAGCCCAAAGACTCTAGAGTATGCATCTCTCTAAACCACTCTCCATGAGAAGTCATGTGATTAGAGGCACATGAATATGTATATCATTCACTAGAATTATGTTTCCTATTAGGATCTGCAAGTTATCTTCTTTGACTCCTCCTTCCTCAAGACTATCCTCTTCTATTTTTCTATGCATCATAACCTTGACCATGAGCACCACCTTGGTCTCAGCCATGACCTCTACCTCTACTAGTAGAGTAAAATACCTATTCAAAGTTGTTTTTTCTTTGAGTAGAAGATAAATCCAAGTCAAGGTTATTCTCTTCAAGTATCAGCATAGAAATCAAGTTTGCAAAATCAAGTATATCATCCCTTGTTTTCATAGATGACCTAAAGCTCTTGTATTCATCTCCAAGTCTATCTAAGTATGCACACACAACATCATGATCATCAACTACCACACTCATAGATCCAAGAGCTTCCATAATACTCGTAATCTTCAAGGCATAATCATTAATGGTCAGATTTTCTCTTTCAACTTTGTTTAACTTTAACTTGAGCTGCAACTTTTTGGCCATGGTCATTGCTTCAATTAACCTTGGTAAATTCCATCCAATAGCAAGTATTTCATATTCCTACAAATAGCCCATCATGCTATCTATGACGTTGATAATAAATAGCTAATACATGGCTTCTCTATGTTTGTTCCCAATCTTTCTTAGTATTTACCTATTCTACACTAGCATTTTGTATAGGAGCTTTAGATACTGCTGCCATGTCTCCTTCAATGTAATTCCAAACACCTTTGCCCTTTAAGAAATCTATCATCCTAAAATTCTATGCAAGATAATCATTCTTATCGAGCTTCTCACTTACAATCTGGTTGAAGTTGTAAGACATTTTGACAAAACAAAAGACCTTTCAAAAAATTGCAATTTGCAAGCAAGTTGATATACCAAGTGCATCACAACTAAACAATAGCCTTTTTTATTAACTACACAAAAATCATTGCAATCTGTAATTTGTATGCAATTTCCTTTTGTGTCTACAACCCAACAAATACCTAAAATCTCACAGATTCAAAATCTGTAAGATGTATACCATGAATAGCTGATATAGTAGAAACTACGTGATACCCAAAAAATGATATCAAGACAACTTATAGATCCAAAATGGAGGCTAAAATGACCTCAGATGCCAAAAATCATGGTGAAAAGGCTCAAAAGGGTCTAATTGTAGTATATACTATGTTTTCTACTCACCAAGTTTCACTACAATCAAAGACTATAGCCCTACCACCTTGAGGAGTCTCCTACAGCTATAAGCTAAGGCAAATTGTACAAGGTGGAAGAGCTTCTTATCCATTGCTTGCTTGCTTTCTTTGGTACTCCATTGCCTTCATCTCAACCTTCAATTGAGCTGTGTGTAGCCATGGGATGGGTCTAAAACCATGAAAACAGAAAAGAGGGGAGAGAGATGAAGCATCCAAGAGCATACATACACAAAAGCAATGGAGACTTGAGAACACAAAGAGATAGCATTAGTTTCTTTTTCTTTTTCTTTCTTCTTCTTCCACTTAGAAAAACTAACTCTACAACATGATAAAAGACTAATATGAAAGTATCACAATAAATATACACATGATCATGAAGTGTGAATTTGCTAGGAAAGAAGAGGAGATATAATGGATATGCCATAACCAAGGATGGACTACATGGATGGAGTCCAACTATAGAATCACTAGCGTATCCTCGTATCAATCACCTAACATGCTAGTGAATAATATCATGCCACATCACAAGGTATGTAGTGGATGCCAACTCATGTAGAGTTGAACATCTCAGTAGGTTTGAGACCCAAAATCAACTGCAGTCTTTGTTGGGGCACCAACGCTCTTGCAATCTCTTTTGCTTGTGTAGATCTTGAATCCAGTACAGGTAACAAATGCATTTCTCTCAGCACTGTGGGTTCTTTTGTCCTCAACATAGCCATCTAGTGGCAAACTTTCTTATGTTCAACCTAGGAAATTTCTATGGGCTTCTTCTCTTTACTTTTTAGCTTCTTACTTGTGACCAAATAACTACATTGACATTTTGCTTAGGGAGCTCTTGATTTCCACTATATTGATAGACAATGATGAAGTTTGGTCCTAACTCTATTTCTTCTAAGTAGCATATTTCTAGGCGTCTAGACACTCAGATCTCCAATGGCCTTCTTGCATATAAAAGAAATATTTTTTATTTAGGGAATGGTAAATTATCCTTTGTCTCTTTGATGTCTTCCTTTTCCTCTTGGGCCCACGCCAAGAGATTGATAATCATATTGTATGTATGAGATTGTTGGGGTCATAGTAGCAAATAGTTTAGGGTGATTCCAAAGGGCCAATCGACCTCCCATGCCTTGCTAGGACATGACATTTCCCATGTGACTATGGATATTATACCAACAAACTTCTATATTGTGTATAGGTTTATTGAAAATGCCATACCACTATTAATTTAAGATGATACTCGATAGCTAGGTGACATGCAATATTATAGTTGTATATTGAAAGGTTTTGATGGCAAGTTTTGGAATGCCCTTTGAGGGTTTGTGGGCCTTCTCCTTTCTCTTGGACTTATTTGGCTTTTAGCATTCCTCTTTCTCACAATTGTTCTCCTCCTCCTCTCTTCCTCTAGGTACAAATTTGTATAGGAGTCATTGAGCTCCATACAATGGGGTTTGTCATAAAATTTTGTCGTTTTTCTCCCCTTTTTTTACTTCTCCTTGGTCAAAAACATCTCAACATGGCTAGCGCACTAGTACAAATAATCCAAGGTATTAATTGATAGGTCTTCCTAAGCCAAAATTTTTGGATTTATTGGCTCAAGCCTTGCACATATAGAGAGTGAAATACCTAACCATTGGTTTGGGTGTTCTAGGACATACGGCCTCTCAAGACTTTAAAGTGAGCTATATAGCTTTGGACTATGGTGCTACCTTGTTTTAGTCTACGCAATCTTTCTAATTTTCAGGTATCCATCTTGTGTGATTCGAAACTATGAATGAAATCTTGTGCATGTCAAACATTGAACAATTTCTTTCCGTTTTGTGAGCCAAGTTGCTACCTTTTTTTTGCATAGATGACTTGAATACATACATCTTACGGGTG
Organism: Lygodium microphyllum; assembly: GCF_053477565.2. Taxonomy (NCBI): domain Eukaryota; kingdom Viridiplantae; phylum Streptophyta; class Polypodiopsida; order Schizaeales; family Lygodiaceae; genus Lygodium; species Lygodium microphyllum. Next base: position 54,811,982 of record NC_141156.1, on the reverse strand, counting down.
GAATTAGGCAAGAAAATTTACCATGTATGCTAGGGAAGGCATATGGATCCTTGGCTGATGAGCTAACAAAATTTGAAAATGAAACCCATTTCTGGGTAGCCATTGAAGTATTAATTGAAATAATATAAGGTAGAATAGGTAAAACCATGATCGTAAAAGCTATTGGTGGGCTAGGGTGCACATCGCTAGGTCTGGGAACAAAGAAGAGGGCTATTTGTAGGGCTGCAAAGTGGACTATTCCACTTGGAAATCATCATCACTAAGGAATGAAGTCCCCTAAAGGGACAAAATCAAACACCACTGCTCACACCTAGTGTAATGAAAGAAGCTGAGGGGAGAGAGAAAGAGAGCTGAGGAGAGAGAAAGAGAATAAGAAGAAGGAAGAAGACTAGAAGAGGAGAGAGAAAGAGAGGAAAGAGGAGAGAAAGGAGAAGGAAGCCATGGAAGCTAGAGATGAAGGTGAAGAGTGTGATCTTGATAATAACTAGTTGCCCTAATCTGGGGCTCTTACACCTTAAATACCCCGGTCAGTGTGAGATGGGGTGTCTAAATCCTAGTCAGTGTGTATCCCGCTTGTTACAATCCATCCCCACTCGAAAGGTTTTTGCCCTCAAAAACAAGGAGAAACAGAGGGGAGTGATGGGTGGGCTAAGGGAGGGTTGCCAATACTACTCATAGCCCTTTGACAATGAAGAATAGGTGTGGAGAGACTAGGGACAGCATGCAATCCTAGACCGATCGACTAAAGTAAACTGGTCATAACTTTTGATAGGTAGCTCCAAATGGGGCGTACTATATGTCGAAACGGAGCTTATGATGAGTACTTTCAGCCTATGTAGAATGCACATGCATTGGATTTGAGTAAGTACAAAATTGTTCTAAAACAGTGTGCAGTCTGCGGGCGGGAAGTGGGCAATTTGGGGCATGACCGGCTAGTCTTCCAGCCGTTGGGGTTCAGGGAGGTAGGGAAATTCATCGAGGATGGTTACTGGGTGCCAAGAGGCTTCTTCCAAGGGTAGGCCTTGCCATTTGATGAGGTATTCTTTGATGGATCGGGATCGTAAGTGCTTATCTCACTGCCCAATGAATGCTTCAAGAACATATTGAGTGATGCCCTCTTCATTGGTGGGGGAAAGTTCTTCCACATAGTCCACTGAGGAGCCTACAAAGGGTTTCAGCTGACTGACATGAAACACATTATGGATTTTGGTGGTAGGGGGAAGTTCCAAGTGGTAGGCCAAATCGCCAACTCTCTTCAGGATGTGGTATGGGCCATAGAAGCAGTGGGCTAGCTTGTTACTGCTGCCCTCTTTGAGAGTGGAGTAGCGGGACTTAGGCACTTTCAAAAGGATCAATTTCCCTTCTTGGAATTTCAAATGCCTGTGTCTTTCATCAGCATAGAGTTTCGTGTGTGTTTGGGCCTTCTGAAGATTCATTTTGCATTGCTAAAGTAAAGCTTGCATGCGATCCAATTCAGCTTGACTCTGAGGATTAATCTTATCAGTAAACAAGATTGTAGGAAGGGGAACCTTATACCCATATAATGCCTCAAAAGGGGAAATCCAATGCTAGAGTGTGTGGAGTTATTATATGCAAACTCAGCCAAGTGAAGCCATGTATCCCAACTATGCTATACATCATGGCAAAAGTGCCTCAAGTATGTCTCAAGCCATTTGTTCACTCTCTCAGTTTGGCCATCAGTCTGAGGGTGGTATGCAGTGGATGGAGCAAGCTTGGTCCCCATGGAGGTGAAAATTGTCTACCAGAAGTTTCTCATAAACCTTGCATCCCGATCATGTACTATGACTTGTGGTAGGCCATGCAACTTGAAGACATTTTCCATGAATTGAGTGGCCACCTGAGAGGCAGTATATTGGACCTTAGTGGAGATAAAGTGGGTAGCTTTGGTGAGGCGATCAACTACCGCATAGATACTGTTCCACCCTTTCTTAGTCTCACCAGAAGGCCGGTGATAAAGTCCATTGTGATGTGAGTCCATTTCCCGTCAGGAATGGGGAGAGACTGCAAGAGGCCAGCGGGCCTGAGCATACTATCCTTGTTCTGTTGGCATGGAACACATTTGGTCACAAAGTCCTTGACATCCCTCCATAATCCTTTCCAATGAAAGCTTTGGCCAATCATGTCATATATTTTGAAAACACCCAAGTGACTGGCAATGGGGCAAGAACGCATTTCTTCCATGATCTTCTACGTGAAGGGGGAAGTGTGTGGGATGACAATCTTGCCATGGGACCAAATAAGGCCATGCTTGAGCTGATATTGGGAGTTTTCAGCCATAACCCCATACTGTAATTTCTGAAATATGTGGCTGAAATGGTCATCTAACAAGTAAGCCTCCTGGAGCTCTTCAACCCAATCATTGTGCAATTCTGAGATAGATGACACTCTGCATGCCCACATTCGAGAGAGAGAATCATCCACAATATTATCCTTGCCCTGCGTGTGTGAAATGTCAAAGTCATAGTTCTGTAAGGTTGCCACCCATTGCCTTTGCTTAGGAGTCAATGTAGACTGAGTCAGGAAGTATTGGAGGACGGTGATCGCTTTTCACTTGGAAGTGACTGCCATACAAATAGTGGTGCCATTTCTTGATGGCATGGAGGATGGCCAACATCTCTTGATCGTATACATTCAGTTGCATTTCCTTCTCATCAAGCTTGCGGCTTTCAAATGCAATCACACCATGCTCTTACAACAATACTGCACCAATACCCCAGCCACTGGCATCGCAATGAATGGTAAATAGGTTAGAGAAGTCAGGGCAAACAAGGATGGGGGCTGAAGTAAGCACGTCCTTTAACTGTTTGAAGCTATGATCTGTAGTGGCATCCCAAAAGAATGACTCTTTTTTCAAGCGATTAGTCAAAGGTGTTGCAATGGTGGCATAGTGCTTATTAATGAAGCGTCTGTAGAATGAAGAGAGACCAAGGAAGCCACGCAAGGAGGTGGTGGTGGAAGGAGTGGGCCAATCCTTAACACATTGCACCTTTTTGGGGTTAGCCTGTATACCATTTTTGCTTACAATGTGTCCCAAGTACTCCACAGATGTTTGCATGAATATACATTTGCTCTCCTTAGCAAAGAGTCAATGCTCTCTCAATATGTCAAACACCCTCCGAATGTGTGTCAAGTGCTCCATAGATGACTTGCTATAAATGAGGATGTCGTCAAAGAAAACAAGCACGAACTTGAACAAAAAGGGCTGTAGGACTTTGTTCATGAGGCTTTGAAAGGTGGCAAGGGCGTTAGTCAACGCAAAAGGCATCACAAGAAAATGGTAAAGTCCACAATCAGTCTGGAAGGCCGTTTTGACCTCATTTCTTGCCCGCATACGAATCTGATGGTAGCCAGAGCGCAAGTCAATCTTAGTGAAAAAGCATGCCCCTTTTAACTTGTCTAGCAAATCATCAATCCGTGGGATGGGGTAGCGGTTCTTCACTGTAATCTTGTTCAAATCTCTGTAGTCAATACACATGCGGAAGGAGCCATCTTTCTTTTTGACCAAGAGAATAGGGGATGCATAGGGAAAAAAACTCGGTTCGATGAAACCCATCTCCCGCAACTGTAATCTTGTTCAAATCTCTATAGTCAATACACATGCGGAAGGAGCTATCTTTCTTTTTGACCAAGAGAATAGGGGATGCATAGGGGGAAGAACTCGATTCGATGAAACCCATCTCCAGCAACTCCTTGATTTTCTTTGCAACCTCTTCACGCTCGCACTTGGAGAGTCTATAGGGGGGTTTGTTCACTGGCTTGGAATGGGGCTCTAGGTCAAGTGGGTTGTCCACTTGTCTCTTGGGAGGGAGGGATGTAGGCATCTGAAATAAGTCATTGTATTCCTCAAGTAGGGCCTGCAAGGCAGAGTCATATGATACTGTGGAGGGCTGATCAAAATTGTCCTTATGTAATTGCAAAACAAAGATCTGTGAGCATTTCTTAAACTCCCATTTGAGTTGCTTTGCTGTAATGAGCTGAAAATCAACATGGTTTCGAACTCCCTCTAGGTGGATAGGCTATCCATGCATCATAAACTCCATGTAAAGCTAAGAGAATTCCATAGCAATTTTCCCCAATTGTTTCAGCCAATTGCAGCCCAAGTCAACATCAACGGGGCCCATATTTAGGGCAATTAGATCAACCAGTGCCACATAATTTTCAGCCAAGCATAAGGAAACTACGGGACATACATGTGTGCTGATTTCTTCTTCTCCATTTGCTACTTGGACCTTCAAGGGGTGGTGTAATGCCATAGGAATAATTTCAACCGATCAATGGTTGATTTGTTGACAAAACTATGCGTGCTTCCGCTATCCACAAGGATAAAAACATGCTTCCCATTGATACTGCCTTGAATGGAAGGGTATTGGGGCTACGCGAACCTATCCAAGAATCAAAGGAGATCGAGCAAAGGGAAGTGGGAGGTGGATGGGATGTTAAATCAAGTATCTATGAGGGTGCACCACCCGGATAAAAGGGAAACCCATCCTCTAGGTCATAGAACTGCTCATGATCAACATCCTCCATGGGCTTAGTTTGGTCAATGGCCAGGTCATCCTCCTCATTGTGCCAATCTTCCATGACATACATGCTATGAACTTTGACCTTAGCTGACTTGTACGGGCATTTGGAGGCATGATCAGCAGTGTACTTATCTCCACATTTAAAGCGTAGGCCCTTTTCTTTCCGTTCCTTGACAACATTTGGGGAGATGAACCATTGACTACTGGATCCATGGGAAGGTGATGCAGTGGACTGTTTATTTTCAGCATACCGATTTTCAGCCATAGAGCCCGATGCTATCCCAAAAGTGCCCATTTTCCTTTCAGCATGGAAGGCGGGGTAAGTGGGTACTTTGGGGCTGTTATTAGGCATAGAAGAGCCTCAAAAACCACCTCCGTATGGGGCTGATCATGAAGGGATGCGGGGAGGTCCAACACCTTGCTGAAAATGCTCATTCTTACGGTACTTCCTTGCATATCTTTCAGCCAGTTCGATTGCATCAAATAGTGTAGTGGGTTTTTGGGCCATGACATCAGCTGATAGACTCGATTCCAACCCATAGATGTACTTGTGCAATTTAGCATCATCATTGATGCTTTCCACATGCATGGTCAAGTTCATGAATTGATTGGTGTAGTCACGTATAGTGAGTTTACGTTGGTCAAGAGTGTACCATCTTCTTTCCAACCGTTCTTTTTCCACAGGGGACACAAAAACTTGGACCATATGCATTTTGAAATCTTCCCAATCAATGAACTGTTGATTCTCCCGATTGATGTAGTGCCACCTTCTTCCCAACCATTCTTCTTGCCAACTGTTATTTTTCCACGTGTAGTCACATATAGTGAGGTTACGTTGGTCAAGAGTGTACCATCTTCTTGCCAACCATTCTTTTTCCACAGGGGACACAAAAACTTGGACCATATGCATTTTAAAATCTTCCCAATCAATGAACTGTTGATTCTCCTGATTGATATAATGCCACCAAGTGTGGGCAAAACCTTCCAAGTGGAGAGAACCAAAAAGTATTTTTTGCTCATCAGTGTGGGGATAGATGTTGAAGTAGGACTCCAACTTGGACGTCCATTCTTCCAGGTCAGATGGTGAGGGAGATTGCCCATTGAGAATGACCTTGTCATGTAAATCATAGGGGCCATGCTACCCATGAAATCCTTGTTGTCCATGCATCCCATGGTGGCCATACATGGCTTGCTGTCCATACATCCCTTATGGTGCATTTAGACCATGTTGTCCATTATAGCCATGCTGTCCATGATTGCTAGGCTAGCCATTTGTACCATATTGTCCTTGATGGGGCTTATTCATATGTGGTGCATGGGGGCTCCTAGGTAGAGCAGGTGAAATTTGACCCAAGGTAGGGGAAGGCCTCAAGTGAATGTTGCTGGCATGGTGGACAGGGGAATTCAATAGGGGCTCATCATGCATGTGAGAGGGTTCCCCGATCTCATAGGTAGAAGGGGAAATTCCCTTAGTGCCAAGTATACCATGTGGACCATGTGACGGTTCCTGATGTGGAGGGCGTCTAGACTCATGTCTAGTGTCATTGGTCTTCTCTTGGTCTTTGAGTTTGAGATGGCCATGTGCTCAATCGCTTCATCAAACTTAGACATCATCTCGCAGTGGTTGTGACCATATCGTTGTGGCGTTCCATATGACGGAGCTCATGTTGACAGAGGGTGTGATTAAGAAGGGTATATGGGTCCGTTTCAGGCATGTCCTCCTGTATATCACCATGGTAATCTTTCACTAAGCTTGGCTCCTCATTCATGGAGGTCCGGGAGTCTCTAATCTCCCTCTAGAGTTCCTCTTGGGCCTTGCTTTTGCCTTTCTAGCCAGCTATCTGGATGCAGTCCACTAGACTTGCTATCAGTAAAAAGGGCATAACTCTTAGTAGGAAACTCTGATTGCTGAGGTTGTGGACTCAACTCAGAGGGGACGCTGGTGTCTTAGAGATGAGATATTAACCTTTATGATAGAAAATGATCAAAATTTTCTGTAGGGGTTTTACAGTGGCTATCTTGGAGCGGGGTGTGCAAACTGTCCACAGTGACCCTAGTGCACAAAAATGGGCATAACTTTCACACCGTAACTCCCATTGGGGAGATTTTTTATTCAAACTGGAGGGGAAAAATTCCTCCTTGAGATGAGCTATAGGCTTTAACCCCACATTCAAGACATAATTTTTTGCAATTGGATCTTTGTGACAGTCCTGTAGGACTGTGACCAAAAAACACTATCTATTCCTTAGTGCCAATGTCTAACATGGATAGAGTATAGATCAAGGGGCCTGATCTGACACCTCAATAGCATCTTGAGCATACTGATCATAATCCCAAGCATCATTGCATACCCATCAACTCTGCCATTCATGCAGAAGTACATTCAGTGCCATACATCTCCATTGATTGCATGTACTTCAAGTGGCATACATGGGTGCCATTATCATTGCGGGGTATTCAAGAGGGATCATTGGGGTAGGGATGTGTGGCTTATGGAAGTACCTACACCTGCAAATGAGTATTGGGCTCCAGATCATCAGGAGGTGGGCAAAGTTCCCCCCAGGCCGGGTTGTGCACCCCTTCAAGGTCTTAAGTGGTAAGGGAGGGTCACCTCTCTTTTGTCTTACCACCTCGCCTGGCATCGGCCTTTTTCCTCAGCCGGAGTATACATGGCAGACATTTTTAATTAGCAATCAGCATGAGATGCATTGGAAAGAATACATTGGGCCTTTTCATGAGATGCAAGGAATGATGAGGGTTGGGGTAGGGATTACCTTGGTAGTCCAGTGACTCACTGGCTGCTACTTACCCAATTTACAATGGCTAATATTCTTCCAAGATCATAAGACAAAGTAGGAGTTAATGTCAGCCATTACAATGAAATCCCGGGAAGAGGTATGATGCTTGTATGCAATCTTGAATCTCTCCAACAATGGATTAAGCTTAGAAAGTGGCTAAATTGAGAGATTAAGATCAGAGTAGCATACCTCTTTAATGCTTGTGATTACCGTTGAAGCCCAAATCGTCATGATGCCGCTTGCTCCATTGATGAAGTCCGGTTGTTGGTTGGACATCCATATAAGAGTGCTTCAGCCTTCGAGTGCTCTTGCTGATGAAGAAGACTCCCAAGCTTATCCCCGAGCTTGAGCTTCAAGGACGGGAAGCTTCAAGTGAAGCTTTCATGGCTGCCTGCAAAGCTCCCATGCATGGTGAGCTCAATGGCTTCATCCGGGCAAGAGGAATCCTTCATGGGCTGAAGGGGTTGTGGGGTTGAGCTCTCCACGTCAGAGGAAGCTTCAGTTAAGAGAATCCATGACTGCCCCAAACTGTTTAAAATAGTCCCCACCTACTGTCCACCATGGAAGATGGTTCCCGGGTCAAGATGCCAAGGGGGAAGAAGTATGATGGATCAGTGCTGCCCAGGAGTGCTGGGGAGGTGGATAAGCAGGAGGAGAAGGTGGGCAGGGGTGTTGGGGGAGGCAGGCAGCTCAGCGCAAAATGCGCTGCATTTTGCGGGCTGCTGCCTATTGTCCCTGATGGGCTGAGGGTAGGCACCAGGGTGCTTTCCTGGTAGGAAATGGCCCTGGGGAGCTTGTGCGAAGGCTGGATGTTGAGGTTGAGGCCTGGGAGTAGCAAGAAAAAGGGATTTGGGGGCAGTACACCATGGCAGCTTGAGGGAACAGCTTGATGGGGAAGAGAGAGAAGTCTGGAATAAAAAGTAACAGTGGTTTTTTCCCTTCTCTAAAAAACTATTGAACCCCCAACTTGCCCTAGGACTCCTAAAATTTGCATGAAAAGAAGTGATGACCTGCTACTTTAACCATTTTTCCTCTTGATATGTCTGAGTCTCCAGCCATAGCTCCTGCTTGCTCCAAAAAGCTGGGGTTAACTGCAATCCTTCTTGCTGTACTTGTACCTGTAAGCTGAGTAACTAGGGTTTTTGGGATTTGAAAAGGAAGAAAGGGGAAAGAGGAAAAGGTCCAAATCCTGAAGCTCTGATACCACTTGTAATGAAAGAAGTTGAGGGGAGAGAGAAAGAGAGCTGAGGAGAGAGAAAGAAAACAAGAAGAAGAAGGAAAAAGACTAGAAGAGGAGAGAGAAAGAGAGGAAAGAGGAGAGAAAGGAGAAGGAAGCCACGAAAGCTGGAGATGAAGGTGAAGAGTGTGATCTTGATAATAATTGGTTGCCCTAATATGGGGCTCTTACACCTTAAATACCCCGGTTAGTGTGACGGGGTGTCTAAACCCTAGTCGGTGTGTATCCCGCTTGTTACACCCACACTGTCATGAGAGAACACAAGCTAGATACCCTTTGGTGGCCCTTGAGAGCATGTGTGTATGTAGACCTATGCACATGGGAAAGATTAGTGTGGTCACCATGTGTAATCAAGGCCAAGTTTTGGCTATGGTTGCCAAGTGCAAACTAGTTGTACCTACTCTGTGGGGCAATAGAGCCTTATCATATACATACCTGACACAAGGGTGTGCTAGTATCACAAAGTCAACAACAAAGCATACCAAAGGAAAAATAACTATTTTTTACTAAGTGAGATAGGTACTTAACCTGGAAAATAAGTGCTCATATATTCCATTAAGATCTTACAAGATCTCATAGCAAACTCAAAATATAGAGTACATTCCAAAGGGTAACCACTCAAAAGAAATACATGAAAATGTAATGAATCATCTTAACTGCCATCATAGCATTACAGTGTATTGGAGATTGTAAGGTGATCTCAAAGTTTGGGAAAGGTGAGGACCCAAATAGAGGATCAAAGAGAAAGTAAAGAGAAAGGAAGAGTGCAGAGTCAAGTAGAGGAAAGTGGAGAAGAACACAACACTTCTTCTTTGATCCTTTTAGAGCTTCTAATGCCTATGGTGTCATGAAGTCCATTTGCTATAATCCATGGCTAATTTTCCACCTTCTATTATTATGTTATTGCTATTAACATTTATGGCCTCTTTTAGCAATCATTCCATGATGCTATTTTTGGCCCCAATCGGACCATCTTGTTGACACTTATGATTAAACTTGTTGACTACTTATATTGGTACTTTATTATATGTTTTTTAACTTACATATATCTTTGTAGATATATGTTATTGTGCTTTACTTTCACTCTTATCATGTTGACATGCATGAGGAGATAAAGGAGATCCTCATGTATATATCTCTAGATCAAATTTTATGCTTTAGGAATATAGTAGACTAGGAGCTATCTCAATCAACATCTAGGTATTCTACCTCAACATGCCCCAATGCATTGATCTCTAGGCAGGCAAAGTGAATGCTCTAGGCTAGCCATGGAGAGAGGCTTAGGGACACATCGCTCAACTAGTGGAGGTGGTGGCTATAATGGATGCCTTGAGAAGCCACATACTTCCTCTCCTCCTCATTCTAGGGGTGTCTTTGGGGAGTAGTACAAAGATACAAATATTATGACCCCATTGCTACTCCTTGCTCCCATGTTGTTGTTAGAGATGGTTACTTAGGTGCATGATGCAAAAGCACCAATACATTCTCCCCTCTTGTTGGTTGAGTGGACACTTATCACCTCCTAGATTTGCTACACCTATAAAAACATCCACTCCCTATGATACTAGGTTTTGCTCAGTCATTTTTGTGAGTGGCACTTCTATAGGTGCTACTCTAAGAGATGCCACTCCTAGTAGCCACAAAAGTGAGAGAGGGCACACCTTAGATGCACCCCACTAGGATATGGGCACATAAAGGATGAGAAAGCCAATGTCGTATACATGAATGATAAGATGAGGAGGATGGTTGCACAAATGAGGGAGTTGTACCTACAAGTTTTTAGGCACAACTAAAATATTATTGAAAGAATATACAATATGCAAGTAAGGACTACATGATAACATACTTGTACAAATACTTTTTAGTACCTACATTTACTAATCAATTTTCCACGGGAGGGATGATGGATTGTATGTGTGTCTAGATGTCACATATAGACAATCAAATGTACACAAGGCAATCAAGAATGGCACACCAAATCCCGAGTAGTTGAACTAGGAGGATTAGAGGAGACTCATGAAGGATACTGCTAACTCTCCAAAGGCGATGACAGTAACAATGAGAGGCAATAAGGGCATGGGTGGAGGCAAGATTCATGCAACATCTTGGGAGCGACAATCATAGGACTTATTTGGAGGACTTTGTAAGTTTTCTATTAGTTATATTCACTTTCTTATTTTATATATTTCTTGTACTAATAACCTTATTTTTAACAATGCTATTTTGTCTTTTTTACTCTAGCACTCAATCACAAATTGCAACCCCAAGGGATTGGAGACTTGATATTTAGCAAGACATGGTCTCACTACACTCACCGATAGATTATATGTATGCAACAGCCTAGTAAGTCATGTCTCTTTCATGTTTCTAGTTTTTAGTTCTTATGATGCATTGTGAACTCTAGATTGATCTTTCTATTGCAGAGTCCATTCAATGATCTGCTACATTGAGATGAGCTCTCAAATAGTGAGGAGCTGTAGTTGTTGCTTGGATTCATGGAGCATGAACCCCTCCCTTTTTTGGCCCTATGCTCCATGCAAACTCTTTCTATGTAGCTTTCTTTAGAAATATTTCTCATTCTTTGTATATACTCACATTTTGTAATATTTATGGATAGATTTCCTTATTTTGGTTCCTTCTCCTTATCAATTCATTTAGTTTTATGAAATATCATATTGGTATTGTACTTATTTGGAAATTGAATCAATGGATTCCTTCTTCTTGGCAAATCCTGATGTATTTTTTTATCACAATTGTATATTCAATTTGTAAATGATTTATGGAACATTTTTTAGCACATCTAGCTAGTAGGGTGGCCTTGGCATTGCCACCTAATTTTTTTCCCTCTACATCCATTGCTATTGCAAAATAACTTGCAAACCACCATTTCTATTTTCATCACAAAATAACCTACAAACAACCATTGCTATTTACATCATAAAGAGTCACTATATGCCTCGCTATTTACATCGCTATATATAGGGATGGAAATAGTGACAGATCTATATAGGTGCATATATCGATGTTTTTAGTGATAACTAAAGCAATTTTTGGCATGAATAATTCCATTGCTTTGAGCATCGGTATGGGGCCTATATATAGTAGTCTTTGTTTTTGTGACCTATTGATTATCACTATGATAGGAAAAATTTGATAATAATGAAAAATGTTTTAAAGTAGTGAGTCACTACAAAAGGGTAATTACCTAACCCTTTCCATTCTATTTTAGCCCTTTGTTTTAATACTTTCATATCATTGAAAGATTACAAAGACTCTTTTTAGCCCTACATTTCATCTATTTTTGTTAGACTTAGTATGTAATTTCCATGTATATTCCCTTGAGGAAAAGTGGATGCTAGAAAAGTTAGTAAGACAATCCTCCCTTACTAATTATAACCTTGCATGGACTTGATCTTCATCTTTCTTTGGAGATTGGTGTCATGTAGCCCAAGATTGTACATGAGGCAATCAGCATGTTGAAAGTTAAACTAAAAATAATATAGAGATGTATCTTCTTTTTAGCCTAAAACTATGGGAAACATTTCTTTGAATCAAACTTTAAGGTTGGGATAGAATTTCACCCAACAAAGTAAGGCCTTCTTTAATCAAGAAGAAAGGTTTCAAAACCCTTATAGCAAAGTTCCAACTTATCCTATAGTTTATGTAACAAAACATGTATGAATTTATGCTTGATGCCGAAGCAAAATCATCACATTTTAAAATGGTAGACTTTGGTGAAAAACCTTCAAACAACAATACACAAGGAAAGCATGTAAAAAATCACAAATTTAAGGATATGTACACCAAAGGATTGTGCTACAAGTGTAGGGAGAAGTGGAACCTTGATCATAATAATAAATGCAAATAAAGGAATGCCAAAATTAGTATGATCATCAAAGAAGGATTAGATGATGAAGCAAATGAAAGTGAACCATCTCAAGTGACATCCATGCCTACTTTATACCAACCACATGAAGAAGAAGAGTTGCACATGAGTTTTATGATTCTATATGAAAGGGTTTCTCTTTGACCCAAGTGGTTCTTCTACGTTTTTCACTATTTCTAATGATGTATGGATAGGTATTAGAGGTGAAAATATTATTCCCCTCAGGCAGCACATATAGTTTTGTGAATACAAAAGCGTTGCATATGCTGAAGCTACTACCTAAGGAAATGGATTTTCCATTAAGGGCACAAGTTACCAATGGGGCTTTTGAAACTAATCATGGAGTGTACCCATGCACTCCTATGGAGTTGACACCATCATATACTATTCAAACTAAGCTTGTAGCCTTAGAAATGGGACCCATTGATATAGTCATTGGGTGTGATTAGCTGAAAATAGTTTGGAAGGTTTACTATGGATTTGAATTTAATGCAAGTGGAATTTTCTTGGAGTGGATAGCAAGTAACATTGCATGGGGTGGATCATAAACAAATGGAGCTAATCTCTATGAAGAAGTTAAAGAGAGAGATAAATGCTAATTCTTGTGTATTTTCTCTTCTTCTTTGCAAAGATGACAAAGATTAGCCCACACCCACTTCAAGGAAGAAGAATTTAGCATTGTGCAAGTTATTAGAAGAATATAAAGAATTATTTCAACCACTATGTTCATTACCACCCAAGAGAGACATTGATCATCTTATAGGCTTGGTTTCTAATATCAAGCCTATCAACAAGACATCTTATAGAGTATCTAAGTTTGAGCATGAGGAGGTGGAGTGGAAAGTCAAGAAGTTCATAGATAGAGTTTATTCAACCAAGCTAGTTACCTTTTGCCTCTCTAATGCTACTAGTGAAGAAGAAGGATGTGACATTCCACATGTGCATTGATTACATGGAGTTAAACATGTCCACCGTATAAAACAAGTACCCCATTCTGCATATCGATGATCACTTAGATAAATTTAAGGATGCAAGGGTTCTCAATAAGATAGATATTTGTTTAGGGTGTCATCAAATTCATGTGAAAGAGAGGGATGAATACAAGATTGCACTTATGTGCATTGATTACATGGAGTTAAACATGTCCACCGTATAAAACAAGTGCCCCATTCTGCATATCGATGATCACTTAGATAAATTTAAGGATGCAAGGGTTATCAATAAGATAGATATTTGTTTAGGGTGTCATCAAATTCATGTGAAAGAGAGGGATGAATACAAGATTGCACTTAGGATTGAAAGAGGATTATATTAATTATTGGTGATGTGTTTTGGACTCTCGAGCACTCTACCCATTTTTCGAGTACTTATGAATAAGAGTTTGCAACCATTCTTGTTCAAAACAATCCTTCTTTTCTTTGACAACATTCTCATATATTGAAAGTTCAAAGAAGAGTATTTAATGCATGTACAATATGTATTTGACACATTGAGAAGGCACAGAATCTTTGTAAAGGAATCAATTTTTTCTTTTATGCAAGATAATGTGGAATATTTGGGTCAAATAGTTGATGAGAGTGGGATTAGAGTGTACCTAAAGAAGGTAGAATGTGTCAAGAATTGGCCTATCCTTATTAATTCTACATCTTTGAGATGACTTATCTTATTATCATCTTTCTAGTAGTGGTTTATTACAATTTATACACATGTTGTGGCTCCATTGACTAATCAGTTGAAAAAAGAGGCTTTCTTCTAGGATTCTATGGTAGATAAAAGCTTCAATAATCTAAAGTTACTTATAATTTCACCATCAACTTTGGTATGTCCTAATTTGTCTAAGGAACTCATTGTATGTATAGATGCTAGTGAAAGAGGTATAAGGGCTATTCTATATCAAGATCGTGAAAGTAATTGCCTATGAAAGTAGAAAATTGGATAACAAGGAGTACCAACTGTATATGTATGAGTAAGAGATGCTCACAATTCTTCATAAAATCAAAAAGTAGCACCAAATTTACATATTTGTTATCCATTTCAAGGTTAAGAGAAATCATCTCATGCTAAAATATTTCTTTTCATTGCCTACTTTATCTCCTAAGCAAAGATGGTAATTGTCTACACTTCAAGGCTATGATTTTGAGATATTCTACACTCGAGGAAGTTACTATATGTATATCCTCTACATCACGTGTGTTCAAGGCTTATTTAAAAATATCCTTATCTATGGAATTTTCATGAATAAAACATAACACTTGTCTATTCAATCTATAAATAACCCCCTTATATTGCACCCTTTTTTGTGTAAGAAATATATAAAAATGGTATTTTAAAATTACCTTATTTTGAACCCATGTGATGCACATATATTCATGAGTAACTTACCCAAGATTCTACATAGTAGGTAAAGATAACATTATGGTGGATGCTTTGTCAAGAATGTGGGATGTTCACTTTCTTCAATCTCTACCATATACAAAGATTGGTTCCTTGACATATAAGAAGAGTATTTTCTGATGAGAAGGTAGCCAATATGATGAGAGAATTTCAATAATGAAGAGGTCAAGAGTATCCTAATGTCTCATGGCATAAAGAGCTTCTATGACATAATGGATGGGCTCATTTAACACTTGAAATATCCTTCAAGCATTTTATCTTGCAAGAAATGTACTCCTCACTATTGGCAGGACACCATGGATTGTTCAAGACATTTGAGACTATCCATAAAAGCACTTATTGAAAGGGAATTTGGTAGAATGTTAAAGATTATGTCATGCAATGTTTACCATGCTAACAAAAAAAGATACCATGCTTCTACTTGGTGGCTTACTTAAGCTACTACCCATTACTAAAGGGAAGTGGAATGATATAAGCATGGATTTTATCATGGGATTTCCAACTGCAAAGCATGAATGGAATAGCATTTATAGGCCTTTTGACTACTGAACTACATCAACCCATTTCATCCCAACTAAGGTCCAATATTTTTCCATTGATCAAGTTATGAAGGGTGTTTTCAAGCTTCATGGAATGCCATTGAAGATTGTATTTGATAATGATACTAAGTCCATGGGAAATTTATGGTAGAATCTATTCTCTTCTATGGGCACCAAACTAACTCTCAACGTTGTAGATTATGCCCAAATGGATGGGCAAACATGAAGCATGTCAATAAGTGCTTGAAAGTTTATCTTCATCACTTTTATCGTGATACTCAACCGTCTTAGGACCAATGGTTACATTTGGCTTTGTTATAACAACACTTATCACATATGAGCATTGGCATGTTGCCATTCGAATTGCTTTATGTTTACAAAGTAAAAATACCTTGTGTCCTTTTCCATGATGGTGTGAATCCACAAGCTAAGGGTAAATTTTAGAAAATAGAAAATTTGACAATCAATGTAAGAACAACATTCTCAAATATCAAGATGTCATGCCAAAGGCTTATGTGGATGAGATAAAAATACCATTGGAATTTGAAGGATATGATTGGGTTCTTCTAAAGGTTCCTAAGTCTAGGTATGCATCCTTGAAAGGAGACCATAACAAAATGGCTCATTGGTTTTATGGGCCCTATCAAATCCTTAAGAGAGTTGGAGAGCTTGCGTATGACCTTGAGTTGCCTTCTTCAATGTGCATTCATAATATCTTCCATGTTTCTCAATTAAAGAATTTATGGGTCTAGCTATTCAAGTTTTAGAAGAGTTACCTTCCATGAATGAAGATGGTCTCATTATCTATGAGCTCGAGAAAATTGTTGGAAGGAGAGATAAAGTTTTAAGGAACTAATAACTACTAGAATACCTTATTAAATGGCACGGTTTACCTATGGAAAAGTGTGTTTGGAAGCCAACCTCATATCTTGACTCCTTTCCTTGGCTTTCACACATGAAGAACAATGAATTTATGAACAGGATAGCTTGCTTATCAAATTTTTAGTGCATAATGAATTTTCCTAACTTAGTCAAAATGTCATATTTTAAATGGATGTAAAGATTCTATATGATGTCTACTTCCTAATGACACTTCATTTGCTAAAATTGGACACTTCATTTGCTCAAATTGGGCATGGATATCCCAAGTTATGGCACTTTTCCTTCTGACAACTCTAATTGGATAGTTATAGCAATTTGTAGTATTCACTTCTTTGTAATTCTTACCTCAAGGGAGGCCTTCAAATTATGGGCTACATTTTAGCATGGATCTACATCCTCTAAAGCTCTTCTATACATTCCATTGTAAATTTCATCCATGTTTCAAAGCTTTGAGGACCAAGCTTCTCTAGGATGGGTATCCTTGTAATAAAGTATAGGTTTGGGGAAGATTATTAAAGATTGAGAATAGAACAAGTGTACATATTTTTTCAATCAATAAAATTTCCTCTCAAGAATGCCTTGTTTTGGCCTCCCACCATAGCAAAGGGGTGTGTATCCTACTCCACCATAGCAAGAGGTGGGTATCTTGCTGCCATCCACAACTTTCCCATTGTATTTCCTCTATATAAGAATCTAATGATTAGCTATGGCCACCTTCGTTACAGCTATTCTATGATTTCTTGGTATGTTTTGTATATTTCTTATTCATGAGAAATTGGCTTTCTTACAATCAACAACAATCTAGCCACCTTGGTTATGGCTATTCTATGATTTCATGGTATTTTTAATATATTTATTATTGGTGAGAGAAATCACATTTCTTAGAATCAATGACAAAATCCATGTGCAACTATGAAAAATTGAGAGTAATATTGCCCAATGTTAACAACCAATCACACCAAATTACCACATCTATGGGCCCCATTTCTAAACCAATCAAGTTCACTTTTCCTCCATAATTTTCAACTAGTTGTATGTGAGCTTGTGAATAAATTTGGGTGTTGATTCCTTATTTGCCATTGGATACTGGCACCTTAATGGGCTACTATAAATTTATGGCAAGAAAATTCATCATATCAACAACAAACTGACTTACTTGTAAAGCTATGAGTACTACCACTGTCTATTAGGATAAAAACATCTATCCCATGGAATGGAGCCTTGCATATAAAGTGTATTGGGGCTTCTAGAACCTGTCCAAGCATCCATAGAAATAGAACAAAGTGTATGGCAGTAGTGTTGATGGGACCTAAAACGGGCCGGCACTGGCTCATGCACTAGCCGGACCTCTATCATGCGCTCAACAACCCCATGGCCTCGCGGCCAGGAGCGTTGATGACACATGCATCATACATTGCCTTCCTAAACATCTTGCGTTTGTATCACGTCTCGTAGTCCAACTCTAACCCACTTAACACTCCTCAGAGGGAGCCCCTAGCACATTGCCAAATAGCACGAAGTACAAACATACGAGGTCCTCCCATGGCTGACTGCCGCTACCTCACTACGACTCTCCTACATCTTGGGGATTGTCCCCTCGATGCGTCGCTAAACATATATAACATACGAGCACAAACTCCTCTCAAGGTACCAATTATTACCACTGATGGGACCTAAAACAGGCCGGCACTCGCTCATGCACTAGCCGGACCTCTATCATGCGCTCAACAACCCCACAGCCTCGTGGCTAGGAGCGTTGATGACACATACATCATACATTGCCTTCCTAAACATCTTGCGTTTGTATCACGTCTTGCGTTTGTATCATACATTGCCTTGCTAAACATCTTGCCGCTACCTCACTGCGACTCTCCTACATCTTGGGGATTGGCCCCTCGATGCATCGCTAAACATATATAACATACAAGCACAAACTCCTCTCAAGGTACCAATTATTCGTATCCAGGAATGTACCATTTTCCTCACTTTACTTTCCCCTTAGACCCAATGCCTAGCCTGCAGCTTGGGACAACCTTACTCACTCAACATTGGTCACGATCTAGAATACAGGTGCTATGTATCCAGGAGGTATTGTCTGATACCTTTTATCATTTTATGCTTCATGCAAATTGTGAATGTCCACGTGCTCAAACAATTAAGAAAATTAGCATTTGTGCACATGTGGAAAATATTTCTTTCAATGATTTTGACTATTGCTCGTATGCGGCGTTGCATAAACCTAGCACCGAGAAACCCTCGTGCTACTAGGTTCTTAATTTTTAATTATCGACCAACCTAAATGGTATGCATAAAAACCAGCAAGCTTTTCATCATTTCATTCAGCATTTAAACACTTTTTATACACTCTACCCCTCACCCGTTTAGGTTGTGCATTATTGATCGGTTTAGGGCTCATTTTTCACATGGTTTTTTGTTGTATGAAAAGCAATAAAAACTTACTAAAACATAAAGGTAGGGCTGAACTGAGGCCAAACCTCATACTTCAGACCCCCCATACATACACAAACATGAATCTTATTTTTTAGTATTTTTCGCACACTCAAAACCTATTTTTCCCTTATTTTTCCCAATTTTCCCTATTTTTCTTGTATTTTTCGCAATATTAAATAACTAAAAATACAAAATGAGTTGTGGGTTGTGGCCCTTAGGTTCATTTGCAAAAAAAACACAAATTTAGTTGGTGTGTCTTATTATATTTTCCATTTATATATCAAAAACACCCATTTTTCCCCTATTTCGCGTGTCTTACGGGTCTTACACCATTAATTTCAGTCACAATACTTATGATTTTCTGATTTTCTGAGCATAAACTGATCAAACTCATAGCAAGCAACAACTTAATGCATAATCATCCCATGGGAACAAATATTCATGAAGCAAATTGCATAAAATATCAATTTTCTTTGTAAAAATAAAATTACCGTTCTTTGCGGGTTGCGGATTTTTATTTGCCATGTCTCGGGACTGATTTCTAGCAGCCATTAATGCTCATGACAGTCCACAATCAGCAATCTTCATTCCTCTTGAACCACGGAGCAATTCGGTCTTCATTGGCCAAGCATCCGTCATCCATTCTTCTTCTTCTTCTTCTTCACCACATGAATCTGCCCTTAGAAGAGCGAGAGGGAGGAGAGAGAAAGACTGATTTTCTCTCTCTCTCTACAGCCCACCATTGGACGTGTGAGAGACGGCGATACGGAGCAGAGAAGGAGTAGATCAGCCTTGGCTCATTAGTATTATGGCTTACTTTTAGCCCAAGATCTCGTCCATGGGGGGGGGGGGAGAGGGGGGAGCGTTTTTCCCTCTCGCGCTGCTGCACGCTGCCCTCCTCCCATTGCGTTTGATTTTGAGGGGGTGGGGGTCCCAAGAGGCACCCCCTTTGGCCCCCTCCTTGGCCACCCTTTCATTTCTGGCCCTTTTTTGGGCACCCTCCCGAGTTTTCCATATCTCCCGTGTCCGACGTCCGATTTGAGCCTGGAAAAATCCTGCGCGACTGTCTTGAGACCACGAACTGACCGGAAACTTCTATCACTTGCATAGGCGCATGGAAAAATTACTAAAAATCCTCAAGTGTCGCACGTGCATCCTTAAAGCACTTTGATGCTTAAAATCGTCCTAGATCGAGCCGCCGCCTTTGACGTTGAATATTTTTCCCTTGATATTCGTAATTTTTAGCTATTTTTAAGTACTTCTCGCATCAAAATTCCGCTCTCAAGTGTGTAGATTAGACCCACATGGATCAAATGATACATTCCCACTTGTGAAAGTGGTGGGGAATTGTAAGAAGCTGGGAATAAGGACTTAGTGTAAATAATATTGATATTATGCCATGTCACACTGACATTGGTATCACATGTAGTTTTTCACATCTTTTTGGCACATTAATACAATTACTGTCTTTCTCTCCCATCTTGCTCATAGCTTCTACGGCTTCTCCCTCTTTCCAGTCCTTCTCTCTCCAAATCTAGTCTTTCTCTCTCCTCGTTTTCTCTCTTCCTACAATCTTTCTCTCTCTTCTGTAGTCTTCTCTCTCCCTAGTTCACTCTCTGACAAGTGGTATCAGAGCATTGGTCTTTGATCCATTTTTCCCTTCTATTTTCAGTCTTATTTTCCTCCATCAAAATCAATTTCAGACAAGAATTGTACAAGATAATGACTAGTAGAGTGCTGCAGACCATCTACAGTTAGTAAGAGACTACATCTGGAGATCTCCAAGGTCAGATATGGCAAAGGATGGCTAAAGTGGCAGGTCGTCATCAAATTTCATGCAAAATTGGAGGTAACTAGGGTAAAGGAGAGCTAACCAAGCTTAGTTTGGGGTTAAACTGTGGTTACTTTTCAAAAGAGGTCTTTCTTTCCTCTTTCTCTAAGCTTTGGCCAAGCTTCCATGGAGGTTTCCAATTGAGATCTTCTCCTTATTCACTGATCACTACTCTCCTTCAACAATGACTTCTATAATGGCATTCTAGGCAACAAATGCAACAGGTTGCATACCGTTTTATGGACTGGAAGATCAGCCACGTGAGTAGGACAGCAGCCCAAAATTTGCACTGATTTTTCCAACCCGTTCTTCATCAATCTTCAGCTAATCTTCAACTATGGTGCTTCTAAATGGTCTTTGGTAGTGATTTCTTCAACTCTCTAATGTGTAGACTCCAAAATGGGGCTATATTCTTCATCCTTTCACTCTCTTGAAACCCTACATGAACAGTCCATGGGCAGCCATGAAAGCTTCAGCCGAAGCTTTCATTTCTCAACAATTTCTTGAAGATTCTTCATCTTTTCAGCTCGTGGGATCATTTCAGTAAGGATTCTTCAACAAATTGCAAGGATTAAGCACGAATGGTCAAAGATTGAATCTCAAGAGCTTCCATGGAGCCAAAATTTTGGGGGAAACGGGTTTAATGCTTCAATCTCAAGCATTTGAAGCTTCAAGATTGTTCTTAAGCATTGAATACACAAGTCTTGAGGATTATTTTGGCAACATTGGACCATCCAAGGCTTTATCAAGCATATGAAGATTGATCAAGTCATCATCAACCATGTCAAAGGTACTCTTCTTCAATTCTTAATCTCTCTCATTAATCCATTTGCTGATCTTAATCCATTTGATTGAGAGATTAAAGAATTGAATAATATCCATTAAATTTCAGCCAACCCTTGCTTGAAACAATCCATTCATGTAATGCAATGCTTGCTCTATGCATATTAGTTCTAATCAGTGAATTAGAGGCTACAATCTGAAATTTCCAGCATAACACTTTAATCCAAATGATTGAATCTATTGATTGATGAATTTGTTCACTCTAATCCATTGATTGGCTGAATTCTTTTATCCAAGCTGAAATATTGTAAAAGGGTAAGTATTAGCAATTAGTGAGTCACCGAATTGCATTGGTAAGACCCTTCCCCTATCCAAACTTTCAAGATTTCATTCAATTGCATCTCATGAAAGGGGCTAAATGAATATTTCAAAAATGCATTTCTACTGATTGATTAGATTAGCAAGCTACTGCCGTGTTGATATACCCACCGAGGAAAAAGGTGGATGCCGGGGGAGATAGTGGGACAAAAGAGAGGTGACCCTCCCTCACTATCAAAGATTTCGAAGGGGTGCAACCAACCGACCCGGGGGGAACTTTGCCCACCTCACAGTAATTCGGAGCCCCTGTAGGAAGCTTGTCATGCTGTTTTATCCCTCACATAGGAATAGCGAGTGGAGAATCGAAGATTGAAGACTTTCCAAAGGCTCAAGTATCTTCAAGTTCAAAACAGGGTAAAACAGGGATTTTACAGAGCACTATAGAGTATTTACAGGTTGTTACAGGTACACCCTTCATTACTGAAGTACAGGTGCAGGTACAACAAGGTACCCACATGTCCTATTTAGCCTTCTATAGGGTTTGGTAACCATTTGGGGTTATTATCTTTTCTTACAGGGTCAAAATAGGGCACTTACAAGTTAAAACAAGGTGTAGGCCGAGACAGTTCAAACTTAGAAATCGAGTTGCAGAATTTTCTGTCCTAAATTTGTTATAGCATGCTATAGCTCATTTTGAAGAGGGCATTCTTGGCTTCGATTTGAACTAAAAATTTTTGAAATCAGAGTTCCATAGCAAAATTTATAGCCATTTTTCTGACAAGGGGTACTATAGGACTGCACTATTATGGCAGGACATAAGGGTAAAAATAAGGTCCAAGAATATTATGCTCAGAAAATCAGGGATTCCATGTTGGATAATGCACCTCAAGAGAGCCCTAAAGAGCCTTAACAACCAGGGGAAGTTAGTATACTCAATAATACCCTGTGTGTCCATGAACAAAAACATAGGAAACGTCATGAGACCATATTATCAAGAATGGAGCAAATGGTTTTGTCTACTGATCAAACAAAGTCTTCCATTGAGAAGTTACTGGATTCAACGACTCAAAAAAAGGCTTCTATTGATAATTTGGTGGAATCTAATGCTCAAATTATGGCACAATTCTCCCAATGGATGCAAATGTAAATGGGATCTAATGAAGCTAAGGAGAAATCTTATTCAAACAGTGAGCCTTCAGTCCCACTTCAGCCATCTAACCAAAATGGTCATAGTCATGGGATTATTGAAAGAAGAGGCATACCAAATAGCCAATATGAAGTAGGAGAGGCTTCACAACGGCATGATGACTATTTGGGCAGTTTGAATGGAGCTAATTCTCAAGCTTTTGGACTGAATACTCAAATTCCTAGGGGTTCTCTACCAACGGCATGATGACTATTTGGGTAGTTTGAATGGAGCTAATTCTCAAGCTTTTGGACTGAATACTCAAATTCCTAGGGGTTCTCTACCAACAGGAAGATTGCATAGTGGTTCTCAGCCACCTATTGGGTGGGAGATTTCCATCTCAATTTGGAGGTTCCATACATGGTACTCATGATCATCCTATTTTGAGACAGTAACCATTCCATGAAAGAGAGCTAAAGGACAAGATTGTCTTAGCTAAATTTAATGGTCAGTCATCTTCACCATCTAATTTAGAGGAGTGGACCTCTAAGATGGAATCATACTTTGACATATTCCCTAAAACTGATGACATGAAGATTCATTTTTCTTCCTTACATTTAGAAGGATTTTCTCATACTTGGTGGAGGTATATTAAAAAAGAAAATATACTTGTAGAGAATTGGGATGCTTTCAAGGCACTTATGACTGAATTATTTGTCTCCCCTCTTGAAAAAGAGGAATTGGCACAAAGATGGTATGGTTTGGAACAAAGAGGCCTAAGTGTAAGAGATTACACTAACCAATTTTTCTGAACCTAACCATGTATGTAGAAAGCATCAGTGATGAGGCTAAGCTCCACAAGTATATGTATGGTTTAGAGCCATCTTTATCAGCTAATGTCATGGCACAAAATCCTACTTCCGTCTATAAGGCTATTGAGCTTGCAGAGCACTATGGAAGAAAATATAGAAGAGAATCTTCATTTCAGCCCGGTTTTAGACAGCCAAGGACTGTTTTTAAACAGGGGCAAGTTGGTAACACTTATGGAAGCAATCATGTGCCAAATGGGAGCTTGCGGGTACCAATTTATCCTCCATTCAATGCTTCTAGAGCTCAAAGTAATTTAAGGACAGCAAATAGTCCTAGAGTTGACTTCAAATAAGGGGATAGCAAGCCTAAATCCATTTCAGCCAACATGAATCCTAAGTCTGTTCCTATGGATCTTTACAAAGAAAAAAAGGAGAAATGCTTATGTTTCAAGTGTGGGAAAAAGTATACACCTAATCATGCCCCAAAGTGTGTATACAAAAATATCAAACCCAAGCTTCAGAGTATGTTAGTTTTGAGGATTTTGAAGATGAGAAGGATGAAGCTAATGCAATTGCACTTAATGCTAAAAATGAAGATCTTGAGGAAGAAGTTGGGCAAGAGTATTTCTATGATCCAGCCGACTCTTTTCATTTTGATCCATGTGGAAGTGTTCCTTTTGATCCAGGTGGGACTTGTTATGAGCCGCTTGTTGCCACTAATTGTTCTATTTCCATGGATGCTTGGACAGGATCTAAGAGCCCTAATACACTCCGTATGAAGGGAAACATTTGTGAAAAGCCAGTGTTCATTCTGATAGACAGTGGTAGTACTCATAGTTTTGTGAAAAGTCCATCATGGACAAGCTGAATTGTATTCGCACAGATTTTCAACATCCCATTAGAGTTCAAGTGGCCAATGGTGAAGAGGAAATCAACACACAGATATGCCCACACGTTTCTTTACAGCTGGCTGAAAATTTTGAAGCAAAAGTAAACCTGATCACTTTGGAAATGGGGCCTATAGACATTGTACTCGGTTGTGATTGGTTGATGACATTAGGCAGGATCACTATGGATTTCTCACAGTTTTATATGGAGTTTATCTTCAATGGATAGCTTATCCATTTACAAGGAATTCCTGGTAGATCAGATTTTCAGCTTATTACCATCCAACAACTCAAAAGGGAGTACAAGAGGCGCTCACAAATATTTGTTTTGCATTTAACACAATATTAGTTAGTTTGAGAATCTCCCAATTCCCATTTTTTGAAGACTAAAAAGGTGGCACCGAGATAACATGCCCATAAGTTTCTCAAAACCATATGGTGTGACCTATCATTGGAAAGCATTTGAAAAATGAAATCTCTTAAGCTATAGAGCACTCGATTTGGAGTTATAGTGTTCAGGTTATGATAAATACAAAGATTTGACCACATGTCCCAAACTTATGGGAAATTCCCATATTCCCCAATATGGTGTTATTTGAATAAAGAGATGCAAGATCAGCCCAATAATTCAGCAAACCATCCAGCCTTGACAGCTCTTCTTGAGGAGTATAGGGATTTTTTTGAGGTACCTACTTCATTGCCTCCCAAGAGAGTAGTAGATCACCCTATTGATTTGGAGCCCAACTCAAAGACAATCAATAAGCCACCTTACAGATTATCAAAGTGTGAACGAGAGGAAGTAGCCAAGAAAATCAAGGAACTTCTTGAAATGGGATTCATTGAACAAAGTTCTTCACATTATGCATCTCCAGTTCTGTTAGTCAAAAGAAAGATGGATCTTTTAGAATGTGCATTGACTACAGGGATCTTAATAAGATCACAGTGAAGAATAGGTGTCTGATACCCGGATTGATGATTTGCTTGATGAGCTCAAGGGGGCTCGATTCTTTTCAAAGATTAATTTGAGGTAAGGGTATCATCAGATTCACATACGAGAGGATGATGAAGTCAAGACTGCTTTTAGGACTGATCGAGGGCTCTATCATTTCTTAGTGATGCCATTTGGGCTTACAAATGCTCCAGCTACCTTCCAAAACCTGATGAACAAGATTTTACAGCCTTTCCTCTTTCAGTTTGTCTTGGTTTTCTTTGATGACATTTTGATCTACAGTAAGACTTTACAAGATCACTTGGCACATATGAGGATGGTTTTTGATGTATTGAGACATCACAGGCTTTTTGCTAAGGAGAAGAAGTGTTCTTTCATGGAGACTAAAGTGGAATACTTGGGACATTTAGTGAAAAAGGAATACATGCTGATCCCAAGAAGGTGCAATGTATAAAAGATTGGCCAACACCTACTACTACTACTACTTCTCTTAGAGGATTCCTTGGTTTATCTTCATTCTATCGTCAATTCATTAAGCATTATGCGGCCATTGCAGCTCCTTTGACTGATAAGTTAAAGAAGGAGGCTTTCTTTTGGGATGCTCTTGTAGATAGCAGCTTCAACCAGTTAAAGGGACTCCTTACTTCTACTCCTATCTTAGTATGCCCGGACATTTCCAAAGAATTTACTATACAGTGTGATGCTAGTGGCCGTGGCATTGGGGTTGTTTTGCTGCAGGAGCATGGAGTGATTGCCTTTGAGAGCCGTAAGCTTACAGATAAAGAAATGGCCATGAATGTTTATGACCAGGAGATGTTGGCTATCTTGCATGCAATTAAGAAGTGGCACCATTACTTGTATAACAGCCACTTCAGAGTACACAATGATCACAGGGTACTTAAGTATTTCCTTACTCAGTCCAATCTTACTCCTAAGCAGCGTCGTTGGGTAGCTACATTACAAAATTATGATTTTGACATCACTCATATAAGGGGCAAAGATAATATAGTGGCTGATTCTCTTTCTCGTACATGGGCTTACAAAGTTTCAGCTATGACAGAATTGCATAATGATTGGATTGAGGAATTACAGGAGGCTTATCTTCTAGATGAAGAATTCAGCCATATTTTTCAGAAATTATAACAAGGTCTTATGGAAGAAAACTTGCATTATTAGTTCAAAAATGGCCTTATTTGGTTGAAAAGTAAGATTGTTATTCCTTCTACCTCTTCTTTTACACAGAAAATTATGGAGGAACTACATTCTTCACCTGTAGCTGGACATTTAGGAGTTTTCAAGACCTATGACAGGATCAGCAAAAGTTTCTATTGGAAAGTACTGTGAAAAGATATCAAGGACTTTGTCATGAAGTGTATGCCTTGTCAATAGAATAAGAACAGCACCTATAAGCTAGGAGGTTTGTTACAGCCATTACCTATTCCTACAAGTAAATGGACTCATATTACTATGGATTTCATTATTGGCTTGCCTACTACCAAGAAGGGATGGAATAGTATATATGTGGTAGTAGACGGACTCACCAAAGCAGGCCATTTTATTCCAACCAAGATTCAGTTTACTGCTTCTCAAGTGGCCAGTCAGTTTATGGAGTAGATTTTTAGACTACATAGATTATCGCATGTGATTGTTCATGATAGAGACTCAAAGTTTATGAGTAACTTCTGGTAGGCAGTATTTACATCTATGGGCACTAAATTGGTTCCATCTACGACCTATCATCCACAAATTGATGGACAGACAGAAAGAGTCAATAAATGGTTGGAGACTTATCTTCGCCATTTCTGCTATGATGTCCAAACTTCATGGGATTCTTGGTTACACTTGGCTGAGTTTGCTTATAACAATTCTATCCATGCTAGTATTGGAGTTTCACCCTTTGAGACTTTTTATGGTTATAAAAGTGCCCTTACCCACAATCATCTTTAATGAAAGGATCAATCCTCATGGGAAGGAAGAGTTCGAAAGAATGCAAACCCTTCTTCAACAATGCAAGATGAATCTTAGGAAAGCTCAAGACCAAATGGAGATGTATGATGATGAGAAGAGGCGGCCTTTAGAGCTCCAAGAAGGAGAGTTGGTCTTACTGAAGGTGCCCAAGTCCAGGTACTCTACCTTAAAAGATGGATCTAGTAATAAGCTTGCCCACAGGTTTTATGGCCCTTACCGGATCCTTAAGCGAATTGGAGACTTGGCATACAGATTAGAGCTTCCCTCTTCCACAAAGGTTCATAATGTCTTCCATGTTAGTTAGCTCAAGCCTTTTTATGGTGATCCAGTGGATATAGTTGATGAGCTGCCACCTATTGATGAAGAAGGTCTTATTTAGTATATCCCAGAGGCTGTTATAGGTCAGCGTGAGAAGAAGCTTCGATCTCGTTCTATCGTGGAATATTTGATCAAATGGAGAGGTTTACCACCTGAGGAAGCTTCTTGGAGGCTTGATTCTATATTAGATGAGTTTTCTTTCTTAAGGGATACATTGGTGGGTTGAAGCCTATTGATTATGGAGCTAGTGATGATGCAGACAGGATCAGGACAGCACGCTGTTTTAGAATAGTTTTTATCGTGCCTAATTTTTAGAATTAAGCTATCTACATGGGCTTAAAGTACTCTTCAAGAGCTCCGTTTTGATATATGGTACGCCTCATTTGGACACTTCTACTAGAAGTTATGGAAGATTTGGTCCAGTAGGGTTTGTTTACACAACAAGCTGTCTACTTCATTTTGAGATTATCTGTTGAAGACTTTATGGCTCCATTTACTTTCAAAGTATTCCAGATCATGTATATAGCTTAGGCTTACTCTCGTTCTTCAATTTTAGTCCATATGGTTGGTCATACTTTATTCATTTTCCTATTTGTAAAGCTATAAAAACAGAGTAGTACTTTGTTCTATCCATCCTTTTCTAGTCTTTCAGGTTTGTTTTTTAGGACAAAAACTTTTGGGAAGGGATGGATTGTAAGAATTTGGGAATAAGGACTTAGTATAAATAATATTGATATTATGCCATGTCACACTGACATTGGTATCACATGTAATTTTTCACATCTTTTTGACACATTAATACAATTATTGTCTTTCTCTCCCATCTTGCTCACAGCTTCTATGGCTTCTCCCTCTTTCCTATCCTTCTCTCTCCAAATCTAGTCTTTCTCTCTCCTCGTCACTCTTCTTTTCTCTCTTCATGCAGTCTTTCTCTCTCTTTTGCAATTTTCTCTCTCCCTAGTTCACTCTCTGACGACAAGAATATCACCAACAACCAATGCTCTAGGATCCTTCCATTGTTGGCCACACACACTAACATAAATTATGCTATATGAAGATTAGGGCCTTCATTGTACTCTCTTTTAAAAATTCAAACTTGGATTATATTCATCGGTCTCTCATCAACATTTCTAGGATGTATCTGGCTAGGAAGGGGACCTTGATTTGGTTGTGCCATTGGGACTTCTGTAAAGAGTGCCACAAGGGTGTCAAATGATTATTATCTTGTTTGTTTATTGTCCACTCTAGCCTTCACTTTTTGCCTTCTCATGTACATCTAGAGATGTTTCAATGCTTGTCTTTGTCTTAACTCATTGTTTAGAGAGTTGGCTCTACTTAGTTTCTTTTTTCAATAATCACTCAACAAAATCTATCAGAAGTCTTTGAACAAAACCAAGACTTTAGTGATCTTTCAAAACATGCTCAACCTAACTTAGCACTCTTTGTTACTGATTGACAAGCCATTGGACTTATCCCTACTATGCATCTCAACCAATATAGCAAAATTAGACGATTGTCTAAATGCTCTATCTTGGCTTGATGAGTTTGATATTTATACCTCACTTTTAGATCTTTTTCTTGCTTGCAACTCTTGTCCTACCATGCTATTCAAAAATATATTTTCCCTTTGGTAAGGTGGCAACTAGAGATTTCAAGCCCACATTTGCATTAAAGTTGAGAAGCCCACATAGTCATGATCCATTGCTACTTGAGACATCAATCAAGACGATCAAACTCCCTCTTCGCATGCAGTCGAGCACTCATTAATAAATCACTTTTCGATGCTCCATCATGGAAGTATAACATCAAAGGATAAATTTTATTACAAAGTATGTTTTGAGATTCCAAAATATAATCAGAAAATCTACGAACTTTATGCTAGTAGCCAAAGCTTTTTAAATCCATGAACAAGCACAAAAAGCATACTAGGTTCACATGCTTACACCCATATATTTTAATAACATCAAATCCACTAGATATATTTAGTGGGACTTTTGGCAATGTTACACATTTTCTCATTTCAAGATTTGAAAGATACATTATGTGAAAAACATTATGGTACATACAAGGATCGGTATATACCATTCTAATGGTGACTAAAATAGATTTTGTAATGTTTGTTGGTTCAACACATAGTTGGGACTATATGGCCTTGAAGCATTTGTATATTGTTGAAATTTACCTTTTAGAGAATATCAATTGAATATTCAAATTTTACCTTGCTGCTATCTTGATAAAATATTCGGACTTCAAGATCTCAAACATATGGTTTTTGATATGTTTTGTCCTTTCTTATATATTTTTAAGTGTTATCCATAGACTCATATTGCAAATGACCCAATACATGCAAACTACTAATGTAGTTGACATATTTGCCTAACCTATGACTAATGTATCTTTAGGCCTTTTCCATGACTGTGTATAACTTTTTGTAATATAGATTTCAATATAGACAACAAGATTTCAACGTCTTGTTTCATAAGTAGGTTTTCTAATACACATTTTTACTCTCAATGTGACATGTTATATAATCATAGTATTAGTCTTAAATCAAAAAGCCCCTATTTGTATTATCCCAAATACTTATTTGTGTACATCTTTGTGATATATCTATGTAAATATACCGTATTTAAGGAATTCCTTTCAAGAATCTATCCAAGATATAAAAAGAACAAGGTTGTATTTAGGTGAAAGTATTCTTTGAAAGAGCATCATTGATGGTCTCTCAAGAAAAGACAATTCTATTTGAGAATCTTTAACATAAACTTTCCATATTATTTTCAACATTGCAAAATTTGTATCAAAATAACTCTCAATTATATACTAGTATGATCTTATAATTCAAATTTTAACTTTTTGAAATAGTGGAAGTAAAAGGTATTATAAGTTTGTTGCCTATTTGAAAGAAGAGAAGATTCACATTTTTCCATCACATTTTCTCACCAAATTTCATTCAATCTCACATATTTGGAGTAATTATTGTTCCCTATGTGATCAACTCTTGTAAATGTCTTTTATCATGAAATATAATTAGCCAAACAATGTTAGTTTATTGAGATCTATAAGTACATAGCAAATGCATCCTTACATTCTATAGAAGGCCTTGTTGAGATCAATAAAGAAAATATATACATGTAGATAACCATGAAATTTGAGGCCATTTTCTAGATTTGGACATATTAGAATTTGTGAAAGTTTAGTATGGGGCAAATATAAGGCTCAACTACAATGAGTAGAATGGTGATAATGGTTTTAACTAAGTGACAAAGGACTTTTAGAATGTACTTTTTTATGGAGACAAAAGTTCTTTTCATATACAAAAGCACTTTGCTCCAACTATAAAGGAACTTTTATAGATGCAAAATTACATTTAGTACAAATAAAAAATTAATCGTTTAATAGATCTATGGGTACCCCAAACCCAAAAATAACATTAAGCTTGTGCTTAGCAATGATTACAACTTGGCATTGATACTTGCCACTAGGATTCTATATCTATAAAATTCATGCTCTTCAATTAATGATCGAAGAATATTAGGTATGCAAAGAAATTAAATTTCCTATGTTATTTCATATATTAGGAGAATTTTGGATGTTCGAATTGCAGTATCCATGACTCCCTTGAAAGCCCCATTGTAAGAAATCACATATTCTATTAAAGATAAACTTTTCACCATTTTGGCCTCTTTTGCCATCGCAATAGGATAACTGGCCTTTAGAGATAATGGACTTTGTGTGTTGGTATCAAACATTTTTTCATTATTGGGCCATGTCACGAAACACCTATTTTGCTCCAATCAAGATTGGTTACACTAGCAGAGGAATGGTCTTTGAAGTTGAAATGCTACACTTCGAAAATTTCTAGCAATGCTAGAAACTATAGTTAAAATAGGATCACAACTAGTATTACCATGTTAGCAATGTTAAAATGTACTATAAAACTTGCGAGGCTAATTGGTTTGAAATAATTTGACTTCAAATAACACTTGAATAATTTATTTTTAATATCACATCTCTTGAATAGTTTATTTTTAAATAAAAAACAAAATTGTCACAAAGAAACACTAAAAATTCTACTTGGATAGATCGTGCATGCATTATAGTCTTCTAGAGTGATTGAACACCACTTTTTGCGAGTTAATCCACCTTGAAGTTTGATGGGATAGACCCACTAGTCCAAAATATGCAATTAACATGAAGTTTGGTATTTTGAAAAATATTGTCTTAAATATATGTATAGATATGATCTATTCAAGTAAAAACCCAATTCAACCTCAATGCCAATGTTCTTATTTTGTCATTAGGATAAATAATGACACTTCAAGTAAAGCTAAACTGATTGATTATTAACTAGAACTTTTTATGTCCATGTCTATTAGGACAAATGAAGTGACATTTCATGATTTGATTCCATTGTGTTGATAAATATTGAAGATCTCATTTAGCTAATCTCATTTATGATATGATCATGATATTTCACTTTCACTTACAACCTTATTATTACATGATATATCTAATGTGTTAAAGAAGGAGAAAATTAAGCTACATGTTTAAGCCTTTACTTGAAACATAAATCATCATATTTGTAATATCCTAGAAATTCTTCAATAAATAACTCATAACTAGTTGAAACATATCACATTTAAAAAACTTAGATAGCACGATTCTTTTCATCCATGTGTTCGGTCTTGAGAAAACTTTGAAATTACAAGTCATTCCATCAATTAAAGGGTATTGATAATACTTAAATAACACTTTAGGTAGTTAAAAATATCTCTCATAGTAGGTAGCTATATTACATTCAAATAGCCCATCTAAACATTCAATAAAGTGAATATTCTACTTGAATCAAAGAATATTAGATTTGATATTGAATTAATTCTTACTAAAATGGATGGACCAATTCCATTATATCAAATATTCTTTGATAATGTCTTGCTTTTGTACTTTAATGTTTATGTATGCACACATGTATGGATACTTGCACCGACAATAATGGTGGAATCAATGCTTACAAAATAGACATGCAAATTTACTAAGCATGCATGTATGTGCACGGACACACACAATATATTTCACACCTACACATCATATCAACATGGTCCTACATATCTTGAAAGGCACATATGTTATGGCATACTACACCTTAAAGTGTTTGAGTAGATGTTACTTTCAAGTTAAAATATTATGCTATGTTAATTCAAAAATCTAAAACATAGATACAAACTAAAACCCAAATAGACAAAAAATATGAGACTAGATGGGCTCCATAAATAGTCCATTAAAATCAAGCTACTTAAAAGTGTTCAATCTACGTGGTCACCTCATACTTAATATTGACTATACTAGTTGAATGCTTTAAAGAACCTTGGCTTGCATGATTGTGCCCTTGTAGGGGCTTTTGAAACTAGATGTTCCATTATGATAATTTGAAAGGATTGGAAAAGCAGCGGAACGAAAATGTCCATACCATACCAAAGGAAATGATAACTTTATGGCTATTTTATGCCCTTTTTGAGGTGGGTATAGAGAACCTTGCTCTAGTCAATAAGTAAATGGTTTAGGACTAGCTCACTATTGAAGGAACATGATTGTGATTCTTATATATTAAAGAATTAATAAGTAAATATAGATACAAAGGATCATTTTAGTGGCTAATATTTTCCAATTTGCTAAAATTTTATTTTTTAAATTTTTTGTTTGAAAGTTGAGATGGCTTTTGAGATTTTATACTCACCAAATATTTCTGTAGTATGGGAAGATTATGATGTTGCCTTTTGTCACCCACATGGAAGGAAGATCTAAGACATAGGTTGAATTAGCTCCAATGTTTATAAGTTTTAGGATAGGTGTGGAGATATTCACGCCAATATCTTGTATTTAAGATTTATGTAAAACTATAATTAGTCAATTATGTGTGAGTAGAAACATTCTAGCATTTTATGAGATCATATAAGATGTTAACATTAGTGTAGATGTTTTGATAAAAAACGTAAGGGGGAGTTTAGTATTTTTGAAATATGAACACATTCAAATAAGAATTTAAATTAGGGAAAACACAAATGATTGAGGTTGGTATGGACAATGTAAGCCATTGGTTTACTTTAGCTAATAATACATTATCCATGGATTTTTCCTCACCGATACATTTTTCTTTAATGATTGTGTATTTTCTGGTTTACTTTATTTCAATCGTAAATGTTTTCTTATCATTAACACGGTTGAACTATCATTCATTATTCACTTTGGTACTTTATATTCTATAAAATTTTATTGTTATAAGTTAAAAGATAAACAATTTTAAGGTTCTATATATTTGCATGTTACATACAAAGTATCCACCTAACCAAGTATAAGTTATAAGATTTTTTGGGTTTACGAAAAAATTCAACTCACTTTCTAAAGCCTAACTCATACTTTTGCCAAATATTCCATAATATAAATTTATACACAAGTTCTTGAATTTACCCATGATATACACTTATCAATGGTGCACAATGATACTTGTAAGTTGAAGTGTGAGCTTGATTTGGTAGCCTTTTTGTTAGCCAAGTTATTTGCATTTCCACCATACAAATATTGCATGAGAAAAGTTAGCTATAAAAAGTTTTGGATTGTGTGTCATGGGATCATTATAGTCACATGCTAACCATATTTTTACTCCTTTTCCCTACTATTATATTAACACATATACATATAAGTATGTATGTGTATGTCTAGTTGTTGTTGTTGTTGTTGTGTGTGTGTGTGTGTGTGTAGAAAATATTAACATTAAGTATGCTTCCAAATAATGAATTATATTGATCACAAGTTGCATATATACAAGCAAAACTTAGTTTAAGAAAGGGTGAGCTAGAGCTACAAGACCACGACTCAAGCAAAGGTCTCTAGATATGAGAGAAAAACACTTGGTGATTATAATGGAAAACCCGGATCCCCTATATGAATGTGAAAATGTAATCATGAGTGATTATACAAAATAATTTTACAAGATGATCAAAATTAAAAAATTGCAACAACTCCAAGCTCTAATCGTAACAATGTAATACATATCTTGCTTAGGCCTTTATATGAATATAAACACACATAATATCTATTGGGAAATGCCAAATCATAATCCTATATTTTCTCACTTTATATATGACATAATGAATGAATGTAGCTTTTGTTTGTTTGCCTTGTAGATCTTGATTAGTCTACAATGCTTGTCTTTGCATAAGATGCCAAATGATTTAATGTTCAAATAAGTTTAGATCCAAAAGATGACCTACCTAGGGTTTGTGTCATAGAACCTATCTTAGTACTATTTTAAGAGGCTAAGGTAAGATTATGCCTTATGGGTAGAGGGGTCAATATTCTATCTCCCCTCCTACGTCCCTCACTCTAATTGAACCAAGTGCAATGCTAGCTTGCTTCAAATTTTGATTGTTCCACACAAGTAACTTTCTTAATTTAACACTAGAATACTATTTAGCATATCAAACTTGAGTCAATACGAGCCCAAGTCAATCCTCATGGATCAAGTTGGGTACTTCCCATACAAGATAGAATCCTAACCATCTAGATTGTGTGTTCCATGGGATTCGAGTCATGATGCTTAAAACAAGTGATTCAACATTACTCCATGGTGTTTCAAGAAGGTCGCTTCTCACATGGCATTAGAACCCAAAGAAATGAGTTAGCTAAAGAACTAGGCCTTGATTGATTCTCTTTGGTTAAGTAGTAAGAAAAATTCTAGTTCTTGAATATTGATTCAAAAACTTGATTGTTTCTAGGTAATCTTTGACCAACTCATGTTTGATGAGGTGCAAGAGTATCATGAATCAAGTGGTGAGGGGACTTGCTTGAGTTAGTGTGCTAAACACACACCATACACACAAGAGGAAACTCACTCAAGAATACAAAAAGAGAGATAGAGGTCAAAATGTTTTCTTGTTGGTTTTTTCTTCTTCTTTTACACACAATACAATGTAGATGAAGTATAAATAAGATACAACATAAAGAAAAGTGGGTTGCTAAGTCAAATAGTGCATAACTAACTATAATAATCGACTAATCATATAACTATACTAGTTGTAGGTAGGTGCAACAAACCAAATATAGTAAGTGATAAGTCAATGGCTATATGAGGATCATAATGACCACCGACATGCTAAGTATAGACGTGCAAACCCATCTAACCAAGCAGTCCATCATCAATGTCTACATGTATTGAGCTTGCCAGCTCAACACTCTCCCTCAAGCACAATTGTATCTCTGCAACTCCGAAATACCTTCAAAAATTTTGGAGCTTCTTTGCATCCTATATGCTAACATATACTATGTGCTAACATATACAAAGTCAATCTCTCCTACAAGCACCATCTCCCTCACAAAATGGTAAGGCATCTCAATGTGTTTTGTAGGCTAGCTTGGAACACTAGGTTCCTAGCTAACTATATGTTGCACATGCTATCATAGTAAATGATAATTATACCATCTTCTTGCACATCTAAATCACCCAATAAATTTTGTAGGCATACCACCTCACATGCTACCATAGTAGTACTTATATACTCAGCCTCTGCACTTGATATAATAGCAAATGTAGGTTGCTTTTTACTATTCCATGTAACTACTGCACTACCAAGGGAAAACATGAATCGCTTGATAGATATTTTACTAGACATACTACTAGCCCAACTTGCATTTGTATATCCAAATAAATGTATATCCTTACATACCTCATAAAAAATTCCTTAATGCAAAATGGAATTCACATACCTCAATATGCATCTAGCTATATCCAAATAAGATTTCTTAGCCATATGCATTAAATCACTGACAAGGCCAACAACATAGCTCAATTCTAACATTGTGATTGTCATGTAAATCAGCCTCCCTACTATCCTCCTGAACATAGTAAGATATTCTATCTCATCACCAATATTAGCACTCAACTTCACTAACAAGGCCAAGAACATAGCTCAAGTCTAACATTGTGATTGTCATGTAAATCAACCTCCCTACTATCCTCCTGAACATAGTAAGATATTCTATCTCATCACTAATATCAGCACTGAACTTCACATTTTACTCCAACAGCACTGAAAGAGGCTTAACAATATCATACCATAGACAACATATCCAAGGCATACTACCTTTGGGACATCCATATACTATCGTCACATCAAATCACTTCAATACTAGAAAATCCCTCAATTCACCCAAATGCTTCATCTCAAACTTTTTCTTCAAAAGGTCCTTGACTTCAGCAATCCCACTATCACTGTCATTCAGTAATAATCAACCATCCACATAGATGACTATGATGACCAAACTTGCATCACCCTTTCTCACATAAAGTGAGTAATCAACATTAGAAACATAAAATTCAATGTTGCCAATATACTCTCTGATCTCATCAGACCATGCTCTAAGTGCTTGCTTCAACCCCCATAGAGTGCCTTCTTTAACCTATATGCATGTGTGGAATGCTCTATATCCTCATAACCTATTGGTTGCTCCATATACATCTCTGCTTGCAATTCACTATGTAAGAAGACATTCTTTACATCCATTTGTTTCAAACGACAAATTTTGACTACTACCAAAGCAATCCCACATCTAAGAGTTGCCATCCTAGATTATGCCTATTTTTTTAGATCCACTTATAGTCAATCGCTTTCTTTCCCTTAGAAAATGGTACTAGATCCCAAGTCTTGTTGGCCTCTAATGCAACCCATCTCCTCATCCATTGTTGCATCCCATTCAGCATGACTACAAATATCCTCAAAACAACTAGGCTCAATATCCTCAACCACCTTTACCATATAAGCATAATGGTGACCTATATAATCTTCTAAATAGAATCTTTTTATAGGATATCTGATCTTGTTAGACCTACATACCACTGGATCACTTAGTGGAGCCTTTATATTACCATACACTCTTTTTACACCTCGTGTCCTGGCTGAAAGAATACCAAGCTCATCATTGAAACTCTCTAAACCACTAGAATCTCCATCAAATCCCAAATGAATAGAAAATGCGTCATTATCATCTGACATTTTCTCCTTCCTGTTATCTTTACTACCTACTGCAACACTTGTAGACGCGCGAAGATGTGGGACTACTCTGCTAACTGTAAATATAGTACTAAGTGATGTTTCTGGTCTACTAAGGCACCATGATTCTTTCTTTTCTTTCTGCATGTAACTATCATGATCATCATCACCATCCAATGCATCACCACTAGATGCATACCAACTCACATGTGAAAAACACCATATTGGGAAATATAGGAATTTCCCATAAGTTTAGGACACGTGGTCAAATCTTTGGATTTGTCATAACTTGAACACTATAACTCCAAATTGAGAGCTCTATAGCTCAATAGATTCCATTTTTCAAGCGCTTTCCAATGATAGGTCACATCATACGATTTTAAGAAACTTATGGGCATGTTATCCGTTTTTAGAATTCAAAAAATGGGAATTGGGAGATTCCCAAACTCACTAATATTGTGTTC
This sequence comes from Lygodium microphyllum, assembly GCF_053477565.2. Taxonomy (NCBI): domain Eukaryota; kingdom Viridiplantae; phylum Streptophyta; class Polypodiopsida; order Schizaeales; family Lygodiaceae; genus Lygodium; species Lygodium microphyllum. The sequence continues at coordinate 54,773,752 of NC_141156.1, read as the reverse complement.
AAAGGTTATAGCAACGATAATCTTTTTACTCTAAAGAGTATCGAATGAAAATACATTTTTTTGCCTTTGGATTAAGCATCTTTTGTAGCTCATGTGGCATATGAATATATGCAATACAAGTAAACATTTCAAGTGTGACACATCAAGCTTCTTGATTGTAAAGCATTATTTGGGGTCATTCCATGAACTACAGCTGTGGATATTCTATTCCTAAAGTAGATGGTAGTATGAATAGCTTTAGACAAAAAATATTTGAATAAATTTTTTTAAACCATTAATGCTTGTGTAACTACTGCAATATGTTTACTTTTCCTTTCAACAACCCCATTTTATTGTGGGGTATACATGTAGGTAAATTGTCTCTTTATCCATTGAGACCTCAAGAAGTCACAAAAATCATTAGAGAGATACTCTCCACCTCCATTTGACCTAAAGTACTTAACTTTCAAGGTAGTTTCTATTTCAATAATACCCTTGAAATTTTTGAAGTACTCAAACACATCACTCTTTTTCTCCATAAAATACGTCACCCATAGCTTTCTTGAAAAATCATCAATAAACATGATAAACTATTTATTGCCACCAAGAGATATGTTTTGTGTAGACTTTCAAACATCTATATACACAATATCAAGTATATTCTTTTTCACTTCTCATGTGAAAAATGTAATCTTGCTTGCTTACCAAATTGACATGCTTCACACATTTTTTAAAATTTTACAACTTCAAAATTAAGCAACCTATAACCAATCCTTTTGATTGTATTAATTTCAACCTTTGCACATTTGTATATCTAATATATTTGTGTCACATTTCAATGTTTGCAACCACTCCTTTGCCTTTTAGTATACATAATGGCATTCATAGTAGGAATTACAGCATCTAAAGTAAATATGCAACTAACTCTACTTCCTTTCGTGACCAACTTATACTTATCATTAAAATCTTTCACAAAACAATATTTTGCATCATTAAATTTAACATGCATCTCTTGCTCTACCATTTGATTAATAGACATAAAATATGATGGATGGCACATGTAATATATCTTATAGACTATTTATCTGACCATCATGCAAGGACAAGGAAACTTTTTCAATGTGTGAAATTGGATGACATGAATCTTCACAAATTTGCACATTACTTAGATTTTGTAAATCTTGCATCTCTCCAAAACATTTAACATGGCTGGTCATACGATTAGATGATGTACCTAAATCAACATACCATAGATCATCATATGTCCCCTTTCTTGTAACAATATTCATCATATGTTGCTTTTTTTTTTTTGCTACAATTTATCATTACAGATATCATTCTTCTTAGCATAACATTGGACTACAATATGACATGTTTTGCCACAATAATGACAAAAAATAATTGAATTGCTAAAACCTCTATTCTCCCATTGACCTATTCTCTAAAGCTCCCTCTCTCTATAAATCTTCCATGTCCTTCCTCAAACTTGCATTTTACCAAATTATTGATTTAACCTATTTTACAAGTTACTACCAATACATCCCATACCACAGCCTCTTGAAAAAGATTTACCATATCCCCTTCTTGAACTTGAGTGAAATGTGTGGAACTATCCACCACTTCTTTCAGATGATTCATCTTGCATATTGGTCTCTTCAGTGATCATGAGAGAGATCAACTCATCAAAATCTTAAAAAATGACTTACGTGCATACAAAAAAGTAACAAACAATTTACACGCCTTCTCATTATTAAGGCCACCCAACATAGATGAGACCAAATTATCATCATTAAGCATTACATCAATAGCTTCTCAAGTATCTACAATGCTTTTCACTCTCAAAACATACTCATTTATAGATATCTTCCCTTTCTTCAATGTATTCAACTCTTGCTTGAGTTGAATCTTCTATGCCCATGCATTTACTGAAAACATGTTCTCAAAAATTGTCTAACCTACATATGAAGTCTCTACATTTCTCATATATCCCAGCATAGTATTATCAATGACTATATATAACCAATACATCACCTTTTTGTCTTGTGTATTTCATTCTTTTTTTCCTTTAATTCTTCTACACTTGTAAGATTACTTTGCTCTAACTCCTTTTATCTTGAAACAAACTCATAAAGGCCTTTCCCAATAATAAAGTTTATCACACAAAACTTCCACGATGGTAATTGTTCTTTTCTAGCTTTTCAATAATGGGGTTTCAACTATTCTCTACCATTATCACAAGATTGATACAAAAATAATATGTAACTAGTTTGTAGATAAAACCGATGGTTGATTCTTTTAATACACACCTCAGAACTTATAGCTTCAAATTTTGAAACATGTGCATCCACTTTTCATCAACACAACCAAAATTGGTGTTTGCAACTTTGTAGGTCTAAAATGGGGTCCAAAATAGCCTCAAACGGCTAAAAAAGTAGTGGGTAAGACCTAAAGGACTTTTCTACAAAATGTTTCAACAATATCCTTGAAAGTTTTGAAGTGCTCAAACACTTCACTCTTTTTCTTCATGAAATATATCTAGAGTTTTCTAGAAAAATCATTATTGAATCTAACAAAAATACTTATTACCACCAAGAGATACATTCTAGGTAGGCCCCCAAACATCTATGTGCACAACATCAAGTACATTCCTACTTACATCTCTTTCATGTGAAAATGGTTGCCTTGCCTACTTTCCAAATTGACATGCTTCACAAACCTTATGTAATTCTACAACTTTGAATGCACATAAATTTGTAAAACATCTTTTTATTGCATTAATTTCAACCATTGACAAGAGATAAAGCACATTTTAGTCCTTTGTAAAAGAGCACTAGGCTCCCTCCTGTGCAAGTGGTAAAAGAAAAGGTGGGCTACATACTCTTGTGCTTTGTTCTTCCTCCAATAGTCTACAATTTAGGATGTTGTCTACAAGACCACCTATCACAAAAAAGATTGTAATTTGTGCTCCCAAACTATGATTACTAAAAATTTTGGTTCAAAGAAATGTTGATGATGCCCTATTTGATATTATTACTTAACCTCTCCATCAGAATTGGAACTAATATTTTTGTAGTACCAAATATGTGGCTCTTCAAAGTAAGTGACCTATGGGGGCCCTATTTTGATATATGAAACCCCAATTACAACCTATACATTCCTTGTTTATGAGTGAGATAAGGGAAAGTGTATCAAAATCGGAACTCTAACTACTTGTAATGAAGAAAACAAAGAGGGAAGAGAAAGACTAAAAATAGAGAGAGAAAGACAAGAAGAGAAAGAAAAGAAGGAGAAGCCATGGAAGCTGGAGAGAGAAGATTGTTAGGTAAAAATATACTTATTTATTGATCAAAAGATGGCTAACAAATGTTCCTTACACCTTTTATACTTGTGCCAAAGTGGCCAAGTATATTATTAAAATATTCATTATCCTAATGCCCCATTTTACTTCTTACAATTACCTAGCATAATTAGTGGAAATATTTATAAATAGCTTCCTTATTTAACCCATTAGGTACCAATTCATTCATATAGATAACAATACAAACATGAATATAATGGAACATAGTCCTTTCAAAACAATATTTATTGCAATCAAGGAGGAAGTATATCTTATTTCTAGACATTTGAAATGAGTATACCTTACCCCATAAATTAGACACAAATATCAATCCAAATTGGGCCAAAACTTCCCAAAAATCAAGCATCCACCAAACCATCCCCTAACTACTATGGGGATCTTCCACATCTTTTTTGGCTCCCAAGGTACTAATCCCATCCTAGACATCATGATAGTCTCCCCAGAGACTCACCAATCATCTCAAGTCTCAAGAAACCAATTGCACTTATGGAGAGACCTCTCGTTTATGATTTGAGTTCTAACACTTAAGATCAAACCAATTTTTAGAGCAAAGCTCAACATGGTGCTTGGGGAGAGCCAGTACAACTCCTCATATCATACTAGGGGAATTCACTATATGTATGTATGATTTGAGTTCTAACAATCAAGATCAAACCAATTTTTAAAGTAGAGTTCAACAAGGTCCTTGGGGAGAGCCAGTACCACTCCTCATATCATATTTTGGGAAAGCTCAACAAGGTGCTTCGGGAGAGCGAATACCACTCATCATATCATACTGGGGGAATTTGCTATATGTAAACCATCCCTATCACATGTGCTTAAGGCCTATTTAAAAAATTCCTTGCCTACAAAACTTTCCACGAATAAAAACACATTTTGTTCTATTTAATTTATAAATGCTCTCTTTAAATGAAACCCTTGTATATGTAAAAGTGTATAAAAAAGATCATAAAATTTTCATTCTTTTCAATCCACATGATAGATTTACATATTTTTGGTGACCCCCTGAGTCACCAAACCATCTATATGCACTAATCAATCAATAAATTCTTTGTGAAACCAAAATCATGGAAACTAGCATTCACTTTGTATAATCCATTTTTTTAAAGTTGAATACTTTGCAAACAATCCTTTTTACAAATTTTTTTTTCCTAATTGCATCTATTGAGCATTAAAGCAAAAAACCATTCCATATTTTGTAACTACATGACTATAATGACTGGAGATTTCATGACAAGAGTAATCTACATTTCTCTTTATGAATCTATGGTTTACTTAACATTGTGTCTTTTTGTTATGTTAGAACTCCAAGTATTCCAATTTTGTAATATCAAGGATCTTTAGAGACATAGTTCAAGTATTCCAATTTTGTAATTTCAAGGTTCTTTAGAGACATGGTTCCAATTTTGTGTTTGAAGATCTTTTCCCTAAATTCAATCCATATCTATTAATAATTTCAATATATAATTATTTGGTAAAATAATTCTATTTAAGGTATAACTATTGCAATGTGTTTCCATTTTACTCTTGAGTTATTATGGAGTAAGCCATAGCCAATTTCAAAGTGTGTACATAAATCATTGATAGACTATTTTAACTACTTAGAAGTCCCATTTCTAAATATTAGAGATGAATTAAAAAAATGGATATGACACTAGTTTTTCCATTTATTTACTTAGTAGATGCATTATTTCTAATTAAATATTATTTCTCATGAGTATCTAGTGAATTAGAGGGGGAGATAAAAGAGGTCTTGGAGGAATTCCTAATCCACAAATGCAGGTAGCCAATACTCCTACCTGTATATTACTCAGAGGGGATGATTTTGGGATACCCCACTCAATAATCTCACTAATTCACACTCTTATTTCTATAAAACAAGATGGAAATAAATACTAAATTGTAGAAAAAACAAGAGGATGAGATAGGAAATTATGATTATAATGCGAGTAAGATGGACTAGACAGATTGGGCTAAGAAAAAGGGTGATTCCCAACTACATTTCTTGCTATAAAATAAAATAAAATAAAGAATATAGTGGCCCAAAATAGAAAAAATTGACTCTCTTAGTGGCTGGACAAGATTAGTGGCAATGTAAGTAGATTTATTAGAGTTTTATGGCTATACATGCAAGGTATTGGCTTAATTAGAGCAAGGCAATGGTGTATTGGGAGATTAGGATAGCATAGGCTTGATTCTCAAACTTGTTTGTGGTTATGGGGGCTTCCCCATCCTTATATAGATGCTTCCAACCCTCTCTTTTAGTTCTCTACAATAGTCCAACCCTTATCTTTAGCTTGTGGACAGATTTGGATCAGTAAGCTATAGTTATGGGTGCTTTAGATATCTAGACTTTAGTTTACTACTATATATTGATGTTCACTATTGTGGATAACATTATTTCTTTGTGATTTTTACCTTAGATTAGTCCAAGCTCCCTCTTTCTATTATGGATAGTAGTTAGTGCTACTTTTGATAAGTAATTTGAGTGTTTTGATATCTATGATCAGTCTAAAGTGGAAATTGAGAGAGAAAAATCAATTCAACTTAGTTTAGACATGGAGAGATAGCAAGATGATTTTTTTTACCCCCTCCTCCCTTATTTTTGTGCAATTTTCTTCAATTATATGATAAATTTATATGCATATATATATATTTATTTATTTATTTATTTATTTATTTATTTATTTATGTATATATGTATGTATGTATGTATGTATGTATGTATGTATGTATGTATGTATGTATGTATGTATGTATGTATGTATGTATGTATATATATATATATAATTTACCATTTTACTTAGTCTATTATTTACTTCTCTCAGTTTTATTTTTCCTTCTTCTAAGATTTTGAACTCATGGACTTCTTTCTAATGCTTGGAAATATGAATATTTTATGCCTAAACAAATTATCTTACAGATATTTGATAGAAATCTTGAAGGTACTATGAATTTCCTATAAAATATGCAGTTTGACTATTGAAATAGTTCAAACAGGTTAAAATAAGCCTAGCTACATGGAATATAACATTTTTGGATATGGGTACATTACAAAGCTAATAAAAGTAGCCATACTACATGAAACTGAATGCTTGTGGCTATAATAAAACTACTTGGAATACCTAGTAAGTGGATAGTAATACTTAGTTAAGGATTCAGGTCTAAGGATGGAGTATAGACTAGGGTGGATACAAGTATATGAATAGTGAACTAAGGACGTAGAAAATATATTAAGAGATATCATATAGGTCTAATATATCTCTTACATTTCACAAACAAATATGTAATGGTTAGTATGAAAGAGGTATTTTAAAATGTACAAACAAAGACCTCCAATAAAACATACATTTTTATACATTGTTGGTATAGTAGCTATCTTAAAGAAAGTCTTTAATTAATGAGATAATTCCATTGAGATGTTATCTTTGATCATGTAATTGAAATTCATGACATTTTTCACGTAAAATATTTCGAACTAGTTGTGGCTCATTCCTTTTGACCTAAAGCTAGTAGAGGTTGAAATTTTTTATCTATGCTTAATATTTCTACCCATAAAATAGCAATTCATGGACAAGTTCAAACTTTAGATGATAAAAAATGTTCCTTTTTTAGTCTTGAGAATGAATCATTTATAAGAGGATACAATTGAAGTGATACATTAGATTGTGCACCAAGTGGGGTAGAAAACACTTAGTCAACTATTGTCAATAAGAGATATGTATTTTTTGAGTTTTCATGTGACAATAATGTTACATCTTTCTATTTTTCTATTAGGTAAACTATCAAATGGTTATTTTCTATAGTATTATGTTATTTATTAGCTCAATGCATCAAATCACATCTAATAGAAATAAAGTTTTCTCATTATCTATCAATGTGAAAAGAAATAAGATGCTAGATTTTGTGACAAAGAACATGAGAGAATCAATTTGGACTAGTGCGACATTTATAGATCGTTCAAGATTTTGAGGATGGAGACCTTAAAGGTCACTTCAAGTGAGATGCATAAGCTGACAACTATATGTGCCAAACCAAAAAGATTCTCTTATGCAAACTATTGGTTCAATAGTTCTCCTTGAAAAGAAATTTTATGTTATAACTCACAAAATTCTACAACCTAAGTTAATAATGCATAGCTATAGCATATGAATTTCAATAACAATTTACTATGTAGCAGAATTTTATGCCAACACTTTTCATGCATGGTGCAAAACTTCAAGACGTGTGAGGATATTACATTTTATGTCTATGGCTATTTTCTTTTGTTCTAACTTGTCTTTTCATAATTCAACAAGGCATGACAAAGGTGTATGGATTTTACATGATTTGAGAAATATGTTTTAGTGTATTGAATGACCAACCTTTATCAATGAACAACCTATACATGTAACTTGAGGAGCTTGATTTCTCTCTTCTCATAGGTAGACAATGGCTATGCATGTTTAACTTTTCTCAAGTGATAAGACTTATTAGGTTCATTGTTTTACTGTGACTATCTAATGCTCCCTTGATGACATGATTTTGATAGTCCCTTAGACCTAGGTAACACCATCTAGAACTCCCTTGGAATATCACACACTTTGTTGTCCCTAGTATTGCTTGAGTTTAGCTTGCAAGGGAAGGTCCACCGCATTTCCAAAAGGATCGAAATTAAAAATAAGGTTTCTCAAATAATACTAAGGTCACCTAATAGTTTATCTAGCATTGGTCATAGGCTACTACTTGTGCAATTTAATCTAAACCAAAGTAGACCCATATTGCACTTGGTTCAAAGTGGGTGAGAAACAAGGTGGAGTTAATGATCCATTTCCCATAAAGTAAAGTCTCACCCTAGTCCCCCTATAATGACACAAGGTTGAGATCTATGGTGATTTTCTATGATGGTCATCATTGAGTTCTTTCTAATTGGGCCTATTCTATCACCCTTGAGAGAAAAACTCTTGGCTCACCCAAACCATGCATCCATAGAATGGACTCATTGGGGATTTTCCATGTCGCTTCCATTTTTGTGAAAGATTTACTTAGTTGTTTAATTATCTACATATATAATTCAAGGCATATAAATATATTTTCCTTAATTAACATGTTAGGAATGAGATTCAATTACGTAATTTAGGCATAAACACAAAGACAATATATTAAGAGATCTAGAGTAGGGTCTTCCAACATCGAAAGATGTTAGGCCATAAAGGCTTTCCATCTTCATCCTAGGCCCATCATAAGGTGTCAAGAGCCTACTTGACATGTATGTTGCTAAAGGACAAAACCTTATCTTCACTTATAGCCTTCTCACCACTCAATCTTTGGCTAATATATCAAGTAGTGCCCTTCCAAGCCTCTTGCCTCTACTAGCATCTTTTTCCACAATCTGATCATGGAGATTATCCAACCATGCTTTAAACCCTCATCCAATAATCCCTTGAAATGAGTACAACTCTTTCCCCACTTAGGAGATTCTCAAGATTTCAAACAAAATAAGGCCAAATTGTCTATTCTCCACTAGGAATAATCTCTTTTCCAAAGCCATTAATATAATATTTTAACACTTCCAAATAAATCTTTTTGTGCATTATCAATTAATCTAGCAAAATCATATATTCTCTTTAAAAGAGCATAGAATCTCATCATGCATATTCAATCTCATCATTATAATACTATGCATAGATATTCAAGGGCTATCTTCATTCTAGTGTAAACTTGTTCCATGATTTAATTCAAAATTTTATGCCTTTCAAGGCCAATTTCTTCCTAGCATATATAGACTAAACTCATATCATGAGTTGATTATTTATTTTTGAGATTTCACGGGAAATTATCTTTGTTTAAAAAGATTTTTTTTATTTTTTTATTCCACACAATTGATTTTTATTGAAGAAAAATAAATGCTAATGATATATGTGCCTTTGAAAATTGGACGGGATTTATGTGTTATGCCATCTCCAAGGCCACACTAAAAAATTCTTCACCTAGAGTAGTAATAAACTACCTAAGGAAATTGACCACTGCTTAGGTATGTGTGGTTGTTCATATAGTAAGGTTGTCTCTTATGGAAAGCAAGAACCAATGGCTTTTGAATGTCTGATGAGGAAAATGGAGGTAAGGGTGGATAGAGTGATGTGGCAGAAGAGATGTGGGTGGTGCAATAAAAGGAACTGAGAGTAGTGGGTTTAGCTTGAAGAAGAGGAAGATGCAATAAATCTTGATTGTGTTGCTTCTCATTGATGTCTTTGATAAATTAGTATATGGGACCTTTGAAAATGATGGAGTAGAATATGACAATGTTGGAGATGATGATTTGGACTACCCTCTAAAGTCATTTATCAAGGTTGGTGAGAAGAAGTGCAAGAAAACCACTCCTTTATATTTTGTAGTTTGTATGCACTATCATTCCCTCCGTGATGCTTGGAACACTACTCTCTAATATGAAAATTTGAGCCATGAGTTGTAATCATTTTTTACATTATGTTAATTTCATTTCTCTAAATTTATAGAGTGTTTCTTTTTCTTGAATGTTGTATGTAAATTTTAGCTCTTTGAATTTTTAGATTATTCATTTTTCTCAAACATTGTATTGATGTAAAATTGGTTTCATGGATATGGACTTCATTGTCTAATGGTCCAGCTGGTGTGACTCGTGCATTGCCAAGGAAACAAGTTAGACTTTCTAGATCTACAAATGCAAAAGAAATTTTAGATGAAATGTATGCTAGTGAGGTTATGTCACATGCAATGGATGGGATGCATATGGGGCATGTAATGGGTGGTAATGTGCTTGCAAAAGTGATGTTCAAAATACTATGCATGTTGATAACAAAATGGTGGATGATGTGATTGATTGTGATGGAGGTGGCAATCCTGTAGAGGCAGATTTAGACTTAAAACCACATATTTAGGAATTTGGGAATTTACATAAATTTTGGGAATTCCTAACATGACTAATATTTGGACACATGGTCAATTCTTATCCCCTTACTTGAAGATAAATTTTTTCCTATATACTATATAAGCGATCCCCCCAAGCTCCACTCTTAAGTATGGGGTTAAGATTTAGCTACTTGGTCAAATCTTTACTTTATTTAAAAGTGGAACTTGGGGGATTCCCAAATTCTCTAATATGCTATTTTAAACCTTGAGAACCACCCAACCCATGATATATGTAAACATGGAAATGAGGGCGTGAATGTTGCAAAATCATTGCATGATAGCCAACTCACTAATGCTATTCACAATTGATGCAATGAAGGCAAGCTTGCTGAAAATGTATTGCATGTGATAGGTAGAACCATGCCAAAAAAGGGATGCATTGTCAAAATGTTACAGCCACTGATGATGTGCATAATAGTTGCAATGAAGGCATGCATGCTAAAAATGTATTTCATGCTGGGTAGGACGATGGAAAAAAATGGATGCACAATACTCAAAATTAAGGTATGCTTGCTAAAAATGCATTGCATGATGGTAAGGACCATGGTAGAAAAGAAATGCATGATTATCAGGATATCGCATCCATTGATGATGTACATGATAGTCACAGTGAAGGCATGCTTACTAAGAAATTATTGCATGATGAGTAGGTTCGTGTCACAAAAATGATACACGATACATGTAATGAAGGTATGCCTACAAAAATATATCACATAATGGATATGTTCATGTAGAGAAGGGATGCTTGAAAATCAAGATGCCACAACCACTAATGATTTGCAAGACAATCGTAGTGAAGGCATGTCCTCTAAGAATTTATTGGATGATGGGTAGGACCATGGAAGAAAATGGATGCATGATCATTAAGATTTTGATGGAACAATTGTTGTCATCACATGGTTGGGATGCTATGGATGTCATTGTTGGTTGTGATGTAGGTATGCATGTTGAGTAGGATCTTGGTAATGAGGGAAAAAATGCTATGCAGAACACTAGTGAAATGGATTATTTGCTATCCCTTGGTTTGGAAAGATTGCATGCTATGGAAGATGAAGGTAGTTGTAGCGATGGCTCACACGAAGCATAAGATGAGAGAAACCAACATGCAAAGTCAAGGGTGCTAGTTTCTTGGGATGGCCCAGTGGAGTCTCTGGAGCCCCAAAAGGAACACCAAGGAAATAGGATTTCTACTGCAAGAAAATCTATCTTATATCATCAACAACCATCTTTTTCATATTTTATATGATCTCAACAAAGAAAATGTCAGAGAGAGAACTAGGGAGAGAGAAAGAGGAGAGAGAAAGACTGCAGAGGAGAGAGAAAGACTGCAGGAAGAGAGAGAAATAGAGTGACGAGGAGAGAGAAAGACTAGAATTGGAGAGAGAAAGACAGGAAAGATGAAGAAGCCATGGAAGCTTGGAGCAAGAAGGGAGAGAAAGTTTGTAATTGTATTGATATGTCAAAAAGATCTGGAAATTTACAACTTATCTCCTTATATACCAATGTCAGTGTGACATGGCATATTATCAACATTTTAACTATTTCCAACTTCTTACAATCCATCCCTTCCCAAAAGTTTTTGTCCTCAAAAACAAACCTAGAAACAAGCTAAAAAGGAGATGGATAGAACAGAGTACTACTCTGTACAGCATTACAAGGGATAAAAGAAAAGATTACCTAATACTCAATAGTAGTACTAATCTATACAGGAGGTCAAAATCAGCCTGTAGCCTCCCGGATCAAAAGGAAAAGTTGTATCTTTGCCATGCATAGGATCAACTTTCATAAGATCGAAATCAAATACTGCTGGAAACACGATCATCATGATAGTACTCACTAATAAAGTCTCCATTGCATGATGGTCTTCCAAGTCCACATGCTGTCCATAATCTGCCTTCTTGAACTGAACTTCTTGTTGTGGACTCATACCAGAATGGTCTTCAACAAGATGTTCTCCATCATTTACATCATAATATTCAAATAGCAAGATTATTTTGGCAGACTTTGCCCTACATGTGGCTTGGTGATTACAAGATAGTGGCTTCGCACAACGATAGCATAAGCCCGCAGCATGCAGTTCCCGTATTGTATCACTAGTAAGGTGTCTAACACGTTTAGATTTAGATAGCAATTTACACACCTGTTCATCACCATTAGTCAGCTCTATGATATTTTTGACATGCTGCTCATAGTCATCTTGCTGCTCATGCATAACAGATGGCTGTCCATGCTCATCATGTACAACAGATGGCTGTCCATACTCATAACCATATTGCTCATGCTGTTCATACTGCATATGGTGATAATAGCCCTGCTGCACATCAGAGGAACAGTTTGGTTGAGCATATACATTTGCTTCTACTGATGTTTGCTGCTCATATACATAAGCATATTGCCTTTGATCATTGATCCCACTGTACTGGTCATAATCACTTGCTTGCTGTTGATCAAAGCTAGAAGTGTACTGATAAGCATAATCATTTCTGTTACATCCGTAAGAACTATTTTGCTGAAGAGATGGATGCTCATAAGCATAAGCATGTTGACCATAATAACCATTCTGCTGCCAAGGTTCAATGGGATGATACTCATCAGCATATACATGTTGTCCATAGGCATAAGCATTTGATCCAAGTGTACCATCAGCATATTGATGCTGGCCATGAGCATAAGCATTTGGTTCAGGTCTTGCTATTTTTTCCATATATGCCTTTATAAGAGCAATACACTGTTCATTCGAAGCTACAAGTTTGTCAATATTAGCTTGTATTTGAAGCTGATCTTGTACAAATTTGTCCATTTTAGCATGTATTTGAAGCCAACGTTGTTCACTAGAGCTGGAACTATTGTTCTCAGCTGCCATTGTAGTCAAGTTGAAGAAATATGTTGTTCCTTGAAAAATAGAGGTCCAAATAAGGTGTATGATAGCTTGACTCGAAGGTTAGGATGTCTAGTATCAAGTAGAAATCCTGGTTTGAATTTAGGAGTAGCAATACCCCTCTCTGTTTAAGAATTTCCAGAACTGTCCACAATAAACTGCTAGTGAACTGCCGGTACCAAATAGGCTCTAGTTCGAGAAATATGTGTCCAAAAGAGACGTTTGATGGCTCCACTCGAAGCTTATGATGTCTAATATCACTTCCAGTTGTTCCTTTGTCGTTAGAATGATGCTACTAGTTTCTGTAGAAACTTTTCCAAATCTGTTCCCTTGCTTGCCTTGACATGAATTATATCTGTCCCAAATGCTTTTGGAAACTCTACATTTTCAAGCTGTGATCTTTCAGTATCTTCTGATCCATCCTGAAGACATGTCTTCTGGAAGAATTCTGCAATAAGCTCTTCTATAGCTCCCTTTCTAGTTCAATGCAAGGTGATCTTGAGTATACTCAGTCCATTAGTACAAGTCATTCTGAACTTCTGTCAAGCATTTCTTCTGCAACTGTAGCTCCTAATGTAAGCCTGAACTCAAGGCCAGCAAGGATGTGTTTATGTCCTGAATCTGAAAATGGAAAAGTCTGCTACACTAGCATCACCTACATTCTGAGCAACAGTCTGTCATCCAATGATGTATCTCCTCTTGATGGGCACAACATGAGTTGACACGGGTGGGAAGCTTAAGAGTCACTTAGATTGTTGTAGGCATGGAGAAGCCTCAAAAGGTTCATGAATAGCATCCTTAGATAGAAGCTCTATGTCATCGATGGAGTGCAGGTCCAATATCCCTGCGCTAATCTCTCCACACAATTCAGGTGATGATAAGCCATCAACAACATTCTGTTTTCCAAAACCTTGAGGAGGTGAAGTGAACAATTCAGCAGAATGTTCCCCTCCATTGCTCATGGACTCTGTAAGCATGTACAACTTCTGTCTACCTTAGGAAAATGCCTATGCGCAAGGGAATGGCGCCAACACCCTTGTAGATGAAAGCAGAATGAACACAGGCATATGCAGGTGTCCTTGCAGCTAGGAAACCATCTCTTCTAGTTGCAAGGGAGAATGCCCTTCCTCGATTTGACAGTGGAACTCACAGACAGGTTTTGAAGAACTCTCGCTTGACTCTAAATGATGATCCTCATGATGCAACATTTTAGCCTATGTGTGCATTCACAGTTCTGAGAATGAGCCAAGATCTGTTCCATGTGCACTTTGCTTATACTCAGTATGTGTGGCACCTCCCACAGAATCACAATAAGTACTCGGTCTTTATACCAGAAGATGATATTAGAAGTGGCAAGGTGAACATTGAGGAGATTTTGCTGAAGTTCTCTCCTGCTCAGATACAAAACATGAGAGAGGTAGTCATTAAGTTGATACTTGGACTAGTGTATGCAGATCCACGCCAACGACTCACAGATTTCAAGGATGCATTTGATTTCACGATGCAGGCCCTTGGCCAAGGGAGGCCAGATGCATGTGGGTGAGAAAAATTTCAAGGTTGCAAAGCAAGAAGAAAGCTCCCAGTTCTTCTAGCCGGTGCAGGAAGCTGCAACATGTGTACAGGCCTCTACTGCAGTGAAACTGGAAGGGAGTTCTTCAATGTCCAGAAAAGACCCTACATCTCAGCAAGTCTGGGGAGGGGCACAAAATGCAAGATGTAGATGCAAAGAAGCAGGTTGATGCCAAGGCTGTACAGCTTCCAAAAGCAGTCACAACATCCACTAGTGAATTGAATGTTTTAGGGGCCCTGGTGCCACTGTGCCCAAAGAGCTAGATTCTCCTATTTCTAGCCAACACAATGCTCAACCAAGGAGAGGTAATACTTCACTGCAGAGTGAGGATTTCTCCTGAAGGCCTTCTCCTGTCGATTGTTGGGAACTCCGGAGAAGACTACACCCTCGACACTAACAGTGAAGCCTTCTTATTGCGCCTCCAAAGCTCCTGCCGCTTCACGGAGTGCCTTTGCTATATCTTCTAGAATATGGCATCAAAACTTCAGGGAATGCTAGCTGTTACCAGCACTGTTATAGGACAGAATAAGATTGCTTCTGCAGCAGCAGTGGAAAAACACGCATATGTTCCCTAGAAAGGCCAGTACATTAAAATGGGTCATGGTCACGAAGGCAGTTACCCATGTGGCGGTGCATCAGGAAGTGGACGCACTGCAGTAGATGCAACATCACCAAGTGCATCATCCTATGCTATCACTGCAATTCATCATTGGGCTACCACTCTAAGCAGTTGCAACTGCTGTCGATTTACCGCCTAACCCACCCTGAGCACCATGTTGCCAATTACGCTGCCTGCATAAGTCACCCCAAATGAATTCGATGGTCTGGCATAAGAGCATGGGGGTTGAAAACCAACTTGATGCTGTGGATAACAATGCATCTCGTCATCTTATGTCCTTGTTGGACTTGCTAGGTTCAAGGTCCAGGATCCCGTCCGGGAATTCGACAAGCAAGAGACTCCTGATAGAGCTGGAATTGAAGCTCCTGAAGGATTCAAATCTGATCTTTCTGATCAAACGTATCAGACGCTAGGAACACCTGAGAGCATGCACGGATCCACGACGAAGAGCAGCTTCGATACTGACATTGTAGAGAATGGAGGTAGCATAGAGCTTAGACAGGCAAGGAAGATGAAAGGCATCATGATAAACCCTGTGAGGAGCACGATGGATACGTCGTCGAAGAACGCAACCTCCTGTCAGTCGGCTACAAGAATGTGATCAGTGCTTGCCGAGCTTCCTGGCGGATCAAACATATGCCGCGACATCTTGAGCATTATAGATGAACACGTGATTCCGTCATCGAACTCTGTATTCTATTACAAGATGAAAGGCGTCATGATAAACTCTGTGGCAGACCGGGCAATGGCTGCTTATGGATTGACTGAGGCAGATTCTGGAAATGGAGAAGAGGAGAAGAATGTGAAGGCAGTCTCTTCTAAGAATTCAGAGGAAGAAAACTCTGACAAATATGTTGGCTTCGATTGCGGTCTCCACAGAAGACCGCCGTATTCTGCTGTGCGAGACAAACGGGTTAAGCAAGCCTGAAGCTAGCTTATCTCATGATCCTCTCCGCCATCCTCTCGTCCTGGAACAGCAGAGCCTTCTGATGCATGATGGCTTGCTCTGGATGGCAACTGCAGCTTCTTTGGTTCTTCCACCACCATGAACCTCTGCTCGTCCTGCTACCGGAAACTAGTCCTTCTCAAGGCCAAGCCGTCCCCTTCCTTTTCCACTATATCGCCTAACAAGTCACAGGTGCAAGAAAATGAAGAAGTGAAAACGGCCGAGCTTCAGGCCTTGGCCAGATATGTCCTTCTCTTTAGGCACGCCCTTTCTCTTCTAAGTCACACGCACTGTCTTAAATCATATAGAAAAGTGATGCTGTTTTCTGATATGGATGCCAGGCCATTTCCTGGTTATGGATGATAGTATAGGCATGGAGACTTCTTTTCAGCTTTATTGAAGGCACAGCCACAGTTCTATTAATGTTCCTGCATGCAGTCCTTGTGGTCTGGAGGTGTAAATTCCCAAGAAAGCTGCCATTAATGCTCCTGCATGCAGTCCTTGTGGTCAGGAGGTGTAAACTCCCAAGAAAACTGCCATTAATGCTTCTGCATGCAGTCCTTGTGGTCAGGAGGTGTAAACTCCCAAGAAAGCTGCCATTAATGCTTCTGCATGCAGTCCTTGTGGTCCAGAGATGCTTTGGAAACTCCCCTACTGCTCCCGTACTTGTGTACCTCCATTTTTGCATGAAATTTGATGACGTCCAGCCATTTAAGCCTTTACCCGCCATATCTGACCTTGGATATCTCCTGACCACAAGGACTGCATGCAGAAGCATTAATGGCAGTTTTCTTGGGAGTTTACACCTCCTGACCACAAGGACTGCATGCAGGAGCATTAATGGCAGCTTTCTTGGGAATTTACACCTCCAGACCACAAGGACTGCATGCAGGAACATTAATAGAACTGTGGCTGTGCCTTCAATAAAGCTGAAAAGAAGTCTCCATGCCTATACTATCATCCATAACCAGGAAATGGCCTGGCATCCATATCAGAAAACAGCATCACTTTTCTATATGATTTAAGACAGTGCGTGTGACTTAGAAGAGAAAGGGCGTGCCTAAAGAGAAGGACATATCTGGCCAAGGCCTGAAGCTCGGCCGTTTTCACTTCTTCATTTTCTTGCACCTGTGACTTGTTAGGCGATATAGTGGAAAAGGAAGGGGACGGCTTGGCCTTGAGAAGGACTAGTTTCCGGTAGCAGGACGAGCAGAGGTTCATGGTGGTGGAAGAACCAAAGAAGCTGCAGTTGCCATCCAGAGCAAGCCATCATGCATCAGAAGGCTCTGCTGTTCCAGGACGAGAGGATGGCGGAGAGGATCATGAGATAAGCTAGCTTCAGGCTTGCTTAACCCGTTTGTCTCGCACAGCAGAATACGGCGGTCTTCTGTGGAGACCGCAATCGAAGCCAACATATTTGTCAGAGTTTTCTTCCTCTGAATTCTTAGAAGAGACTGCCTTCACATTCTTCTCCTCTTCTCCATTTCCAGAATCTGCCTCAGTCAATCCATAAGCAGCCATTGCCCGGTCTGCCACAGAGTTTATCATGACGCCTTTCATCTTGTAATAGAATACAGAGTTCGATGACGGAATCACGTGTTCATCTATAATGCTCAAGATGTCGCGGCATATGTTTGATCCGCCAGGAAGCTCGGCAAGCACTGATCACATTCTTGTAGCCGACTGACAGGAGGTTGCGTTCTTCGACGACGTATCCATCGTGCTCCTCACAGGGTTTATCATGATGCCTTTCATCTTCCTTGCCTGTCTAAGCTCTATGCTACCTCCATTCTCTACAATGTCAGTATCGAAGCTGCTCTTCGTCGTGGATCCGTGCATGCTCTCAGGTGTTCCTAGCGTCTGATACGTTTGATCAGAAAGATCAGATTTGAATCCTTCAGGAGCTTCAATTCCAGCTCTATCAGGAGTCTCTTGCTTGTCGAATTCCCGGACGGGATCCTGGACCTTGAACCTAGCAAGTCCAACAAGGACATAAGATGACGAGATGCATTGTTATCCACAGCATCAAGTTGGTTTTCAACCCCCATGCTCTTATGCCAGACCATCGAATTCATTTGGGGTGACTTATGCAGGCAGCGTAATTGGCAACATGGTGCTCAGGGTGGGTTAGGCGGTAAATCGACAGCAGTTGCAACTGCTTAGAGTGGTAGCCCAATGATGAATTGCAGTGATAGCATAGGATGATGCACTTGGTGATGTTGCATCTACTGCAGTGCGTCCACTTCCTGATGCACCGCCACATGGGTAACTGCCTTCGTGACCATGACCCATTTTAATGTACTGGCCTTTCTAGGGAACATATGCGTGTTTTTCCACTGCTGCTGCAGAAGCAATCTTATTCTGTCCTATAACAGTGCTGGTAACAGCTAGCATTCCCTGAAGTTTTGATGCCATATTCTAGAAGATATAGCAAAGGCACTCCGTGAAGCGGCAGGAGCTTTGGAGGCGCAATAAGAAGGCTTCACTGTTAGTGTCGAGGGTGTAGTCTTCTCCGGAGTTCCCAACAATCGACAGGAGAAGGCCTTCAGGAGAAATCCTCACTCTGCAGTGAAGTATTACCTCTCCTTGGTTGAGCATTGTGTTGGCTAGAAATAGGAGAATCTAGCTCTTTGGGCACAGTGGCACCAGGGCCCCTAAAACATTCAATTCACTAGTGGATGTTGTGACTGCTTTTGGAAGCTGTACAGCCTTGGCATCAACCTGCTTCTTTGCATCTACATCTTGCATTTTGTGCCCCTCCCCAGACTTGCTGAGATGTAGGGTCTTTTCTGGACATTGAAGAACTCCCTTCCAGTTTCACTGCAGTAGAGGCCTGTACACATGTTGCAGCTTCCTGCACCGGCTAGAAGAACTGGGAGCTTTCTTCTTGCTTTGCAACCTTGAAATTTTTCTCACCCACATGCATCTGGCCTCCCTTGGCCAAGGGCCTGCATCGTGAAATCAAATGCATCCTTGAAATCTGTGAGTCGTTGGCGTGGATCTGCATACACTAGTCCAAGTATCAACTTAATGACTACCTCTCTCATGTTTTGTATCTGAGCAGGAGAGAACTTCAGCAAAATCTCCTCAATGTTCACCTTGCCACTTCTAATATCATCTTCTGGTATAAAGACCGAGTACTTATTGTGATTCTGTGGGAGGTGCCACACATACTGAGTATAAGCAAAGTGCACATGGAACAGATCTTGGCTCATTCTCAGAACTGTGAATGCACACATAGGCTAAAATGTTGCATCATGAGGATCATCATTTAGAGTCAAGCGAGAGTTCTTCAAAACCTGTCTGTGAGTTCCACTGTCAAATCGAGGAAGGGCATTCTCCCTTGCAACTAGAAGAGATGGTTTCCTAGCTGCAAGGACACCTGCATATGCCTGTGTTCATTCTGCTTTCATCTACAAGGGTGTTGGCGCCATTCCCTTGCGCATAGGCATTTTCCTAAGGTAGACAGAAGTTGTACATGCTTACAGAGTCCATGAGCAATGGAGGGGAACATTCTGCTGAATTGTTCACTTCACCTCCTCAAGGTTTTGGAAAACAGAATGTTGTTGATGGCTTATCATCACCTGAATTGTGTGGAGAGATTAGCGCAGGGATATTGGACCTGCACTCCATCGATGACATAGAGCTTCTATCTAAGGATGCTATTCATGAACCTTTTGAGGCTTCTCCATGCCTACAACAATCTAAGTGACTCTTAAGCTTCCCACCCGTGTCAACTCATGTTGTGCCCATCAAGAGGAGATACATCATTGGATGACAGACTGTTGCTCAGAATGTAGGTGATGCTAGTGTAGCAGACTTTTCCATTTTCAGATTCAGGACATAAACACATCCTTGCTGGCCTTGAGTTCAGGCTTACATTAGGAGCTACAGTTGCAGAAGAAATGCTTGACAGAAGTTCAGAATGACTTGTACTAATGGACTGAGTATACTCAAGATCACCTTGCATTGAACTAGAAAGGGAGCTATAGAAGAGCTTATTGCAGAATTCTTCCAGAAGACATGTCTTCAGGATGGATCAGAAGATACTGAAAGATCACAGCTTGAAAATGTAGAGTTTCCAAAAGCATTTGGGACAGATATAATTCATGTCAAGGCAAGCAAGGGAACAGATTTGGAAAAGTTTCTACAGAAACTAGTAGCATCATTCTAACGACAAAGGAACAACTGGAAGTGATATTAGACATCATAAGCTTCGAGTGGAGCCATCAAACGTCTCTTTTGGACACATATTTCTCGAACTAGAGCCTATTTGGTACCGGCAGTTCACTAGCAGTTTATTGTGGACAGTTCTGGAAATTCTTAAACAGAGAGGGGTATTGCTACTCCTAAATTCAAACCAGGATTTCTACTTGATACTAGACATCCTAACCTTCGAGTCAAGCTATCATACACCTTATTTGGACCTCTATTTTTCAAGGAACAACATATTTCTTCAACTTGACTACAATGGCAGCTGAGAACAATAGTTCCAGCTCTAGTGAACAACGTTGGCTTCAAATACATGCTAAAATGGACAAATTTGTACAAGATCAGCTTCAAATACAAGCTAATATTGACAAACTTGTAGCTTCGAATGAACAGTGTATTGCTCTTATAAAGGCATATATGGAAAAAATAGCAAGACCTGAACCAAATGCTTATGCTCATGGCCAGCATCAATATGCTGATGGTACACTTGGATCAAATGCTTATGCCTATGGACAACATGTATATGCTGATGAGTATCATCCCATTGAACCTTGGCAGCAGAATGGTTATTATGGTCAACATGCTTATGCTTATGAGCATCCATCTCTTCAGCAAAATAGTTCTTACGGATGTAACAGAAATGATTATGCTTATCAGTACACTTCTAGCTTTGATCAACAGCAAGCAAGTGATTATGACCAGTACAGTGGGATCAATGATCAAAGGCAATATGCTTATGTATATGAGCAGCAAACATCAGTAGAAGCAAATGTATATGCTCAACCAAACTGTTCCTCTGATGTGCAGCAGGGCTATTATCACCATATGCAGTATGAACAGCATGAGCAATATGGTTATGAGTATGGACAGCCATCTGTTGTACATGATGAGCATGGACAGCCATCTGTTATGCATGAGCAGCAAGATGACTATGAGCAGCATGTCAAAAATATCATAGAGCTGACTAATGGTGATGAACAGGTGTGTAAATTGCTATCTAAATCTAAACGTGTTAGACACCTTACTAGTGATACAATACGGGAACTGCATGCTGCGGGCTTATGCTATCGTTGTGCGAAGCCACTATCTTGTAATCACCAAGCCACATGTAGGGCAAAGTCTGCCAAAATAATCTTGCTATTTGAATATTATGATGTAAATGATGGAGAACATCTTGTTGAAGACCATTCTGGTATGAGTCCACAACAAGAAGTTCAGTTCAAGAAGGCAGATTATGGACAGCATGTGGACTTGGAAGACCATCATGCAATGGAGACTTTATTAGTGAGTACTATCATGATGATCGTGTTTCCAGCAGTATTTGATTTCGATCTTATGAAAGTTGATCCTATGCATGGCAAAGATACAACTTTTCCTTTTGATCCGGGAGGCTACAGGCTGATTTTGACCTCCTGTATAGATTAGTACTACTATTGAGTATTAGGTAATCTTTTCTTTTATCCCTTGTAATGCTGTACAGAGTAGTACTCTGTTCTATCCATCTCCTTTTTAGCTTGTTTCTAGGTTTGTTTTTGAGGACAAAAACTTTTGGGAAGGGATGGATTGTAAGAAGTTGGAAATAGTTAAAATGTTGATAATATGCCATGTCACACTGACATTGGTATATAAGGAGATAAGTTGTAAATTTCCGGATCTTTTTGACATATCAATACAATTACAAACTTTCTCTCCCTTCTTGCTCCAAGCTTCCATGGCTTCTTCATCTTTCCTGTCTTTCTCTCTCCAATTCTAGTCTTTCTCTCTCCTCGTCACTCTATTTCTCTCTCTTCCTGCAGTCTTTCTCTCTCCTCTGCAGTCTTTCTCTCTCCTCTTTCTCTCTCCCTAGTTCTCTCTCTGACAGGAAACTCCAGGAAAGGGGAAAGAGAAACCCCTCTTTTGAAAGTAACCACAGTTTGTTCTCAAACTAAGCCCGGTTAACCATCCTTTACCCTAGTTACCTCCATTTTTGCATAAAATTTGATGACGTCCAGCCATTTAAGCCTTTACCCGCCATATCTGACCTTGAATAACTCCAGATGTAGTCATTGCTAACTGTAGTTGTCCTGCAGCACTCCACTAGTCACTGTCTTGTACCATTTTTGTCTGAAATTGGTTTTGAAATAGGAAAATAGGAGTGAAAATGGAAGAAAATAATGGATCAAAGACTGAAGCTCTGATACCACTTGTCAGAGAGAGAACTAGGGAGAGAGAAAGAGGAGAGAGAAAGACTGCAGAGGAGAGAGAAAGACTGCAGGAAGAGAGAGAAATAGAGTGACGAGGAGAGAGAAAGACTAGAATTGGAGAGAGAAAGACAGGAAAGATGAAGAAGCCATGGAAGCTTGGAGCAAGAAGGGAGAGAAAGTTTGTAATTGTATTGATATGTCAAAAAGATCTGGAAATTTACAACTTATCTCCTTATATACCAATGTCAGTGTGACATGGCATATTATCAACATTTTAACTATTTCCAACTTCTTACAGAAAACAACACTAGGAACAAGAAATCTTCACTCAACTTCATAGAAGCAATTCTCCCACGGCTTTAACTTTAACAAAATTCATCATTCTCTTCATATTCTTCATAGAATTCTTTGATAGACATAGAAAACACAAAATAATGCTCCAGTTTGAATGAAAGATATCACATATGATTCATCTTTAAAGATTCCATAGCTTCCTCTCACAATCTCTCATAGATAGATACATTGTTTGGCATAGAATTGGCTATCTCTGACTCTCTCTCTCTCTCTCTCTCTCAATCAATCAATAGTACATGATATCCTCACTAAAATACTCAATAATCACTCATAATAACCCTTCTTTGTTCATGGATACCCCTTCCAAGAGGTGTGTCCGATATGAAAGGTCACTAGAGCCACTACAGTGACTCTTCATAGCTCATTGCTATCACTTCACTCCAGTCTTCTCTTGAGTCTTCAATAGCTACTTCCTCCACTTCCTTGAGCTCTTTTGAACTTACATTCACCTCTTTCCAAGGCTAGAAAAATTTCCCAAAGTCACACATACATTCCATAGAACACTTATAGAGGCATAAGAACAGAATAGAACAGGAACAAAGGCTCTACAGAAGCTCAACAGAGGGTTACAAAAGGTCAACAGAAAGCATTAGAACCACATAACTCATACTAAAACCATTCCAAAATATCAAAAACCATTCAATGAGCTTTCAAACAACCTTAAATGTCATCAATCGTTACTCCATGCTTCGTTCAGAAGAAAAACAGAACAAAACAAAAGCTAAACAAAAGCTATCATAACCAATCAGACCCTCACAAAACATCATAGAGCCCCATATCTCTACTGAAAAACATCATGACCTTTCAAAACATAATCAACCTCATCCAAAACACTCTCAAACATCTCCAAAAAAACTAAACATCATACAAAATCCATCAAAAATCAACCATTCAACCCTTAAAAACAACAAAAATCAACCAAAAAATCAAGTCATTTCAACATTCAACATATCCCCACACTTAATAAGGGAGCGTTCTCGCGACCTAGGAAAAAGGTAATAAAAGTTCATCAAAGAGCTCAACTTGATCTTCTTTAGCATCTTTAAGAAACCATCCAACCACAACCCCAACTTATAACTTGTATATCTAATAAAGAATACAACGAGAGGATAACCCTTTATCCATTAACATATCTCATAAACAACAGCAAATCATGACAATTTCGTAAAGGATATAAGAGGTTTTGCATCTTTGCTTCTTAAGTTATCCAGCCACCATCACCATCACTACAAATCTCTAGAAATATAGCTCTCAAGAAAATCCAATATTCAACCACCCACGAACCCATCACATATAAATTAACACAACACAAACACAAAACACCCATCTAAATGGCACCTCCAAAAGAGAGATATATCATTATGAATCATGAAAGATACATCCAAAGGTATCAATGAAGATGATCCCTCTTGAAGGCTTGATGATTACGAAAACGAACCATGGATAAGGATTCGTATACAAAAGTTTTTGGAGGATTCTAGAAAAATTGAAGGCAACACATCCTCTCTAGCAAGACAAGATATCTGCTAGGCGGACAAAGGGTATGAAAATACAGTACATCTAGTTGTTGGGAATCAATATTCACATTTACATTCATGCATCCATTTGGAATGGCCTTGGATCATTATGTGAATGCCTATGCATATACGCTAGGTACCAAGAAAAGTGAGCTATCAATTCTCACTGAAGGATCTGTAGATTGTGAATATTGTTGAGCAAAATGGAGATAATTCTGATATGCTTGACTAGCGGTCATCCACTCTCGTGGAATTAATGGCCAATTAAACTACGGTCCAATAAGAGAATTAGTTGAGCTCCATCCTCTTTGTCCAGGAAATTCTAATCAAACCCTGCATATCCTCTAACCAATTGAAGGGGCTGAGGAATAGAAGTGGTAGGAGATGGAAGAGGAACTGGTAAAAGAGGATGAAGAGATGGGTAGGAAAAATCATAAAATGAGAAATGAGCTAAAGAGGGATTAGCTGAAAATTTAGGCAAATCTATTAAGAAAGGTATTAATTGATAGACAAGAAAAGTGGAAGGAATATGTACGGATGGGGAAGGACAAGACAGAGAAGGGAAAAACACTCGATCTTCAATGAAAGAACAATAAGTAAAGATCGGAATTTGAGGGGCACCCTAAGATTGAAAAAGGAACGGTAAAATAACTGTTGAGTTGGCTTTATAAAGGGAAAAATAAGCATCATATCTATGGGCCATCTGTTGATAATAAGACAATCTTGGAACTGATGGACCTAAGGTGGATCATTGATAGTAAGCATCAAAGAAAGATGAATCAGATGGATGTTGTTTGGAAAGATAGGCTAAAAGTTCCACCCTCAGTTGGTTAATGTTATGCACATGAATAGAGGCATTATTTTGTCATTGATTCAGAATCACCAAATCAATCATTGTATGTCATGAAGTGTCAAGACAATCAGCCACTTTGGAGGAATAACACTGAAACATCTCATCTATCAACAACTCCAAATTTCTAACATACAAAGACAGTTTGTATGACCACATCTCCAACATACCAAGCTAGATCTTCATTGTTTGGAATCAGTAGATCACCTCTCAAATATGTATGAGACGTCAGCATTGTATCTAAAGTCACAAAGTCTTCAAAAACCATTCAAACGACTTTAGTCCAATAAGTCAGAAGACTAGGCTCCAGTCCATCCATCCTCTAGAAGAGGTAGATCCATAGTTAAGAGGTTAATATAGAAGCCCAACTTCTGTAGTGGATAATGCACCAAAAATGAGTGATCTGGAGGAACGTACTTTTGGAACTACTCAAATGAAGACCATTATAAGTCCATCCTAGGGACTGAAATCTTTTCACTTTAGCTTGGAACAAAGGGCACAACATGACTTGTCTTTGAAGAAGTGCTAAGTCTGCATGCAAGGGACAAAGAAGGAACTGGATGCACAGTAGGACTCTATGAAGAAGAATGTGACTAAACCAACTAACTGTTAAGTTGTTGAATTTGAATGTTGCTCTGCTCTAGGGTGGTGTTAGCTAATTTAAGATCCTCTGTCTAGGTAGCTATCAAATCTTGAAGCTCTTGAGATTCCTTGAAGACCGGAGGAGGAACTGGGGTTGAGGCATTTCCTTTGAATTACCACAGGAGGGATAGGATCAAGATCCCCAATGACAACATCAGTGTGTTCAGTATAGGAGGAGGAGCTTCTAGTGGATCAACTATCAAGGTAGGAACTTCCTTCAGAGGGGTAGTATATGCCAAGAAGATAGAAAGGTAGGATCCAAATGTAACATTAGTTACATACCCCTTGTGGATCTGACAAAGTGTTGATCCATCTTTGACAAAAGATAGAAACTCCAATCAATAGTTATGCCTTTCAACACCATTCTGGAAGCCATAAACAACTCCTTTGAAAGGTAATTAGAGAGTGTCTTGATAGGCATAAACCTGTCCTAAAGAAATTGGCATAGCTGCTTCCTCACAAGATTAGGGATCATGGAGACACCGATGCCTAAGGTAGTAATAACCTTCTTAGGGTCCAACACATCCTGTGTCAGCTTCTGCAACAACTTAAGGATATCCTCATTTGAGAATAATTGTCGAGTAGTAGGGAAAGAGTCTCCTTGATAGGGTAAAGACAAAGCCTTGCCCAAGCTTTTAGGTGTTAGTTGGATAATTGTTCCTCTTACAGGGTCAGACCTCTTACTATAAGAGACTAGAAACTGATCACACAGATGTCAGAATCCTCCAGGATAAGTGGCAATGAAAGTGCTATGAACTTGGCTAAGCCCACTTTGCTGATAACATCTGAATCCAATAATAAAGAATAGTCATTAGACACCAACGGAACGTATTGAACTGGGGGAGGAGTATAAGGCGCCATTCAGATGGATTACACACACACTACACACACAAATAATCACAACGAATGCTTGCAAAAGAATAGGATATGAATAAGATATCAATCTAAATAAATTGACACAGACTCGACCAACTAACGAACCACCCCAAGCAGTCCACATCCTAGAAAAAATCTGGCATGACCTCTACACGCGTGTGACCGAAAGCTTCATGTGATGCAATTTAATCAGACACCTAAATCCTTGTATCAGGCAGAAAAGAAAAAGAAAAAGACTTACCGTATCCCCGACTTGTCCATATGACCTAGACAAAAGAAAAAAAGAAAATCTCAAAGGAACTAATCACGTTGACATGACACTGGAACTATTAACCACCATCAATGACAAAAGACACTAGACAAGACTCCATCGTGACCAATCACCATGAATCACGTTCATTAAAAAGGGAATGTGCAGAGTGTAGGAGAATTAAATATAATGAAGGATTTATTTTAATAAAGGTATTAATATTGGGTGAAATTTTATTAGGTTATAAACCTTTAAAAGAAAACGGTGGTTTTTCTTATCCTTTAGTTAAAATTATTAAGTGTAAAACAATGCTTTTCATTGTAACCCCGGACTTCAGACCTTGACTCGGGTCTCTAAATGCAAATTCATTTATTAAAAATTAAGTGTGTATTTAGCACTTTTTGTTTAGTGCATACACTTGTGACCGCGGGTTCATTTTTAAATAAACTTAAATGTGTCTATAGCGCA
Source organism: Lygodium microphyllum (assembly GCF_053477565.2). Lineage (NCBI taxonomy): Eukaryota > Viridiplantae > Streptophyta > Polypodiopsida > Schizaeales > Lygodiaceae > Lygodium > Lygodium microphyllum. The sequence continues at coordinate 54,746,123 of NC_141156.1, read as the reverse complement.
CCAAGCGCGGGCTAAGTGAATGGCAAATTTATTTTAATCTAAAAATATGTGTGTTTAGCACGGATGCGCTTGAAAACGTGTTTGGATTAAAGTTCTTTTTAGTACTTAATCGTGGTTTTGGGAGAACCAAAAATAAAAGAAAAAGAAAAAGAAATACATAGCAAGGGTGTGTATGCATGTCAGAGAGAGAACTTGGGAGAGAGAAAGAGGAGAGAGAAAGACTGCAGAGGAGAGAGAAAGACTGCAGGAAGAGAGAGAAATAGAGTAACGAGGAGAGAGAAAGACTAGAATTGGAGAGAGAAAGACAGGAAAGATGAAGAAGCCATGGAAGCTTGGAGCATGAAGGGAGAGAAAGATTGTAAATGTATTGATATGTCAAAAAGATGTGAAAAATTACAACTTCTCTCCTTATATACCAGTGTCAATGTGACATGGCATATTATTAGCATTCTAAGTATTCCCAGCTTCTTACAATCCATCCCTTCCCAAAAGTTTTTGTCCTCAAAAACAAACCTAGAAAGAACTAAAGAAAAGATGGATAGAACAGAGTACTACTCTGTTTTACAGCTTTACAAATGGGGAATGAGTGAAGAATTATCATTACAAGGGCTGAATTTGAAGAACGGAGAGAGGACCCTGCTATATACATGATTTGAAGAACTTTAGAAGCCATTGGAGCCATAGGATCTTCAACAAATAGTTCCAAAAGAAAGTAAACAGCTTGCTGAAATAACAGTCCCTGCTGGACCAAATCTGCCATAACTTTTGATAGAAGTGTCCAAATGAGATGTACCACATATCAAAACGAAGCTCTTGAAGAGTACTTTAAGCTCATATAAATAGCTCAATTCTGAAAATGAAGTATGACAAAAACTGTTCTAAAACAGCGTGCTGTCCTGAACCAGTCTGCACCAATACTAGCTCCATAAGCAATAGGCTTCAGCCACCAATGTATCCTTGAAGTATGGATACTCATCCAATATTGAATCAGGTCTCCAAGAAGCCTCTTCAGAGGGTAAACCTCTCCATTTAATCAAATATTCCACAATAGAACGTGATCGAAGCTTCTTTTCACACTGACCTATAACAGCCTCTGGGATGTACTGAACGATACCATCTTCATCAATAGGTGGCAGCTCATCAACTAAATCCACTGGATCACCATAATAGGGCTTGAGCTGACTAACATGGAAGACGTTATGAATCTTTGTAGAAGAGGGAAGCTCTAGTCTGTATGCCAAAACTCCAATCCGCTTAAGGATCCTGTAAGGGCCATAGAATCTGTGGGCAAGCTTATTACTGGATCCATCTTTCAATGTAGAGTACTTGGATTTGGGCACCTTCAACAAAACCATCTCTCCTTCCTGGAACTCTAAAGGCCTCCTCTTCTCATCAGCATACATCTTCATCTGATCTTGAGCCTTCCTTAGATTCACCTTGCATTGCTGAAGAAGGGTCTGCATTCTTTCCAACTCTTCCTTCCCATGAGGGTTGATCTTTTCATTAAAAATAACTGTGGGTAAGGGCACCTTGTAACCATACAAAGCCTCAAAGGGTGAAACTCCTATACTCGCATGAGTGGAATTATTATAAGCAAACTCAGCCAGGTGTAACCAAGAATCCCATGAGGTTTGGACATCATAGCAAAAATGGTGAAGATAAGTCTCCAACCATTTATTAACTCTCTCTCTCTGTCCATCAGTTTGGGGATGATAAGCCGTAGATGGAGCCAACTTGATACCCATAGATGTAAATACCGCTTGCCAAAAGTTACTCATAAACTTTGAGTCCCTATCATGGACAATCACCTGCGGTAATCCATGTAATCTGAAAATATGCTCCATAAACTAGTTGGCCACCTGAGAAGCAGTAAACTGAATTTTTGTTGGAATAAAATGAGCTGCTTTGGTGAGTCTGTCAACCACCACATAAATACTATTCCACCCCTTCTTCGTAGTAGGTAAGCCAGTGATAAAGTCCATAGTAATATGAGTCCATTTACCCGTAGGAATAGGCAATGGCTGCAATAAACCCCCTAGCTTATGGGTGCTATCCTTATTTTGCTGACAAGGCATATACTTCATAACGAAGTCCTTGACATCTTTCCACAGTCCTTTCCAATAAAAGCTCTTGCTGATCCTGTCATAAGTCTTGAAAACTCCCAAGTGTCTAGCTAAAGGCGAAGAATGCAACTCCTCCATATTTTTTTCGCTTGAAAGAAGAAGTAGAGGGAATAACAATCTTGCCCTTCCACCAAATAAGACCATTTTTAAGCTGATAATGTGAGTTTTCTTCCATAAGACCTTGCTGTAATTTCTGAAAGATTTGGTTGAATTCCTCATCTAAGAGATATGCCTCTTGTAGCTCTTCAATCCAATCACTATGTAATTCCGTCATGGCTGATACTTTGCAGGCCCACATACGAGAGAGAGAATCAGCCACTATGTTATCTTTGCCCCTTGTATGAGTGATGTCAAAGTCATAATTTTGTAATGTTGCTACCCATCGTCTTTGCTTTGGAGTGAGATTTGACTGAGTAAGGAAATACTTGAGTACCTGATGATCACTATGCACTCTGAATCGACTGTCATATAAGTAATGGTGCCATTTCTTGATTGCATGCAGAATAGCCAACATTTCCTAGTCATAAACATTCATGGCCATATCCTTATCAGTAAGCTTACGGCTTTCAAATGCAATTACTCCATGCTCCTGAAGAAAAATAGCCCCAATGCCATGGCCACTAGCATCACACTGTATAGTAAACTCTTTAGAGAAATCCGAGCATACAAGAATAGGAGCAGTGGTAAGTAATTCCTTTAACTGGTTGAAGCTGCTATCTGCAAGAACATCCCAAAAGAAAGCCTCTTTCTTCAACTTGTCAGTTAAAGGGGCTGCAATTTCCGCATAATGCTTTATAAATCTGCGATAGAATGAAGATAGACCAAGAAATCCTCTAAGAGAGGTAGTAGTAGTAGGCGTTGGCCAATCTTTTATGCATTGCACCTTCTTGGGATCAGCCTATATTCCTTTTTCACTGACTATATGTCCCAAGTATTCCACTTCAGTCTGCATGAAAGAACACTTCTTCTCCTTAGCAAAAAGCCTATGATGTCTCAACACATCAAAAACCCTCCTCATATGCGACAAATGATCCTGTAAAGTCTTACTGTATATCAAAATGTCGTCAAAGAACACCAAGACAAACTGAAAGAGGAAAGGTTACAAAATCTTATTCATCAGGCTTTGAAAGGTAGTTGGAGCGTTTGTAAGGCCGAATGGCATCACCAAGAAATGGTAAAGCCCACGATCAGTCCTAAAAGCAATCTTGACCTCATCACCCTCTCTCATGCGAATTTGATGATACCTTGATCTCAAATCAATCTTCGTGAAGAATCGAGCCCCCTTAAGCTCATCAAGCAAATCATCTATCTTGGGTATAGGATACATGTTCTTCACGGTTATCTTATTGAGATCCCTGTAGTCAATGCACATTCTGAAAGATCCATCTTTCTTTTTGACTAACAGGACTGGGGATGCATACGGTGAAGAACTGGGTTCAATAAATCGCATTTCAAGAAGCTCTTTGATTTTCTTGGCTACTTCCTCTTGTTCACATTTTGATAGTCTGTAAGGTGGCGTATTGATTGTCTTTGAGTTGGGTTCCAAATCAATGGGGTGATCCACCGCTCTCTTAGGAGGCAATGAAGTAGGTACTTCAAATAAATCTCTATACTCCTCAAGAAGAGCTGTCAAGGCTGGATGGTTTGCTGAATTATTGGGCTGATCCTGTGTTTCTTTGTTCAAATGCAATACAAATATCTGTGAGCGCTTCTTGTACTCTTTCTTGAGTTGTTGAATGGTGATAAGCTGAAAATCAGATCTACTAGGGATTCCCTGTAAACGGATGAGCTGTCCTTTGGAGAAAAACTCCATATATAACTGTGAGAAATCCATAGTAATCCTGCCTAAGGTCATCAACCAATCACAACCAAGTACAATATCTATGGGCCCCATTTCCAAAGTGATCAGGTTTACTTTGACTTCAAAATTTTCAGCCATCTGCAAAAAAACCTGTGGGCAAATTTGTGTGCTGATTTCCTCTTCACCATTAGCCACTTGTACTCTAATGGGCTGCCGTAAGTCGGTGGGAACACAATTCAACTTGTACAAAATGGATTTATTGACAAAACTGTGGGTACTGCCACTATCTATCAGGATGAACACTGGCTTTCCACATATGCTTCCCCTCATACGAAGTGTATTAGGGCTCTTAGATCCCGTCCAAGCATCCATAGAGATAGAACAATTAGTGGCAGCAGGCAACTCATTACAAAATCCACCAGGATCAAATGGGATATCACCGCCGGGATCAAAAGGAAAAGAGTCAGATGGATCATAGAAGTACTCCTGTCCACCATCATCCTCGAAATCTTCATTTTCAGCATTGATTGTGACTGCATTAACTTCATCTATGTCATTTTCAAGGTCCTCAAGAACTAGCATACTCTGAATTTTTGGCTTGGCATTTTTGTAAACACACTTTGAAGCATGGTCAGGAGTATACTTTTCTCCACACTTGAAGCATAAGCCTTTGTCCTTCCTTTCCTTGTAAAGATCCATGGGAATATTTCTGGAATTTGTATTGGCTGAAGTAGACTTAGGCTTATTGTCACTTTGCTTAAATTCAACCTTTGGACTGTTTGCTGTCCTGAAATTGCTTTGAAGCCTAGAAGCATTAAATGGAGGATAAGTTGGTATCTGTAAGCTCCCACTAGGCATATGGTTGCTACCATAATTGTTACCAACTTGCCCTTGCTTTAAAACAGTCCTTGGCTGTCCATAACTTGGCTGAAATGAAGACTCTTTCCTATACTTCCTTCCAAAGCGCTCTGCAAGCTCAATAGCCTTGAAAAGTGAAGTAGGATTTTGCGCCATAACATCAGCTGACAAGGATGGTTCTAAACCGTACATGAACTTGTGTAACTTGGCCTCATCACTGATGTTTTCCACATACATGGTCAAGTTGAGGAATTGGCTTGTATATTCTCTTACACTTAGGCCCCTTTGTTCCAAACCATACCATCTTCGTTCTAACTTCTCTTTTTCAAGAGGTGAAACAAAGACTTCAGCCATAAGTGCCTTGAAAGCTTCCCAATTCTCAATAAGTACATTCTCTTTCTTGATATACCTCCACCAAGTGTGGGCAAATCCTTCTAAGTGCAAGGAGGCAAAGTGTATCTTCATATCATCAGTTTTAGGGAATATGTCAAAATAAGACTCCATCTTAGAGGTCCATTCCTCTAATTCTGATGGTGAAGATGATTGGCCATTGAATTTGGATAAAACAATTTTGTCCTTGAATTCTCTATCATGGAAGGGTTGCTGTCCCAAAACTGGCTGATCAGGATTTCCAAGTACAGAGCCTCCATAATGGGACTGAAATCTTCCAACAGGTGGCTGAGAATTACCATGTAATCTTCCTATTGGTAAAGCACCCCTAGAATTCTGAGTATGTAGTCCAAAAGCTTGAGTATTAGCCCCATTCAAACTGCCCAAATAGTCATCATGCCTTTGTGAAGCCTCTCCCACTTCATACTGACTATTTGGAATGCCTCTTCTTCCAATGATCCCATTTCCATGTCCATTCTGGATAGATGGCTGAAGTGGGACTGAAGGGCCACTGTTTGAACAAGCTTTCTCATTAACTTCCTTTGGTGCCATTTGCAACTGCATAAATTTTGTAATTTGTGCCATGAGTTGTTCGTTGGATTCAACCAACTTATCAATAGAAGCCTTGGTCTGATCAGTAGATTGAACCATCTGATCCATTCTTGACAGCATGGCTTCATGTCGCTCTCTATGCCTTAGTTCATGGGCACACAAAGTATCATTGAGTATACTAATTTCTCCTTGTTGAGGCTCTTCAGGGTTCTCTTGAAGTGTGCTTTCCATCATGGAATCCCTGATTTGCTGTGCATAGTCCTCCTGGACCTTATTTTTGCATTTATGTCCTGCCATACTAGTGCAGTCCTGCAGTACCCCCTGTCAGTAAAACGGCTATAACTTTGGCTAGAAAACTCCGATTGCAAAACTTTTTTGTGCGAATCGAAGCTTACAATGCCCTCTTTGAGATGAGCTATAGCATGCTATAACAGGTTTAGGACAGAAAATTCTGTAACTGAATTTCAGAGTCTGAACTGTCCAATCCTGCACCCTGTTTAGACCTGTAAGTGCCCTATTTTGACCCTGTAATGCAAGAAAGTAACCTCAAATGGCTACCAAACCCTGCAAAGGGGTATATATGACCTGTGGGTACCCTGTAGTACTTGCACCTGTGCTTTAGTATCAAAGGGTGTACCTGTATCCACCTGTAAATACCCTGTGGGTAACCTGAAAATGCCTTGTTTTACCCTGTTTTAATCCAGTAGGTACTTGAGTCGTTGGAAAGTCTTCAATCTTCAATTCTCCACTCGCTGTACCTGTGTGAGGGATAAAACGGCAGGACGGGCTCCCTACACGGGCTCCGAATCACCGGGAGGTGGGCAAAATTCCCCTCGGGTCGGTTGGTTGTACCCCTTCGGGATCTTCGATAGTGAGGGAGGGTCACCTCTCTTTTGTCCCACTATCTCCCCTGGCATCCACCTTTTTCCTCGGTCGGAATATCAACATGGCAGAGGCTAGTGTGCTAAGCAATCAGCATGATATGCAATTTGAAAAATATTCATTCAGCCTTTCATGAGATGCAATTGATTGAGATAAAAGAACTTGAGATGGGAGAAGGGTTTACCTATGCAATTCAGTGACTCACTGATTGCTAGTACTTATCCTTTTACAATATTTCAGCTTGGGTGAGAAAAATTTCAACAAAACAGACCAAGGTTATGCATCAAGCTGATCAAATGTTACCTAAGATGAGTAATGGTTTTGAATCAAAAAGAATTCAATGAAATAGGCTGAGATTGAAGAAAATTAATACTATTCTCTGATCTATTGATCAATCCAGTGAATTAATTGATCAATAACCTCTCATCAACAAGTGGAAAAGCCATTAACAATAGGATTATTGAGAAATTTCAGAGATTAGCAAAAGAAAATATCTCCATTAAGCTTGAAAATGATGATGGATATCAGCTTTAACCCGGTTGATGCAAGAGTTCTTCATAATCCACCATAAAGCTTGAAATCTCCATGAAATCAGTCCATACATGCTTCAATATGATGAAATCCTTGAAAGATCAATACTCCAGCCCTGCTTGAACACTTGAACTTCAAAGATTCAAGCTCCTTGATGAAAAGCCCAAAAATATTCCTTCCATTTGAGCTTCATTGACATGCACGGGCTGAAATCTCTTCAATGTCTTCAATCTTGAAGTCTATCCAGCTTTTATTCAGCTTTAGAGAAGCCTTGAAGGTCGGGGAAGTCCAAAATTTTGAGAAATTGGCTGCCCTGCTGTGTATTAGGGTTTGAACAGAGGAATGGCTGATCAGAATGCTTTAAAGGCTGAAGATTGTTGCCAATCAGTGCTAGATGAAGCCTTCAAGAGCTGTGGTCAATGGCTGAGAATGTGGAGCAGGCTGAGCAGGAAGCAGAGAGCAGGAAATATTAGCGCAATTTTCGATGCAATTTTCGGGCAGTTTCTGGGCTGATCTTCAGTAGTAGGCATCAAGTATGGTGCTCCCCCTGTAGCTTAGGCAACAAAGAACCTTTACCCCATGCTTTGGCAGTAAGATGTTCAGCATAGAAAAAGATATTTGAAGAGGTTCTTGACATCCACCATGAAAGCTTCAGCCAAAAGCTTGAAGGAGAGAGAAGAGAAGCTCTCTTTTGAAAAGTAACTGTAGTTTAGTCTTTAACTAAGCCCGGTTAACCATTCTTTACCCTAGTTACCTCCATTTTTGCATGAAATTTGATGACGTCCAGCCATTTAAGCCTTTACCCGCCATCTCTGACCTTGGATATCTCCAGATGTAGTCATTGCTAACTGTAGTTGTCCTGCAGCACTCCACTAGTCACTGTCTTGTACCATTTTTGTCTGAAATTGGTTTTGAAATAGTAAAATAGGGGTGAAAATGGAAGAAAATAATGGATCAAAGACTGAAGCTCTGATACCACTTGTCAGAGAGAGAACTTGGGAGAGAGAAAGAGGAGAGAGAAAGACTGCAGGAAGAGAGAGAAATAGAGTGACGAGGAGAGTGAAAGACTAGAATTGGAGAGAGAAAGACAGGAAAGATGAAGAAGCCATGGAAGCTTGGAGCATGAAGGGAGAGAAAGATTGTAAATGTATTGATATGTCAAAAAGATGTGAAAATTTACAACTTCTCTCCTTATATACATACCAGTGTCAATGTGACATGGCATATTATTAGCATTCTAAGTATTCCCAGCTTCTTACAATGCAACTAAAAACTTGGCACACTCATCCCACTGATGTGATACAATTACTAACTGAATGCAACCACAACGAAAGCCCAAGTAGGCTGATTACCTGGAAAATTGAGAACATAAGTTAAAAATGAAACACCATATACAAATTGTCAACATGTGTTTAATGTGGTAATTAGATTTTCAACATCGGATCCATGGATATGGTATATAATATGTAGGCTTAGATTTGGGTTTATTATTATTATTATTATTATTATTATTGGTTTTTTTGTTATTTTTGGTTGGTTTATTAATTTTTTAAGATTTCAAAATTTTATCATTAATTTTTTAAATAAATTTTAGTTAATGTGGATGATGCAGAGATGTCATTGTGGAAGTTGAAAGTTTTTTGTTCATTAGAATCAATGAAAGTGTGGTTAAAATTAAATAGAAGAATCCACTTGATTTTTCATACTTTTCAAGAATTTTTCATCTATTTTTCGATTTGTTAAAAGATTTTTGTAAAAAAATATACTTATCTAAGATGTAATTTTTATGAAAATAATAATATTTTAATGTGTTTTTAAGGTTTTAGCTCATGTCAAGTAACCATAATGAAAGAGGAAATTTTCTAGAATTTATGGGAATTTCTTGGGATTTTCCACTAATTGTTAGTATTTTAAAAATAAATTTATGAATTTTTTATGAAATTTATGGTTTAATGAGATTTGTATATGCTTTTCTAAAAAAATTTAATGGCATTATCAAATGTTGGAAATTATGCCAATTTTTCAAAACATTTACAAGATTTTTCAGCTATTCTTTTAGAAAATTTCTCACTTATTTTATAGATTTATTTTTTTTAAAAAAATCTATATGTTTGGAATGGTCCAAAACATGAAGGAAACCATGTTTAAATTTTAGGTTTTTTTTAATTTTAAAATTTCTACATTTTAATGAAAATTTTATTGATTTTTACATGTTTTTTCAATTTCTTTATAAATTTTGCGAGTTTTCTAATTTATGGGAATAAAATAATCAAAGCCTGGACAATGAGGTACCTGAAAGTAACTGTGCGCGAACGACAGCTCCGCGGCACGAGAGAAACAAGACTCACATCCCCGCACATGAACAAGCACATCCACCACGCAGGCAACCCAAAACCCGCATTAGCACGCGAATGGCCGCAAGGACAATTCCAGGAAGTAGCAACACGGAGGTGAGACGCAAAACTCGGGACGGGGGGGTTTTTGTGGGGGTGCCGTGGAGGGGGAGTGAAGGGGTGGAGTAGGGGAGAGGAGGTGGAGGTGGAGGCGGAGGCGGTGGGGGCGAAAGGGAGGGGAAGGAGCTGGCAGGAGGGGGGGGAAGTGGCCTGGGGAGGAGGTAGCAGCTGCAGGGGGAGAGGAGGTGAAGGCGGCATGGGTGGAGGGGGAGTGGTGGTGATAGAGATGGAGGCAGCGGGGGTGAAGGGGAGGAGTCGGTGGGAGGAGGGGGAAGCGGCCTAGGGAGGAGGTGGCAGCCGCCATAGGGGGCGGCATATGGCGCTGTGAGGAGAGGGGGGCAGCTGCAAGCGGCCCCCCAGGGGGAGGGAAGAGGTGACGGTCGTAGGGGAGCGGCATATGGCAATGCGAGAGGAGGTGGGGAAGGAGGAGGGGGGAGAGAGAGGTCAGGGAGAGAGAAAGAAAGAGAGAGAGAGAGAGAGAGAGAGAGAGAGAGAGAGAGAGAGAGAGAGAAAGAAAGAAAGAGATAGAGGAGAGAGAAGAAGGAAATGGGGGGGTGAGGGGACGCAGGAGGGGTAGTTAGGGGGTGAATGGATTTTTGAAAATAATAATAATAATAATATATAAACGTCCCCCAATCCTGCACGCATAAAAAATTTTTGCAAATGCCGGGAACGTTGAGCAGATGCGGGCAAGCGCAAGGATGGAGAACGACACGACGAACAGGACATACACGTCAAAAGACGGAAACGAGGGTGTTTGCGCACAAACCCACATGACATCGGGATGTAAAATTATACGAAAATTAATTCCAAAAAATCTGTCCACCAGAACGAATGTGGAAAAAAAGGAAAAATATGCCGAATGACGTGCTGGATGGGCCAATCACATCAGAATGCCATTCCAATAGAGATAGGACCCATTTGCATGGAAGAGAAAAATTAATACCAAAAGGTCCGGCAGTCGAAACCCAACAAAGTGAACACAGAAAATGTCCGCATGAATAGGATGGACAGGATGGAAAAGCTTGAACGCGGTTTCGGGGATGGTAAAGCAAGTTGGCATGGACAAAAACATAAAAATATAAATAAAAACAGAGTCAGAAACTAATACGGAGAAATTCATGCATCGGAATAGAGGGCAATGAAAATGAAAAATATCATAGGAAGTGAGTGGAACATATTTGTCTGGTCAAAACGCAATTTCAATGGCATTAGGGGATGTTCACATGGAAAAAAGAGGAAAAATAAGCACAAAAATTACCAAAAATTTAATAAAATAAAATTGATAGGCCAAAATAGAGTGGAAAAAAAGGAAAATCATGTAGGGGACCAAGTAGACATGATTATTTAATCAAAATTAAATTCTGAGGTGACTAAGGTAGGTTCACATGGAAAAACAATAAAAAAACACACAAAAATTCTCGAAATTACAAAAAAAGTAATAACACACAAACCATATATCGGAATGATAGGCAATAAAAAGTAAAAATGCTCGAGGGAAGTATAGGTCAAGGTTGTCACATCAAATTGCAGATCTACTGTGAAAAAGGCACGTTTACATGGAACAACGTGAAATGGATAGAAAATTATTCAAAAATTAGTAACACATGATCCGTGGCTCGGAATAAGGGGCTGTAAAAAGGAAAAGTAACCAATTCAAAGGGAAAAACAAGATTATAAGGTTGGATGGAGGTTCCAGTGAATGGAGGATGCATTTTCATGGAAAAACGTCAAAACAAGGAATAAAGGGAAACAGAAAAGGAATGGCCATAGGAAGGGGGTAAAGAAGGACAACGGGTGGGTGGGGAAGGGACCCCATCATAGTAAAATCAGGATATGGCATACATGCATGAGCAGATCATGGTAGATGCAAAAGCGTATGCAACATAGATGCACAGGGACACATCCCCACACTTAAGACCTTAACGGAAAGGGTGAATCGAGCAACAAGGACCTAAGACCACACAACAAACTAACCATGGATGTCGCCACACTTAAACATGACCATTACTGAGAAACAAAAGATGTAGGGTTAGAAAAACTTAGCCTATGTTGCCAAGAATTGAAGTTGATTGTCGATGTCACGCGTTGTGTCGTAGTCGACTGTAAGAGGTACCAAAGTGTCTTCGTAACATATGTTCAGTGTGGCAGGGACAATGCAGCAACACCCAGGGAGGCAACTTTGCTAAGGGAATTGTGGAAAATCATCGATGGTGAAGGATAATGCACTTGGCTCATAGTCCCTCAAATTGGGATGAAAGAAGAATCACTCGCCCCACAAACGAACATCACTTGATTTGAATAATGATGGAAACCGAGTCTCACACTGGGCTTAGAAATAAAAAAGGGAGATGGTTCAGAGGGAGTATACCGATGTGCATAGTTGATGGTGCATTAGTGCATCCCACCCCGTCTGGCATAGGTGCAAGCAGGAAGGCCAGGGAACCTTGTAGAGTGCAGTGTACAGAACACGGTGACGTGTAATGTGGTGATGGCAGAGACCCATCCCGTGTGTGCATGGGAAAATGAGAACGTATCTGATGCCAAGTGTTGTAACATCTCTCAATCCGCACCTCTCAATCATGGGGATGGATCAAAGGGAGTATGCCAAAGTGCAGAGTTGATGGTGCATTAGTGCGTCCCACCCCGTTTGGCACAGATGCAAGCAGGAAGGCCAGGGAGCCTTGTAGTGCAATGTACAGAAGAGGGTGATGTGTACTGCGGTGATGGCAGAGACCCATCCTGTGTGTGCGTGGGGAAACGAGAACGTACTTGATGCCAAGTATTGTAACGTCCCTTAATCCACACCTCTCAACAAGTGTTTGAGGAAGCATTAGTCATGATCAATCCCCCCTCTCTATCTCATGCTCTGTTGATAGATAGAGGACGACACCCCATTCCTGAAACCCATTTATGTTATCCTCACTGTCACTTGTATAGAGGGTGTATGCCTTGTGCGTAATTGATGGTGCAACTGTGCATCCTTCCATGTGCCAACATACGGTGCAAGAAGGAAGGTCAAGGAGTCTTATAGCGCCATGCTCAGGAACAAGTTTGCCCTTTGTGGGTTGAGAGGCCCATCCTGTGCTTGCAACTCTCCATTCACACATCACACCTCTCTATTGGATATAAAGGGCAAGGATTGGTCACTCACCCCACCCTCTGTCTCACACTTTGTTGATGAATACAGAAGGCAGCCCAGACTCACATCCCTATCCGGTTAAGATGCAAGCTCACATCGCTCTAGGTTTGTCGTTGAAGATCATCTTCGTCTAGTTGATGAAGTCAACATGGATTGGTTTGATGAAGAGGCATACCCAAGGAGGTAGCCAACAAGTTTGGTGCTTGGATTGCATATTGGAAACTTAGTTTGTTGTAGAAATCAGAAGATTTGATGGGGTTATAGGATCCAGTGCACCAAGGGAGGTGGCTTGAAAACTTCTTCTATAAGAGTTTTGCTAGAGATTTTATGGTCTTGGACTGTAGGGTGTTACCACTTTTTCATAGCTAGCTTCCCATCCAAGGGTATGTGTCACCTTTTCTTGGAACGAGGCTTGTTATGATAGGGAATTGATTCATTTTCTCCCATAACACAATATTAGTGAGTTTGGGAATCTCCCAATTCCCAATTTTTGAATACTAAAAAGGTGGCACTCGAATAACATGCACATAAGTTTCTCAAAACCATATGATGTGACCTATCATTGGAAAGCCTTGAAAAATGGAATCTATTGAGCTATAGAGCGCTCGATTTGGAGTTATAGCTTTCAAGTTATGACAAATCCAAAGATTTGACCACATGTCCCAAACTAATGGGAAATTTCCATATTCTCCAATATGGTGTTCCATAACACTTTTATTTTTATCTTTATTCTTTTATTTTTTCCCTACTCCCGAGGGTGTTTCCACCTTTTCTCGAAGAATACGTAGGCACGGTAGGGACCTAAGTCCTTTTCTCCCATGACCAGTATAATTTTATTTTTTATGTTTTTTTTTTGTTGCTTTTTAAGAGTAGAATGGTGGAAATGCCATGTATTAGAATCATCCTTGCCACCTCTACTGCATCATATGGAAAGGAAGCCAAGGAGGAGGGGAAGGTGGCTATGAGGGGCTAACAGAACGAAGCATTAGGTAAAATCATATCAACCATCGTGCAAGGAATGAGGAAGCTATCAAGATGGTGATTCTAAGGATCCCCACGAAGGGTAATACGCCTTGAGGCGATAGCCATTAATCAGGAAGGGATCATCTGAAGCGTCGACTGTCTGGACTTGGATAGAGCCACTAGGGGTGATGACAAGTACCTTATAAGGGCCCATCTAGCATTGTTGAACCTTGCATAGAAACTTCCCAAATCGTGAATCATAAGCTAGGACTAAGTGGCCTTCCTTGAACTCCTTCTACTTGATGAAGCAGTATTGATAGGCCTTTTTGCGAGCTTGCATGGCTTCCATGCACTGTAGGGCCATCTTGCAAGTCTCATCAAGACATTCCAAGTGCAAGAGATGGTGTTGCAATGACTCATCATCTCCCAAGTTTTCTTTGATAGCCATGCGTAGAGAGGGTAGCTCAAGTTCAATAGGAAATATGGCTTCTATTTCATACACCAACTGAAAAGGGGTTTGTCCTATAGCAGCCTTATGGGAGGTTTTGTATACCGAGAGGGCCTATGTAAGTCAGACGTCCCAATCACGATGATGTGCAGCAATCGTTCTTGTCAAAATCGTGTTATAAGATCTGGCTTACATGCTCGACCTTCTTATATACTTAAAATATATATGGTGAATATTATGCTGGCGTAGAGAGAGAAAATAAAGATGAGAGAGAGAGAGAGAGAGAGAGAGAGAGAGAGAGAGAGAGATTGACAACACACTAGGGATTGGAAGATGGGCCAGTCCCCCCCTTGTGGAGTTATATTATTCACAAGGAGCAAGATCCTCCGTTACACATAAACCAGTTCTTAACTTCTAAATCTTGGGAATAAGATCATGGTTCCTTGCACGGTATACAATCGGCTAACACTTGCACAACTTGGAAGTTGACACCTTTTGATCCTTCTTGAGTCTCTCATTCTCTTCTACACAATATGTGTAGGGATCTCCTCTTGGAGCTTGATTTAACCAAAGCTTCCATAGCACTTGCACCTTTACTCCTAAAAATGGATTCACCATGTTTTCTTTAAGAAAAATAGCTTTTTAAACTCTATTCTTAACTTATGGTCCATGCAACCACCTTGAGCCATAGATAAGGAGAGTTCATTAGATTGCCTTGGGCCTCAACCTTAAGATTGACTTCCACACAAAATATTGTGTCATTTTAGATCTTAGAAAGGGAAAATCACTTATCTCGTCACTTCCAAAGGATCACATCTCTTGTCTTTCTTAGTGAGAGAACTATCTCTCTCGTCTTTCTTAATGAAATAAAAGACCTTAAACTTGACTTGTAAGGGAGAGGATGACCCTAAATGAATGCAATGCTCATTACACACAAGTAAACATTCCTACGCATCCCCGAATGCACACATAAATACATACACACAATGCTAATGCACTTTCTCTTCTTAGAACTCAATCCATCTTCATTTATGTGTAACTCCTTGGTTCTTGTGTACACTCTTACACTTGGCAAACACTTCCTTTCCCCTATATAACTTGTACTGCCTGTACCATATATCACCATCATAGTGCTCTGATCACCCCATTAAGTGATGCACTAGGAATACTGGTCTCTAAATGGTCTCATGGCCATGCTAGATCATCATCAACACTTAAAAAAAAGTGAGTCATTAGTTTATTGATATAAATTTACTAAATAGAGAATGCATAATACGCAATCAATTTAGTGACATCCCTCTGGCTTCTAAACAATTGAGCTCAATAGTAGAGGGGATACATAGTTCTTAAGAAGATCTGGAAAGTCTTGTAGTTCTCTCTCAATCATAAACTAAGTGTCCAATGAGGGATAATTCTTAAACTTAACCGAATAATTCCGTAATACCTTACCTGACCTTAGAGTATTGTCATGATGGTGTAAAATTATTTCAGGCACAAGGAACTCTTCTATTTCTTCTATGTCAGGTAAATCTTCATTGATTGGTTCCATGGAGGTTCTCCAATATAGGGACATAGCAAAGTTATATGGAAAGCATTATTAATGTTCCAATGACATGGTAGATCCAAACAAAAAGTCACATCATTTATCTTATATGTGATCTTGAAAGGGCCATAATAGTGATTAGAAAGCTTAACTACTTTACCCTTTTGACATTTCTGCATCTTCAAGCGAGCCTTCTCAAACTTAAGAAGAACATGTTGTCCCAACTTGAGATCTAACTTATGACAATACTTATTAGCTTTGTGTTTATGCTTCTCTTGTGTCCTTTGGATAATAGCTTTTACTTGAGTGAAAGCTGTATCAATGTCTCTAACAAACTCATCTACTATAAAGATCTTGTCCTTTGTAAGAAGAATGGGTGGTAAATGAGGCTTACCATAGATAATCTCAAAGGTTGCCTTACAATACTAGAGTGCACCATGTTATTATATGCAAACTCTACTAAAGGCAAATACGTTTTCCATTCTCTTTAATTATTAGAGACATAGGATTTCAAAAGGTCCAAAATACTAGAATTAGCACTTTCACTCTACCCATTTGTTTGAGGATGATAAGTGGATGAAAACTTTAACTTAGTCCTGAGGTTCTTGAAGAGAGCTTGCCAAAAGAGGCTCGTCATGCGAGGATCTTGATCACTTATAATGGACTTAGGCATGCCATGATGCTTGAAAATATGAGCAATTAATAGCTTAGCCATATGATCAACTTTGATTGTCTTTCGCATAGGTATAAAGTGAGTTTGCTTACTGAATCTATCAATGATAGTCCAAATTGCATTGTTGCCTGCTTGTGTGTGAGGAAGCTCCATGATAAAGTCCATGGCTATACTTTTCCAAGGCTCATT
Organism: Lygodium microphyllum; assembly: GCF_053477565.2. NCBI lineage: Eukaryota > Viridiplantae > Streptophyta > Polypodiopsida > Schizaeales > Lygodiaceae > Lygodium > Lygodium microphyllum. The sequence goes on along the minus strand of NC_141156.1, from coordinate 54,729,575 downwards.
GGGAGTAGGTAATGGCTTCAGTTAGACAAGGTGGTTTATGCCTATCATACTTTACTTTTTGGCATATCTTGCACTGGATCCCCAAGAAAGAAACCAAAGAAAAGGGGATTCTACTGCAAGAAAATCTATCTTGTATCATCAATAAGTTTTTTTTTAATTCTTTATGTGATTAAAACAAATAAAATAACAAATCTTCACGCAGCAACATAGTAGACATCTCTCGTGGATTTGATAGAATCAACCATCATCTTCAACATCTTCACATAATCCATCAATAGAAAAAGAGCACAAAAGAATACACCACTTTTGAATGGAAATCAATCACATAGTATTCATCTTCAATATCTTCATAGTTCTCTCTCTATCTCTCATAATAGATACATTGTTTTTAGGCATAGAACTGAGTTTCTCTCACTTCTCCCTCTCACATACTCTTACTCTCTCAATAATACATCATAGCCTCACTAAAATACTCAATAATGACACTCAATTCTCCTCTCTTGGTCATGGATACACCTCCCAAAAGGTAGGTCTGATCCGAAGAGGCACCAGAGACATCATAGTGTCCTGTGAGATCTGGCTTCTATCACTGTTCTTTTGTAACCTTCTGTGAATCAATCTTCAACAGCTACTTCTTCACTTCAATTAGCTTGAATAGAGATTCCATTCATCCTTTCCTAAAACAAAAAAAATTCCCAAAACACCCATACATCCAACATAACACTCAACAGAAACGAACAGAACAGACCATAGAGCAACAGAAATACAGAACAACAAAACTATAGAACCTTATAGAAGATCAACAGAGACCATAAAAACCATAAAAACCAATTCAATATTTTATAAACCTTTCAACACAACCTCAACCATCTCTCAAAACATTCATTCAACCATCTCAACTACCAAAACAGAAACAAAACAGAAGAAAATCAGACCTTACAAAACCAAATAGAAAAAATTACAGAACCCTATAGAACAACATATCCTCATTAAAAACCATCATAAACCATTCAAACATACTCGAACCATCTTAAACACTTCAAAATATCGTCAAATTCAAACAATCCATCACCAAAAACAACCATTCATCAACAAAAGCAACAAAAAATCACCCAAAAAAAACATATCATTTCAGCACTCAACATATCCCCACACTTAGAAAGGAAGCGCCTTGTAACCTCAGAAAAAAATGAATAAAAGCTCTAATATTTCCTAAAAAGAATCTTCAATCTAACTCAAATCACCAGCTACTATCACGACCCCAACATATCAGCTTCATAGATTCTGCATCTAAAACACACATGGAAGGAAAACTAATAACACCAAAAACCATTCCAATACCATAAAACCAAAATAACTCAAAGTATTAAAGGATATAAGAGTTTAGCATCCAAATTCTCACTGCAACCATGTTATAACCATCATCAACAATCTTCACAATTTCATCTTCATCAGCTCCTCACAATATAATAAACAAAAAAAACCCAACACAAAAATACCCATATACAAATATAGTCTGAATGGCACAAATCCCCAAAAAATTGGAGAGAAAAAAGAAGTTTCCATTAAGAAAGAGAGGATACAATCATGAAAACCCTCCTACTAAGTAGGATGAAGGTATTTCTTCTTAAATTGCATACTAAATTTAAGACAATCTAAGGCTTTGTTCTCATCTACAAAGTATTGAGGTACATTTTGGAGGAACTGTAGACAACACATCCTTTCTAGTAAAATTATGATCTTAGTAGGGAAGGCCTGTGCAAAGTAATACAGAACATCCATGTGAGCAACAACTACATCCTCATTTGGATTAATCGACAATTGTGGGATACTCTTTTGAGTATTCAGGGTGGACTGCTGATGCATGAAAGAAAGATACCAGCAAAAATGAGCTGCAAGGTGAACTTTGGTATCCCTAGAAGTAACATGTACTCTTGCAAAATGGAGGTAAGAGTTCGAATATGCTGCAGAGGTAACTCAAGACCCTAGAATAAAAGGCCAGTTAAACACCGGTCCTGTCACAGAATCATGTAGTGTCCATTGTCGTCGACGAAGTATGTCACTATCATACCCTGGTGTATCTAGCACTGTTTGAGGAGGAAGGTTAATGTAATCGGATGGAGAGGGAAATGGAATAAAAGGGGAACATTGTAATGGAGGATATGATAGATCATAAAAGGAAGGTAAATGAAGGGATAAAGAAGGTGAAAAAGACGGAGAATACATCAAAAAGGTATGAAGGGATTCTGTTGGAAAAACATAAGGAATAAGAGGAATGGTAGGTGGAGGTTCAGAAGGAGTAGGAGATAATAAAGGATCAGTAATGAAAGGACATGTAGTAAAAATAAGAATACGAGGAAATCCTGAAGGGGTAAAGGATAAGAGAGGAATGGTGTCATGACTAGATGAAAGAAGAGAAACATAAAGAGGGAAACGGTAAGACATGAGGGAATAAGAAAAAAGGTCTATAGGATCTAAGGGATTAATAGAACAACGAAAATTAAGGTCTTGAAAAAAGGACTCAATAAATAACGTGTGATCAGCAATAAAGCTCAATAACTGAGATTGTAGAGGTTGGATATCAGATTTATGAAAAACATTTCTAAGTCAACGAGGCTCCAAAGCAACATCCTCCAAAGGTGGATGCCAAGCATGTCCATTATACCAAAATCTCTTCTCATGATAGCTTCACAAACTCTTTGCTAGCAGAAGGTCAACTAAGTGCACATACATCACTACCTGTAAGATAACATCTCCCACATAAACATTCAAATCTTCTTCATCAGAGATCTGCAAATGGCCTGTAAGATACATGAAAGATAGTAACTGGACCTCATGGAAAATCAACTCATCCACAAAGTGATAAAAAACAACTCTGCCAGAGACTTGACCATTCATCCTCTAGAGGCTCCAAATCCACATTGCTTAAGGATATATATAAAGCAAATCTCTGTTGGTTATGCTTCACCCAAAAGGAAGGAGGAGGTGAAACCAATTTAGTATAATGGACAAAATCATTATGCATGCAATACATATGCTACTAAAGGCGTTCAACCTTAGCGGAGAACCCATCACATAGTTTAGCTTTTTGTTGCAACTGATCAAGCTCCTCTTTGAAAGACAAAGCAGAAGATACATGAGCGGAAGGAGAAATAGAAAGAACAGCCACTCTTTGGTTAAGTTCTTCAATAAGTTGCTTTTGGGACTCTACAGTTTCCTGAGAGTGCTACAATTGTTCCTCACTAGTAGCAAGTTTACTAGCCAAAGTGACCATTTCCTCAAGGGTAAAATTTTTCTCAATCATTAGAGATGCATTCTCCTCCTCCAATTTAGCAATCTTAGATTCCAACTCTTGAATAGTTACCTTATGTGAATCCATTAAGGCTATGTCAATAGTCATTTGATGATGGATATCACTGAGTGTAGCCCTTTTGAAAGACAGATCCTCCAGTGCCTCACTCAACTGACTGGTTAAGGAATCCACCTTGTCTTGCATGGAAGTGTAAACACTTGTGTAAGCATCTAAAGACAAGAAGTGAGGGAGGTTTCTAGAGTAGACTGGACATTTGAAACCATTTGTGGAAGTATGGGTCTAGATAATATGGTTTGTAAAGATGAAGGAATTTGTAAATCTAACTGTCCTTCCTTTTGGGTTGCAAATAGATTGGTATAGGAGAGGAATGAAGGAAGGGCACTGCCAAAAACAGTAGGAGTGGATGTTTGTACCAGGGAAGCTAGTATAGGAGGATTGGAAGGACCCTTCATGCGAAGGCTTTTCTTGCGAGAAAACACAATAGGGGACTCTTCATCTTTTTAATTAGGTTGCATAGGCCGAGGAGAAGGAACAGAAGATGTAGGTTTCACTAGTAAAGGAGTAGAATCAGGCACCGGAACACCACCAGGAGGAGGTGCAAAAGTGAGGATTCTATGTAACAAGGCACCATATGAAACATTATTGTTTTGACCCTTTCGTTGTAACGTGCCCGCTCCTCAATTCGCGGGACACGTCTTAGCAGTCCATCGAGAGATATATCTAGAAGACCCACCCGGCACTTCCAAGGAATGACACGGGGATTACCAACTAGGGTCTCTCGAGTCTACCCTGCAACGGAACTTATCCGACCGTTCCCGCTAGGATCAAGACCTAAAGTCCGACTTTTCCTAACATTTCTCGTTAACATTTCCTTTGAGGACAGCTCTCGGCTAACCGAGACCACCCTTCCGTAGGATAGACCCATTGGTCACATCCACTATGCTTCCCTCGGGGGTTGTTTTAGTTATCTAATTACCTACCACATTATGTTTGACACATAAAAGAAGCTTCCTTAATTAACCAGTTAATCATAGGTTCCTTTACGTAATTTAGGGCATTGACACGGAGACCAAACACTTTCTTAACTTATCTTCAGATTAATGTTTGTCTCCCGCCCATGCAGGAGAATTAAGTGTTCCTTTCTGCCTCCATAGAAAAATCCTTCCATCTTCCAGCAATAAAACCCGAAAGTTTATCCTACCAAGATTCAGCCTTGTAACTAGTATCAAGGCCTCAAGATCCCATCCCGAGTCACGTAGAACACTTATGTAGGGCCTGGAGGCATTGGGATTTATGGCCAGAGCCCCCACTAGCACCCAAGCATCCTCCTACGCCAAGTAATTTCCACGGAGAGACCTCTCGCGGTGGGTTTGGTCCACATTCTCGGCGCGGATTCACAACCCCCTTGGTTAGGGTTTGGCGGTTTGCGAGGGGTAGCTAGCGCCATCCTTCCTTAATTATCCCTTTAGGAAATCAACCACAGCTGAAGCAACCAGCTTAAAAATAATTATTAGGGGAAACATTCCTTTTGTTTCCATGGCAATCAGTCATCTCAGACCTGGCCATGCAATCATCAATCACACCCCACTTGGTTAACATCCAAAACCACATTAACAAACAGTTGAATGCACAACCTCTTGCTTCAAGGCATTGCAATCCCATTGCATGCACAATCAGAATTTAACTTGGATGTATCAAAACACTTGCTCAAGGAATTTACAACCTTTTCAAACAACCAAGCATAACTTGGGTCAACAATCCATCTTCAACAAGATCAACCTTCGTTAAAACTATCTCAACAGTTCCAAGCAACACATTTAGCATGAATCAACTACCCTAAAGTTCAATCTCCCCCTTGGGTTAGGGCTTGTACCTTGTTGACCCCATATTATCACTACCTTAGGTTTCCCTATACTATAGTCAAATAGTTCCCAGGCAGTCCCGTCATCCTAAACTTGGTAGGTCAATTTGCTTTCTTGGAAATTCACAACTGCCCTAAATCCATAGGTCTAATGGACTATAACTTGGACTCAATCTAAGGTCCCTTTGTCTTGCGCGGCCCTCGACGGTTGTGACTTACTTGACAATCTGTCTAGTTTCTTGAGTTTCACAACCATAGAGCCTTTGATGGACAACCCTTTGTTGGAAAAGAAATGACTAAGTCCTTGGAGTTGGGTTCTTAGGTTTTCAAGGTATGGCAATAAACCCTCCTTGTTGGTCATTAGTTGGATATCAACTTTAAGTAAATGCAACATCTTCTAACCTTCTATCTTTGAGGGTGATACTTTGCATGATTTTTACTCTTTTTCTTTTTCTTTCCTTCCCCCTAAGCCATGAATGCAATAAACATTCGTATGCAGTGTATATTAATCAAAGGCCTATGATTCATTTAACTCTCAATGAAATATAAATTATGATTGCCTTATATCTTCCTAATGCAATTGTGATACCTTCCTTTTCTGTCATTGCAACCCCTATTGCACCCTTATCTTTCCATTCCCAATGTATGCAATGTAATTTGAATATCCTTCTTGCTAAAATAGACAAACAAAGGACCTAGTTTGATACCTACCTATTAAGCAATGATCCTTCAAGAAAGGTGACCTCCTATTGCTATATTTGATCAAAGACCATAAATAAAAACTTAAACTCCAAGGCCTTGGCTCCTATCACATTCTATCATTTGTAGATATGCGGAGCTTTTACAGAGCGGGCCATCGAGTCCGTTACACACTTTAGTAAACATGACCCTTCATCTTTGGCTTGTCTCTCTCTTCCTTCATTACGTACAAGGTGCTAGAGTGGAAGAGGGACACCCCTCTCCTTCTCTTCTTCTCCCTCTTCTTCTCCTTTTCTCTCTCTTTCCTCTTCCTCTCCTCTTCTCCTTCTTTCTCTCTCTCCTTCTTCTTGTGGTATGATGATGAGTGCAGAGATCTACGTCGACAGCTACGTGATTTGGAGGCCAGAGGAGAGATCACACACAGACAAGCGCAGAGACACATGCACCGCTTGACACGCCGTAAAAAGCGGGAATGGGAGGAGGAGAGATATTGGGATATATACCACCTTCTTATGAGCAGAGATTGTGCAGAGTCATGGAGGTAGATCAAAGAACCACGCTCACCCACACCGATACATGACCCTGCAGTATGGCATGGATACGCACAGAGTTTATTTCATGTACCCGCACAGCCGGTGATACCCACAGCATGTACACCGAGACCGGGTATTTCATCATTTTTCACCACTAGTATGGTGAAACATGCTATCTCACAATTACAGCATGGCCGCGCTCGAGACCAGTTTGATCTTCAGGCAGATCATATTATATATGGCAGAGACACATTGGCCCCACTCATTGCTCACCTCTTCAACCGTGCATTGTCTGAGGGGTTCCCTGACTCGTGGACAGAGCACACCATTTGGATCCTAACACGTGTAGGACCATCATGATTGGGCCAGTTTTGGCCTGTTCCCCTTTTGTAGCCATTATCTGGAGTACCAGAGCTACATACGCACATACACATACACGACACTTATCACACTCAGAGCACCGTATTTTCAGTTTCCAATTTTTAGCTTTTCATTCAGTACTTTTATTTTGGATAGCTGGACCTCATCAGTTGTATCACAGTTTGTCTCATAGGCCAGTTTTGGTCTTTAGAAGACGTTAATATAACTTTCTTTCTTTCTTTCTTTCTCCCTCTTCCTTCTTCTTCTTCTTCTTCTTCTTCTTCTTCTTCTTCTCCCTCTCCTTCTCTTCTTCTCTCCCTCTCCTCCTTCTACTTCTTCTTCTTCTTCTCCTTCCCACTCTCTCTCTTCTGCTCCTTCTTCCTCTCCTCTCTCTCCCTCTTCTTCTCCTTCTCTCTCTCCTTCTTCTCCTACACAAGTGTTCTGCATGACTCGGGATAGGATCTCAAGGCCTTGATACTAGTTACAAGGCGGAATCTTGGTAGGATAAGCCTTCGGGTTTTATTGCCGGAAGACGGAAGGATTTTTCTGCTGAGGCAGAAAGGAACACTTAATTCTCTTGTATGGGCGGGAGGCAAACATTAATATGAAGATAAGTTAAGGAAGTGTTTGATCTTGTTTCATCTTGTCATCGTGTTAGTGCCCTAAATTACGTAAAGGAACCTGTGATTAATAGGTTAATTAAGGGAGCTGCTTTTATGTGTCAAACATAATGTGGTAGGTAATTAGATAACTAAAACAACCCCCAAGGGAAGTGCAGTGGATGTGACCAATGGGTCTATTCTACGAAAGGGTGGTCTCGATTATCCGAAAGCTTTCCTCAAAGGAAATATTAACGAGAAATGTTAGGAAAATTCGGACTTCAGATTGATCCTAGCGAGAATGGCTGAATAAGTTTCGTTGCGGGGCAAACGGTGTCTTTTGGATATATCTCTCGATGGACTGCTAAGATGTGCACCGCAAATTGAGGAGCGGGCACGTTACAGTTGGTATCAGAGCAAAACTGCTTAAGCTAAGGGCTGTGCTACATCATCAAAGTTGCTCAGCGGAAGCGTGATGGGTCCTAACCCACACGCTGTAAGCCCCAATTGTGCTTGTCTTTCCCAGTTTCTCTCGAGATGAGGACATCTCGATTCCTCTAAGGGGGAGAGGATATAATGTACCCCCCCTGTGTGACCCCCGTGCCTCCCCCATAGAAACTCCCCCCCTTTAATTTTTTCAAATTTTTTTATTTCTCCCCTTGTCGTGTGCATGGCGGGGGGAGAGAGAGAGAGAGAGAGAGAGAGAGAGAGAGAGAGAGAGAGAGAGAGAGAGAGAGAGAGAGAGAGAGAGAGAGAGAGTGAAGTCTTAGAGGGGGGGCATGCAGCCCCCAAGTGGCGGGAGGTGCTATCCTCCCTCCCCCTATAAAGCGGAGCCTTCTCCCCCTCCCTTGAGGATAGCGGTCCCCTCCTCCAGCTCAAGTGCAGGCGCCCCCCTGCAACTCGTCATTCGGCAGCAGGCTTCCCCCCCTCTCTCAAACTACAGGTAGTGAGCGGCCCCCCTCTCCGTTGGGTTGAGAATCCCCCATCTTCTCCCCTGGGGTATGACATCAGCACCCCTCCCCCCCCCACGCAATCGATAGCTGCACCCCTCTCCCATGAACAGTGTGAAGAGAGGGAGAGGAAAAGGGAGAGAGAGAAGGAGAAGAAGAGGGAGAGAGAGGAGAAGAAGAAGAAGGAGCTTTTATAGAGTGGGCCATCGAGTCCGTTACACACTTTAGTAAACATCACCCTTTATCTTTGGCTTGTCTCTCTCTTCCTCCGTTGCGTACAAGGTGCTAGAGTGGAAGAGGGACACCCCTCTCCTTCTCTTCTTCTCCCTCTTCTTCTCTTCTTCTCTCTCTCTCCTATTCCTCTCCTCTTCTCCTTTCTCTCTCTCCTTCTTCTTCTCCTCTCTCTCCCTCTTCCTTCTTCTCCTTCTCTTCTTCTTCTTCTTCTTCTTCTTCTTCTCCTTCTCCCTTCTCCCTTTCCTTCTCTTCTTCTCTCCCTCTCCTCCTTCTACCTCTTCTTCTTCTCCTTCCCACTCTCTCTCTTCTCCTCCTTCTTCCTCTCCTCTCTCTCCCTCTTCTTCTCCTTCTCTCTCTCCTTCTTCTCCTTCTTCTTCTTCTTCTTCTCCTCTCTCTCTCTCTTCTCCTTCTTCTTCTTCTCCTCTCTCTCCCTCTTCTTCTCCTTCTCTCTCTCCTTCTTCTCCTTCTCCTTCTTCTTCTTCTCCTCTCTCTCTCTCTTCTCCTTCTTCTTCTTCTCCTCTCTCTCCCTCTTCTTCTCCTTCTCTCTCTCCTTCTTCTCCTTCTTCTTCTTCTTCTTCTCCTCTCTCTCTCTTCTCCTTCTTCTTCTTCTCCTCTCTCTCCCTCTTCTTCTCCTTCTTTCTCTCCCTCTCTTCACACTGTTCACGGGAGAGGGGCACAACTATCGAACGTATGGGGGGGGGGTGCTAATGTCATACCCCAGGGGAGGGGGTGGGGGATTCTCAGCCCGACGGAGAGGGGGGCCGCTCACTGCCTGTAGTCCAAGAGGGGGGGGGGGGGGGGAGCCTATTGCCAAATGACGAGCTGGAGGGGGCACCTACGCTTGAGCTAGAGGAGGGGGCCATTGTCCTCGAGGGAGGGGAAGAAGACTCCCCTTTATAGGGGGAGGGAGGACGACGCCTCCTGCCACCTGGGGGCTACATGCCCCCCTTCTAAGACTTCACTCCCTCTCTCTCTCTCTCTCCATCCATGCACATGGCAGGGGGAGAGAGAGGGAGAGATAAAAACAATTTGAAAAATTTAAAGGGGGGGAGTTCCTATGGGGGAGGCACGGGGGTCACGGGGGGGGGGGGGGGGGGGGGAGGGGTATTATATTCGTACTCACTGGAAATGTTGATCCATCTTGGATAATAGGAAGCCTACCCAATTGAACATAGCACCTTCTAGAATCTTCACAGAAGCTATGAATAGTTCTTTGGACAGATACTTGCATACATACTTGCTCGACATAAACCAGTCCTGGAGAAACTGACATAGCTGCTTCCATATGGGAGAAGAGATATGGGCAATAGATACCCCTAAACTATTAATGAGCTGGTTAAGGAGCAAGGGGGTAGAAGTTTCCTTCTTCATCAGCGTAATAATCTCTTCAGCAGCAGTGAGTAACTGGTTGCCGTTGGGCACAAATGAAGCAGAAATGGGCAAGCACAGTGCTTCACTGATATTAGCTACAGATAAACAAAAGGTGCAGTTATAAACTAGACCAAACTGGTTTTTGTAAGAATCCAAGGAGTAACAAAGTTTCTCATCCATAGACGGCAATTTGAGGGCAACAAATGGGTGGAGGCCTGCATGTCGGATGCAATCCGCCTCTAAAAGGAGGGAATAATCATGGACTATGAGGGGAATATGATGTATCACAATCGGAGGGGTAGAAGTAGGTGCCATTCAGACTATAGCAAAAAACCCACACACATAAAACCAGGAAGACAAAGAGAAAACCTGGAAAACCCACAAACAAAACCTCCACTGAGACCACCGATAGAAAATAGAATGAGGACAAGACTGACTGGACAAAACCACCCCAAACAAACCACATTCTATGGAAAATTTGACATGACCTACGCACATATGCGACCGAAAGCTTCATGCTATGCAACAAACATGCACCCTCTTGTATCCTCGTATCAAGCACACAAAATAGAACAAAAATGACACACATACCGTAGCCCAAACATGGACTAAAAAAATCATGATTGAACCAAATATTCTAACTAAAAATAGAATAAACACCATATGGATCAAGGTCAGATTAATAATCCCAAATCCCATGTAATGTTCAACATCCTACAGTGCGGTGAAGTGGGTGGGTGAAACTAATGACTCATTTTTTATTAGATAATCCATTAAACACAATTCATTGTTAAGTTAATCCATTAATACATGGTGAGTCGAAAATGCAGCCCAGTCCCTCTCAAACTTGACACGACTTGACTTGACTTGGTCTCTACTAATGCAGTTCATTGTTATAATTACATGATGTGTGGCACTTGAGTGCATGCATGCGTGACTTCGGGGGGTTTATTTTAATTTAATGTGTACGTAAGTAACGCATGTGCGTGTGCACTTGTGAATGGAGTTTAATTTACAAATTACATGAGTTAGGTTGCAAAGGTGCACGTGCAACGGTGGGGTTCCTTTTATAATTAACGTCCGATTCATTTTAATTATAATTTTATGAGGTGCATTCTGTTAATTGGGTGTGTGCAACGGTCAATGGATTTTATTTACAATTAATGGTGTGTTATGGTGCAAGTGAGAGAGGGTAAAAAGAAAGGAACCTAGCAATGTGTGCGTGGACACTCGCAAGGTTTGAAACCACGTCCTCCAAAATGGAATGGGCAATCCACGCAAATCTACAAAAACAGACAAAAGGTTGACTGACAATAGTCGTCTTGTTGGATAGAAAAAAAACAAAAACTAACTAATACCTTGACTAAACAAAAACAATGATGCACATGACCAAAATAAAGGAGAAGATGTGGATTGGAAGTTTTTGTGGAATAGTTTGATTTGTGTGAGTTTCATGTTTTTATTTTGTGTTGTTTTTTTAAATTTGTATTTTTTATATTTTTTGTTTGTTTTTATTTTTTTTTTAAAGTAGAGAAAAATGAGGGTTTCTTTCATTGGTTTAGTTTGTGTTGTTTTTGTGTATTTTGTTTTGTTTTTATTTTTTTTAATTCTTTTAAAAGAATAACCAAGAAACCAATTTGTCCCACTATGAGGACTCAAAACCATTCTATTTCAATGTGATGGAAATGTTCTTATCATGTTTGGGAGTTTCAAAGGATGTGTTTATGCTAATTGCATTGTCATAAGATTTTTTCAAAAAATATTTTAATAATTGTTCATTCCAAAAAATTTCCAAAATGAAAAAGAAAGTGAAAGTGATTTTTTGGATTTTTTGGAATTTTTCTTTGATTTTTAGATTTTTTTGAATTTTTTTATCAATTTCCATAATTTTGTGAATAAATTTAGGCAATTTTGAAATTTCAGTAATTAACTAATGGATTTTTTCATGAAGAAAAAATTTTAAATGGTGGAAAAAATCTCAACGATTTTTTGTAAAATTTTTAGATTTTTTTTTATGTTTTATGTTTTTTTAAATTATGTTTTTTGTTTGTGAAGCGCAGGTGAACAGTTGCATGTGAACATGAGCAACTACGCACGCCCACGAACCAGCCCTCGCGCATGAACGCCCGTAAAGACCATGGACTCAACAACCACGTACAGGTGCGTATGAACAACCGTGACGAAGACCTGCAACAACCCGCACAAAAAAACTCTACTGCTGTGCGCGAAAGGGGGCTTAAGAGGGGGTGGGGGAAGGGGGCTTGGGTAGGGGTGTGGGAAAGGGGGGAGGGAAAGGGGGCTTCGTTAGGGGGGGTGGTGGGGGAGGAGGTGGTGGAGATGGGGAAGGTGGTGGAGCAGGAGGTGGGGAAGGTGGAGAAAGTGGAGGAGGTGGTGGAGGTGGTGAAGGAGGATAGGCGGTGGGGTGGAGGAGGCGCAAGGGGGAGGAGGGCGTAGGAATACGAAGGCGGGAGGAGGGCGGTCGAAGAGGACAGGGCGGTAGCATGACGAGATCAGGGCGGCGGCGCGATGTCAGGGTGGTGGCGGGCGTCACAACGTTGATGGCAGGCAGCGGCGACCGTGATTGTAGGGTGGCAGTGGTCATGTGAGAAGGAACGAAGGGGGGTGGTCAATGCTGCATTCGAGAGTTGGCGGGGGTGGCGCCGAGCTTGCACAGGTGGCGGAGGTGGACACCTCGATATCGAGGGCGGAGTGCTGAGCGAGGAGGCGACAGGGGCGAGACTGGGACAACATCCTCGATGGTAGGGTGGCGGGGGTCTTGAGGGTAGGGTGGATGTTGATGGTGGGCGGCGTTGCCCGAGGAGGAAAGGAGGAGAGGAGAGAAGGGAGAGGGGAGGAAGGAGGAGGAGGAGGAAGAAGAAGAAGAAGAAGAAGAAGGAAGAAGGAGAGGAGGAGGAAGAAGGAGAGCGGTTGGCCGTGTGGGGGGGGGGGGGGGGGGGGAGACAAACTTTTTTTTTAATTTTAATTTTTTGTTTTGGTTGTTTTGTAATTAATTTGTATAATAATTATTATTTTGTTTTTTTATTTGTTTGTTTGTTTGTTTTTTTGCTGGTTGTTTTTGTTTGGTTTTTTGTTTGGTGTGGTTTTTTTTGTTGTTTTTTTGTTTTTTGTGGTTGTTGTTGTTGTTTTTTTCTTTGGGTGTTTTTTTTGTTTTTCGTTTTGGTTTTTGTGTTTCTTTTTTTGGGAAGGATAATGAATTTTTTTATTTTATTTATTAAAAAACAAGTTATTATTGTTATTATGTTTGTGTTTGTTTGTTTATGTGTTGTTTTTTATGTTTTTTTGGTTGTTTTTTTTTGTGGTTGTTTTTTTCTATTTGGTTTTTTTTTTGCTTGTTTTGGTCATTTTTTCGAGTGTATTTTTCTTAATTTTTTTGGTATTTTTTGTTATTGTGTGGTTGGTTTATTATTATTTTTTGGGGTGTTTTTTGTGTGTTTGTGTTTGCTTTTGTTTTCTTTTTTTTTGAATGTTGTGTCGTTTGTTTTATGATTTTTGTGTTTGGTTTGTTAAATTAAAACAATGATTAGAGAGGAATAATTAATGTAAAAAAGGGAGACATTAAATTAAATTAAGAAAATAAAAGCCCTGAAAAGGGAAGCGTGCCCCCGTCCCGTGTGTATGCACAGGGTGGGGGTAAAAAAGTTTGCATTGATGGGATTGAACACGACTAGGATGTCGATACGAAAGCGCACGAGGGCGACGGGGCATTGTGAGATGCGTAAATTCAAAAACGTGTGTGTTAATGTGCGAGGCGAGGCATGCAAGAACACGACAAAACATATAAAAATTAAGAACTCACAAACCGTTCGTCGAAACGCATTGCCGTGAAAAGGAAAAATACGTCTGACGATGAGGGGGAGACTGCGAAAAAGTACAGCAGGGTGTCTGGGATCAAGTCAGGGCGTTCCCATGGGAAAAAGGCAAAAAATGTTAGATATGATCAATGCCCCACCCTCATTAGGTGCTACCAATGATCCATGGTGCTCAAAGTTGTAAGGCCCCCATTATGAGGAGAAGCCAAATGTGAGCCCGGACATTGGTTGAGTCCTGACTTGTATATCAGATGAGGTCTATGTGACCGGATGGCAAAAAGGTGACTGTTGTGGGTCTAATCTTTGGGTTAGACGGAGTGGTTAAGCTGGTAGCAACTCGAGGCACATTGCATTGAGTTGCGTGGTAAGGGAGTTAAAAGGGGCCCCTATTGTGGGGTCCGGGGGCCGCGGAAGCGGCCCCTGGCTGGGGGGTCCCAGGGGGGCCAGCGGCCCCCCTGGCGGGGGTCCGGGGGCAGCGCCCCCGGCCCGATGGTAAAGGGAATATTCCCTGGAATATTCCCTGGCCGACTAGTGGAGGCTCATATGGTAGGTCGGTCAGCAGGCCGACCTAACGACCTTCGCGGGCTATAAAAGCTAAACCCCTTCGTAGCCATCTAACACTCATCTTTCACCCAGTCAGAGTTGTTGTTCCAGCTAGCCTTAAGCTCTTCACCTATCTTCTGTCTAGATCGCCATCTAAGCTTCATTCATTGGAAGCGCACGGGTGGACAGAGCCATCTTTGTATCAGTTGTTTGGAGTTAAAGAATTTTACTGATTCTCCTCTTATCTGTTGTGTACTCTCTATCTCTTTCTCAGATTCTGTTCGCTGCGCCGTGTAATATTTTACATGGTATCAGAGCCCAGGGGGCTCTAGAGATCGGAGAGAGTGCAAGAGGCAAAGGCTTCAACAGCAAAGAGAAACGATGTCGACTCCGGGAAGCAGTTATGGCGCATCAGGAAGCGGTGCAGGAGGTGGTGCTGCTGTACCGGCTATTCAAACACTGAGGATTCGTCCACCAACCTTCAGCGAAGGCAAGTTAGATGGTACAAACTACACCTTGTGGAAGTTCAAAATTACTACTATCCTTGATTCTTATGAGCTTCTGGAGACTGTGCTGGGGACTGACGCAGAACCACAGCCTACCCCCGACCCATCAAATCCTAGTGTGATGATTCCTCCGAATGCAGATCTTCTACGAGCTTGGAAACGAAGGAATGCAGATGCATTGTGTGCCTTAGTTACAAGCTGTTCTGACAGTGTTTTGACTCTGATTCAGCATACAACCAAAGCGTCAGAGGCTTGGAATGTACTAAGGAGTCAATATGAAACACGGAACCAAACAAGGATTCAAAACTTGGAGAATCAACTAGCAGCGGAGAAGTTTGCTGAAGGAGAGACGGTTGAAGCATTCATCACTCGGATTAAGAATCTGCGCGACCAGATGGCTGGCGCTGGGATACAAAAGACTAGCGAAGAGCTAGCTCGGAGGTGTCTTCGGATTTGTCCACAAAAGTTTGATGGACTAGTAACTGCCCTTAATACTCAGGTGAGACCTCAAGCTTTGACTTTTGAGGAGTTTTGTGCATTATTAATGGAGGAGGAGTTGAGGCTGAAAGCCCGAGAAGGAAGCAACAATGGAGATGCTGCATTCTCTGCCAATGCAAAAGGCAAAGGTGTTTCCTCCACCAAAAATGATGGTGACAAAAAGAAGAAGGGCGGCAAGAAGAAGTTTCAAGGAGAGTGCTTCTACTGTAAGAAGAAAGGACATGCAATTGCAGATTGTCGTGTCAAGAAGGCAGATGAAAAGAATGGTACCCTTAAAAGTAAAGGGAAAGAGACAGCCAATACGGCTGAAGCAGAGTTGGAATTATTCATGGCGACCATTGAGGAAGTGTGCTCCTCGGCGCAAGAAGAATCTACCACTGACTCTTGGGTGTTGGATAGTGGGGCCTCCCGTCACATGACCAACAAGAAAGGTCTATACAGTTCTATGCAGCCTCTACAAGAATCCATCACTGTGACGGTTGGAAATGATGCTAAATGCCCTGCTGCGGGCACAGGTACTATTTCTTTTGTTGCTGCAAATGGTGAAGTCAAAAAGCTTTCAAATGTGTTGTATGTTCCCGAAATCAGAAGAAATCTCTTATCAGTTGCTGCCATAACTGATCTTGGTCATGAAGTAAGGTTCAAGAAGACAGGTGCAGAAATTATTGATAGTGCTGGCACAATTGTTGGCAAAGGAGAAAGGAGGAACAACCTGTATGAGCTAAGTGCTCTTACAGCCACCGCTGGAGTGGGCACAAGTAAGCTTTGGCATGAAAGGTTTGGACACATCGGATTTGCAGTATTGAAGGAGATGCAAAAGCAAGGTATGGTTGCTCACCTACCTACAATAACTGAATTGAAGGAACCATGTGAAGCTTGTATGATGGGCAAGCAACAGAGAAAGGCATTTCCACAAGAAAGCAAGAATAGAGCACATGCTCCTCTAGAGTTGGTGCATGCTGACTTGTGTGGTAAGATGCCTACACAGGCCTTGGGGGGATCTTCTTATTTTATGTTGATTGTCGACGACTACAGTAGGAAGATGTGGGTGTACTTCCTTCGTGATAAGGCTCAAGCTTTTGGTAAGTTTAAAGAATGGCTAATACTTGTTGAGAATGAAACAGGGAAAAGTGTGAAGAAATTTAGAACAGATGGTGGTGGTGAGTTCAACTCAAAGGAGTTTGAAGGCTTTTGCAAGAGCAAAGGGATCAAGCGTCAATTGACGACGCCTCACACACCTCAGCAGAATGGTGTTGTGGAACGCAGGAATCGTACCATTGTGGAGATGGCAAGATGCATGCTAAAGGGCAAGGGATTGCCTAACCATTTTTGGGCTGAAGCTGTTAATACTGCAGTCTACATTCTAAATCGGAGCTACACAAAGGCTCTCAAGGGAAAAACACCTCATGAGGCTTACACTGGTAAGAAACCATCTGTTTCACATTTCAGAATTTTTGGATGTGAATGTTATGCACATGTTCCAGATGAGAAGAGAAACAAGTTACAACCAAAAAGCAGAAAATGTATCTTCTTGGGTTATAGTGATGAGCAGAAGGCTTACAAGTTATATGACCAAGAGGCAAAGAAGATCATCGCGAGCCGTGATGTGGTGTTCAAGGAGGAGCCGCATACAGTGGAGGAGGAGAAGGAAAGGTCTTCCACTTTATCATCAAGCGAAGAAGTAGTCCACTATGAACCTGTCCCGAGAGCTATCCCTATCCTTAAGGAGGAGGAAGCATCATCTTCAGATGATGAGGAAAAAGTTCACCAACCTGACATCACCCCACCGGAAAAGCCATTGCCGCACTGGGTGAAGCAGCTCTATGACCACAATAATCCTATGCCTGCATCTGTTGAGGAGAAGGCAGACGGACCAAGGAGGTCTCAGAGAATAGAGGAGCAAAGGAGGGCTTCTGCTCACATAGTCAACATGGCCTTGATGGTTGAGATTATGAGAGAAGTAAAGGAGCCAACTGACTTAGAAGAAGCACTTGCAGATCCATCATGGAAGGCTGCTATGCAGGCGGAGTATGACAGCATAATGAAGAATGACACTTGGGAGCTAGTGGATCGGCCAACAAAGCGGAAGATTATTGGCACCAAGTGGATCTGGAAGGTAAAGTACAAGGCTGATGGTACCTTAGAAAAGTACAAAGCTAGACTGGTTGCCCAAGGATTTTCACAAGTTGAAGGGTTTGATTTTCAAGAGTCATTTGCCCCAACTGCCAGAATGACCACTATTCGCACGGTACTTGCAGTGGCTGCCCACAAGAAGTGGCCAGTGTACCAAATGGATGTTAAGTCAGCGTTCTTAAATGGTGACCTCAAGGAGGAGGTGTACGTGGCTCAGCCACCAGGGTTTGAGGCCCCCCATTCTGAGAACAAAGTGTGTAAACTAAAGAAGGCATTGTATGGGCTGAAACAAGCCCCCAGAGCATGGTACCAGCGGATAGATAGGTTCTTTTTAAACCTAAACTTCAAAAGATGTGCCTCAGATGCTAACTTGTATGTTTACAGGGATGGTAAAAAGTCTGTAGTGATTGTCCTATATGTGGACGACCTTCTTATTACAGGTGACTATGAAGATATGATCAACCAAACTCGAAAGGCTTTGAGTTTTGAGTTTGAAATGACAGACTTGGGCTTGCTGCACTATTGTTTGGGGATTGAAGTCTGGCAAGAGCCAGGAAAGATCTTCATCTCTCAGAAGAAGTATGCATGGGAGATCTTGAAGGCATTTGGCATGACCGAGTGCAAGGAGATAGCTACACCTATGGAGGTGAATGTAAAGTTATCCGTTGAGGATACATCAGCACTAGCAGACATTGGGAGGTATAGGAGGTTGGTCGGCAGTCTAATCTACTTGTGTAACACCAGACCAGATATCAGTTTTGCTGTTGGTGTTTTGAGCAGGTTCTCAAACAAACCTCATGAGAGTCATTGGAAGGCTGGGATGCGGGTGCTCAGATACTTGAAGAAAACTCTTGACTATGGTATCACATACAGTTTCGGAACTTCTCTTGTGGGGAACTGTGACTCAGATTGGGCAGGAGACATTGATTCCAGGAAGTCAGTTTCTGGTTATTGTTTCTCTTTGGGTTCAGGAATTTTCTCTTGGATTAGTAAGAAGCAACCAACAGTGGCATTGTCTTCTACTGAAGCAGAGTACAAGGCAGCTTGTTTTGCTGCATGTGAGGCCGTATGGTTGAGAAGGATTCTATGGCATATGGGAGTGCAGGATGAAGAACCAACTGTGCTGAGATGTGACAATCAGAGTTGCATCGCCATTGCCAAAAATCCAGTGTTTCATGCACGCACCAAACATATAGAGATCCAGTATCACTATGTGCGTGATTTGATGGAGGATGGGATAGTGGAATTGGTCTACTGTCCAACAGAGGAGAATGGAGCAGATATCTTCACCAAAGCACTTACGAAGGATCTGCTTCAAGTTCATCTTCAGAGACTCGGCATTGGGCCGAGGAGATAGTTCACCTATGGGTGGACATTGAGGGGGGGTGTTAGATATGATCAATGCCCCACCCTCATTAGGTGCTACCAATGATCCATGGTGCTCAAAGTTGTAAGGCCCCCATTATGAGGAGAAGCCAAATGTGAGCCCGGACATTGGTTGAGTCCTGACTTGTATATCAGATGAGGTCTATGTGACCGGATGGCAAAAAGGTGACTGTTGTGGGTCTAATCTTTGGGTTAGACGGAGTGGTTAAGCTGGTAGCAACTCGAGGCACATTGCATTGAGTTGCGTGGTAAGGGAGTTAAAAGGGGATGGTAAAGGGAATATTCCCTGGAATATTCCCTGGCCGACTAGTGGAGGCTCATATAGTAGGTCGGTCAGCAGGCCGACCTAACGACCTTCGCGGGCTATAAAAGCTAAACCCCTTCGTAGCCATCTAACACTCATCTTTCACCCAGTCAGAGTTGTTGTTCCAGCTAGCCTTAAGCTCTTCACCTATCTTCTGTCTAGATCGCCATCTAAGCTTCATTCATTGGAAGCGCACGGGTGGACAGAGCCATCTTTGTATCAGTTGTTTGGAGTTAAAGAATTTTACTGATTCTCCTCTTATCTGTTGTGTACTCTCTATCTCTTTCTCAGATTCTGTTCGCTGCGCCGTGTAATATTTTACAAAAAATAGGCCTGAAAATCCAAACGACAATTAATATTAAAAAATCCATTTGCCGAAATGAAACATAGGAAAAAAATATTGTGAGAAAAGTCATACCGGGACAGGCCTATCAAGTCAGAACACAGTTCTGACAGAGATAAGACCTGTTCACATGGAAAAAACCCAAAAATCAACCCCAAAATGGGATGCATAAATTAATATAAAAATATTTGGTCACCAAAACAAAGGGCAGTAAAAAGGAAAAATGTCCACGAGAAGGGGATTCACAAGGGTGTCACCTCAACACACAGTTTCGGGGGGACATGCAAAAAACACAAAAAAGACACCCGAAAACACATGGAAAAATTAATAACCAAAAATCCGACAGTCGGAATAGGGGGAGAAAAAAGAAAAAAGGGGGGCAAAGGTGGCTGGACACTGCTGTCAAATGAAACTGGAAGTTCGGTGCAAACAGAGCATGTGCACATGGGAAAAATGTGAAAATTACGCACAAAAATGTACCGAAAACCCACAAAAATTAATATCGGACCAACCATGCATCGAAATGACATGGAGTTAAAATAAAAAATGTCAAGGGGAAGGTGGTTGTCAAGGCTATCATGTTAAGTCATGGGTCTGAAGCAATAAAGGCATGTTCAAATGGAAAACTATCTAATTTATGCAAAATGTGTCAAAAATTAATATTTGAAGAACCGTGTGTCAAAACAAGGGTTGGTAAAAATGAAAAATAGGCAATTCAAAGGGAAAGATAGGGTTGTAAGGTTGGATTTGGATTTCAGTGAATGTAGGATGCATTCACATGCAAAACGTCAAAACAAGGGATAAAGGGAAATAGTGAAGGAACGGCCCCAAGAGCAACTTGAGGCATATGCAGGGGGCATACATCATAGATGCGCAGGGACTATTGAGATATCGAGCTCCACTCGTGATATGCCAGCGTGACCGTTGTGCATTTATGTCACCGACTTGTTAGTTGTAGATGCGGTTCGTACACCGCCCATGAATAATAGCTAGATGATAGCTATCCTTATCTACTCTAGTTCGTGGCTTAGTTAGTATGCCACCTTAGTTAGTTGAGTTTGGTTTGAGACCCATATATAGGGTTCTTCTATTTTCTCTGTACTAGAGTTCTTTTTGGCTTACATAACTAAGAAGAGAAAAACTGTTTTCAGCCTCCACCTGTGTATGTATTCCCCCATTGTGCAAGTGAGAAAGTTACAAGTGAGACTCCTTCCTTCTCTCCCACAATCTTGACATGGTATCAGAGCCTGGTTCGTGGTAAGGAGCTCAAGAAAGCAAACCAAGTTCGCGGTGTTTTGGTAAGAGGACCAGTGTTGCTTTCATTTTTCGAGTTTGGGAGCAAGTCTCTGTAGGTAGCACAGCCGGAAAGTGCAAGAGTGCATTGTCTCAGATTGAGACACCCTTCGTTGAGAAGCAAGAGAGCAGTATATACTGCGGCCATTTCGGGGCCTGTTTTGGAGGCCCTGTTTTTTTAATTTGAGGCCATTTCGGGGCCTGTTTTGGAGGTGGAAGTTTTTCGCACGCACTCAGGAAAAGGCCCTATTTTCTGCTGTGCAATCTTTGTTCTATAGGTCGGTGAAAAGTTACCGTAGAAATTGCATCGTATGCCTGTGCGCAGAGACATTGGGAGATACAGAATCATCCTTGTTACCTATTGATGCAAAATCGTCACTAGGAAGTGACTGTGTGGTCAAATACCACTTTCGTCAGTTTTGCAGATTTGCCCTTGTGAGGCTGAAGCTGTGTTTTTTGCAGTGACAGAATTTCTTGCAGTGTTCTGTAATGGCATCTGATTCTCTTTCACAGATTGTCACTGAAAAGCTTAACAAGAATAACTTCCAAGCATGGAAGTTTAGAATGATGAATTTTCTTATGGAAAAAGGATATTGGGAATTTCTTACAGGAAATGAAGAAGAACCAGTTCTTCCTAATGTTCCCAATCAACAGCAAATGCAAGCATTTAAAGGATGGCATGAGAGAGCCATAAAAGTTATGTACTGGCTGTCTATCAGTATTTCTGACTCTATGATTGTGCATATTTAGGATGCAAGTATGCCAAAGGAGGCATGGGATACTTTGTCAAAAATGTATAGCACAAATAAGCAAGCTGAGAAAATGCAGCTCAAGCAAGAGTTGCACAATGTGCAAAGAGAAAGTATGAGCATCAATGACTACCACATGAAGGTGAAGAAGATTGCAGATGCCCTTACTTCCATTGGGTCGCCAGTGAAAGATGATGATTTAGTTTCTGTGACCTTGAATGGTCTAGAAAAGGATTATGCACAGTTCCGAACATCCATTTTCGTCTGTGAAAGATTTCTTGATTTTGAGGAGTTGATTGCTCTTCTAATTTCTGAGGAGCAGAGAAATGGTGGTGCATCTTCTTCAGGTGGAACTTCAAAAGAAGCTGTCTTCTACTCAAATGCTGGAAGAGGTAGAGGCAGAGGTAGAGGAGGCCGATCTGGAGGCCGTAGTAGAAATCAGAATATGCAGCAAACTCAAGAAAACCAGTTCTATGGAGGAGGGCATGGTAACTCTAGAGGCAGGGGGAGCCAAAGAGGTCGTGGTGGATGGCAAAGAGGGCAAAATGCAAACAGCAATGTTGAATGCTACTACTGTGGTAAAATGGGTCATATGGCTAAAGACTGCTATAAAAAGCAGAATGACATTATGAATAAAAAATTGCAACAAGGGAATTATGCATCTTCTAGTAGACAGGATGATGACAGAAATGAGCATTTGTTTATGGTGCAGCACATGACCAATTCTGTGACAAGTGCAGAAGAAAGCAACAATGTGTGGTATGTTGACTCAGGTGCATCAAACCACATGACAGGTCATACAGAATGGATGCAGGATGCAAGGAAAATGGAAAAACTAGGATTTGTGGAGATTGGTAATGATACTGCACATCCTATTGTGCGGATTGGAAAAATTCCTTTGTCTATGTAGGATGGGAAAAAGAAATACATGTCGGATGTATTTCATGTCCCGAATATCACCAAGAACCTGGTTTCTGTTGGTCAAATGGTTGAGCAGGGCTTGCAGGTTAGATTTAATCCTCATGGATGCTTTGTTGAGGATATGAAAAATAAAGGTCGCTTGATAGCAAAAGGAAAGAAGAAGGGAAGAATGTTTATGTTGGATACAAACATGCCTGAATTGAGTGCAGCAATGTTTGCACATGGGACCGGTGAAGTTGCAGATATTGATATCTGGCATAAACACATTGGTCATGTTAATGTACATTGACTTAAATCAATGCAAGCCCAAAATATCGTTGCAGGATTGCCTAAATTCAAGGTTGCAGAAATGCATAAGGTATGTGAAGCCTGTCAATTTGGAAAACAGGCAAGGAAACCATTTCCTAGACATGTTCAAGAGAGTAAGAAGCCATTGGAATTAATCCACTCTAATGTGTGGACTACTAAAGCTGCATCTATTGGAGGCTATCATTATTTTGTCACTTTTATTGATGACTATAGCAGAAAAGTTTGGGTGTATTTTATGAAAAAGAAAAGTGATGTTTTTGGGCATTTCAAAACTCTTAAAGCTATGGTTGAAAAAGAAACAGGTCTGCAAATAAAATGCCTAAGGTCAAATGGAGGGGGAGAGTACCTCTCAAATGAGTTTGCAAGGTTCTTGCAGGAGCATGGCATAAAACAACAATATTCATGTAGTCATACCCCACAACAAAATGGAATTGCAAAAAGAAAAAACAGGCATATTGGAGAGGTATCTCGTACCATGCTCAATGAAAAAGACCTGCCATATTTTTACTAGGCTGAGGCAGTTGCTACAGTAGTTTACATAATGAACAGGACTCCCACTGCAGCAATACATAGCATGACTCCAGAGGAGAGGTATACTGGTAGGAAACCAGACATTTCTCATTTGAAAATTTTTTGTTGCATTGCCTATGTTCATGTGCCAGATGAGTTGAGATCCAAGTTGGATCCAAAAGCTGAGAAGTGCATCTTTATTGGTTACTCTCTGCAGCAGAAAGGGTATAGATGCTATAATCCTTCTACTCATAATTTTATAGTGAGCAGAGATGTTGTTTTTGATGAGATGAGTAGCTGATATAAACCAGTAAATGTGATTGATAATGTAGATGCACAAAATGGTAATGCTGCACAGAATTCACTGCAGCAGTCACAAGATATTAGTGGACCTGGAGTGTCCTCTAGCTGTGGTTCACATTCTTTGCCATGGACAGGCAGATTG
Organism: Lygodium microphyllum; assembly: GCF_053477565.2. Taxonomy (NCBI): domain Eukaryota; kingdom Viridiplantae; phylum Streptophyta; class Polypodiopsida; order Schizaeales; family Lygodiaceae; genus Lygodium; species Lygodium microphyllum. Next base: position 54,705,885 of record NC_141156.1, on the reverse strand, counting down.
AGATCAGTAGAATCTCCTCAAAGCAATGCAGATAGTAGTATGCAAGTATCATGAAAAGGAAAAGAGAAGATAGATCAGCCCATGTTTGATGTGAATGCAGGTCCCTCTTATGTGGATGGTGAATCCAGTGGCTCAGAACAGAGCATTGATGATGAGTTGGGTATTCCTTCTATTGTTACACCTGGAGTAAGGAAGACTAGGGATGTTTTGAGAGCACCTGGAAGTGAGCCTACTTTGCACAGGTCTACCAGAGCTAGGTATCCTATGGATAGGCTCAAATATAATGGATTTATAGCCATTCACTATGCCTATATAGTCAAAGTGATACAGGAACCAGAACCCACTTCTTTTGAGCAAGCCATGGGAAAAGAAAAATGGGAGAAAGCCATGGATGAAGAAATGGATGCCTTGGAAGCAAATGCTACATGGGAATTGGTACCTTTGCCTAAAGATAAGAATGCAATTGGTTGTAAGTGGGTTTATAAGGTGAAGCACAATGCAGATGGTTCTGTGAACAGATACAAGGCAAGATTAGTAGTCAAGGGGTATGCACAAACATATGGCATTGATTATGAAGAAACATTCAGTCCGGTTGCAAGGATTGCAACTGTTACAGTAGTCATTGCTATGGCTGCATCAAAGGGATGGTCTTTACATCAGATGGATGTAAAGAATGCCTTCTTGCATGGTGATTTTCAAGAAGAGGTCTATATGGAGCAGCCACCAGGTTATGTGCATGCTGTTCATCCTGAGTTTGTTTGCAAGTTGAAGAAAGCCTTGTATGGCTTGAAGCAAGCACCTAGAGCATGGTCTGAAAAGATAGGACAGTATCTTGTCACTATTGGCTTTCAGATTTCCAAGGCAAATTTCTCACTTTATGTGAGAAAAATAGAGAAAGGTATTATGCTGCTTGTTATTTATGTTGATGATTTGATTATCACAGGTGATAGTGATGAATATATCCTTCATGTGAAAATGCTATTGAAGCACAAGTTTGAGATGAAGGATTTGGGAGAGCTACGTTATTTCTTGGGCATTGAGGTGATTAGATCACCAAGTGGGACACAGCTCTTGCAGAGGCAGTATGGATTGGACATGCCGTCCAAATATGGGATGACAGGTTGTAAGCCCATTTCAGTTCCTTTGGAGCAGAATGTGAAGCTGAGTGCAGATGTAGGTGAGCTTCTTGAAATGTACAGATGCATAGTAGGAAGTTTGATTTATATGACTATTACTAGGCCAAATTTGAGCTATGTTGTTGGATTGGTAAGTGAGTTTATGTAGGCTCCAAGAAAATGGCATTTGGATGCGGCTAGACGCATACTTAGGTATGTGAAGTCCACATTGCAGTATGGACTATTTCATGAGACTGGGGTTCAGATACAATTGCATGGATACAATGATGTTGATTGGGTTGGTAGTATTTTTGATAGATGATCTACCAGTGGATATGTGTTCTCTTTTGGGAGTGCTGTAGTCACTTGGAGCAGCAAGAAACATCCTACAATTGCCTTATCGAGCACAAAGGCTGAGTACAGGGGTGCAACAATGGCTGCATGTGAGGTAGCTTGGTTGCATAAGCTACTTTATGATATGCATTAGCCTACAGATAGGCCAATTGTCATTTATTGTGACAACATGAGCAGTATACACTTGGCAAATAACCTAGTCTATCATGCTAGAACAAAGCACATTGAGGTGCATTATCCCTATGTGCGGGAGAGGGTTTTACTAGGTCTTATTGATCTAGTTTATGTCAGCACAAAGGATCAGGTAGCTGATATATTCATGAGGGCATTGGGCACAGAGAAGCTGCGCAAGTTCAGAGACCTACTTGGTGTGCAGGAATTGGGATTGAGCTTGAGGGGAAGTGTTGAGATATCGAGCTCCACCCATGATATGCCAGGGTGACCATTGTGCATTTATGTCACCGACTTGTTAGCTGCAGATGCGGTTGGTACACCACCCATGAATAATAGTTGGATAACAGTTATCCTTATCTACTCTAGTTCGTGGCTCAGTTAGTATGCCACCTTAGTTAGTTGAGTTTCGTTTGAGACCCATATATAGGGTTCTTCTATTTTCTTTGTACTAGAGTTCTTTTTGGCTTACACAACTAAGAAGAGGAAAACAGTTTTCAGCCTCCACCTGTGTGTGTATTCCCCCATTGTGCAAGTGAGAAAGCTACAAGTGAGACTCCTTCCTTCTCTCCCACAATCTTAACAAGGACGTGTCCCCACACTTAAAACCTTAACGGACAGAGTAAAATGCATCAAGATAACCTAAGACTCGTCAACCAACTGGACTTTAACATCCCCACACTTAAAACATTACATGCACTTGCAATCATAAAAATAGGGTTAGAAAAACTCGGCCCGTTTTGCTGAGCATTGCAGTTGATGGTGGATGTCATGCCCTGTGTCGGAGTTGGATCTGTAGGAGGTACCAAGGTGTCTTCACAGCATACATCCAATGCGGCAAGGACCATGCAACAGCACCCAATAAGGTAGCTAATTGATAAAGCCCATCTTATAAGTGCTGTGGAGGAAGGATAGTCTCTCAGCTCGCAATACTCAGATGGAAACGAGCGAGCAATCACTCGCCCTAGTATTAACATCACTCGAGATAGTATTGATGGTAACCCAGATCTTACACTTAGTTTAGAAATCAACAAGGGGAATGGTGTAGAGTGAGTATGCCAGGGTGCACAATTGATGGTCCATTAGTGCGCCCAACCCTGTCTGGCAGCATAGGTGCAAGCAGGAAGGCTAGGAAGCCTTGTAGTGCATTGTACAGAATAGGGTGACGTGTCATGTGATGACGGCATAGATCCATCCTGTGGGTGCATAGGAAAATAGAAGCATACCTAACTCAAATTGTCGTAATGTCCCTCAATCTCACCTCTTGGAATTGATTGAGGAGAAACACCAATCACACTCAGCCCACCCTCTATCTCACACTCTATTGAAAGATACAGAGGGCAGTCCATTCTTGAAACCCATTGATGTAATCCTCACATTCACTTGTGCAGAGGTTATATGCCTTGTGTGCATTTGATAGTGCAACAATGCATCCCGCCTTGTGCCGGCACATACAGTGCAAGAAGGAAGGCCAGGGAGCCTTATGGTGAAGTGCACAGGAACATATAATGTGTTGTGCGTTGAGAAGCCCATCCCGTTCATGCAACACTCCATTCACACATCTCACCTCTCATTTGATTTGAAGGGAAAGACTGGTCACTCACCCTACACTCTATCTCACACTCTTTTAATAGATACAGAGGGCAGCCCATACTCATGTCCCCATCCTGTTAGGATGAAAGCTCATATCACTCAAGGGGCTGGTGATGAAGATCATTTCGTACGTTGATGAAGAGGCATACCTAGGGAGGTAGGGAACAGATCGAAACTGTGTATCGGAACATGTCGTCTGCTAGAAGACTATCAGACGCTCTGCAAGGAGGCACAAGACATAGCGTACCAATGGAGATAACTTCGGAACTAGGTCTTGGAGATGTCAACTGAGGGATCAACTTTTTGGACTACTAGGTGTTACCACCTTTTCCACAGCCAGCTTCCCGCCGAAGGGTGTTTCCACCTTTTCTTGAAACGAGGCCTGCTATGATAGGGAATTTCTTTCTTTTCTCCCAGAATAGTTTTTTTTCCTTTTTTTTGTCTTAACCTATTTATGAGGGTGTCTCCACCTTTTCTCAAAGAAATAGGCCGGCGCATGGCAAGGATCACAGTTCTTTTCTCCCATAACCGTTATATATATATTTTTCTCTTTTTTTTCTCTCTTTTATTTATTTTGTTTTGTTTTGTTTTTTGCTTTCAGAAGAGAAATGGTAGAAACACCATTTGTCAGAACTATCCTCTCCACCGTGGCTGATTGAAAATAGAGGATAAGAGATCAGGGGCAAGAGGTGGGCCGGAGGGGACGAAGGATTGCATGCACCTCTTCAGGAATGGTAAAAGAACAGCTATCAGAAGTAGCATCAGAAGAATTACAGTGCCACACCAATGGGGGAAAGGATGGGGTGACTGTGATTCTCAAGATCCCCAAGGAGAGAAGTACTTGTTCAGGCGATAGCCATTAATCACAAAGGGATCATTAGAGGCATCAACATCCTGCACCTAAACAGATCCATTAGGGTTGACAACAAGTACCTTGTACGGGCCCATCCACCTTTGTTGAAGCTTGCCAGGAAACTTGCTAAATCTTGAATCATAGGCTAGAACCGGATCACCTTCGTTGAACTCCTTGTGTTTGATGAAGCTGTCATGGTAAGCCTTATGTCAGGCTTGCGTGGCTTCCATGCACTATAGAGCCATCTTGCGAGTCTCATCTAAACATTCCAAGTGCAGGAGGCAGCGTTACAGTGACTCATCATCTCCCAAGCGTTCCTTGATAGCCACTCGCAGAGAGAGCAATTCCAGATCAACCGAGAAAACAACTTCTGTACCCTACACCAATTGGAAAGGGGTCTATCATGTAGTAGCCTTATGGGAGATTCTGTACGCCCAGAGGGCCTCTGTAAGTCGATCGTCCCAATCACGACAATGTGTGGCAATCATTCTTGTCAAGATTGAGCAGAGGATGTGGTTGGTGACTTCAACTTGGCCGTTGGCTCTAGGGGGTAGTAAGGAGTGGACTTGCGATGGCGGATCTTATACAGTTCCGTCAACTCTTCCATGATCTTGTTAAGGAAATGAGTACCTTTATCACTTACCATCTCGAGGGGACTGCCAAAAAGGGTGATAATATTCTCATATATGAATAGGGCCACGTTGTTGCCATCATCCTGCTTTAGAGCTTTGGCTTCACACCACTTGGTGACATAATCTGTACATACCAAGATGTATCTATTCTGCTTTCATCTGGTAGGCGGATCAATGGGACCCACGAAATCAATCCCCCACTTCTTGAATGGCTTTAGGGGAAGAATAGGTTGCAGTGGTATGGCACTTTTTTTGGCGGGTTTCCCCATTCGCTAACAAGCATCGCATCTCTTGCAGTAGTCATATGCATCCTTGTGGAGGGTCGGCCACTAGTATCCTGCTAATAGAGTCTTTCTGGCTATTGCTTCTCCTATGAAGTGTCCACCACATGGTTCGTCATGGCATGCTTTCAATACTATGCCGATTTCGTCTCCTTCAACACATCTTCGCAACACTTCATCTTTGCCTCTCTTGTACAGCGCACTGCCTAGCAAGGTGTAGGGGGCTGATTCTAACAGAAGCTTCTTCTTCTCACGGCTTGAGATGCCAGGAGGATACTGTTGATTTGCTAGGAGGTTGGCTATGCCTGCATACCATGCACTACAAGATATAGGCCTTATACCGACATTAAAAGCGACGAAAATGTAAATAACAAAATTTTCCTCTGTCGTCGCAAAAAGCGTCCTTATTGGCGACGCCATAGAATAGTCGGTATCAGCGTTTCTATCATCGTCGGTATTGGTGTCGGTATCAGCGTCGCATTTACAACGCTGATACCGATGCCAATAGCAACAGTTTGCGATGAAAATAATGACGCGAGCAATAAAATTTGCGACGCTAATAGTGGCGGTAACAGGGGAAATTTTTTTTTTGTGGCAAGGCATAGTTTTTGCACAATGTACAATGCGCTTGCAAAAAAAAAAAGTATAATGAAATCATAACACTGATACATGAAATAAATACATGATCGCATAATAAGCGATTGATACAATCATGACAAGATATCAGTAATACATAGAAAATGTCTACATAGATCAGGCAACCAAAAAATAAAGGTGTGAGCTCCAGGGATCCAAGGGCGAGCTACATATCCTCGCCCTCCGAAAGCTCATCCCGTCTCCGCAAAGGAGCATCGAACAGACTCTACAAAAAAAGAAACAACAACACATTAGTCCACCATACAATAATGCATTATAACTAAACATGGTAACTACGGACAAGAAAGATGAGTGACTTACAGGGCCATCGCGTCTATACAAACAGTCAATCAATGAAGTGAGACCGTGCCTCTCTGCATATCGAGTCTCAAGGCCGGTCGGATTGCGATTTGTAATCGAGTGCTGCAAAGAAAACAAAATGCTAAATGTTAGAAACATGATTGTCACTACAAAGAATATTGCAAAAAAATAAACAAGCAAAACAAAAGAAAAACTTACAAAGTCCTCCAAATATGTCCTGTGGCCGCCACTCCCAAGATGATGGACCACTCCAGCCTCGAGTCGTGCCCTCGCTGCCTCACACTGCTAACTCCAATGTCCTGGAGAATCTGTAGCCTCCTCCCTCAGCCTCGAGTCGTGCCCTCGCTGCCTCACACTGCTAACTCCAATGTCCTGGAGAATCTGTAGCCTCCTCCCTCAGTCTCGGCGCTAGTCATCCGCATCTAACCACTTGGGCTTTGCAGCCCCACTCTTGATTGCCTTGCGTGCGTCGGATCATCAGTGTGACATATATGCACGCATGCAATCCATCATCCAGCCCATAGAAAATGACATATATGCACGCATGCAATCCATCATCCAGGCCATAGAAAATCTATCTACTGAGGCTGAGACCGGAAACTCCTCATGCAAGGATGCTACTATGTAGTCCTTGCTCTCCTCCAGTATGTTCTTCCAATGATCTAAGACGTTGTGCTGAAAAAATTGTTGGCACAACTCTCTCATGTGAGCCATTACCCTCCTCCCCTCATCCTTCATGATGATGGATCCTGACCTATCATCGACTAGATATCCATATCCCCCTGGGGTCTGCCTAAGATGGGTCCTCTCCCATCTGTGTCCACGCTCCTGGGCATATCAAGGAGACCCCTGTGCATCCGGTGTACCGACCGGGGTAATATCTCTCGGAGTGGCACCCATAGGGGTGCCACCTATTGTGACGGCTAAGCAAAAGCCGGAGTAACTGGAGTAGACGTCCCCACAGGTGTGACAATCCTGGAGGTGACGCAACTCTAGCTGAATGACAAGACGGAGACACAGTATCCGTGCCTCCATAGCATCCACTTGAGCCTGAGCCATGATCCCTCTGGCCCAAGTCTGGAGCATCAAGATCGTTTGCTCGAAGCTGAAGCATCTGATCGCGCTGAAGTAGATCTAGCAGAGCACCGTGACGAAGACCGAGACAACTCCTGGTTTGCTATATCTCTGAATCTCACAATCTGGTCTGGAGACATGCGTGTGAAGATATCTTGTAACTCCTTATCGCTCATCCCTCGACTCATCCTGAAAATGTCACCTACACATACAAAAAATGATGTTAGAATAATCAATTTAAATCACACAAAGCACAGTAATATAAATTCTAAAAATAGATCTCACTTAAAATGCATATCTTATGTACCCTTATAAGCAATTGGTCAACGAATTGAGTAAGTGGATGCTCCAAGTATGAAGTAACCTATGGTCCCATGTCAATCTCCTAACACAACTCCGCATACACTGGAAGGTCGATAGACATGTCACCACAAAAGGATGAGTCCACCTCGTTCTCAATTCTTGGACTCCTGTATTTCCATCATTGTTAGCTGATGCTAGCTCCAAGCTTTCGGTGCCCTCCACCCCTTGCAATATTGACCCCTCTATTTGCATATTATCTTCATCTATGCTCGGAACATTGCTTTGATCATATACTCTCGCACTTCGAGGAGTTAAAGGTACAACATACCACCATCGAGGTCGTCGCGGGTTTGGATAGAAGATTACATGTTCACAAACACGTACAAGAGAGTTTGAACCATTGTGATATAAACCATGTCGTAATACAATTAGCAAACAAATGAGTCCATGCACCTGTTCACAATGGGCCGGCAACACAAAGGTGTCGTGCAAATCTGTCCTTTTTTTTTTTGGAATCTATTTCAAGAAATCCAGATGGACCTTATCAAGCTGTTGCTCCAGCTTCTCCAAGTACCACTTTGAACCACTACACATCGAATAGTATCATGGAGAAGCTACGGTAATCTACTGTAACAATACTTTGCAAGTTCCCAAAATACTCCATCTCATCCACAATCATTTTTAGATCCGTTGCTTGTCGCCAGCTCTCTTGCTCAAACCTTGCCATGATACCACAGTCCATTGTGGAGCGCATTTTGTCAATATGCTCCACGCGAAAATGTCGTCCGCGTGACCACGCTGCACTATATATTTTGTACTGTACATTGAAACACTCAAATTAGATGTCATATATAAAAAATTAGATACAAAAAATCCTAAACCCCTCATCACCTTTGGACTACATCCCCTCGAGAATTCCCACTCCTCCATTGAGACCTCTGTCCCAGACGCTGCGGTCAAAGCTCCTTGCAACCATCGCATTGACATGAACCATGGCATCTCCTCCATGCCCTCGGGATATCGAATCAGTTGATGACGCATACTATGTTAGAATTTAGCTCGCGCTTCCTCTCGATCTTGCCTAGCGATTTGGTACTTGGCGAGCCACATCTCCATAGAGGCATGGTGCAACATACAAAATCGATTCACCTTCTCCTCCATTGAGGCATCCATTTTTTTTCTATCCCATTTCCAACCACCACATCTCCAGTCAGTCTATCATCGTCCTTCAGGGACCATAGCATTTCGTTGTCTAGATCTACCATTGGTAGCCTTTGTGAAATATGCACCAGCGCCTCAGACACCAACCAACCTTCAGCCATGCTACCTTTTGGCCGAGGTCATTGTCGCAAAAAGCCTTTGAGGGTTTTTATGAAGCGCTCCAAGAAGTCCAGCAATCTCCACTTCATCTACAAGATGCACAAGAAGGTGGATTTGTATCGTGAGCATGCTGGTGGGTAGGTATTTCTCAAAGAGACAGATCGTCTCCATTGCTCCCTGCCTCGTAGATTCAATAGAGGATATCTTAATATCCTTCTGTGAGATCCATTGCAACTGCGATCGCAATCGGTAGTACAAACTGCCACAAATGAGAAAGCATTATGAATAATGGCTACACTCCAAATAGCAAAATATGCATGCCAATTACAATCCATTTGTAGTACAAACCTGACATATCTTATGCAGTCATGGGATTTTAGCCCTGATAATTGGTCATCTTTAGAAAATGTAGACCTGAGAGAATGCATCATACCCATCAGAGTGCGGATAGACTTGACTACTTGCATCACAATGCGCTCTTCTTTAGTGGACAAAACCCAAGGAGCGCGAGGTAGCTGCACGCGACCATCAACACTCGACTGTGGTCAAAGCGCCTCCATCTTACCTACCTCCTTCAAATCCATTCGTGCCCCTATAGTGTCTCTCTTTCCTGTGATGTGATTGACCTGTATGCATGGGATCCCACATTCTTGAAAATATGCATGGGATCCAATAAGTGGTTGACTTGTAAGTGGGTCCAATATGGCAACTCGTAGAAAACTGAGAACCATCGCATTCCGTTTGGATGTGACTCCGCGTGGACTATTTTCAGCTCGTACCAGCTTGCGGCGTTCATACGTGTTGGAGGTCATCCAAGAAAACCTTCCCTGAGTTCATGATCCTCTGGCAAGAAAGCAGCGTGTCCTTGATATACCATCTTCTTCATGGTTCGTGACCCTCGGGAGTCTAACTGTGGCCCGCACAATGGGCATGCATGATAACCTGAGGTAACCGGACCTGTTCCAACACCACCACCCAGTGAATACAAGCTTGAAGAGATAAAATATAGATATTATCAACGAGAACGGAGGCCTGTTCACCTGAGCACTCTCCAAATCCTGGAAAGTCATGCATCGTCCATATGAGAATGGCTCGAATATTGGCTGACCGCCTGCTGACCATCGCGTCTGCTCATATCTTGCACGGTGACCCCCTCCTCCCACAAAATCTTAAGCTCATTGACTAATGGACAAAGATACACATCCATATTTTTTACTTTGTAGTGGCTAGGGATGAGTAAGTTAAGGATGAGATGTCCTTTCTTCGTAGAAAGCCATGGAGGGATATTGTAGTTGACATGGACTATAGGCCACACACTGTAAGAAGTTGAGCGCGTGCAAATCAAATGGGTTCACGCCATCCATTGCAAGACCGAGCCAAAGATTCCTTGGCTCTTGGGCAAAGCCTGGGAAGGTAGAGTCAATGTGGCTCCATGCGCTCAAATCTGCTGATATTCATTGAACTCCATCCGTGGACCTATTTTGCGCATGCCATATTGTCAAGCTCGCTATGACGGATGTACGAAACATGTGGTTTATGCGGGGGATAAGTAGAAAGTGTCTGAGAACTTTTTGAGGGATGGTTTTTCCTTGCAAGTCATGTCGATACCTGTGAGCACCACACTTTGGACATGTCTTCATAGTCTCGTATTCTCCTCAAAACAGTATGCAATCGTTGATACATGCATGGATGTTGTTGTAGTCCATGCCAAGCTTTCGTAAAACATGTCGTGCATCATCACAAGACTCAAGCATGGTATTTGCAGGTGGTAATATATGATATTTCAATAACCTAAAAAAAATCATAAAAACCTTGAAAAAGCACAAATGTTTTTAATAATAATATCGAAAAAAAAATCAACGAAGCATATGTACAAGGTACATGAACAACTCGATCACACTCGTATCGCTCCACCCGTATTTTGCTTGCACATTTAAGAGTTCAAGCAGTATCTTCAGGCGAGATACTCGACACCCATCATATAATGGTATGGATGCTTTCTCTCTAAGCGGATCAGAAGTCTCAACATCCATGGGAATCAATGCATCGATCATTGCCTCCATCTCAGGCTTCAAGATTGTAGGTAGGTCTGGCATTGACGGTATAGATTGGCCTTGCAAGTGGTGGATTGGCTCATGCACTCCATCCATCGCACACCCACGAACTCTTCTAATTGGCCACAAAGGGTGCACTCCTCCTTGGGATGAGACATCACCTCTTGGGATAGAAAATTTGCCAGCAAGACCCAATCTTATTGTATATGGTATTCAATTAGCTTGCGAGTACAATGCATGATTGATATTAACTTTTCTTACCATTTGCTAAAAATCCACAATCGCTTGATCAATGATCTCAGATTGAAACTTGCCAAATCATCGTATGTGTTCTATAGACAATCGACATTTTTGTCTAATTGCCAACCTGCATTGAGAGCAAGGACATGGGACACGCTGATTAAGATACGCCTCACGATCTTGAACAACAGGACCTTCATCGTTTTCCATTTTGTCTATGTTACAACAAACAATTTGTTTTTGTTATCATTCCTTTTTTTTCTTAAATTGTTATCCTCTCCTTCCATCTCTCTCTTTTTCTACGACCACGACTACAACCACGACGACGATGACGACGATGATGATGATGACGACGACGACGACCACCACCACCACCACCACCACCACCACCACCACCACCACCACGACTACGACTACGATGACGATTACGACCACGACTACGACTATGACCACAGCCATGACCACAACCACGACTACGACTACAACGACCACAACCACGACCACGACTATGACAACCACGACTACAACTATGACCATGACCATGACCAGGACCATGACTACGAATACGACCACGACCACGACCATGACCACGACCACAACCACGATGACCATGACCACGACTACAACCACGACCACGACTACGACTATGACCACGGCCACGACCACAACCACGACTACGACGACCACGACCACGACTACGACCATGACCACGACCATGACCACGACCACCATGACTACCACCACAACCACGACCACCATGACTACGACTACGACCACGACCATGACCACGACTACGACCACATCACGACCACGACCACGACCACTACCATGACCACGACCATGACCATGACGATGACGACGATGACGACGACCATGACTATGGGTAGGTTGCACTCACTAAGAATAGGATTGGAAATTCACCTCATCTTCTCTCCACCATCAATAGAATTCTCCTTTACCATTTACAACTCACCCATCTTCTCTCCACACTATTGCACACTACAATCTCTGTAAGGGCATGAGATTGGGATCTCCGTAGATACCAAAGCATGATCTCTAGCTTGATGGTTGCATATATACTACTACTACTCATGGAATAAACCTTAAAATAGTTATTATACTCAAATATATGCTTGTTAGAGCATAAATTTGTTCCTAAGACTGTTCTAAGGAAGAAAGAGGGTTAATGATAAAAGAGTGTCCTTCCTTGCAAGTGATTTTATATTATATTTATTAATTAAAATTGGTAGTTGAAGATGAGTTTCCTAAGAGATCTTGTGGTGATGCTGTTTTAGTTTTGTGAAGCATATATATGAATGATGCTGTTTTAGTTTTTTGTATTTGTCTTTTTAAGAAGAGATTGATTTTTATGGAATATCCAAGGTTATTTTTGGGATTATGTTATGAAAAATGAATGTTTTTCATACTGATAGGCTGATTGCCTTCGTTGTATATTTGCGTAGTGGAGGTAGGACAAGCCCCATTTATGAGAGGTCTCTTTGCAAGAAGAACATTATGCTAGGAGGCATAAGTATGCTAGGGCTCTCTAGCCATATATCCCTTAGGTTTGTTGAGGATCGGCCTAACCCCTATGAGCCTAGGATGAGCTTATTGTAAGGTCCTATTTACTTTTCTCTCTTTCTCTCCCTCTCTCATTTCCTCTCCCTCCCCCACCTTGACCCTCTCTTTCTCTCTTTCCCTATTAGGTTTAATGATTTTTCTCTCTTTTTCTCTCTCCTCTCTCTCTCATATTTCTTTTTCTCTCTCCTCTCCATCTCTCATTTCCCTTTCTCTCTTTCTCTCCCTCTCTCATTTCCTCTCCCTCTCTCACCCTCACCCTCTCTTTCTCTCTTTCTCTATTAGGTTTAATGATTTTTTTCTCTTTTTCTCTCTCCTCTCCCTCTCTCATTTTTTCTCTCTCCTCTCCCTCTCTCATTTCCCTTTCTCTCTTTCTCCCTCTCTCTCATTTTCTCTCCCTCCCTCACCCTGACCCTCTCTTTCTCTATTTCCCTATTAGGTTTAATGATTTTTCTCTTTTTCTCTCTCCTTTCTCTCTCTCTCTCATTTCTTTTTCTCTCTCCCTCTCTCATTTCCTCTCCCTCCCTCACCCTGACCCTCTCTTTCTCTCTTTCCCTATTAGGTTTAATGATTTTTCTCTCTTTCTCTCTCCTCTCTCTCTCTCATTTTTTCTCTCTCCTCTCCCTCTCTCATTTACCTTTCTTTCTTTCTCTCCCTCTCTCATTTCCTCTCCCTCCCTCACCATGACCCTCTCTTTCTCTCTTTTTCTATTAGATTTAATGATTTTTTCTCTTTTTCTCTCTCCTCTCCCTCTCTCATTTTTTTCTCTCTCCTCTCTCTCTCTCATTTCCCTTTCTCTCTTTCTCTCCCTCTCTCATTTCCTCTCCCTCCCTCACCATGACCCTCTCTTTCTCTCTTTCCCCATTAGGTTTAATGATCTTTCTCTCTTCTCTCTCTCTCATTTCTTTTTCTCTCTCCTCTCCCTCTCTCATTTCCTTTTCTCTCTTCCTCTCCCTCTCTCATTTCCTCTCCCTCTCCCTCTCCCTCTCCCTCTCCCTCTCTCATTTCCCTATTATGTTTAATGTCTCCCTCTTCCTCCCCCTCTCTTTCTCTCTCCCTCTCCCTCCCTCTCCCTCCCTCTTTCTTTCCCATTTCCTCCCTCTCTCCCTCTCCCTCTCCCTCTCTTTTTCTCTCTCCCTCCCTCTCCCTCTCATTTCCTCCCTCTCCTTCTCTCTCTCCCTCTCCCTCCCTCTTCCTTTCCCATTTCCTCCCTCTCTCTTTCTCTCTCTCTCCCTCCCTCTCCCTCTCTCATTTCCTCCCCCTCCCCCTCCCTCTCCCATTTCCTCCCTCTCCCTCTCTTTAATTTTCTCCCTCTCCACCTCTTTCTATCTCTCTCTCCCTCCCTCTCACTACAACAAAATGCCGCCATACACGCGTCCATTACACGCGAAAAGTTACGGGTGCGTGTATGGTCGTTTATACTTACAGCAATATCGGGCGCGTGTATACATGCATGTAACAGCGCGTGTATAATTGCATGTGAGGGCGCGTGTATTTGCGCGTTAAGTCTGTCATAATACACGCTCTGTTACACGCGACACAGAGCCTAACTACAGAAATCCATTTCTTTTCAAAACAGAAAACCATTAAGTTTTAAAAATGTCATTGTGCATTGCAGTGTTTACAAACCATTACAAAATCCCACTACATGCACTTACAACAACGTAATATATTGAAAAATATATCTTCATATGGTTATTGAAAGACAAAGTATACAATAGAAATGTCATGAATTTGGAACAATACAGTGATGGATTGGTTAGGGTTCGATCTCATCTTCAATAAGATCCATCCTTGCCAAACGATCAACATCAATATCCATTTGATCAATTTGTAAGGCTACGATTAAATTTATTCTACTATCGCTATTTTGCCCATTGATAATGGTACCGATGCCTTGATCATTCTCATCATCATCACCATCATCCTCAATGGAAGGGTCATCCTCATGATCATGAGAAATGGCACGCTCATCCTCATTATCATGATCATCTACATTGGCATGTTCGACATCATCTTCTTTGCGGCTTGCCACATCCTCCATATGCTCCATATCAGTGAATGTATTATACATTACTTTGGAACGTGGTGCAATAGGGATGACATACCACCATTTACTGTCATGCACCATTGGCAGATAGATAACCTGCTCAAATACACATAATTCATTAATTAATTAGCATATCAAAAGTCAAGGGGTGCGCGAGCTTAGATATATATGTACATGAAACACATTTGTAAAAAAATGCATACCTGCTCACATTGTTGTGGCAATACGAGCCTATCTTTCTTTGTTTGCCAAAACTTTGTAGAGTCAATAGTTACATAGCCACTTGCATGGCGTTTTATCATTGCGTTAGGCCCTTTTTCCACCACGTTCATTTGCCATTTGACATCCAAAACATACACAAAGAAGCGGCGAAAGTCAAGTCTGTATATGTCTTGGATTGTGCCACAATAATCATCCATTTTTCCATTGGCTCCCTCAAAGCTACTAATGACACCGCAATCTTGTGTATTCCTCTTTTCATCTATTCTTTGTGTTCGAAAATTCTTGCCTTCACACCATATAGCATTGAACATAGTGCACTGGACCAAAATATAAGCAATATCTATGTAAGCAATTAATGTGAATAAATATGAAAAGCCAATCACTTACAAAGAATGCAAATTTACATTTGTTCTATGTACCTTTAACATGCATCCTCGTGCATACTCCCATTCTTCCGCCGTGATATGCAGCCCCTCATCTCTCTCTGCTCTCTCCATTTCCTCATGCAACCAATCAACATGAATATCATTCGAAAGTGTTGCTAGATGCTTAGGGTACGCCTTACGAGGGCCATGTTGCCTCCGAAAGAGAGCTCTGTCTGCTTGCCTTTTTGTCTTTGCATCCTCATATCTTGTAACCCATCTGCTCATCACATCACTATTAAGGATGCAAGTGAAATTAAGATCATCAATCAATGTTCTCTCAATTACTTTGCTCTGTCCTTTTCCTTGAGGCACAATAGACGTCATCCTCAAGTCCTCTTCATTGCTCCATAGTCGCGGCAAAGAGCTATCCACCTGATCAAGAAATTCTGATATATATACAAGAGACTCTTGTATCAACCAACCCTCAACCATGCTTCCTTCGGGCCTTGCACTTTGCCTCACAAAGTCTTTTAAGGTCTTCATGAAGCGCTCTAGGAAGAACATCCAACGGGCATGCACAGTGCCACATAAAGCAATTTCATCCACTAAATGCACAATGAGATGTAGTTGACTTGTGAGAATGGTTCGCGGAAAAGTCTCCTCTACCATACAAACCACCTCCACTGCCATAACACGCGCATCATCCAATGTGGCTGGATCAATTGCTTTGGAACTAACATATCTGAAAAATAAATGCACAGTACGTTATACCTCATGCACATTCATTTTGCAAGGTATAATGAAGGGTGATCTTACATGGGATTTACATACCTCACAAGCTCGCCCATCTTATAAATACATCTTTTCAAACTCCTGTCTGCACAATGGTCGATGCTAGTAGGTAGTATGAACTGCGCACATAAGAGCACATGTATATTTGGGTTAGGGCATTACAAAATTTAATTTCAACCTACAATAATTGGAAAACACTTACTTGGAGCATCTTGTGCCAATCGTGGGACTTCAACCCATGTAGTTGCTCAACCCCTCTTTTCTTAGTGGTTGTAAACGCTCCCTTCAACGATCTCATGCATCCAGTGGGAGTACGCAAAGTGGTGATGGCTTGCTTTACCTGCTTCTCCTCCTTCTTTGATATAATCCAGGGAGCAAGCGGAAGACGAACGTGCCCACCCTCCTCTCGTGGCCAAGCTTGACGCATACGTCCTGCGACCTGCAAGTCCTCCCGTACGCTAACATTGTCTCTTTTACCAATAACATGTTCCCAAATACTAGATCCCACATTCTTGAAGATGTGCATGGGATCAAGAAGATGGTTGATCTTGAGATGGGTCCAATGTGGTAGCCGGAAAAAAATGGAGTACCTACACAAGGGATTGCAGACTGTCATCTTTATTCCAACTTTAGAGACTACACAAAACAAGATTGAAAATAATGGAGATGTACCTGTTCATGCCATCTGGAGGAAGAACATTCGAAGACTCCCAAATACGCTTCCAATCTTTTGCACGAAGTGTCTGTGGATGAATTTTCCTCTTACTAGGAGCATATTTAGGGTGATCTGATGGGAGAAATCGATGATGATTATCGAATATGGTCTTACACAAACCATCAGCATACTCATGTACCAATGAAGGGCCACATATAGGACATGCATGTTTACCCGATGTCCTCAAACCTGTTAAAATAAAAAAAAAGTTAGAATAATAAAGTCAATAGTTATAATTGATATAGCTAGTAGTATTAGAGTCGGGAGGTAGTTAGAATTCTTACCAGAACAATCGCTGTATCCTGGAAAGTCATGCATTGTCCACATCAACACTGCTTTTAAGTCGAAGTGTCGAGAGGAGGGAGGCCTACTAATGTCCACTACCGCAACACCTCTCCATAGTTCCTCCAACTCATCAATCAACGGTTCAAGATAAACATCCATATGCTTGACTTTATGTTTCCCTGGAATCAGAAGGGATAACATAAGATGTCCCTTCTTGATCGCCATTGATGGTGGAAGGTTGTAATTCACCAACACAACCGGCCACACGCTGTATGCGGTGCTCTTGAAACCAAACGGATTCACTCCATCCATACCTAGGCCAAGTCTCAAGTTTCTGGGCTCTGTTTTAAAGCTGGGCCACTCATCTTCAATATGCTTCCAAGCAGGAGTGTCTGCAGGAATTCTCCACATGCCATCATCCGATCGATGCGAGGAATGCCATGACATGAGCTCTGCTATGGATTTGCACTTGAACATGTGTTTGATGCGAGGAATTATAGGAAAGTGTCGCAAGACTTTACGAGGTACATCAAAACTCTTCACATCTGTTCTATACCTTGCTTCACCACAAGTGGGACACTGTCGAGCCTCCTTATGCGTCCCACGAAAGAGAATGCAATCATTGACGCATGCATGTATGCGATCATAATCCAATCCTCCAAGAGATGTCACATAGTGCCTCGCTTTGTCTCTTGAGGTGGGTAGTCTATTCCCCTTTGGAAGCATGTTTGATAATAGCCTGCATCCAATATCATCAATTAGCCCATAACCCTAAACCCTATACTGTAAACCAAAAACCACTAACTCAAATTTGCAAGTTACAATGCTTACTTCAATAATGCGTCAAGACTTGCATTGCTCCATCCATAAACTGTTTGTATATTGAGCAGTTCAAGTGAAGCACGTAAAATAGAGAATGTGCACCCTTCAAAAACCGGTGTCGATGAAGCGTTGTAGAGATGCTCTTGTTCCATATCATTGTCGTCCACACCTTTGCGATCATCCCTAAAAAGATTCCGCACCATGTCATCAAACACTTCCTCTTCCACAACTTCGTGGGGTGCAGGGCTATTGTCATCCCTTTCCCACTCATCTCCGACAACAGATCCCGAAGCTCCAGCATCATCTCGTCGACGCTTTGCATGCTCTCGCCGTGCGTATGGCACCATGTTAGGGTGTGGTACTGCATCCTGCTTCAATCACAGTATATATATTACAACGCGCTCCATTAATTTGCACACCATGAGTTATTTTAATACTTTCAATTCACTTCTCACCTCTAAACCTGTTTGAATCCATTCTCCATACATCGAGATGTGATTCAATGTAATTCGACGCGCTCGTACAATGCACCCTTGACATCGATTACACGTACACTTGATCCTTTGTGCCAGCCACACGTCGTGATCACGATGACGCATTGTCTCATCCTCACCAGAACTGCTTGAAGAGGATGATGACATGCTATGTCCAAAATAACCAATACAGAAGTAGGATCAGTTTTTAGTGAAATCATACACATCCTATGCACAAAACAATGGATACACAAGAACAATCAGTTTTAAAAAAAAGTATAAACAGTCTCTGTGTCGCGTGTACAGGCGCGTCTACAATGTATTCTGCTGCGCTTTTACACGCGCTTTTACACGCGTGCTTTTTGCGTTTACCTACCGCGCGCGTCGCTTTCTTTCTTTCAAAAGCCCTCTTTCAAAACACTTCTTCTTCTTCTTTCTTTGTCGCTACAGTACCTCTGCCTCCAGCTCTTCCAAACCCCCGAACCTGCCTCTTCCAACCAGCCTTCTCCCTCTTGGACTACCCAAAAGAAGCAAAGGGTGCAGACAACACAGAAAGGGAGAGAGAAGCAAGAATCAACGAACTCACTTTTCAAAGACTTTTCAAAGAGGTTGGTTGTCGTTTGTTTGTTTTGGCAAATCTGTCGCTTTCTTTCTTTCCACCCGTGCTATGTGTACTTGAAAGCGACAGAGGATAGAATTCACACACATTGTATATGTGCTTAACTATTTATTTCTTGACAAACGACATCCGTCAAGATAGAGGAAAGAGAGAAGAAGGAACCCTTGTGTATGTGTTTAGTCATTTCTCCCTTGATGGACAATGTCCGTTAAGATAGAGGAAAGAGTTTTTGTTTTTCATGAATTTCGTCACTAATTCGAAATGAACTTCTTCTTTTGGCTTATGATGTTCTACTAATTCGATGTTTGGTATTGTAAGAGATATGTTTATTTTCTAGAATGGTAGATATATGTTGTAGGTTATATATTGTAGGAGATATATTGAGGAGATATATTGTAGGAGATATGTTTATTTTTTATATGCATGTTTTGCTTGGTTCATTGAGGCGGAATTTCGACGCTTTGCAGATTCTTCATGGATCCAGGCTCTTCCTCCGATCCGTGGGCATACGCCACTTGGATGATGGAGATGATAAACCATTTTGGGCGCCATCCTAATCCAATGGAGCTGACAGAGTATATGTATGCCCATCCTCCTCCTAGACTCCCAGGTCACACCGCGCCCCCAAGTACGCAAGCCTCTCCACTGCCGTCTACGCCTGCGAGTCCGGCGAGACGTACCCCTGCGCATACACGCTCACCGAGGAGACATACCCCTGCACGGACACACTCACGCACACCCTCCTCTGTACCATCACGTGAGGGCTCACGGCCACCATCACGTGCTCCCTCACAGCCACAGTCACGTACACAGTCACGTGCAGCCACCCCTAGTCATGGCTACTCCTGCAGTACAGATGAGAGCCGACGCCGCAGTAGGGAGAGCGGGAGTGGAGGATTATGCGGCGGGTGCTTTGGTGGGGGGGGTAGTAGGGCACACGGTGAGAGAGGGCATGGAGGGAGGCATGTACGAGGAGACAGTGAGGAGTTGGAGGAGGCGAGAGAGGTGGAGGGAGAGATTTTCTACGATGTTACGGATAGGGGCGGGGTAGTCATGGATGCGAGAGGGAAAGAGGTGATGGAGTATATGCGGGGGGTAGTTTCAAACATGTATAGAAACTGTTTTGTAAAATTTAAAGATCAGGATAGCCGGTTAGTTAGGGAGGTCCTAGATAGTATACATAGTCGGTACCCCAATCCCCCACGAGCGACATTCTCAGATGTATGGGGAAGGACGCGAATAAGGGAGATCTTAAGTAATAAAAGATCTCACCTTAAGAAACTCGCGTAGATGATGGGGTGAATGTAGCTGCGGGTGGCTATCCTTGTGAGAAACCTGCCACTGCCCACAAACGCGAGTGGAAGGAGGAAAAGAAGCGCGCAGAGGGAGGCGTGAAGAGCAGGCAGCATGTGGAGGCACGACGGATCCAGATGGAGACCATTGGATCGTCGCATTTCGGATCTGGCGGCGTCGAGTCGTGGGAGGCAGAGTTCGTAAGTAACTTGCCTCTTTATTTGATTGTTTGCCAAATTCATTGATTCTATGATTGTTTTGATCTTACAAACTATCTTGATTATGTTACAGCGACGGGTTATGGGGAGGAGGCCCACAGCCCACGAGACTGGGTATGCTCGCCGCAATAGCAGACGTGACACGTGGGCCATCTTCAGAAACGAGGGACGTATTACGGATGCGCAGTTTGACGCGGCCATGAGACCATACGGTCGACAGGTACTTGAAAACTCTAAATGAATGATTTCGGTTTATTTAATTGCATATATATGTATACTTACATACGGTATATTTCTTGAACAGGCACAAGCTGCTGATGCTCCTGCCCCTGATGATCCAGCCGCCACTGCTGATGTTCGTGCCACTGCTCCTGGTGGAGGCGAGCACCACTCATCGGAATATACCGATGCGAGCTCCTCTGATCATGGAGAGAGCACAGGGTCCTCATCATCCTCTGATTAGCTTTCAGAATACTGTAGGATGTGGTTGTACAAATTTTTTTTGTAACTGAAGCCATGGGCTTTTTTGCACCTAGCTCCCTATTTGACTTTGTATATATTTGTTCCTAATTAAAGCCATGGGCTATTTTGACATATGGACTCCCTTGTACACAAATGTATCATGTATTGACAATGTATTGAATCGTGAGTCTTGAGTCGTGTATTAAGTTTTAGATAGTAATATTGAATCGTGTATTCATAGAGAGTGAGTCTTGATTCGTGTCTTGAAATCTAAATCGCTCTTTTTTTATGGTGCAATGTACCAAAAAAAAAATCCAGAGAGTGCCTTTGGGTGGCTGGATGCTGGAACAGCATCCAGGCACCCAAAAGCACTCTCTGGATTTTTTTTTCCCTCTGTAATCGCGTGTATAAGCGCGTGTCATCTGTCAAAATCGCGTATATTTGCGCAGATAATCTGTTAGATTCGCGTGTAAATTTGCAGCAAAACTGCGCAGAACGCGTGTATGGGGTCGTGTATTCGCGCGACTGGCTGTCACTGTACACGCGCTTTTACACGCATGTCTCTGGCCGCGATGATACACGCGCTATTACACGGGCCCGACACTTTTTTTCCCAAGTCATTTTGTGCGGCTAGGAGCGCGGGTATGAGCCCGATCCCTTGTAGTGTCTCCCTCTCTCATTTCCTCCCTCTCCCTCTCTCTCTCCCTCTCCTTCTCTCTCATTTCCTCTCCCTCTCTCATTATACACAAATTATACAAAAAATAAATAAATAAGAGAGAGAATACACTCTTCCTCCCTCTCGTTCTCTCATTTCATCCCCCTCCCTCTTCCATTTCCTCCCTCTCCCTCTCCCTCTCCCTCTCTTTCTCTCTCTCTCTCTCTCCCTCTCCCTCTCCCTCTCTTTCTCTCTCTCTCCCTTCCACCCTCCCCCTCCCCCTCCCTCTCCCATTTCCTCCCTCTCCCTCTCCCTCTCTTTCTCTGTCATTTTCTCTCCCTCTCTCAATGTATATACACAAATTATATTAAAAAAAGTAAAAGAGAGAGAGAATGCACTCTCTCTCCCTCTCCCTCTCCCTCTCTTTCTCTTTCTCTTTCTCTCCCTCGCTCTCCCTCTCTCATTTCCTCCCCCTCCCTCTCTCTCTCTCTCTTTCTCTTTCTCTCCCCCTCTCTTTCTCTTTCTCTCCCTCCCTCTCCCTCTCCCTCTCTTTCTCTCTCATTTCCTCTACCTCTCTCAATATACACAAATTAAACCCTAAACAAGTAAAAGAGAGAGAGAATGGACTCACCGTAAAGATTTGGCAGCTCCTGTTTGTGATGACGGCTCCTCCTCTCCTTTGCGAATGGCGGCGGCGACGGCATCAGCGGCAAGCCTGGTTCCTCTCCCTCTCTCACCCTCTATGCAAAACGGTCGCTCTCTCTCTCGCTCTCCCTCTCAAAATGTTTCATGAATGAGCAAAATGAAATGAGCTCGGGTTTTGGCCCTCTATTTTTTCCCTGTGGGGCGTCGCTATTTGCGTCGCAAATGCGATGCTAATAGCGACGCAAATAGCAACGTAAATAGCGATGGTGCTATTCCTGTGTCGCTACCTGCCGTCACTATACCTATGTTTCCTTGTAGTGATGGAGTAACTGTGTCGACTAGAAACAAGGGAGCATTAGGAAGGTCTAGATCATCATGTTCCTCTTCTGCAGTTTGAGGGATCCGTGTGACAGATGATTGGCTAGGACATGGGAACGGCCAGGCTTAGTGACCACTTCAAAATCAAATTCCTGGAGTAGGAGCAACCATCTCATCAGTCGTCCTTTGGCATCTGCTTTGTTCATCAAGAAGGACAGGGTTTCATGATCCACGTAGAACTTGAAATGCATTGACAGTAGATAGTGTCGAAACTTCTCCAGTGCAAACACCATTGCTAAGCACTCAAGCTCTGTCACTATGTAGTTTCACTCTCAGTCGGTTACTTTCCAACTTGCATAATAGATTGGTTGATCTAATTTAGAGGGGCCCTTTTGACATAGGACATCACCTAGCCCTTCAAGTGATGCATCTGTATGCACATGGAACTCCTTCATCCAATTAGGAGGTTGCAAGATAGGTGCTTGGATGAGGTACTAATTTAGGGTATTAAAGGCTTCTTCGCAATCATCAGTCCAAAGGAAATCCGCATCTTTCCTTAGAAGCTTGTGCAGAGGGGCTGCCTTGGTTGCAAAATGTGCAATAAATCTTTTGTAGTAGCCCACATGGCCAAGAAATCCTCTCAATTGCTTGAGGTTTGTTGGTGCTGTCAAGGCAGCAATCTTCTCAATCTTCACTGGGTCTGTTGCAATCCCTTGTACAGAGACAATATGGCCCATAAGAACTCCCGATGAGACACCAAAGACACATTTGTCGGGATTGAGAGAAATCCCATACTCTCAGCATCTGTCAAAATATTGCTCTAGGTGTCCCCAATGCTCATGGATTAAGCTATAGACATAGAAGTCATCGAGATACACCTCAATGAAATCATGCAGATGATTATGGAAGGCAGGCATCATTACTAATTGGAAGGTGGCAGGAGCATTATAGAGCCCAAATGGCATCACTCTATAGGCATAGGTTCCCCATTCTATTGTGAAGGTTGCTTTGGATTGGTCCTCTTCTGCGATTTGGACCTGGTTATATCTGCTATATCCATCCAAGAGGGAATAGAGCTCATGGCCTGCTACTATGTCCAATAGTTGGTCTATGAAAGGGATAGGAAAATGATCATTCTTTATCTTCGAGTTCAGCTTTCAAAAGTCCACACATATTCAAAGTTTCCCGTTCTTCTTGGATACAACCACAATGGGCGAAACCCATTCATTGTTAGCCATGGGGTAAATGAACTCTACTTCAAGAAGCTTCAATAATTTAGCCTTTACCCGAGCTGAATAATTAGGATTCATACACCTTTGTCTTTGGCTCACAGGTTTGGCATCAGGCTCTAGATTGATGTGGTGTTGACAAACTATAGGGTCAATCCCCTTTAGGTCTTTGATAAACTATAGGGTCAATCCCCTTTAGTTCTTTGTATGACCAAGCAAACACGTCTAAGTTCTCCTTAGGTAAGTCTCGTAGGACCACTAGTTCTTCTTCTGGAAGATTGAGACCCACTTTTAGGTGACGTTTAGTACCGCCAATATCCAAGAATGTCACTTGCCTTTCACCTTCCACTTTGGGGAAAAATTTCCCACGGATTGCTTTTGGATAGAGGTCTGACTCCTTCAAGGGAGTAGTGTCATCATCTGATGTTCCACTAGAACAAGTGTCCTCCTTATGAACATATGACTCATTTGTCTGTCGGGATTGCTAGAAGGGTATTAGAGCTTTCTTTGTTTCTGTGTGAGTGGTGATTTGTTCTCGACTTAGGGATTCATCTTCAGAGGATGTGTCTAGGAATGTCATATAGCACTAACCTTTTATAAGCTGTGGCTCTGATGGCTCTGGCTTCTATTGACACGGGGCATCATCATCATTTTTTCTCCAGAATGAATGGTCAGGGTGATAGGAGCCACTGGTGAACTTAATTTTTATACCTTTGATCCATTGCCTATGTAGATTTTGCATACTTTGTGATCCATTGGTCAACCCAAATGGAACCATGGTCATTCCATCCAACACCCCGAGATCTTTGGCCTCTGAGATCTCTATAGGGACATTAACAAGATCATTCGCTACCAGAACTTCTTCATTTGCACTTTCATAACCTGCTTCATTTTCTTCCTCATCATTTTCATCCTCTTCCTTTGGAGGCTCTGTCTCTGCTTCTATAGAATAGGTCCTCCATCTCTGTGTCTGCTTCTGCTTTTGTCTTTGTCTTTGGCTCTGTCTTTGCTTCTGACTCGGTCTCTGACTCTGTGACTGCCATGTAACAGGGAGAATAGTACATCCATGCTTCTATCTTGCTGTCAGAGGTGATTTCAGAAGTCAATTTGAGTTGAGGCAAGAGATATTCTCCCATGGACAAAAACTTTGCTTCTCTTGGTAGTTGTCTTACAATGCCCATTGTTAGGGACTATGCCTCTGTTTTCTTGGGAAAGATCCGTTTAATAGCCTCTTCATCTCCTGATGTACCATCTGTTACTTTGTTAGGGGAGTTTGTTATGACTTCGATGGATGTAGATCCATTGCCTTTTTTCGATCCATACAATTTCAACACCACTTTATTGGGTCCTCTGCCTAGGGTTAGGGTGCCTTTGAACCAGTCTATCCTAGCTCTTGCTTCAAAAATCCAAGGCCTTCCCAACAAAAGAGGGCACAAGGTCCCATAAGAATTTGGTTTGACCACCAAATATGTCAGCCAATAGTCTCTTCCTACAAGGGTTGTTTTTATGTATGGGAGGATACCCAATGGTTTGATTCTGCTTTGGTCTGCCAATCTGACAAGCCACTGTGTAGGTTGAATTCCTTGCAAACCTAAGTCCTTCATTATCACATCTATCATTATGTTTACTAATGAGCCTCCATCAATCAATGCATTTGAAATAAAGCATCCTTCTATCCATACACTAGTCTCTGGCGTTCCAGGATCTAGGAAGGCGTTAGCCACATCTACTTCCTTCACAGGTTCTGAGGCTTTGTTGGAATTTATTATTGTTAGGGGAGAAATCCTTAGCCTCCGTCTTCTTATCAAGATGCTTTTGAATCTTTTTCGACAACCGAGAGATAGCATCAACAACTGTCGGAAGGTTAGGTTTGGTTTAAAGGTGTCTAGGTCTTTGACCAAATCATACTCTTTGATAGGATCCATAGGCTTTTCCAATTGACTGGGAAATGGGACCACACCCACTTTTATCTTCCCTTTTTCTTCCAGGAGTGACAACATATGCACTTCGTCTTCATGAGGAGGGACTTCTACATCCTCTATTTTGTGGATCTTTGGTCTTGCCTCTACAACTGTCTCTGTAGCCCTCTGTGGCTGTGTGGTGCTCTATACTTCCTTATTTTGGATTGCATTATTTTGTTTTCCCCGAGGGAGGTTAAACTTCACAGTCTTGGCAGAAGGAACGTCTCTTTTGGAACTACAGGTTCTCCTTTCTTTGCTTGTGTTATTGCATCCACTTCCAATTCCACCAAATTGGAAGCATGTTTTGGGTCTTATCTTGGGTATCAAAAGTGGATTTCACAAGGGATAGACTTGAACAATCTTTTGTAGTATGGCCTTCTCCTTTGCATCGGCTACATAAGGGCTTGTAATCCACATATCTTCTAGGGTTTGGAAAATTTGGGGAGATATGACCCTTTTCTCCACATCTGTATCATTCCACCTCGGATCTCTGACCACCGCCAGACTATCGTCCTCTGTAACTTTGAGAGGGAAACCTCCATGGACCGAAATTAGGACCAAACTCCCTAGACTTTGGTCCAATGTCTTGCGTTGTCATTTTGGATTCTAGTAAGTTGAATCTTGCATTTTCATCTTTCTGTCTTCATTCATGCATCTCTTTCAAAGAGCATATATCCTCTGTATGGTTGTTTTGCAAACAATAGGAATAGAAGGCTCCAAGAATGGTTGGTTTTGGGGTACATTCAATGGCTAAATATCCCGCTTGATGGCACTTTCCGCACCATGTATTAGAACACATCACATCTCTCCCAACTCCCGCAGGAGTAGATATATTGGTGGTATTCACCTTCAACATTTGTAGCTACTCTATAATCACATCCATAAGCTCTTTTTTGATACTTGCAAGTGAGTTGGATAAGTAGTCCTTCAGATTTTCACTTCCTAGAGTACTTGTAGTAGGGTTTTGAGAAGCTTGTATTATTACTGCATACATTGTTGGGTTGATCCAGAGGGTCCTTTGTTCTGGTTCTAATTCAGAGCTCTTGTTGGGACTTGGACTTGTTGATTCTAGTTGGTAGGGTTCCACTGTTGTTGAGTCGCCATTGGAGGAACTGTTTGAGGCCACTGTTGTTGTGGTTGAACCATCATTTGAGGCATTGTTGTTTGTGGCCACTGTGGATTAGGTCCATTGTACTACGGCACTATTTGCATCTAGGAATAGAGGTAGGGAACTGTTCTTGGGACTGCATTTGATGGGTATACCATTCCTAGCATGGGAGGAGGTAAAACTCCTCTTTCTGGAGTCATTGACAACCTTGCTTCAACTTCGTCATACAATCTTGCACCTTCTATTGCAGCTTGCAGATTGACTGGTCTTCTTAATTCCACAAACTTGCAAACTTCTGGTTGTAGGCTCTAAGGAACACTCCTTCCTGGATGCCTTCATCCAAATGATGGTTAGTCCATCTCTTCAGGATGGATTCCATTCACGAGACATAAGCTTCTACTCTTTCTCCAGAGGACTAACTTAGGTTCATGAACTCCTCTCCATTCGCTCTTCAAAACCTTCACACCTCAATTTAGTGAGAAAGGCCAACTTTAGGTCATCCCACGTGCCAAAATTTCCTGCTATTTGTCTCTCATACCATTGAAACTTCACTCCCTTGAAAGTGGTGGGGAATATTTCTAACCAGTTCTGCTCAGGGGTTTTGGCATTGTTAGCCACACATGCTACCATAAATTCTGCTACATGAAGATCCAAGCATTCATTGTACTCTCCCTTAAAATTTGGCAATGGGACTATATTTGCTGTCCTGTTATAAATATTTCCAAGACAAATCTAATTAGGAAAGGGACCTTGAGTCGCCATGGGGACTTTTGTAAAGAGTGCTTTTAGGGCGTCAAAGGAGGCTTCTGCTAAAAGCTCGTTCTCAGCCTTGATTCTTGCCTTCTCTCTTCTCACGTATCTCAGGACTTGTTTTAGCGCTTGCCTCTTGATTACATCATTCATTAGGGGTTGTCTCCAACCAGTTGGTATGTACTCAACAGAATAGAATCAGAGAGGAGCTTCAGTCTCTTGAGGACTCTCTGGCCAACATCTCTTCTACTTCCTTCTTTTCAACATCTCTGAATTCAGCTTTCAAATCACTACATAGGGGGAGATATTCCATTCTGAAAGTATCAAAACTCATTCTTCTTAGGATCGTTATTGTGCCATCATCATAATAATGCCAACATCTGATGGTTTCAATAGTGTATGTTGTGAAAAACACTCTGTCTACCAACTTCCAGTGGGTTGTTAATTGAACAAATAGGAGGTTGTCAATGCACCAACATCCCACATATCTTGCTGTTGAGCATCCATGAACAAATTCCAACTCTTTTCTTTCTTGTTTTTGTGAACCTCCACCGACCACATTTCTTGAAGCTTCTTCACAATATCCCACTTGATGATGTATGGAAACTTCTCAATGAATAAGAAATCTTCCATGGATGGTCATTCTCTCTGTTTCTACCCTTTGGTTCATTCCCAAACAATTTTCCACCAAGATGCAAGTTTCTGCTGCTTCAATAGGAAGAGAAAATAGTCCACCACATAGAGCTTGCATCATGATGGTAATATGTTTTCGCCTTTGCGGGATGAAATTATTGTAGAAAGTAGCTTTGGCAATAATAATCACTAACTCTTCAGTGGAAGAAGGAACTTTGCAAATATCCATTGAATTCTTCTTTTCTTGGCAATGCCATTTCCTTCATTTTCAGCCTCTTCTGATACTTGTTAATGACAAGTTTCCCCGGCTACTACACACCAAAAACATGGAGCCCCAAGAAAGACACCAAGGAAAAGAGGATTCTACCGCAAGAAAATCTATCTTGTATCATCAACAAGCTTGTTTTATCTTTTTTATGTGATTAAAACAAAGAAAACAACAAATCTTCACGCAGCAACATAGTAGACATTTCCCACGGATTTGATAGAATCAACCATAATCTTCAACATTTCACAGATCCATCAATAGAAAAAGAACACAAAAGAATACACCAGTTTTGAATGGAAATCAATCATATAGTATTCATCTTCAATGTCTTCATAGTTCTCTCTCTATCTCTCATAATAGATACATTGTTTTTAGGCATAGAACCGAGTTTCTCTCACTTCTCTCTCTCACATACTCTTGCTCTCTCAATAATACATCATAGCCTCACTACAGTACTCAAGAATGGCACTCAATTCTCCTCTCATGGTTGTGGATACACCTCCCAAAAGGTATGTCTGATGCGAAGAGGTACGAGAGACATCATAGTGTCTTGCGAGATCTGGCTTCTGTCATTGTTTTTCTGTAACCTTCTGTGACTCTTCAGTAGCTACTTCTTCACTTCAATTAGCTTGAATAGAGCTTCCATTTATCCTTTCCTAAAACAAAAACACTTCCCAAAACACCCATACATCCAACATAACACTCAACAAAAATGAATAGAATAGACCACAGAGCAATAGAAATACAAAACAACAGAACCACAGAACCTTACAGAAGATCAATAGAGACCATAAAAACCAAACCAAAACCAATTAAATATTTCATAAACCTTTCAACACAACCTCAACCATCTCTCAAAACATTCATTCAACTATCTCAGCTACCAAAATAGAAACAAAACAGAAGAAAATTAGACCTTACAAAACCAAATATAAAAAATTATAGAACCCTACAAAACAACATATCCTCATAAAAAACCATAAAAAACCCTTCAAACATACACAAACCATTCCAAAAACTTCAAAATATCTTCAAATTCAAACAATACATCACCAAAAACAACCATTCAACAACAAAAACAACAAAAAAGCAGCCCAAAAAAAATATCATTTCAGCACTCAACATGCACTCGCGGACGTATCTTTCAATGTCAGCTCTAAGAGTGGGCCAAAAGAAATATATTTTCAATGGTTGAGTAGTGAGTAGAACAACCCTATGTCCAGCATATGGAGATGCATGTGCTTCATCCATTATCTTGTGTTGCAATGGTAATGCTACACAAATTGCTCGATGATGATACAAATAACCATCTCGAATCGTGTAAGGTGTAATCACGAGACCTGATCCCATATGGTTGAGAAGTCGGAATCAGTTGCATAAATTTTGGGTAAATCCATGAACTTGTTATGGTAAACAGTTGTGATTGCATTCACTCAAGGTCATCGTGATAGAGCATTTGCTGCCACATTCTTAGTTCCAGATGTGTGAAGGATTTGGAAGTGAAACATAGATAATAAATTTTCCCAATGCATCTATTTCTTTGAGAGCTTCTTCTAAGTGAGGAAGTATCTTAGACTTTGGTGTTTTGTTTTAATAACAAAATCTGCACCAAGTAAATAGTGTTTCCATACTTGAAGAGCATTTACCACCGCCATAAGCTCTTTCTCATATACTGAAGCATGTAGCTCTTCATCCTTGAGGTGTTGGCTCTCAAATGCTATAGCATGATGTTCTTGGTTAAGCATAGCTCTAATGCAATCCCCAAAAGCATCGCAGTGAACTTAAAAAGGTTTTTGAAGATTTGGAACTATGAGAACTGGTTCTTGAGTCACAAGAAACTTAATTATTTAAAAGGCTTGTAGTTGTCTTGATCCCCAGCAAAAAGGCATTCGCTTCTTACTAATGTCATGTAGAGGAGATACAACATACACAAAACCTCATATGAACCTCCTGTAGTATGAACATAGGCCCAAGAAACTTCTAACTTCATGTACAAAAGTAGGTGTAGGCCATTCAACAATGGCTCAAATCTTCTCAGGATCCATTCTCACTAGATTGTGAGAACCAATATGGCCCAAATAATGAATTTTTGAAAGGAAAAATTCACTCTTATTAGCATTGACCTATGGTCTATGCTTGCGAAGCTCTTGAAAAACAATAGATAGATGTTTTCTATGCTTTTCTTCAGACCGTGAAAATATTAGAATGTCATCAAAGAAGAAGACACCTGTGAACTTTGACTGAGGTCTAAAAATTCTCTCCATCATTCAATTGAATGTGGCGGGTGCATTAGTCAAACCAAATGGCATAACTAAGAACTCGTATAGTCCAAACATTGTACGAAAATCTGTCCTATGAACATTTAAGGTGCTATCCATATCTGGTGATAGTTGCTCTTGAGATCAATGCAACTAAAGATACTAGCCCCTTGCAACTTATCCAAGATATCATCTATCCTTGGGATAAGAAAACGATTCTTGATTGTGATCTTGTTCAAATATTTTTAGTTTATGCACATACGGAAAGAACTATCTTTCTTTTGAACAAGTAAGATTGGAGAGCAGTATGGAGAAGAGCTAGGTTGAACTAATCCTTTTTCCAATAGTTCATTTACTTGTTTTAGGATCTCCTATTTTGCTGACTTGCACTTACTAGGTAAGGCAGTTGGTTAGGTGGTGAAATGCTTAGGATAAGATCAATTGTGTGATCTTCCAAGCACTTAGGAGGTAACTCTCTTGGGAGTGAATCACCAAAAAAATCTTCATATTGTTTAACAAAATCATGTCGGCCTTGATCAATTAAAGAGAGGGGTTATTTTAAAGTCTAAGACTTAGAAGCATTAGTTGGTATTGTGTGTTCATTAGAGGCATCGTGCCCTTTAATCTTTAGCTTCTTTTGACTCTCTCACAAAAATCATGTACGCAAAAATGACTTTCTTCATTTCTTTAGAAATGCTAACATGACCAACCATTGGCACAAGCCAATCTCTAGCATTAGCAATGCATACTATGTTCCGACCCTTGAATTGAAATGCAAGGGTCTTCTTAACAAAATCGAGAAGAGGTCTAATCTTTTAATGCCAAGGCATACCTAAGATAACATCACAATTACCAATGGGTGCAAGTAGAAAAGATTCTTGGTCATGGTAATCCCCAATTTTAAGATTCAACTTCCCTTGGATAAGAGTAGAATTGGTCGTAAGTTTTTCAAATGCCGAACCTGATCCAATTGGTGTTCCCAATTGATCTGGTGGAATTTGTAGCCTTTCAACAATATCTGCTGACACAAAATTGTATGTGGACCCTGGATCAAAGAGTATCAAAACCCGTTGATTATTGAGTGTCCCCCAACCCTTTAAGAGTGGTCCCTTCTTCTCATTTGAATGAGTGTTAGCTTGCACATCCAGAATAGAATTTGAGGATGGAAGAGGAGGATCTTTAATCACATTTTCTTCCTTCCTTTTGTGAGGACAATCAAGCTTCATATGCCCTAACTCACCACAAAGAAAGCACCTTCCTTCCTCTTTGTACTTTTGTATCTTAGAGGGTGAGAGATACTTGCACTTCTTCTTGTTACCCTCTGAATTTGAATATTGGTCATGGGTAGAGGTAGGTCTTCTTTGATTAGTCATGTCTCTTGGTTGATCATATAGCTGCTCTTGTCTAGCTCTATAAGAACTCATCTCCAACTTTCAAGATGTACCAAGTGTATGCAATCTTTTAGCTATGATGACAGACTCCATCATGCGAGATAAGGTTTCATGTGGATACACCTTCATGGTTCTATGTAAATGAGGGAGTAGGCCAACTTCAAACTTCCTTTCTTTCTCTTCATCACTGATCTCCATGAAAGGAGTAACCTTGAGAAGAGTAGACCAAAACTTTTCCACATAACTAGTGACCTTTTCATCCTCTTTCTAGCCTAGCCAATCCCACTCCTTCTTGACATCATTCTCAAAATCAGGAGGCAAGAACTAAGCATAAAACTTCTTCTTGAACTTTTCCCAAGTCATAGGTTTCCTTCCCTCCAAAATGAGAGTCCACCACCAATTGCTAGCAGTGTCTTTCAAGTGGCCTACATGCGTGAGCTTGGACTTTTCCAAGAAATTACCATTAGAAAAAGAAACTTCAAATTTCCTAACAAAGGCTAATGCCTTAGCATGATCTCTCTTACTAGAGTAAGAGTCAAACTTTATGTCCTTATCGCCAGACTTGAAAGTCTTAGTCTTCTTATGCTTGCTCCTCTTATGGTCCCTCTTTGTCCATTTGCAGATTGCACGAGACTTAGAACCAAGAGAGTAGGAACTAGAAGATGATGAGGAGGAGGAGGAACTTAAGTAATCATGGGAGTAACTGGTTATTGAGGGAGATGACTTCCTTCTTATCCGCCTCACTCGAGGTTAGTTGAGGAGAGAGAAATACTAAAAACGAAGAGAGAATGACAAGAAAGAAGGTGTAACATTTCTGCTAATGCCTTCCTGTGCCTCTCCCATAAGAACCCCCCCTCCCCCCCTTTTCAAAATTTTAAAATTAGCTCAAAATTTTTTTACCTCTCTCTCTCTCCCTGCCAACAGTATGTCGGGGAGAGAGAGAGAGAGAGGGAGTAAGAGTGGGAGAGGGGGCATGCACCACCCCAGGTGTAGGGGTGGCGGCCCGTTAAACAGCCCTCTTCCCCCCCATGAACCACCCCCTTCCCACTATATAAGCGGGAGCCCCCTCCCCCCCTAAGGATGGTGGTCCTAAATGCCGCCCCCCTGCTCCGCCAACACACCGCCAGGTTGCTGGACACCGCCACATACCTTCATCACCATCATTTTCGTCATCATCACCATTCACAATGTGATTGAGGAGGAGGAGATGCTATCAGGCCCAACTTATAGAAAGGAAGAAACTAAAGAAGCATCTTAAGAAGCTTCCTAGAAGCTTCCACTGCTTCACCCACTGATCGCGTGAAGGACACAATTTGTTGTGAAGGGAGTTCTCTTGCATGAAGGAAGGACTGCCAACTTGCGAAAAATTTCAGCACACCCTCCACCTACCTGACTTATTCCCAAATCCCAATTGCGATGGCCCCAAAACACCACACAAGAGGAGCATGCACGAGAGTAAGAGGAGCACATGTAGGAGTCCTCACCCGAAGTGCAAGAATCGATAATACCCCTCCTACGGATGTTCAGGTTGTTGCATTTTTGAATATATGGTTCATGTGTTAAAAGATACACTTATGCAATAATGTTCTAGTTGCATCTCGCATATATGTTAAATATATATTGCGATGTTCTTTGCATTGAAAGGTTTGCATTGGGTAATTTACATTGGAAAGAATGAATTATGTTGTATACAATGCATTTGTGCAATTAAAATCCCTTGTGATGATTGTAAATAGGTTAATTCATAGAAGGATGTTTAATTAAAGAATAGATAGTTGCTATGGAGAGGAATAAAAGAGTTATATTTTATTTAGAATTCGCATAAGCAACTGCATTCTTATTCGTGTGACTAGCATGGAAAAAGAAAAGATTATGTTTTTATAGCATTGTAAATTTACATAGCATAACTTGCATGCATAAGCAAATGTATGAAAAGAAAAAGGGTTATATTTTCTTTAATGAAAAGCATATAGGATGCAATACACATGAAATGATAGTTGCATTCAATATGAAAAGATAGGTTAAGTTAAGTTAAAATGTTTCTTAGTATTGCGCTTGCAGAGTTAATCCACCATTCTCGTACTTAGATCATTCTTTATTGCGAGTAAGAGAGGGTACTAGGCCTTAGGACATGAATACTAGTAATATCGACAAAAAAAGGATGTTAAGCGACCAAGCAAGTTGCTTGCAAACTGTCATTACAACCTTAGACTACGAAACAAGGACGTTTCCCTGGTACAATATAAATCGATAGATTAAACTCTAGGTTGGATTATCGATCAAGGCCTACGCCTTGGATATTGGGAGAGGATAATTTCAGAAAATTATTGAATTGTCTGATTAGACAATCTTACTAGGGACAAGTGGTCCATAAGGGAAAAGGATGTGATCTTAGGTTTCTCATATTAACGATCGAAGGACCAAATGTCAAGATCTCACAAGAAATCCTAGAGCTAAATCAATCTTTAGCCTAGTGGAACTAGGGTTTTGGAATGGGGTCCATGGAACTCCCAAATCCTATACCTTGATGAAAGGTATTCTTAGTCAAAGAATGCCATATGACAGGAGATGTAATTCCTCAAGATAGGTACTGCTAGCTATCTCGTGCAACAAGTCTACAAGGTTATATGCTATTGCAACTAAATCATAAGATGCTACTACTACATCTTAGGCCAAGGAAGGCGAGATCTAATTACAAGTTAGATTCGTTAAGAGTCCAGTAGTTGCCCTACTACAACTCTCTCTTGGGGACCGATTTGTCAGACTTAGGGAAATTGTGAATTGCCAAGAAGCAAATTGACCAACCAAGGACAACGGGGTTGTCCAACCCAGGATCTATTTGACTATAGTACAAGGAGACCTAAGATAATGATAATTGGGGTCGGTAGGATATAAACCCTAACCCAAAGAAAAAGTGTAAACAAGCAACCTAGCTTGCCAAGCCTTTGAATCTCGCCAAGTCATGAACCATCCAGGATCGAATGCTGGGAGTATTCAAGAAGAAGGAATCACACCTTAGTAGTTGGTCGTAAGAACGAACACAGAAATGATCGTGATTGTACACTTAGGTACATTGTTTAAACTTCTTTGCTCAAGGAACTAATTCAAGGCCAAACACTTAATGCTTTAGGTTAATAGCTTGGAGGAAGAGGCAGGTTCAGGTACCTCCGACTGCCTGCTTGGCCCTATCCAAGGGGGTTGTTAGCCATGCCAGGTACATGGACCGAAACTATAGTGAGAGGTCTCTCTGTGGGTGTTGCTTGGAGCGGGAGGATGCTTGGGTGCCAGGGGAGGCTCTCACTATAAATTCCTTGCCTCCAAATCCTACACAAGAGGCCGACGTGACTCGAGATGGAATCTCGAGGCCCGTGTCCTAGTCTACGGGCAAAATTTGGAGTAGCAATCTTCATGATTGCTAGGATAGCCTTCGAGTAGCCTTCGGGAAAGATACTTGATGTATTCCAAGGCTATGATAAATAAAGATTAAATATTTGAAAAAGGAACTTACTTGACATTGTTTTTTTTAATGTTAGTGCCTAAGTTACGTGAAGGAACCTGTGTTTAAATTGGTTAATTAAGGAAGCTACCTTTGCATGTCAAACATAATGTGGTAGGTAATTAGATAACTAAGCAACCCGAGGAAAGTGTGGTGGATGTGACTTTGGTCCGTCCTACAGAAGGGTAGTCCTGGTTAGCTGGGAACTTTTCTCAAAAGATGTGATAATGAAACTGTGAAGACCTTGAGTCAGTAGAGTTAGAATCTCGATTTATGCTATTTTAGGAGAGCTGAATGGGTTTATGCCTTATGGGTAGAAAGGTTGAGCTTCGCATGCCTCTCATTTTCCATTCTCGACTCTGTAGTTCCTACGCAAAGTGGTTCATCTAGAGCTTGGCGCTAGCTACTTCCTAGAGACTTGGCTGATAGGGAAAAAAACCCTGACTTTAGGTCGGTCCTAAGTGGGAACGGCCGGATACTTCTGCTTCAGGGCAAACTCGGGAAGACCTAGATCACAAACCCTGTGACATTCCTTGCGAGTACTAGGTGGCGCTTTCTACACTCTCTTCTCGATGGACAAGCAGACACGTTATAGTTGGTATCAAAGGAAACCAACGAGATCTAAAGATTATAAGGGAACTTAATGGAGGAAAAATAAAGGGAATAAGGGGATAAACAGGGGAGGGTGAGTAGAATAGAGCAGTATTTTTTATTGAAAACATTTCTTTACTCACTTATGGATGTTGGGTTGCAGAATCACGAAGCATGGAGCAAGTTCTTGATGTTCCAGGTCATGTTTATGACTACAATGCATGCTTTGAATTATCGTCACAAGCTTGGCAAGATGAATATTCTAGATCGCATCTATAATCCTTCACACCTCTATGAGGAGCGAAGATGGATGCGAGACTCAGGAATATACTACATAGTAGCCCATCGACTCGTGTACCTTCACACCAACTTGAAGAGAATCAAGTCGATGGAGGATTTAAAGATCGTGAAGT
Organism: Lygodium microphyllum; assembly: GCF_053477565.2. NCBI lineage: Eukaryota > Viridiplantae > Streptophyta > Polypodiopsida > Schizaeales > Lygodiaceae > Lygodium > Lygodium microphyllum. The sequence goes on along the minus strand of NC_141156.1, from coordinate 54,669,328 downwards.
TGTTCATCTTTGTCGAAGCTCGTGTAAATGCAACTTTGCATGTTAGCGGTCATCAAATCAAGTAGAACAAGTATGTCTATGAAGAAGTGACCCAAGTGATCTCTACTGATAGAATCAAAGTGTTAGGGTGCTATGAGAAGAATGGGTATCAAAGGAAGGGATACCCCAAGCTTCCTATGCTTACCATTTCTTGAAAATCCATGACCCTACTCCATATTATTATTCCGTCCTTGTAGCCGATTGTAACACAATCCTATTTTCCCCAAATTGATGTATCAATAAGCCTGTCCTACTTATCCAAAATAAATATACTCAAAGAGTTATGCCTTCATGAATAAATAATACTTTTTATTATTGTCTATCTTGATCATTAATGTTAACTAAGGTGTTAAGTGATTAAATCACTTAGCTAAAAAGCTATGCTAGTCATATTAACGTAAGATGAGAACATATGATAAGATGTTAACGTATTATTCAGATGCAACCCGAAGTGCAGGTTCCAAATCCAACTCCTACACTAATTCCAGCTATGGATCAAGAGAAGAAATTCCTTCTCAAACAAATTAAGCCACCCAAGTTTGATGGCAAGGGAAGGACTCTTCAAGCCTATGCCGATATCTCGATTGAGTCCATGGAGGACTATTTTGAGGCAGCAGGAATTGCATCTGCTAACCAAGCCATACTCGCCAAACTTAAGCTAACAAGCGAAGCGAGACTTTGGTGGAAATAATGGTGTAGAGACCAAGCAATCTTGGAGGGGACAATCACTTGGGATAAGCTTAAGGAGGCTGTGCGGGGGAGGTATCTGCCACCTGCCTAATGCACACAAAAGATGAATAAATTCTATGACTTGAAGCAGCTAGGATTATCTCTTGAAGCATATTACTCAAAGTTTATCTCACTCCTAAAGTATGCACCTCCAATGGATATGACACAGTAGGTGTCAAAATTCCGTATTGGATTGAATCCACCCATAAACACTCGATTGGAATCAATGCGCCCAATGGACCTACAAGACGCACTCATTCGAGCTACTCCAATAATACAGGAGGTGCAGACCAAACCAAGGAACAACAGGATTTGGCCTTACAAGGATCAAAATAAGGGCATGTCTAAGGCTTAGTCTAAGAGAGCACATGGTTAGAATCAGGGCCAAAGAAAGAAAGCTAGAGTCAATGCTATCAACAACTTTGTTCCAATGCAAAGCAATGATCGCAACCCACATTGCTTCCATTGCAATGAGCTCGGACACTTCAAGAGGGAGTGTCCTAAGCTTGGCAGAGGGCATCGCCAGGGGAAATTCCAAGGTCAAGATAGAGCCGCTCATGGCCAAGGAACCACTGTTATGGAAAGAGGAAGAACCTCCAATGTTTCCATCAAGGAGTTGGACAATGAAGAAGATCCATCCATGGATGCTGACATTGAAAGGGCAACAGTTCACGCCACTCTTCACAAGAAGGGTCCGAATCGCCAATTCTCGATGATTCAAACTCCATCAGAATATGAAGGTAAAAGCTTCAAAACCTTGATTGACTATGGCAATACACATTCTTTCATTTCACCAATCTGTGCAAAAAGATTAGGCATAGCTACAATAGATGCACCTACCTTGTGGAATCAGCAAATGGTCGTGAGGTCACTTGTACTAGGCAAACTGCTAAGGTGAAATTCCTACTGGGTGGGAAGCCAACTTCTGTGAGATTTAGGGTAATGAACCTAGGTGTCTACGAATGTTTACTTGGAATGGATTGGCTAATACCCAATGATGCCCACATCCACTGTGGGAAGGGCCAAGTCTCCTTCCGCAATTCTGAAGGGGAACTAGTCACAACTCAAGGTGAGGATGGTAAGCCAAAAATACAATTGGAAAAAGCAATACGGATAATAAAAGGTGTTCAAAAGGGTCTACCTTCTATATGATTAAACTGAATAAGCTAGATTAGAATCAGGAATCCAGAGAAGAGCCTTCATGGTTAAAGGAATACGCAGACGTATTCCTTGAAGATCTAATGGAACTTCCTCCCCAAAGGGAAGTGGACCACGAAATCAAACTTGTGCCAGGAGCTACACCGGTCGCAAAGAGGCCATATAAGATGTCCATCCTGGAAGCTATTTAACTGAAAGAGCAACTCAAGCAAGTGTTAGATCAAGGCTACATTCGTCCTATCAGTTCTCCATGGGGAGCTCCAGTGTTGTTCCAAAAGAAGAAAGATGGAATGCTTTGCCTATGCATTCACTATAGAGGGTTGAATCAAGCAACCATAAAAAATAAAAACCCCATTCCAATAATAGATGAATTACTTGACAGTCTTCAAGGGGCAAATATCTTCTGAAAGATAGATCTCAGATCTGGATATTATCAGATAAGGATCAAAGAAGAAGATATCCCGAAGACTGCATTCAATATAAGGTATGGACACTTCTCAAATTCCTAGTGATGTCATTCGGGCTCACGAATGATCCTGCTACCTTCAACATGTCAATGCATGATATCTTTAGGCCCTATCTTGATGACTTCGCACTCATCTTTTTTGACAATACCCTAGTCTACTCAAAACAGGGAAAGGATCATGAACCCCAGCTTCACATTGTTCTTGAGACAATCAAAGCACACAAAATTTATGCCAAGAAGAAGAAGTGCTCATTTTTCAAGTGATAGATTGAATATCTGGGATTCATTATATCAGTAGAAGGAATTTCAGTAGATCCAGATAAGGTCAGAGACGTTCTGGAATGGCCAACACCAACTTCTGTCAAAGAAATACGTAGCCTTCTTGGGTTGACAAGGTGCTATAGAATTTTCATCAAAGATTATGTGTTGATTGTAGCACCTCTATCTAATCTACTAAAGAAGCAAGTAGCAATTGTATGGTCACTTACTGAACAAACCATCTTTGACAAACTAAAGAAAAGCTTAGTATCAACACCCATCCTGAAACTTCTTGATCTTAGTAAGGAGTTTGAAGTGGTAACTGATGCTAGCGCACTTGCTTTAGGATGTGTCCTTATGCAAGAAGGTCATCCCGTAGCATATTCTTCAAGAAAATTGAAGAGCCATGAAAGGAATTATGCTACCTACGACCTGGAGCTGTTGGCTGTCATCCATGCTCTCAAACTTTGGGGACATTACTTGCTAGGTAACAAATTTTTCTTAATAACGGATCACAAGTGTCTTAAATGGATTTTCACCCAGAATGAGCTCAATATGAGGTAACGTCGATGGATTGAAGTGCTAGAAGAATATGACTTTGAAATCAAATATAGGCCTGGAAAAGAGAATGTAGTTGCCGACACACTCAATTGCAAGGCATTTCTAAATTCTCTCATTTTGCAAGATCCATCAACAGCAAGGTCTCTAGCCACAAAGGTATCAATGCCAAACAACCCGATTCTTGAGCTAGCAAAAGAAGGGGCATATCATGACCCAATCTATCAAAAAATGCTAAGGAAGATCCCCATCAAGGATCAAGACCCAAAGCTAAAGATGAAGTATCAAGAATTCTCCATCAGTAATGGACTTGTCTACTTTAGGACAAGATTATGTATCCCTGCGAGCCAAACTCTCAAGAAGAAAATACTTTGGTAAGCCCATGACTCCCCTTTCTCAGGGCATCTTGGTTATGCCAAGACCCTTAATACGGTCAGAAAGAACTATTATTGGGAAAGGCTCAAGGGAGACATACTCAAATATGTCACTGAATGTTTGTCTTGTCAACACTTTAAGGCAGAACATGTTAAAATGCATGGGAAATTGCAACCACTTGACATTGCACAAACGAAATGGGAGTTCATTAGTATAGAATTTATTGCTGGCTTACCCCAAGTTCAGGGAGGATATAAATCTATTTTGGTTGTAGTAGATATGCTCATCAAGGTTGCACATCTCATCCCTGTCAAGATGAACTATAAAGCTTCAGACATCGCAAGATTATTCATCAAGGAAATATTCAAACTTCATGGGTTACCCAGAAGAATCATTAGTGATCGTGACTCTCTTTTCACATCACACTTCTAGAGGGTTATCTTTGAGGCTATTGGAACTCAACTCTGTTTCAGCATAGCTTACCATCCCCAAACTGATGGTCAAAAAGAAACGAGCCAATCAAGTCATTGAAGATATGCTTAGGGCATACTGCTCTCGTGAACCCAAAAAGTGAATTCAATATTTACAACTGGTTGAGTTTTCTTACAATGCTTCTTACCAACAGAGTATTTAGATGACTCCTTTCCAAGCATTGTATGGGCATGATTGTCATATCCCTTTGAACTTCTCGGATCCAACTTTGAGGGTAGAAGCTTCAAAACAGATGCTAGAAGACATGGATGATCAAATCAAATCAATAAGACAAGACATTCAAGCTGCTAAGGATAGATATAAGGCCTACGCTGACTTGAAACAGTGAGACAGATCCTTCGTCGAAGGTGATATGGTCTTCATCCATGTATGTCCTAAAAAGAGTTCACTGTTCTTGGGTGTGCACAAGAAGCTAAGTCCCAGGTATTGTGGACCTCATAAGATCATCAAGTTCCTAGGGCCTAATGTTTATAGACTACAGCTGCCCACAACTCTAAAGATTCATAATGTATTCCATGTTAGCCTATTGAAAAAGTATCTACCTAATATGAATCATATACTTGATGATGAGCAAGTTGTAATGCCTAACCAAGGGGTCCTTGAGCTACGGCTTGATAGAATCCTAGATGTTAGGGAGAGGCATTTGAGATCTAGGACCTTGAGAGAATACCTGATCCAGTGGAAAGATTATCCCAAAGAGGATGCCACCTGGATGGATGAAAATACTCTCAACCAACAATACCCCTAGATCTTCTCGAGATGAGAATATCTCGATTCCTCTAAGAGGGAGAGGATGTAATATTTCCCCTAATGCCTTCCCGTGCCTCTCCCATAAGAACCCCCCTATCAAAATTTTAAAATTAGTTCAAATTTTTTTTACCTCTCTCTCTCTCCCTGCCGACAGCATATTGGGAAGAGAGAGAGAGAGAGAGAGAGAGAGAGAGAGAGAGAGAGAGAGAGAGAGAGAGAGAGAGAGAGAGAGAGAGAGAGAGAGAGAGAGAGAGAGAGAGAGAGAGAGAGAGAGAGAGGGAGAGGGGGCGTGCACCCCCCAGGTGTAGGGGTGCCGGCCCGCCGTCAAACGGCCATCTCCCCCATGAACCGCCCCCTCCCCACTATATAAGGGGAGCGCCCTCCTCCCCCTGAGGATGGTGGTCCTAAACGCCGCCCCCTGCTCCGCCTGACACGCAATGCCACCCCCTGCTCCGCCAACACACCGCCAGGCTGCCGAACGCCGCCAGATACCTTCATCACCATCATTTTCGTCATCATTACCATTCGCAGCGCGCTTGAGGAGGAGGAGATGCTGTCAAGCCCGATTGACAGAAAGGAAGAAACTAAAGAAGCTTCTTAAGAAGCTTTTTAGAAGCTTCCACTAAAAGCTTCTTAAGGGTGCTTCACCCGCTGATTGCATGAAGGACACAATTTGTTGTGAAGGGAGTTCGCTTCCAAGAAGGACGGATTGCCAACTTGCGGAAAATTTCGACACACCCTCCACCTACCTGACTTATTCCCAAATCCCAATTACGATGGCCCCAAAGTGCCACTTAAGAGGAGCACATGCGGGAGTAAGAGGTTCACATGTGAGAGTCCCCACCCAAAGCGCAAGAATCGATAATACCCCTCCTATGGATGTTCAGGTTGTTGCATTTTTGAATATATGGTTCATGTGTTAAAAGATACACTTATGCAATAATGTCCTAGTTGCATCTCGCATATAGGTTAAATATATATTGCGATGTTCTTGTGCATTGGAAGGTTTGCATTGGGTAATTTACATTGGAAAGAATGAATTATGTTGTATACAATGCATTTGTGCAATTAAAATCCCTTGTGATGACTGTAAATAGGTTAATTCATAAAATGGTGTTTAATTAAAGAATAGATAGTTGCTATGGAGAGGAATAAAAGAGTTATATTTTATTTAGAATTTGCATAAGAAACTGCATTCTTATTCGCATGACTAGCATGGGAAAAGAAAAGATAATGTTTTTATAGCATTGTAAATTTACATAGCATAACTTGCATGCATAAGTAAATGTATGAAAAGAAAAAGGGTTATATTTTATTTGATGAAAAGCATATAGGATGCAATATGCATGAAATGATAGTTACATTCAATATGAAAAGATAGGTTAAGTTAAGTTAAAATGTTTCTTAGTATTGCGCTTGCAGAGTTAATCCAACGTTCTTATACTTAGATCGGTCTATGTTGCGAGTAAGAGAGTGTACTAGGTCTTAGGACACGAACACTAGTAATATCAACAAACAAAGGATGTTAAGCGATGAAGCAAGTTGCTTGAAAACTGTCATTATGAAATTAGACTACGGAACAAGGACGTTTCCCTAGTCCAAGATAAATCGATAGGTTAAACTCTAGGTTGGATTATCGATCAAGGCCTATGCCTTGGATATTGGGAGAGGAAAATTTCAGGCAATCATCATATTTTCCGATTAGACAATCTTACTAGGGACAAGTGGTCCATAAGGGAAAAGGACATGATCTTAGGGTTCTCATCTTAAAGATTGAAGGATCAAACGTTAAGATCTCACAAGAGATCCTAGAGCCAAATAAATCTTCAGCCTAGTGGAACTAGGGTTTTGGATTGGGATCCATGGAACTCCCAAATCCTATACCTTGATCAAAGGTATTCTTAGTCAAAGAATGCCATATGACAAGAGATGTAATTCCTCAAGATAGGTACTGCTACCTATCTCGTGCAACAAGTCTGCAAGGTCATATGCTATTGCAACTAAATCATAAGATGCTACTACTACATCTTAGGCCAAGGAAGGTGAGATTTAGTTACAAGTTAGATTCTGAGTAGTCGCCCTACTATAATTCTCTCTTGGGTACTGATTTGTTAGACTTAGGGAAATTGTGAATTTCCAAGAAGCAAATTGACTAACCAAGGACGACGGGGTTGTCCAAGATCTATTTGACCATAGTACAAGGAGACCTAAGGTAATGATAATTGGGGTCGGTAGGATATAAACCCTAACCCAAAGAAAAATGGTAAACAAGCAACCTAGCTTGCCAAGCCCTCGGAATTTCTCCAAGTTGCAAATGATCCAGGATCGAATGCTGGGAGTATTCAGGAAGAAGGAATCACACCTTAGCAGTTGGTCGTACGAACGACCATAGAAATGATCGTGATTGTACACTTAGGTACATTGTTTTGAACTTCTTTGCTCAAGGAACTAATTCAAGGCCAAACACTTAATGCTTCATGTTAATAACCTAGAGGAAGAGGCAGGTTCAATTACCTCCGACTGCCTACCTATCCCTATCCAATGGGGGTTTTTAGCCGCGCCAGGTACATGGACCGAACCGGCCGCGAGAGGTCTCTCCGTGGGTGCTGCTTGGAGCGAGAGGATGCTTGGGTGCCAGGGAGGCTCTCGCTATAAATTCCTTGCCTCCGGATCCCACACAAGAGGCTGACATGACTCGAGATGGGATCTCGAGGCCTGTGTACTAGTCTACGGGCAAAACTTGGAGTAGCAATGCTGATGATTGCTGGGATAGCCTTCGGGCAAGATACTTGATGTATTCCAAGTCTATGATAAATAAATATCAAATATTTGAAAAAGGAACTTGCTTGACATTGTTTTTTTTAATGTCAGTGCCTAAGTCACGTGAAGGAACTTGTGTTTAAATTGGTTAATTAAGGAAGATACCTTTGCATGTCAAACATAATGTGGTAGATAATTAGATAACCAAGCAACCCGAGGAAAGTGCGGTGGACATGACTTGGGTCCGTCCTACGGAAGGGTGGTCCCGGTTAGCTGGGAACTTTTCTCAAAAGACGTGATAATGAAACTGTGAAGACCTAGATTCAATAGAGTTAGAATCCCGATTTATGTTGTTTTAGGGGAGTAGAATGGGACTATGCTTTATGGGCACAAAGGTTGAGCTTCTCATCCCTCTCGTTTCCCATTCTCCATGAACGAAGTGCAATATAAATCCACTTCGACTCTGTTGTTCCTACACAAAGTGGTTTGTCTGGAGCTTGAAGCTAGCTACTTCCTAGAGACTTGGCTGATAGGGAAAAAAACCCTAACTTCAGGTTGGTCTAAAGTGGGAATGACTGGATACTTCCACTTCGAGGAAGACTCAAGAAGACCTAGATCACAAACCATGTGACATTCCTTGCGAGTGCTAGGTGGCGTTTTCTAGACTCTCTGCTCGATGGGCTACTAAGACGTGTCCCGCAAGTGGACAAGCGGACACGTTACAGAAGGAAAGATATGGTTGGCAACCATGAAAGAATTGGAAGAGCTAGAGAGGTGAACGAAAAGGTTGTATTATTGTGAAAAAATAAATGATCCTTGTACATATGTCCTTTGCCCTTTTTATATGCCCCTATTTCAGCTCTTTACATTCCATCCTGACTTGGATATTTTTGTACTAAAAAAAAAGGGACTTATTACAATTTTCCAAGTGGTGGAAAGGGGCAAAGTACTTTGCATGGGCTAAAAGTAATTTGGCCTAATCTTCAAGGATTTACCAAATAAGTACAACTGGAGAGCTGATAATCAAGTACAAAGTATTGGCATCCATTTGGAAAATTAAATAATGAAATCTTGGATCAAAATGTTGTCATTAAGAGCTCCTCCTAGATGGAGACAATGTGATATCCATTGCACACCTAACTATACTAAATTTGTAATATTTTGGATTGGATAATCTGAATCAAACATGCTATAACTCCACATGAAGCTCTCTTTAAGTACTTTTAGCCCATATGACTCATGCATCTTTGACATTAAGGCAACATTAATCTAGCCCAAAACAAAGATCTTTTTAACAGTGAAGCAAAGTCCACTAGTTAGCATGATATTATCTCAAAATTATTCAAGGACATCATTCCCAAAGTAATGTTGGTCCATGCAGAGAGTTAAGGCCAGCCCTTAGTCTCTCGAGTCAAAAGGAAAGGTGACATCCCATCCATGTATTGAAATCATGACCACCAAGTTATAGGTATCATCATCCATGCAATTCTATGCATATACTTGTGATACCACAAAAGTGTAAGAAATTGAGTCAAATAGAAACCCACAGTCATGGTCTTTCTCAACAAAAACTTCATAGGTTGCAACTTTAAACCCTTTATCTTCCTCTTGATTGGCATCGAAATTTTCTTCACCATGACTGTCTTCATCCTATTCTTCAAGTACCAAGAATATCCTTGTATTCTTTGCTTTGCATATGTCTTTGTGATTAGAGTAAATTAGTTCCACATTTCTATAACACAACCCATGAGCATGCAGTTCTCTAATCTAATCACGAGTTAAATGTCAGGCTCTACTAATAAATTTTCCCACATCATCACTATGTAGATTAGCAAGAGGATAGTCATACTACTATCCATGGTACTCATGGTAAGCATGTGGCTGAGAAGTAAATGAATACTGCTCATAGTCATATTGCTCATAATGTTGCCCATAAGAGAGTGATTGGCTATACCCATTGTTGTACAAATTTAGCAATGATTGTTGTAAGTCTTTTTGAGCTACTACATTAGCTGTGGCAATCAATGCAACCAACATATGCTTCTTGTGTACATGTGCTAAACCCTCTTGCAAAATATCATTACCATAAATATTGATGAGAGAAATAGTAGAATTCCATCTACCAAATATGAGCACTAATCATTTCTTTTAAGAATGAATCATGTCATTAAGGCCTTAAATCATAATAGTAGAAATCTTTCAAGCTCACTTTTCTCAACAAGCATGACTTAATTCTTCCCCAATAAAGCAATCTTCTCCATTCTTAAAAGAGATGAATCTTCTCTCAAAATGGCTACTTTAGACTACATCCTTTCATTCTCTGGTTCAAGACTCCCAAGTTTGAAGTTCATAGAAGAGTCTCTTAATGTACAAGTGATGTCTTTTGTTTTTCCTCCAATTGTTCACTAATCATCTATACTTTGGTATTTAGCACATAATTATCTAACCACAATAGCCAAATATACTCCCCTAAATTGGCACTGTTTGCATAGTCCTTCATTGCTTTTACTACAACCACAGTCCTTCACTATTTCTAACTATAACAGCAAAGCCTACTTCTCTAAATTGGCATTGTCCTTTGAATTGGCACCACTACAAGAAACATGCCATATATCGATGTCTAAAGTGACAAAAATATTCATCTAAAAATTTACCCCAATCATCACTAAAAACATAGGTATATATGTCTCTACAGATCCGCAGCTATTAGTGTCGCTTTTATGATGTAAATAATGATACTTTTTGAAACATGTGCCAACATTGATAACAATACATGAAATAAATTAGTGATGCTAATAGCAATGGTTATGAATAGAGAAAAAAGGTGACAAGGTAGCGTACTAACTTTCCATCTTCCAACACCATGTGCTAAACAATGTTCCATAAAGCAATTATAAATTGAGTATATAATTTTCATCGATACATATGTATCATGAGATGCTAGAAAAAAAGAGTCATTGATTCAATACTCAAATAAGTACAAGACTGATGATGACAACTCATAAAACTACATGGAATGATAGAGAGGAGATTCTAAAAAAAATAGGAAAATGTATCTATAAATATCACAAAATGCGAGTCCATACAAAGGATGAAAAATATATCCAAGGAATGCTACATGGAAAGAGCATGCATGGATCATAGGGCCAAAAAAGGATACATAATGCATCACAAAAAAGCTAATTACTAAAAACAAGAAAGGCGTATGACCTATTGGGCCATTGCATGCATACAATCTATCAACAAGTGTAGTGGAACCATGTCTCTCTATATATAGAGTCTCCAAACCTATAGTATTTCCGTTTGTAATGGCTTACTGCAAAGGAAAAAAGTAGCATTATTAGAAATAATGTTATTAGTACAAGTAGTATTCCAAATAAGAAAGTGAGAACAACCAAAAGAAAACTCTCAAAATCCTCCAAATAAGTTCTACGGCCACCACTCTCTAGCGATGTACAACCCCTACCTCCAATCATATCCTCACTATCTCTTGATATTGTTGCCATCCTCCTGGAGAGTTTGTGGCCTCCTCCCTGAGACTTTTCCAATTCTCTATGTCGAACCACTTGGGCTTTGAAGTGCCACTCTTGATTGCCTTCTTGTGCGCATGTGATTGTCTATGTGACATGTATACATGCATACAATCCATCATCCATCCTATGGAAAACCTCTACAACTGTAGGTACCAAGAACTCCTTCTAAGGATGCTACCACATAGTCCTCGCTCCCCTATGGTATATTTTTCCAATGGTCTAAAATATTATGCATAAATACTTATTGGCATAACTTTCTCATGCAAGCCATCATCCTCCTTCCCTCATCATTCATGATCACAACACCTATTTCCTCATACATGAGGTATTTGTACCTTTTTGGGATACATCTAAGACACAACCTTTTCCACCTACGATCATACTCCTATCGATTTTGTAGCTATACATCGAAGTGGCTAGGTTAGTTATTACATATAAAATCCAAACATAACAATAAAGAAAGCATGTAGTCACCTTTCGATACATCCCCTTAATAATTTCCACTCCTCCCTAGAGGTCTCTATTTGTTTGCGCAAATCTAGAGCCAAAGCTTCATGCATTCATATCGTAGACATGAGCCGTGATATCTACTCCATGCCCTTAAGATATCAAACCAATCGATAGTGTATGTTGTGCCAAAATTTTGAGCACACTCCCTCTCGTTATCTTCTAGCTTGCATGTACCTACCAAGTCACTTCTCCATGGATGCATGATGCAACATACACAAACAATTCACTTTCTTCTCCATATCACCATCCATCCTCTTTTCTATCCCATTTTTAACCACCACATATCTTGCAAGTCTATTATCATCCTTCAATGTCCATAGCATACTGTTATCTGAATCTACCATGAGTAGCCACTTTGAAATATGCACTAATGCCTCCAACACTGTCCAACCTTCATCCTTGTTTCCCTTTGAACAAACTTGTTGCCGCAAAAAGCTCTTCAAGGGTTTTATGAAGTACTCCAAGAATAACATCCATCAAGTATGGTAGGTCCCGCATTCTCCACTTCATCCATAAGACGTATTAGAAGGTGAGTTTCTATCGTGAGCATGCTCTTAGATGGGTACATCTCAAAGAGATAGACCATCTTCCCCTCTCCCTGCCTTGTGAATTCAATAGGGGATGTAAAAAAGAAGACCTAAGGGAATGCATTATACTTGTTGGGGTGCAAATAATAGACCTAATAGTTTACTTTTCCATGTGCTTTTCTTTAATGGTAATGACCCAAGGAGCATGAGGTATTTGCAAGTGACCATTAGAGCTCCATTGTGGCCAAGCATCTCCATCTTGCCTACTCCTTCAAATCCATGTGTACCCCTATAGTGTCTCTCTTTCCTCTGATATGGTCCCACAATAAGTTGCACACATTCTTGAAAATGTGTATGGGATCCAAAAAATGGTTGATATGTAAGTGGATGCAATATGGCAACTCATAGAAATTTGAGAACCATTGCGTTCTACTTGGAAGTGACTCCTCGTGGACCATTTTCAACTTGTACCACCTTTGGGCATTTCATTCGTACTAGAGGTTGTCCAAAAAAATCTACCCTCACTTCATGGCTCTTTGACAAGAAAGTGGCATGTCCATGATATACCATCTTCTTCATGGTCCGTGACCTTCGAGAGCCTAACTATGGTCCACACAATGGATATGCATGATAACTTAAGGTAATAAGACCTATCACAATATCCCTTGCTAGTCAACACAAACATGAACATGTCATGTTAAATAGAAAAAACAACGAGAATATAAGCTTATTTACCCAAGCACTCCTTGAGTCCCAAAATGTCTTGCATGGTCCACACAAGAATACCTTATATATTAGTGGACTGTTCATCAACATGCTTCCTCATGTGCTCACAACAACCACCTCCTCCCACAAAATCTTGAGCTCATTAACTAATGCACAGTGATAGACATCCATGTTCTTGACTTTATAGTGCCCAAGAACAAGCAAGCTAAGGATCAAATATCCCTTCTTCATAGAAAGCCATGGCGAGATATTGTACTTTACAAGGACTACGTGCCACAAACTGTAAGAAGTTAAGCGAATATAGAATGGATTCACACCATCCATAACAAGACTGAGCCGAAGATTCCTTAGCTCTCATGCGAAGCCTCAAAAGGTGGAGTCAATGTGACTCCATACGTGCATATCTACCGATATTCATTGGACTCCATCTATGGATCTATTTTACACGTGTCACATTGTCAAGCTTGCTATGTGTGATGTGTGAAATATATTATATATACACAATATAAGTGAAAAGTGTCCAAGAACCTTCTAAGGGACAGTTTGTCCTTGCAAGTATTGTCGATATCTATGAGCACCACACTTCCCACATGTCTCCATATTCTCATAGTCTCCTCAAAATAGCACACAATCATTGACACATGTATGAATGTTGTTATAGTCCATGCCAAGATTTCTATAATATTTCCGCACGAAATATTAAAGAATTTTGACCACTACACACCCCACGCAAAAGTAGTGCTAAGTCACCTCCCGCAACGAAATAATGTTAGTGGCTAAGGCCTTACCCCGCGCGCACGATAATAAACCCCAACCGCATTGTGCAAATAAGGCCAAGGCTAAAACCCGCAAGACCGCACGAGAACACCCTTCACAGGAAGGGAAAATGGATAATGGTTAAAATTAAGGCAAATTTTTATTATTATTTACCCCTCCCCTCAGCCGATGCATGGCAGGGGAGAGGAGTGTGAGAGGAAGTGAAGCTAGATGTCGTGGAGAGTGCATGAGGGAGGGAGGAGGCATCTAATGCCATGTGGATGGCTATCTCCCCTCCCCCTCTACCTATAAGACCTCCCCCCTGGAGCTTGGGAGGGAGGCATGAGGAGAGAGAAGGGAGAGAATCTGCCTATCGTGCTGCCCGCCATCGCCGCCTTCACGGGCTGCTGCTGCCAAATCCGCCTCCATTGCCTGCTGCACCATGCCCATTGCCACCTCATCACCATCTCCATCGTGATAACCATCCTCACCTCCTTCGTCGTCAATCTCCTCCTTCCCAATCATTTCCCCTCTCGGGCAATGACTCTCTCAAAATATTCCCTCTTTGTTTTCAAATTATCATTTTGAGGGACTATAAACCACTTCCATTGCAAGCTTGGATCACCTCTTGGTAAGTCAACTACAAGCATGGATAACTATAAACATCCATACCACCTCTATATTGATTTGGATGATGAGTACACATCTATTTGCAAAAGAAACAAAGCATATGGCCAAACATCAAGTGCATTAGAAGAAATGAGATTAGAGGGAAAAAAGAACATCAATTTATGGACAGATGGCATACTATATCCTATGGTTCCTATGACAAGAAGAACCCCTCCATTCTCTTCATGTTTCTCATTATTGAGGTTTGTTAGAGATGGTCCTTAAGGGCTTCTAGGATACACTCAAAATCTATTAGGCCATTCCAGCATTTTGAAGTTGGAGAACCAATGGTTCCACTAGGAAAAAGATACATTGAGGAAACAATTAGAGGAGACTAGGGAAAAATAAGGAGTCCCAAAACCCAACTACATGTAGCTAGATGGAAGGAAACAACACTCGAGATGTGGGAAAGGCAAAGGAGTATAAAGAATATCAGGACACTTAAGCCTAGAGGTGGAGATTGCAAGAGAAGAATAAGAGTGATATGATAAAAGTAGTCACTCATGCTAAACTAGTTGTATTTTTCTATTGTGTTTTGAGAGCTTTAAGTCCAAAGGAAGTGCTCATTCTATCAATTCATTATGAATCCATGCTCATATATGTTTTCATTTTTATTGTTTGACAATGCCATTCTCCATCCAAACAAAGCAATGAGGAATGTGGAGAAAAGATTACAAGCCTAGCGCAATATCATTCATTCCAAAGCTGCAAGGAACATGTTGGCTAAGAAGAGGTTTAAGAAAGCCAAGGAAGAATGTGTTGAAAAGTTTCTACAAAGGTCTTGCTTGGACAAAGTGGATATCCAAAGCACCCTAGACAATGTGGGGACTAGGAGACAAAGCTACACTCAACTCTTCAAAGTCATGGAAGGGACATTGAAGAAGAGAAGGGTCTTTGCTTTCAAAGCCATCCTTAGTTCAAAAAACAAGATGCAACATCAACCAAAGAGTCTTGGAAGTACGTGGTGAGCCCTTTCAGGTCATATATAGATATCATGGAAAAAAGGAGTGTTAAAGTACGATAGTTGTAACAACATATTCATGATTTGAGGACTTTGTAGAGAGATATGTTCAACTTTTATATGATATAGCATACAATAGAAAATGGGTTTGCTATTTTTATCATCAAGCTGGAAAAAACAAAGATTGTAAAAGGTAAGAAGATGGAGAGGGTTTCTATCATCTTGATGAATAGAGCTCTTCAACCAGGTAGCGAGAGTAATGAGGACACAAAGGGCTCAATGCACTTCATTGGGTAATCAAAGGAAGACATTTAGTGCATTTCAAGTTGACATGAAAGATTTGACATGTTGCACTATATGTTTCAATAAGTTTCTATACCTAAGGTGATCAATGCTCAACAAGCAAGGGAGGAACTAAGTGTTAAAGGCTTTTAGATAATATAAGGTGGAGTGGCACATGGTTTTAGATTCAAGGATACTAAAGTGCATGTATAAAATTTCAAGAGGTGCTACTTCCAAGAGTCCTTGCATTTATTGTATGGCCATGGCCAATGAGTGCAATGCTGATTGTTGGAATAAGCACCTATTAGACACACCACATTCTAGATATCCCTTTATCAAACGTCCATATGTGCATAGTGCATACTTTGTGTAGAGTAGTAGAGAAAATTGTACATCTTTACATTCATTGAATTTTGATTAAAAATACAACCACAAAAGGCCCTGGGTGATGCTATTAGGGCTATTGAGAAGGTGTGATTAGATATTGATCTCCACAGATGTAATGTTATAATTAATCCATATCTTCAAAGCACATGAATAGTACTTATAGAAAACCATCAATAGGTGGGGACTTGAGCCCACCAAAAGGTTTTTGGGATTCCATGGCAAGCTCCGAAAAAGGAACTCTATGATAGGTTCTTCTCGCATTCATTATACCAATGTAAAGTGGTACATAATAAAATAAAATACCAAATGGATGATGGAAGAGCAAGGAGAAGGAAGATCAAAGCCTAGGAGGCACTGAACATAGTATTCATGTATTGTGCTAAAACACATTTGTCCAATAAAAATCCCTCTAGCTTTAAGAAGGCCCTTAACAAATTCAAAACTTCCATGAAGGATTCCTAGGGAGTAGATAATCTCACATACTATATAGTATGGAACATCGTATTTTGATTCTATGCCTTGAACTTGTTACTTAGCTCTTAAGTAACTCCATCTTTCATTTCTTATGGAGAACAACATATTATTTATAGTCGCAGCCCCTAGTTTGTATGATAGGATGGGATTTTGTCAATTTGGTCCATCAAGGAATGGAGAAGTCCCATTACCAAAGTAAGGGTCGGGTACTTTAGACATAGAAGACATAGCCGTGTGCACAAAAAGCAAACAACCTATTGAAAGTTTTTTCGTGGTTTTACAAAGTAATTTGGCACAAAACAAGAGTAGAAGAGGAAAAAATGATGTTCCAAAACTCAGATATACCCCTTGCATTACAAGAAGATTAAAATAATTCATGTGCAAATGATAAGTTTTTACAATGGATAGTCTCTAGGGAGAGGCAAGGCTAGATATGGGGCTTAAAGAGTGAGTAATATAAGATATAATTCCTCTTTATGTGGGCTCAAAGAGGATGGTTTCATCTTCTTTTTGGACATTGCATTGTCTTCATTGTTCTCATCCTCTAAGACTGGCAGTTGCATATGTGGTGCTAGCACTCTTGGAGGTAGTAACTCCACAAGAACCATACATTTTGTCTACTGTAAAAATTCTCTTTTTAAATAAGGATGCAAATTTCACAAGCTCTAGACCCCCATCGCAGTGGCATGATCAATATATGATATGTAGTAGGGATTTCTTAAATATTGGAATCTATACCTAATGCCAAAACCCCACAATGCAAATCTCTTTAATTTAAAAAAAAATGCATTTGTTGGAAGGGGACGGCCTCCACAAAACTTGGTGCACAATTTCAACCTAGAAAGGAGAAGCCTTGCATTGTCGAGGGAATACACATTGTCAAAAATTATAATTTGTAATGGCAAACATAATGTTGATCATTTATTTGAATAAATACAATCTTTCTCTATGAGAAATCACAAGACATAGTATTTGCACATATACATTTCATCTACCTTTCTATGATCCAACTTGTCAATGTAATGTAAAAGAGCTATATCTTTTCTATGCCTTGTTACCTTGGAGCTACTAGGGACTAATATCCTTGAGCCCCCTACATGAGTAAGTTGTCAGTGTACACTAGGTCCTAGTTACAAGGATGCATACTTAGAAAAGAAAACCAAGAACTATCATTGACGAAGAACAAGGAGAACAAGAAAACATGGCATCCACAATGGGATTATGCCACTCTCATCCTTGTGCATAGTTGATGACATACTTTTCCATGTAGGCAAGGCCAATTCTTTCAATTAGTACAAATCTTTCTGAATCTTTGGTAGGAATTTATTGATTCTCATGAGATTTGGCGTCTACTTCAATGCTTTGGAGTGTGTGCTCTCCCATAACCACATATTCAAATATTTGGGAGTTTTCATAAAGTTTGGGAATTCCTAATGTGATTAATATTTGGACACATGGTCGAATCTTATCCCCTTACTTGAAAGTGAAAATTTCCCTAGATACTATATAAGCAAAATCCTCCCAAGTCCCACTCTCAAATATGGGGTTAAGATTTAGCCACTTGGTCAAATCTATACTCCTTATTTTGTTAGTGGAACTTGGAAGATTCCCAAATTCTCTAATATGGTATTCCATAATAAACTTTGCATCTTCAACCACATAATGAGCCAAGAGATGTAGATCTATCTCATCTACTACTGGCTTGAGTTAGCATCACTAAACTACACTAGGGTAAAAAGACTGTAGTCCTCATAGATGTCTAATGAATCCATTATATCGGCCAACAAGAGATAGTGTTGGTCATCCAACATAGTTAATGTAGGTAAAAAGATGGGTAGACTTCCTTCCTCACATGAATCAATTGATTACACACTTTCTAGTCATCAAGCATGGCTAGGGCTCAATCAAACCTCTACAAAGAAGCCTCTATTATCTCCTCCTATTATCTCATCTACCTCTTCAACCTCTCTAATAGTAGTGGCACATTGTCTTTTATCCTCAATATGCAATCCATGTGAAGTTCCCTCTAACTCATTCTCATCCGACGGGAGATGAAAATAGCAAATAAATGCAAAGGGAGATTGTAGAAGACAATATCTCATTGAGTACATTAGAGGGGCCTCCCTCACTTGGTGGTGATCTATGTAAGCTTCACCATACATGAGGGTCACTACCAAGCAATATGGAGTCTCTCCACAAGTGGGATGGGCCTTCGTTTCTTGATGGTGATCTATGAGGGATTCAACACACAAGAGGGTCAATACCAAGCAATGTGGGGTCTCTTTGCAAGTGGGAGAATCCTCCCTCACTAGGTGGTGACCCATGTAAGCTTCACAGTACACGACAATTACTACTATTTATGAGGTCTCTTTGCAACTAGAGGATCTTCCCTTACTTGGTGGTGACCCATGCAAGCTTCACCATACATGAGGGCCACCACCAAGCAATACAAGAGCCTCCATAATCAAACATGGGTCCCCTTCACAACTGGGAGGCCCCTTGTAGCTAGACAGAGGTGCCCTCTATGATTGGGAAGGGATCACTTGACTTCATAGTGGCCAGTTGACCCACACCATGGTCATCTAAGAGTGATATGATTCTCCATTTAGTGGAGGCTCATCTCACTCGATGGTAACCCATTGTGGATTTACACCA
This sequence comes from Lygodium microphyllum, assembly GCF_053477565.2. Lineage (NCBI taxonomy): Eukaryota > Viridiplantae > Streptophyta > Polypodiopsida > Schizaeales > Lygodiaceae > Lygodium > Lygodium microphyllum. Next base: position 54,650,263 of record NC_141156.1, on the reverse strand, counting down.
CACAAGGATCATGAAAAAGCCTTTGAGGGCATCCCCTTTAGGAAGCTACATGTTTCTCTAATGAAGAGCATCTAGATGTATGGAGTTGCTATTCATTTTAATTAGAAATAGTTGATGTTAGAAATGGCCCGCACTTACTATCATGTTGGATGGCACCTTGGATGGAGAGCTGGCATCCATCACACTAGTTTAGAGATCCTTGATATGCTATGCCTCTATCACAATGATGATAGTGCAAGGGTGTAGTAGGATCCATTCAAGAGAAGGCACAAGAGAAAACAAGAGAGGTGGCATGATTGAAGGTGATTGAGAGTGTAGGGGTGAAGTAACAGTTGTTCGAGAGCAAATGCAAGAGAGAGAAAGAGAGACCATGTGATATTAGGAGATCAAGAGAGCATGAGTGTAGTAGGAGAGGGTATCTTGCCAAAGTTTCAAACCCTAAATTTGGATCATGGCATTGTTTTGACTTTTTCCCTACTCAAGGACCATAACCCTAGGCACTAAACATACAGATAACATAAACCTACATTAGTTGTTCCCTAGGGATGGGTCTATCAACACTTGAGCTAAGAGTTCACTTCTCATAAGCTCAAGAGTAAAAAAACCATGTATTCCTAGGGTAGGCTCCATACTCCTACACATTGCCTTAGGGCTTACCTCTCACCATATTTGGACATCCCAAGCCACCTTTGGTTGTCTTTAAGTATCCTTGAAATGTGCTTTTAATCTAAAAATCCATCCTTGTGAGTCTAAAAGCCATTTGACTTCAAGCTTGCAACTAAGTATCCTACCTACTCAACGATGCACACATCCTGTCACCCCAAGTTACATCCTCTATTGAACCTAAGCTAAATATCACATTGAGTTGCACATGCGTGCTTGGAGCTAGTTAGTCCTAATTGCATCAGTTGCAATCTGTACCTAATCAAGTAGTGGCATCATATGCTTTGTCTTTTCGACTAAAGTTCCCACTTCTAGTTCAACACACACTATTAAGTGACCTTGAGTTGACACCCTGTTGCCACTCTTCTCAGCAACATGTTTGAGCCTTGCCTGTCTCCCCCCAGCTAGAAAATATTATTAATCTTATGCTTAGCATCCAAAATAGCCATATTTTGATTCATATTTTCTTTTCTCTTTAAGTTACTTGCTAGTGGTTACTACTAAGACTAATCTAGTAGATTCATAGACCTTGAAAACATTAACATCAATGAAGAATGTCTTTAAAAGGGAAATTTTAAAATAGATTGACTTAGTCCATATTTTATAGTTTGTGCAAGGGTAGTAGAAAGATTGTTTTCTTTATCAAGGTCCTTGTTTTGCACTCTAATATCCTTCCTATCATTTCTCAAAATGATAAAAATCCCCTTGAAGGGTGTTGAAGATACCAACATCCAAATTTGTGGGCTAATATAGGTGACATTATTGTGAGACTAGCATAATATCAATATGCACTACCTAGTAATTACTTATTCCATGCCTATAGAAGTCCTCAAGAAATTAACAAAAAATATGTAATGACTATTCAATTTGTTGTTAGGTGATAGAAAAGTCAAGAAAGATGAATGAATGTGCTCATGAATGCAAAAGTGAAGAGGATTGGGTCTAGAGGCCACCAACTAAGGCTTGTAACTTAGGATATATCCCACCATTATGAGACATTGGATCTTTTGACACTCTACTCTTCACATGCAACAATAGCATGAAAGGAGATAATTAGCATCTCCAATTAGCCAATTATGTGAAGTCATGTGATGATATTAAATGATGAGAAAGGCCAAGTTTGTAGGGCATACCACTTGAGTACTTTTTTCTTATTAGTTGGATAATTACTATTTGTTCTATCTATGTACTAGATTTTCAAGTAAATGTTAGATAGCATAGAGACTTTAAAGTGGTTTACTTTCATTTGTTGCTATCCCTAGGTACTACTAATAAAAAATTCTTGGAGATTATGAGAAATGTTCTTCAAAATTGCACACACTTTGGGCATATGTAGCATGGACACATCCCCACTACCTTCATCAAAACCCTATTGTAATCAAGAATCAACCAAAGTTCTCTTGTGTTTTTCTTTCCTATGATCAAGTGAAATTTATGAGAAACTAAATGGTGATCATCTCTTGGGGGCCTCAATTTCCTATTTTGCAAGATAGAAGGAATCCTTCCAAATTTAGCCTCATTGTCCTATTTGATTAGGAAGATCCCCATTATAGCATCCTAAATGCCATGTTTCGATGTGCTAGTAACCACTTGAATTTCATTTTTCCAAAGGGAGTGAGAACTTGCTTTTCCCAAAGTTAGCTCTCTTTTGTCCCCCTTCATCAATATTCCAACCTCCAAATCTCCCTCCTCTTTCCATCTTCTTCAAATTCGACTACTAGATTAATCGTAGCAATATACTATCCACCTTGTTTCTAGTAGCTCTAGCCTAATGAGCCTATCTTGATAGTTGGACTAATAGGGCCCATTTGAATGTTGCTCTAGATTCACCAACTCTCCTCAAACTAGTAGCATGGTTTAGAGATCGACAAGTGCTATGAATGGAGCAATTCTTTGGAACTTGAAGTAGATTGGATGAGCACGTACTTGAAATTTCATCTCTACCTGCTGCAATTACCATCCTTTCAACATCACTCACACAAATCATGTCTTGTTGTAACCCTTTTAATCTTAAAATCTTCATTTTATTTATTATATATTGGCCAAGCCCCTTTGAAGCTCCTTCCACCACCATCCAAATAGGTCTCAGTCTCTCAATATCTTGTTTTTCCTTTGTCCAGAATGTCTAGTGCCAATGCAGGGTGTCTTGGCTCCCAAAACTCTTTTTCTTTACAAGCATATCATATAGTAGGATGAACATCAAGATCACTTCCCAACCATAGAACCAATACAAGCTCTCCCTTAAATGCGGGATTAATAGCATCCATTCTTGGCCTTACTCCCATTGCAAGGATCAGTGTCCTACACCACAAGCCCACACAATACCGTAAGTTGTATTAAAAGAAAGGCTCATTATTTTTTGAGATTGGATGGAGCCCCAAGAGAGACACAAAGAAAACAGGGAATCTACTACAAGAAAATCTATCTTGTATTATCAACAAGTGTGTTCTTCATTTTTTAATCAACCACTAGAAGAAAAACAACACCAATCTTCTCAAATATTCATGAAGAATCATATAAAATTTTCCCATGGATTTATCACAATAGAACTTCAACAAATTTTTCATATTCTTCATCAAAAGAACAAGAGAACACAAAGGAATGCTCCACTTTGAATAGAAATCATTACATAGATTTCATCTTTCATCATCTCCATAGTCTTCATAATCTCTCTCATGATCTCTTACTCATACATACATTGTTTTACATGAAAAATTGGCTCTCTCTCACTCACTCACTCACACACACACACACACACACACACTCTCTCTCTCTCTCTCTCTCTCTCTCTCTCTCTCTCTCTCATGATCTCTCTCATGATCTCTCACAATAGGACATTGGAATAATAAAGAATAACCATCCTTAATCCCTCTTTAGTCATGTGGATACCCCTTCCAATAGGTATATCTAACATGAAGGGTCACTGAAGCCACTATAATGTCCTTTTGTAGCTCAATAATGTCACTGCCACTTCAATCTTCACTTGAGTCTTCAACAGCTACTTCTCCCACTTCTTTGAGCTATTTTGAACTTATATTCATCTATTTTCAAAACTAGAAAATTTCCTCAAACTACATATTCTGTAACGTGTCCACTTGTATCTTCAGGACACGTCTTAGCAGTCAATCCGAAAGAATGTCTAGAAAGCTCCGCCCGGCACTCCCATGGAATATTACAGGGTTTGCAATCTAGGGCTTTCCACGTCTGCCATGTAGCGGAAGTATTCCGGCCGTTCCCACTTAGGATCAACCTGAATTAGGGTTTTCCTTATTGGTCATTTCCTAATGGCAACTAGCGTCAGACCCAAGCGAACTACTTTATGCAGAAATGCCAGGTCTGAAGTGGATTCACGCTGCACTTGGTTCAAGGAGAATGGGAAACGAGAGGGAGGCAAAGCTCAATCTCTCTGCCATAAGGCATAGTCCCATTCCGTTCCACTAAAACAGTGTAAATCAGGTTTACTCTTCACTCTAAGTCAATGCTTTAGTTGTTTGTGTTCTTTGACGATCTTCCTGGTGTCCATCGTGAATTTGTGAAAAGTTTCCGGCAGATCGAGACCACCCATCCATAGGACGAACCTATGGCCCATCCTCCGCACTTTCCTCGGGTTGTTTCAGTTATTTAATTACCTAACACATTAATTGGACATGTAACAACCAGCTTCTTTAATTAACCCGTTATGCGCTGGTTCCTTCACGTAATCTTATCACTTGACATAGAAAAAAAATATCAGACAAGTTCCTTATTAACAAGTTATCATATTTATCTTTGAAATACAAAGAGTCCAGCCCGTAGGCTTATCCACAATCCGCCGAAGGCTATCCAGCAATCCACAGGGATCACTAATCCAAGTTTCCGCCCGTAGACTAGTATGCGGGCCTCGAGATCCAATCCCGAGTCACGTTAGCCTCTTGTGCAAGACCCAGAAGGCAAGAGATTTACGGCCAGAGTCCCCCCTAGCACCCAAGCATCCTCCTACTCCAAGTAGCGCTCAACAGAGAGACCTCTCGTGGCGGGTTTGGTCCACTTTCCCGGCGTGGTCAACAACCCCCTTGGTTAGGGTTAGGCAGGCAGTCGGGGGTAACTGAAGCTGCCTCTCCCTTCAGGCCTTCAACCTAAAGTATAGATATTCATTTATCTTTTAATTCATTGATCAAACAAAGACAAACAGTGCTCTAAAATCTGTAGCAAGCACAAACATTTCCATTCATCGTTTTTGTTGGCAAACTGCTAATGAATGAATCCTTCCCTATGAATGCGTCCAACACTCGATCCGGGATAACTTGCAACTTGGCAAAATCCCTTATATCCTGGGTTAGGGCATACCCTATTAACCAAAATTGGTCAAACCTTACGTTCATGGGTTACTTCAATTTATCGGCTGGTCTTTAGTCCAATTAATCTTCCTTACTCAAGAAGGATACTAAAGTATTCATCCTCTTGCAAGATAACTTGCGTAAGGATCCACCAACCTCATTGTGAGAATTTGGCCATTCTCTTGTGATCCAATCACAAGATCATATGACTCCGCACTTGCTACGCAAGCGTCGCATCGAACTATGAGACAATGGAGTCACGAAACAATCTGTTTCAGGTTACTAGGCTGATGTCGTTAGACCTAGGGTTTTCAAGTTTCATCCTGTAAGATTCTTAGGGACAAACCCTAGCTTACTTTCCAATTACATTTTCATTGTCCCTACATTCAGTGAATGTGGGCAAGTATTTAAGGTATAGGCGTTTCTTGGAACTTAACCTATTCCGAACGAGTACTCCGTAGCTTAGGTGTTTTAGGTTTATGCCAATTTGGTTAACTCTTAGAAGATAATTTCGAGATTACTTCCCTTTTCTTTGCAAACAAAATTCATGCTAAATAAGCAACCTTTTACTTGATAATTTATGCTGTTGACAAATGATATTTTCCTAGAGTTTATGCATCGTAAGAATCATTTCATGCTTGCACTTTCCATGATGATTCATTGCAAAGAGGATATGGATTAATAGTACAAGATGCAGTTTATACTTCTAGGCTTAATCGAAGTATACTATTTCAATGGATAATAATCTAGCTTATAATTCATTTCAATGCATAAAGCTATTTGCTAGAAATGTGTTTATGCTTTCTTTATTTTGCATGTTCCATTAAATGTATTAATGACTAAGTTCCTTCGTCGTGAACAACTAGGACAAAAATATATTCTATTTCTAACAACTAACCTTGCATGATTGAATTACAACAATATCAAAATTTAGGAAGGAAAACCTGAGTTTGGGGTGAGATATCCACATGGATACCGAGAGATGACCCTTCCGCGGTTGTGCCTTGGACTTTCTTAGGGGGCCTCGCAATTGTAGCTTTTCGGATGTGGAAGCAGCTTTACAACTCCTCGTTGGAATTCCACCGTCGCTCCCTTGCACTTCAACACTCTTCTTCTCTTCTTCGAGTGGGGAAAAAAAAAAACCAATGTCCCAAGGGTATTTTGAAAAGGGCAAGGAACGGCTAACGGGTTTAACCACGAGGAGGGGGGTAATAAGACCTTTTAAGGCCTTAGTACTTTTGGGGGGGAAAAGGGACTTATAAAGCCCAAGAAAAAGGGCTTATAGGTGGTTAAAGCACGGGGGGGTGAAAGGGTTATAAGCTCGGGGGGGGAAGGGGCTTAAGGTTTAAACTCGGGGGGGGGGGGGGGGGGGGGGAGGAGGGGTGATTCCAATATCCACGAAAAAGGGGCTTAAGGGTTTATAAAAACACAGAGGGGAGCCCAAGGAAAGGGAGCCTAAGTGAACTTTAAAATCCCAAAGGAGAGGTAATAAGACCTCTTAAGGCCTTAATTCTTGTGGGAGGGGAAGGGTTGTTTCAACATTCATGGGAAAGGCTAAGGGGCTTATGATGGTTTTAAACACAGGGGGGGGGGGGGGGGGGGGTAAGGGTTTGAAAGCCCATAAGAAGGGCCTTAAAGGTTTAAATCACGGGGGTTTCAACATGTGTGGGAGAGGGGGATTAAAACAGGGGGGTAATAAAAAGGTTTCATAAGGCACAAGAAGGGGGGGGGATGAAAGGGGCTTAAGAGAGCCCCCCCCTTGGAAGCTTCTGAGCTTCTAGACTTCCACGTGGGGTAATAAGGCCGTCAATTGACGGCTCAACTAGACGGTAGCGGCGGGTTCGTACTGACAGCAGGGCGATGGCTTTGACAGCGTCTCCTCCTTCAGCAGCACCGTGGCATCCTCCTCTCTCCCTTAAGGCGGCACAAGCACAGCTTCTCTCTCCCATGGCGGCAGCTCTCACTCCTCACGTATATTCTACCCTCTCTTCACAGTCTCTCCACCTGGCTCAACTACTCCCTTCTTTTTTGTCCTCACGGCAGCAGCCCCCCCTTCCGGTTAAATTGGGGGGGGAGGGGAGATGATTCCTCCCCTTCGTGTTAGTGCGCATGGTGGTATCCCTCTGCAAGCTCCACCGAGGAGCATCCGCCTGGTTTCTATTCCTCCCCCTCCAGCACGACTGTCGGCTGGGGGGGACAAGGAAAAATAAAATTGCATTTATTGTCAAGAAATTAATAAAATTTCCTTATCATTATCCCCCTTTTCTATAAGGGGTAGTTCACACGAGGAAGGAGATTTAGAACTTGTAATATTTCCGCGTACCGTACCGTAAATATTAACTTTCCGTATACTGTGTAAACCCTGTGTAAAGGGTATCTCTTGCATTGAAATTGTTGACGGCGTAATGTGTGACCCGCGCGCGTGAAATGGGGTCCTCTGCGAATGGTAAATTGAACCGGGTGTTAAAAAACCGCAAGCCACACGGAAACACCCTCTTGGGAGGGGCAATTTAATTAATTAAATGCAAATTTTTTGTATGTTTATCCCTTCCCCCAGCCGATGCATGGCTGGAGGAAAGGGAGTGTGTGGGGGGAGGATGGCAAAGTGGGGGTTTGCATGGGGGAGTTCCCCACGTGGGTGGAGACCCCTTCCCCACCCCCACGGCCTATAAAAACACCCCCTTGATGGGGGTGTGCTGAGAGAGGGAGAGAGGAGGAGGGAGAAAGGTCTGTGTGAAGGGAGAGAAGAAGGAGAAGCCGCCAGCGCTGAAGATCGCCGCCGTGCTGCCGCCCAGCTCCGCCGCCAGTCCACTCTGCCGTCGCCCTGGCCGCCGGTCTTCTGCAGCTACCACCCCTCCGTCCGCCACGCTGATCGCCACTCGCCAGGCCGCCATCCCACCGCCACGTCGTCCACGACCCTGCCCACGTGCTCTCAGAAGCTCCTTTGGAAGCTTCTTTAGAAGCTTCCATAGGGGGGCATCACTAAACCACCTTCCCACGACCCAATTTTTCCACCCTTTTCCACCATTTCAAAGGCACTTTTCCACCACTTGTCCCAAAGGACCTTTCCCACGGCATCTTCCCGAAGATCCGTTAAATACCCCGGGATTTCTAAAGAAGGAGACGGTGAGGCCATAAAGACCTCACAAGAACCTTCGACAAGACTTCGGACAAAGACATTAAATCTGCAAGCCGTCCAAATACCGCGCTGAATCGAGTTCGTGGGAATTCCGAAGCTTTTGTCGCAAGCTCTATTCCGAAGAGGAACCCATCCGCATACAAGCACAAAGGCAGATCGGAAGTCGAATTTACGACTACGATGGCTCCAAAAAGGTCCCAAGAGGCAACCGCGGGAGGCTCGACTCCAAATGTGCAAGTGGACATCACCCCGACACCACAAGTCCAAGTTCTTCCGTGTTAATTCCGCATAAGGAAATGTTTAGGCGCGCTTAGAAAGGGAATTTCATGTTTACGTTTAAATTAAAAGCATATGGAAATTGAAAGAAATGCATCTTTTGAACATTATAAAAGATTGAACGATTAGAGAGTTAGATGCATGTAGATGGTACCTTATCAAGGTAAGGAATCTAATCCTAAGCAAGGAAACAGAATTTATATGTGCATTATTTGTCATCCTAGATATGGTAGAATAAGCGTATGCTGCACATTAGGTAACATACCTCTCATAATGATTTTATAGGGAAAGGCTAGCACCATAAGGTTTCATTCGGAAAGAATTAATAGGGTACTAAAGTGAACTTATAACTTGCAAAATAGTTATAATATGGAATAGAATAACACTAATTTCGCTTGAGTATCATCAACGACTTAGTGGCTAGGAGAATGTTAGGAATTGCGTAGTCGTCATGAGAAAAAGGTCAATCATTAAGAGCCGTAATTAGGTGTAAATGCATAAAATGAAAAAGGGTAAACAACAAGGTTGTAGGTACGACTATTGATGTAAGACCTAGAAGGTCCTAGGAAAAGCTGTAGCTAGATTATCGTGCACCAAGGAAAGATTGCATGGTTCACCAATGCATAAGTTTCGTAAGCATAGACTACAAAGTAGTAGGCATGATTAATTGGTAAACCCTAGGGAGACTTAGGAAAGTTAGCGTACAGATTAGTAAGTAATTTTACCTTACCAAGGAAACGGCAATCAATCGCATGTTTACGCGAATTGGATCCCGTTAGATTTGGTTTATCACCCTAGAAGGATCATTCTTACCGCAGAACAAGCCTAATTGAATTGACTAGGTAATATAAACATCAAGGATTCGTATAAACATGACTGAGTCAATATGATAGGAATCCTAAGAGATAACTAGGATTTAGTGCAAGGATAATTCGACCCCGCTTAAGACAAAAAAAAAAACTGTGAGTCTAAGGATCTTACACGCATTCACAAAATGTCGAAGCGATTGGTTGTTTATTCATGAAATGATCTAAGGTTTTATCCTAAGGATCATGATGGAACTCCGACGGAGTTGCATATTCTAGAATCATGAGCCAAACCTAATTAGAAATGACTTGAAGGATACCCCAAAATCCTGTTACTCAGCTGGGGTTAAAATCCGTGATCGGAACGCTAAGAAATGGATAGAAGGCTTCCGTGAAATAGATGCAATACTTGTGCACAAAGCTGCAGTATTGTATAGATTTGGAATTTATCCGCAAAGAGTCTTGTCATCTCTCGAAATGAGATTAGCAAGTTATTGAAAGAATTTAACTTACAAGAGGATGAGTAATCATCCTGTTAACTCACTTTCCTTGGAAAAGTAATTGCCAAGGGAAAGGAAGATTAGGCGTTGCCTTGAAGCAAATGACCGACAATAAACTAAGGCGACAGGGTCGCTGGATCCTGCCACAACAAACCTAATGTATTGGAAGGGTATGACCCTGACCCTAAGAATGATAGGAATCTTGCCAAGTTGCAATTGATTCTGGATCGAATGCGGGTTGCATTCGGAGGAAAAGGAGTTACTCCTTGACAGTTTGCCAACCAAACGGCCATTGGAATTTGATTGTGTTTGTAACAGTTTAGAAAGGACTGTTTGCATTGTTTGCTCAATGAACTAAAGGATGAAAATATATCTAAAGCTTCAGGTTGGTGCCTGAGAGGCAGCTTCAATTACCCCTGACTGCCTGCCTGACCCTAACCAAGGGGGTTGTGAACCGCGCCGGGAACGTGGACCGAACCCGCCGTGAGAGGTCTCTCCGTTGAGTTCTGCTTGGAGCAGGAGGACGCTTGGGTGCCAAGGGGGGCTCTGGCTGTAAATCCCTCGCCTTCCGGGTCCTGCACAAGAGACTAACGTGACTCGGGATTGGATCTCGAGGCCCGCATACTAGTCTACGGGCGGAAACTTGGGATAGTAATCACAGGAAGGATTACTGGATAGCCTTCGGGCGGATTATGAATACGCCTACGGGCGGGAACTCCTTGTATTCCAAAGATAAAAGGATAAAATGATAATAAAGGAGCTGTTTGGCATTGTTTTCTTTATGTCCTGTGATAAGATTACATGAAGGAACCAGTGCTTAACAGGGTTAATCAAAGAAGCTGTTTGTATATGTCAAACTAATGTGGTAGGTAATTACATAACTAAAACAAACCGAGGAAAGTGCGGAGGATGGACCATGGGTCCGTCCTATGGATGGGTGGTCCCGGTTAGCCGGGAACTTTTCTCAAGGTCTTCAACGGACATCACCGAAACAAGAAAGGAGAACGATGACTTGGAAATACCAATTACCCGATTCAAGCTGTTTTAGGGGAACGGAATGGGACTATGCCTTTTGGCAGAGAGGTCGAGCCTTGCATCCCTCTCGTTTCCCATTCTCCTTGAACCAAGTGCAGTATGAATTCGCTTCAGACCGGGCGTTCTGCGTAAAGAAGTTCGATCAGGTCTGACGCTAGTCGCTGTTAGCAAACGACCAAACAATTCCGTTCGATCCTAAGTGGAAAGCGCCCAGGACACTTCCGTTACGGGGCAGACGCAGAAAGTCCTAGATTACAAAACCCGCAACATTCCATGGGAGTGCCGGGTGGAGTCTTCTAGACAACCTTTTCGATGGACTGCTAAGACGTGTCCTAGAGGATGTTAGTGGACACGTTACAGAACTTTACATTCTCTCCCCCTTAGAGGAATCGAGATGTCCTCATCTCGAGATGAACTGGGGATATTGATGGTTGAGAGTGCCTTCATCTGCCCAAGTGGCATCCTCTTCGGGATAATCTTTCCACCAGACGAGGCATTCTCTCAAGGTTCTGGATCTTAATTTTCTCTCCCTAACATCTAAGATCGTGTCAGGCCTTAGTTCAAGGACTCCTTGACTAGGCATTACAACTTGTTGGTCATCAAGTACATGGTTAGGGTTAGGTACATACTTTTTCAATAAGCTGATATGGAATACATTGTGAACCTTTAGGTTTTCTGGGAGTTGCAGTTTATAAGCATTAGGTCCTAGGCACTTGAGGATCTTGTATGATCCACAATACCTTGGACTTAGCTTCTTGCAATCTCCTAAGGATAGGGAACTCTTTTTAGGGCGTACGCGAATGAAGACCATGTCTCCTTCTTTGAAGACTCTATCTTGATGCTTCAAATCCGCGTATGCCTTTTGTCTATCCTTGGCTGCTTGGATGTCCTGTCTTATTGACTTTATTTGGTCATCCATCTCTTCCAACATCTTCCTTGAAGCTTCAACCCTTAAGGTTGGATCTGAGAAGTTTAGGGGACTTCGACACTGATGACCATATAATGCTTGGAAAGGGGTCATCTGAATGCTTTGTTGGTAAGAAGCATTGTAGGCAAACTCGACCAAAGGCAAGTATTGAATCCACCTCTTCGGCTCATGACAGCAGTATGCCCTAAGCATGTCCTCCATGACCTGATTTACTCGCTCTATTTGGCCATCCATTTGGGGATGGTAAGCAGTGCTAAAATAGAGTTGAGTCCCAATAGCTTCAAAAATAGCTCTCCAGAAGTGTGACGTGAAGAGAGAATCACGATCACTAATGATTCTTCTGGGTAACCCATGTATCTTGAATATCTCCTTGATAAACAATCTTGCAATGTCTGAGGCTTTATAGTTTATCTTTACTGGAATAAGGTGTGTAACCTTAGTAAGCATGTCAACCACAACCATGATGGAGTTGTATCCTCCCTGAACTTGTGGTAGGCCTACAACAAAATCCATATTGATGAATTCCCATTTCATTTGGGGAATGTCAAGTGGTTGCAGTTTCCCTGGCATCTTGACATGTTCGGCTTTGATATGTTGACAAAACAAACACTCAATTACATATTTGAGAACGTCACCTTTGAGCCTTTCCCAATGGTAGCTCTTCCTAACTGCATTAAGAGTCTTGGCATAGCCAGGATGTCCTGAGAAAGGGGAATCATGAGCTTCCCACAATATCTTCTGCTTAAGTGTCTGGCTTGCTGGTATACACAGCCTTGTTCTATAGTAGACAAGTCCACTATTGATAGAAAACTCATGATACTTAGCCTGCAACTTTTGATTCTGATATTTGATAGAGATCTCCCTTAGCATTGTTTGGTAGGACGGATCATGGCATGCATCCTCTCTAGCTAACTCAAGTATTGGATTGTTTGGCATAGATACTTTTGTAGCTAGAGATCTAGCTGTTGATAGATTCTGCAGGATTAGAGAATTAAGGAATGCCTTGCGATTGAGTGCATCGACAACTACATTTTCTTTTCCTGGTCGGTACTTGATTTCAAAGTCATACTCCTCCAACACTTCAATCCACCGACGTTGCCTCATGTTGAGCTCATTCTGGGTAAAGATCCATTTGAGACTCTTATGGTCAATTACTAGAGTAAACTTGTTACCCAACAGGTAGTGTCTCCAAAGCTTTAGAGCATGGATGACAACTAGCAATTCCAGATCATGCGTAGCATAATTCTTCTCATGACTCTTCAATTTCCTTGAAAAGTATGCTATAGGATGACCCTCCTGCATGAGTACACACCCCAAGGCAAGAATGCTAGCATTAGTTACTACCTCAAACTCCTTATTGAGGTCTGGAAGTTTTAGAATAGGTGCTGATACCAAACTTTGCTTCAATAAGCTATTTTGTTCGGGAGTTGACCATGCAATGGAAGTTTGCTTCTTTAATAAGTCCGTTAGAGGTGCTACAATCAAAGCATAGTTTTTGATGAAGACCCTATACCATCCTGTCAATCCAAGAAAGCTGTGTATCTCTTTGACAGATGTTGGTATTGGCCACTCAAACACATCTCTGACCTTGGCTGGGTCCACTGAGATTCCTTCCGCTAATACTATGAATCCGAGATATTCAATCTGACACTTGAAGAATGCACACTTCATCTTAGCATATAGCTTATGCGACGTCATTGTCTCAAGGACAATCCCAAGTTGGGGTTCATGATCTTCTTCATGTTTAGAATACACTAAAGTGTTGTCAAAGAAGACAAGCACGAAATCATCAAAATATGGCCTAAAGATATCCTGCATTAACCTGTTGAAGGTGGCAGGTGAATTTGTAAGTCCGAATGACATAACTAGGAACTCAAAGTGCCCATATCTTGTATTGAAGGCCGTCTTTGGGATATCTTCTTCCTTGATCCTTATCTGATAGTAACCTGACCTGAGATCAATCTTGGAGAAGATCTTTGCACCCTGAAGAGGATCAAGAAGCTCATCTATTCTAGTAATAGGATACTTGTTCTTGACTGTTGATTGATTCAACCCTCGGTAATCAATACATAGTCGAAGTGTCCCATCTTTCTTTTTCCGAAATAGTACTGGAGCTCCCCATGGTGAACTGCTAGGATGGATAAAGCCTTGTTCTAGCAATTGCTTGAGTTGTTCCTTCAGCTCAATTGCTTCTGGTATGGACATTCTATAAGGTCTCTTTGCAATTGGCGCAGCTCCTGGTACTAACCTAATCTCATGATCCACTTCTCTTTTAGGCGAGAGTTTAGTCAACTCTTCAAGGAATAAGTCCGCGTATTCCTTTAGCCAAGAAGGTCCTTCATTAGACTCTTGTTTCTGATCTAACTTGTTGAGTTTGATCAAGTAAACAGGTAATCCTTTTTTGACTCCTTTTATGATCCGAGATACTTTGGCCAATTGGATTCTTGGTATTCCAGCCTCACCTTGGGTTGTGACTAATTCCCTTTCAGAGTTTTGAAAGGAAAATTGACCCTTTCCACAATGAATGTGGGCACCATTAGGATTAAGCCAATCCATTCTGAGTAGGCACTCGTGGCTACCTAAATTCATGACTCTGAATTTGACTGAAGTCTTCTTTCCTCCCAGAAAGAATTCCACCTTAGCAGTTTACCTGGTACAAGTAACCTCATGACCATTCGCCAATTCCACAAGCAAGGTAGGTGCTTTTACTATGGTTATTCCTAATCTTTTTGCACATGCTGGTGAGATAAAGGAATGTGTACTGCCACAATCAATCAAGGTCTTGGAACGTTTACCTTGATAGTCCGACGGTGTCTGAATCACCGAGAACTAGCGATTCAGACCTTTCTTGTGTAGAGCAGCATGGACTGTCGCCCTTTCAAACTCTGCTTCCATGGTCGGATCTTCTTCTTCTTCTTCTTCGCACATTTGCCTATTGGCAATGCAGGCGGTTCTTCCTCGGCCTCGGGTAATGGCTCCTTTTGACCACGGTCCGTTCCTTGGAAAGGTGCTTGGCGATGTCCTCCACCAAGCTTGGGACATTGCCTTTTGAAGTGACCAGGTTCATTGCAGTGGAAACAACGGAGGTTTCAGCCATTGCCTTGAGTAGGAACAAAGTTGTTGATGGTGTTCGACCTTGCTTTCTTTCTTTATCCCTGATTATGACCTTGAACTCTCTTTATTTAAGGTCTGAATGCTCCTCTGTTCGGGTCATTATAAGACTAAGCTTTGTTACCCCTTGGTCTAGACTGCACCTCCTGAATTATAGGTGTCGCTCGAATGAGTGCGTCCTGAAGATCTGATGTACATATAGATTCGAGACGGGTATTGACTGGGGGATTTAAACCCGCACAAAATTTAGACACCTGCTCTGTTATGTCCATATGTGGTGCATACTTAAGAAGTGAGACAAATTTAGAATAGTATGCATCAAGCGTGAGCCCTAGTTGTTTTAGCTCATAGAACTCATTCATTTTCTGTGTGCGATATGCAGGATGTAGGTATCTTCCTTGCACGGCTTTCTTCAGCTTCTCCTAGGTAACGGATCCCTCAGCGATCCATTGATCCCTACACCATTGCTTCCACCAAAGCCTGGCTTCGCTGGTGAGCTTTAGCTTGGCGAGCATAGCCTGATTGGCAGGCGTAATACCGACTGCTTCGAAGTAATCCTCCATGGATTCAATCCAAATTTCAGCATCAGCTTGGACGAATTTGCCTCTCCCCTCAAACTCGAGTGGCTTAATCTGCTTGAGAAGGAACTTCTTCTCCTAGATTACAGCAGTAATTGATGTAGGAGGCGAACTAGGAACCTGTACCTGGGGTTGCGCCTGGATAAAGGTTTCTTAATGTTATTATACGATAATCATTATTGATTTATATTACATCTTTAATTCAGCTATCACGTAAACAATCTAGCTACTTAACTTTTTATCAACTCTTATGCACAATCAGACATTGATAAAAAGAAGTATTTATTCGTATTTATATGGCCATAGCCCTTTCGAATACAACATTTCTTACGATGATAAGCCAACTGTTACATTTAGTTTGGGGAGAACAATGTTCTATTACATTTATCTACAGGAACTGTATAATAGTATGGTTTTGGGTCATGGATTTTCAGGAATTGGTAAGTCATTGGAAGTTCAGGATATCCTTTCCGTTGGAATCCATACTTCTCATGGCGGCCCAACACTTTAATCCTGTCGGTGGGGATTACATGGGTTACTTCCTCATATACATATGAGTTCATCTCAACCCTCCGACCTCGAATATGTAGAGTTGAGTTTACGTAAGCTTCCACAAAAATGAACAGCTTCACGTCTTTCAGGTCTTCCAACCACTTGATCCTTCTTAAGTTGGTTTGTAGGTAAATAAACCAATGGGCGGCTATATAGTAGATTCCTGAAGCACCCGTCCATCTTCGTTCCATATACAAAGGTGATGGATTATAGATTTGCTCTAGGATGTTCATCATCTCAACCCTTTGTCGATAATGCGGAGAATGCATTGCAATCATAAACATGACTCGAAATACCAAGAACTTGTTCCATGCTTCGTAATTCTGCAAGACAGCATTGAAGGTAAGGAAATGTTTGGAACGTCAATATTTTCTTTACTTCTTCTTATTAAGATTTCATAAAACAATTCCATTGTTGGTTTGCTCTGATACCAACTGTAACGTGTCCACTTGTATCTTCAGAACACGTCTTAGTAGTCCATCGGAAAGGATATCTAGAAAGCTTTGCCCGACACTCCCATGGAATGTTACAGGGTTTGCGATCTAGGGCTTTCCACATCTGCCATGTAGCAGAAGTATTCCGGCTGTTTCCACTTCGGATCAACCTGAATTAGGGTTTTCCTTATTGGTCATTTCCTAACGGCAACTAGCGTCAGACCCAAGCGAATTACTTTACGCAAAAATGCCAGGTCTGAAGTAGATTCACGCTACACTTGGTTCAAGGAGAATGGGAAACGAGAGGGAGGCAAAGCTCAACCTCTCTGCCATAAGGCATAGTCCCATTCCGTTCCACTAAAACAAGGTAAATCGGGTTCACTCTTAACTCTAGGTCAATGCTTGAGTTGTTCGTGGTCTTTGACGATCTTCCTGCTGTCCATCGTGAATTTGAGAAAAGTTTCCAGCCAACCAGGACCACCCATCCATAGGATGGACCTATGGCCCATCCTCCGCACTTTCCTCGAGTTGTTTTAGTTATTTAATTACCTAACACATTAATTGGACATGTAACAACCAGCTTCTTTAATTAACCCGTTAGGCGCTGGTTCCTTCACGTAATCTTATCACTTGACATAGAAAAACAATATCAGACAAGTTTCTTATTAACAAGTTATCATATTTATCTTTGAAATACAAAGAGTCCAGCCCGTAGGCTTATCCACAATCCACCGAAGGCTATCTAGCAATCCACAGGGATCATTAATCCAAGTTTCCGCCCATAGACCAGTATGCGGGCCTCGAGATCCAATCCCGAGTCACGTTAGCCTCTTGTGCAGGACCCAGAAGGCAAGAGATTTACGGCCAGAGTCCCCCCTGGCACCCAAGCATCCTCCTACTCCAAGTAGCGCTCAACAGAGAGACCTCTCGCGGCGGGTTTGGTCCACTTTCCCGGCGTGGTCAACAACCCCCTTGGTTAGGGTTAGGCAGGCAGTCGGGGGTAACTGAAGCTGCCTCTCCCTTCAGGCCTTCAACCTAAAGTATAGATATTCATTGATCAAACAAAGACAAACAGTGCTCTAAAATCTGTAGCAAGCACAAACATTTCCATTCATCGTTTTTGTTGGCAAACTGCTAATGAATGAATCCTTCCCTACGAATGCGTCCAACACTCGATCCGGGATAACTTGCAACTTGGCAAAATCCCTTATATCCTGGGTTAGGGCGTACCCTATTAACCAAAATTGGTCAAACCTTACGTTCATGGGTTACTTCAATTTATCGGCTGGTCTTTAGTCCAATTAATCTTCCTTACTCAAGAAGGATACTAAAGTATTCATCCTCTTGCAAGATAACTTGCGTAAGGATCCACCAACCTCATTGTGAGAATTTGGCCATTCTCTTGTGATCCAATCACAAGATCATATGACTCCGCACTTGCTACGCAAGCGTCGCATCGAACTATGAGACAATGGAGTCACGAAACAATCTGTTTCAGGTTACTAGGCTGATGTCGTTAGACCTAGGGTTTTCAAGTTTCATCCTGTAAGATTCTTAGGGACAAACCCTAGCTTACTTTCCAATTACATTTTCATTGTCCCTACATTCAGTGAATGTGGGCAAGTATTTAAGGTATAGGCGTTTCTTGGAACTTAACCTATTCCGAACGAGTACTCCGTAGCTTATGTGTTTTAGGTTTATGCCAATTTGGTTAACTCTTAGAAGATAATTTTGAGATTAATTCCCTTTTCTTTGCAAACAAAATTCATGCTAAATAAGCAACCTTTTACTTGATAATTTATGCTGTTGACAAATGATATTTTCCTAGAGTTTATGCATCGTAAGAATCATTTCATGCTTGCACTTTCCATGATGATTCATTGCAAAGAGGATATGGATTAATAGTACGAGATGCAGTTTATACTTCTAGGCTTAATCAAAGTATACTATTTCAATGGATAATAATCTAGCTTATAATTCACTTCAATGCATAAAGCTATTTGCTAGAAATGCGTTTATGCTTTCTTTATTTTGCATGTTCCATGAAATGTATTAATGACTAAGTTCCTTCGCCGTGAACAACTAGGACAAAAATATATCCTATTTCTAACAACTAACCTTGCTTGATTGAATTACAACAATATCAAAATTTAGGAAGGAAAACCTGAGTTTGGGGTGAGATATCCACATGGATACCGGGAGATGACCCTTCCGCGGTTGCGCCTGGGACTTTCTTAGGGGGCCTCGCAATTGTAGTTTTTTCGGACGTGGAAGCAGCTTTACAACTCCTCCTTGGAATTCCACCGTTGCTCCCTTGCACTTCAACACTCTTCTTCTCTTCTTCGAGTGGGGAAAAAAAAAACCAATGTCCCAAGGGTATTTTGAAAAGGGCAAGGAACGGCTAAGGGGTTTAACCATGAGGAGGGGGGTAATAAGACCTTTTAAGGCCTTAGTACTTTTTTGGGGGAAAAGGGACTTATAAAGCCCAAGAAAAAGGGCTTATAGGTGGTTAAAGCACGCGGGGGTGAAAGGGTTTTAAGATCGGGGGGGGGGAAGGGGCTTAAGGTTTAAACTCGGGAGGGGGGGGGGAGAGGGGTGATTCCAATATCCACGAAAAAGGGGCTTAAGGGTTTATAAAAACACGGAGGGGAGCCCAAGGAAAGGGAGCTTAAGTGAACTTTAAAATCCCAAGGGAGAGGTAATAAGACCTCTTAAGGCCTTAATTCTTTTGGGAGGGGAAGGGTTGTTTCAACATTCATGGGAAAGGCTAAGGGGCTTATGATGGTTTTAAACACGGGGGGGGAGGTAAGGGTTTCAGAGCCCATAAGAAGGGCCTTAAAGGTTTAAATCACGGGGGTTTCAACATGTGTGGGAGAGGGGGATTAAAACAGGGGGGTAATAAAAAGGTTTCATAAGGCACAAGAAGGGGGGGGATGAAAGGGGCTTAAGAGAGCCCCCCCCTTGGAAGCTTCTGAGCTTCCAGACTTCCACGTGGGGGGTAATAAGGCCGTCAGTTGATGGCTCAACCAGATGGCAGCGGCGGGCGCCGACTGACAGCAGGGAAATGGCTTTGACGGCATCTCCTCCTTCAACAGCACCGTGGCATCCTTCTCTCTCCCTTCAAGCGACACAAGCACATCTTCTCTCTCCCATGGCAGTAGCCCTCACTCCTCATGTATATTCCGCCCTCTCTTCACGATCTCTCCACACGGCTCAACTAATCCCTTCTTTTCCATCCTCACGGCAGCAGTCCCCCCTTTTGGTTAAATAGGGGGGGAGGGGAGATGATTCCTCCCCTTCGTGTCAGTGCGCATGGTGGTATCCCTCTGCAAGCTCCACCGAGGAGCATCCGCCTGGTTTCTATTCCTCCCCCTCCAGCACAACTATTGGCTGGGGGGGAATAAGGAAAAAAAAAATATTGTATTTATCGTCAAGAAATTAATAAAATTGCCTTATCATTATCCCCCTTTTCTATAAGGGGTAGTTCACATTCATTCATTCAACAAAACATTCATTCATTCATTCTATAAGGAAGGAGATTTAGAACTTTACAGATTCATTCAACAAAACACTTACAGGGACATACATAGCAAAAACTAAACCAAAGTGACATAAGGTGTGAGGGCTAGCCTCATACCACAAATGCATGTCAACTCACCATAACTTCGTCATTGAGTTTTAAACTTAGACTTGTTGTATATCCACAAGTCCGAGCCTTCCTACTGATATAGCCTTAGTATGGGTTATTCTTGTTTGTGTGCTATTAGCTAAACGAATGGCCTCCTTAGGCTTGAGTGTCTTATCATTCACATAGAATGGTTGTTCCAGCTTCCCAAAGGCCTCTCCTACAAAGAGAACCACAAATTTTTGCTCATTTGACTCTTCCCTATTTGGATTTTTGAATGTGTCATTATTACCACCCAAACTAGGTAGGGCTTCAATCCTAGGCCCATCACATCGATGCATCCCAAAGTGGTGCATATTGTTAGATGTATCATTATGGACACTAATCTCATCCACTTGGGAATTGACCATGGTATATCCATTGGGAACTCTTGGCTTCTCATCTAGCACACCAATCATACTTTTAGAGATTTGAGGCCTCCTCCAAACCCATCTCCTTTTTATCATTGCATGGCTCCATTGGTTGCACCACTCCTCCTATTTTTGCATTCTTTCATGATGACTGATCTATCTCGGCTTGCTTTGCTGCCTATCACTTTCTCTAAATCGAATCCTTTCACTAGATTCAGCTCTAGGTAGATCTTTACCACTGTAAACCCTAGGTTTCCTATCACCTTGGCTCTTTATAGTTGAGGGAGCCTCCACACGACAGTACCATATCTCTACTATATTTTGGAGCATCATCTTATTGCCATGATTTTATTTCAAACTTACACCATTGATGGGCTGCTTAACCACTATGATTCCCCCATTGGTTCTACACTGATTTCCATCTAGATCATGGCTTTGGAATGTGGGATTGGTTGTACTACTAGGATGCCAAGGTTCTTGGGTCTTGGAATCTTTATAATGAATGTCAGGATCCCTAGTGTATTGGTCACTTGCACCTCCAAGATTACTAAAATTCAGTAAATGTTGCCCATCCTAATGGATTTCAAGGGTGTGGGAAAAAATCCAATAGCTCTCCCAACATATCTCTCATAATTATCTACTTGAACCTTTGCCTCCTTCAGTGACTTAGGGTTTCTCATCCTAACTTGGAGACTTTCCTTGGCCAAAGCTTCAGAATGTCATCAAAGTCTCTCATGTACTCTTTGACGGAGGTATATAACACTTGTTGAATCTATATAAGCTATCCCAAGACCTGAGTCATAGGAACCTTCTTTTCATATTCATCCAAAAATCTATCACATAATTTCTCAAATGATTTGATTCACCCTCTTGGGAGGCTCCAATACCATTTCCTAGCCTCTCCCTTTAGGGTACTTGAGAACACAAGCATTCGATGTAGATCGTCAAACCCACTTGCAAGGCAAGTTAGGCCATATTTGTAATAGCCCCCCCTTAAAATTTTAAAATTTAACACAATTTTTTTCTCTCTCTCTTTCTCCCCGTCGACAGCACGTCGGGGAGAGAGAGAGAGAGGGAGTGAAGAGAGTGAAAGGGGGAGCATGCAGCGAGGGTGGCAGCCGCTAATGGCCATCTCCCTCCCCTCATGAAGCCCTCCTCCCCCTCTTTAAAAGGGGAGCCCTCCCCTCCCTCTTGGACGGTAGCCCCCCTCCCTCGTCGCCTACATCACACCCTCCCTCCGTCTTCAACAACAGCCCCTCCCCCCCGTCTTCAGGCAGTGCAGCCCACCCCCCCCCATCATCATCCCACAGAGAGAGAGAGAGAGAGAGAGAGAGAGAGAGAGAGAGAGAGAGAGAGAGAGAGAGAGAGAGAGAGAGAGAGAGAGAGAGAAAGAGAGAGGGAGAGAGAAAGAGAGAGAGAGGGAGAGAGAGAGA
Source organism: Lygodium microphyllum (assembly GCF_053477565.2). Taxonomy (NCBI): domain Eukaryota; kingdom Viridiplantae; phylum Streptophyta; class Polypodiopsida; order Schizaeales; family Lygodiaceae; genus Lygodium; species Lygodium microphyllum. The sequence continues at coordinate 54,628,457 of NC_141156.1, read as the reverse complement.
GAGAGAGAAGCTTTTGGAAGCTTCTTCTTTCCCCTTCCTTAAAGAGAGATCACACACTCCTCTTGATATTTCCAAAAATACGCCCCTCCCCCTTCATTATCCTTTCTCCACTCAAGGAGAGGCGGTGAGAATTTTGCATAGGAGAGTGCGATAATTCTACCTCTTGTGCATGCGTCTTCGAGTATGGCCCCGAAGTGTAGTTCCACAAGGATGCCCGGAAACCCTGCAAGTGTGGATGGTGGTTCGAATCAGGACGGCACCGCAACCACGAATGGTCGATCATCAAGCATAAACACCGATGGAATCAAGACTTCACTCCAAACCTAGGTTGCTCTATTATTAAATCATAGATTATAATTATCATGGTGAAAATCATATTCACATGCATCACATTAATTGCGCGATTGATAATTTCCTAGGTATGAACTTAGTTGTGATGTATGTAACAAACAAGAAAATTTCCGTTGTAAGATGACATCATAATAGGTGAAATTGATCAGATAACTGCATCATAAATTACCAAAAATGCCTTACATGAATTCCTGCATAAAGTTCATTGCTCCTTGCACAAGTTCTTGCAAAATACATTTCAAAGGACATCGAAAGAAGCAAAGTGCATCTCCGTATCGCAAGAAGGATTCTAAGGTACATGTAATAATTTGCAGAAAAGATTAAAGTGCAGCTAGACTCATACAACAATCACATAAAGTTAGATCACTCAAGAAGGTTATAGATCGTATAAATAATTACTTAGAGGAAAATGTTATGATTGCATGCATAGAAAGTACCTTCGCATGTGTGGCACAAAATAACGCATGGATTATATCAAAATTGTAAGCATTGAAATGAAGGCATGGCATTACGTTGTGTGCATTAAAGTCATTGGGAAAATTCAACGTTGATGGTAATTTACCAAATGGGACTGAGATCCATGGGACCCATGTCAAAGTCCTTGGTGACTTCAAGAGGGATAGGTAAAAGCTTAAGTGCCTGTGAGTATCATTAAGAGGGCTTAAGAAGATTATACTTAAGACGAAGTAGGAACTATTCTAAATAGAACCATCTTGACCAACCATGGTTAAGGGGATAGACAATATTGATCGATTAAGATCAAAGATAAAGGTTGAGAGTGGAATTTAGGTGACGGGAAGTGCTTAAAAATAGCTAAAAATTATGAATATCAAGGGAAAAATATTCACTGTCAAAGGCGGCGGCTCGATCTAGGACGATTTTAAGCGCCAAAGTGCTTTAAAGGCGCCCGAGCGACACTTGGTGATTTTTCATAATTTTTCAGATAGTCGTGCGGGTTGACACAAGCTACTGGCCAATGCGGGATGCTAAGCCGGACGCCCAGGATTTTTCAGAGCTCGATTCTGAGTCCGGACGGGGAAATGGCCAAGAAACCGGTCAAGATTTGAAAAGGTGGACCAAAGTTTGGCCAAATGAGTAAGTGACCCTTGGGGCCCAAAATGAAATGCCACATGAAATGCAACAACCAAAATCGTGGAGAGAGAAGAGATGAGGAAGCGTGATCAACATGGCGCCGAAAAATGCGCCCCATTGTTGATCAATGGAGATGGCAGCCTGCAAACAACCCCCCACAATGATTATGGGGCTTCATTTCCCTCTGTATCCTGACTCTATCGCCGCCCTTCGCTCGCGCAATGGTGGCCTGGTTTGAAATTTCTGATTCTAGTCTTTCTCTCTCCTCCCTCTCTCTCTTCTAAAGGCAAGATCATGTGGGGAGAAGAAGGAAGAAGAAAGAATGATGGAGGCTTGTCCGGCATGGACCGGATTGCTACACGGGCTGAGAATGGTGATTTGTGATGTTGCTGGACATGGAGTGCTGCTGTTTTTTCAAATCTACAGCCATGGAAAAAAAAACCCGAAACACGTGTTTAAGCGGTAAACTAAAAATTACAAAGAAAATCTAGTGCTTTATGCTTTTGATTGATGGAATGCCGTTCATATGGACTAAGATTTGATTATGCTGCTGATTCTTCTGAGTTCTTACTGTTTATAACCAGAAATTATGAAAAACATGCATTGCATGGCTCGAAATAATGTCAAGAAACCCGAAAACGCATGAAAAATGGGGAAAAACAAGGGTTTTGGGCATGTAAATGGGGAAAACCGTCGATACACATCAACTAATCTTTCAATTTTGTTGCAAATGAACTAAGGGCCACAGCCCACAAATGGGTTTTCATTTTCAGCAATTTAAAAAATACAAGAAAATGAAGAAAATGGCGGGAAAATGATAAAAACACCATGAAAAATAGGGGAAAAATACATTTGGGGCTACGAAAAATATAGAAAAATAGGATTTATGTTTGTTGATGTATAGCAAGACTGGGGCATGAAGTTATGCTTCAGTTCAGCCTTGTTTATATGTTTTAGTGCGTGTTTCCTTCCTTTCTCCAAAAAAAATGACAAGGAAACCCTAAAAGAAATGAATGCAATGATGCCCTATCAACGGGGGAGGGTAGAGTTGTGGAAAAAATGGTTAAATGCCGCTGAGCATGAGGAATAATTTTCTGATTTTATATGCATTGCATCTAGGACGGAATAATAATGATAAAAATTAAAACCTAGTAGCACGAAGATCACTTCGGTGCTAGGTGTTCCAGCGAAGCACAAAGCGGTTAGAAAGAAAAGCATGAAAGAGATGTTTTGCACTTGCACGCTGCTGGTTTTTAAAATGTTTGAGCACTAGGCATCCACCTCTTTGCATGATCATTTAGAGGAAATTAAAAGTATCAGAGTTAGCTCCTGGATATGCATAGCAATTGTTTTCAGTAGGCCTGTGACCCACCGTTGAGAGCGTGAGGTTCCTATGCTGTAGGATAGACGAGGGTTAAAGGGGAAGTCAAGTAAGGACAATGGTACATTCCTGGATACGTTTATTTGGTACCTTGAGCGACGTTTGTGCGAAATGTCTAAATGTCGAGCGGCGCATCGAGGGGCCAATCCCCAAGGTGTAGGAGAGTCGCAGAGGGTTGACGGCATTCAGCCGTAGGAGGAACCCCATGTGTGTGTGATTCGAGCCTTTTGGCTATGTGGAAGGGACTCCCTCTGAGGAGCAATATTGGGTTAGGATCAGCTGGACTACAACGTATTACAAACGCAATGTTTAGGAAGGCAGAGATTTTGATAGACGCTCTTGGCCGCGAGGCCGAGGGGTTGTCTTGTGCATAGTGACGAGGTCCGGCTAGTGCATGAGCCAGTGCCGGCCCGTTTTTAGGTCCATCAGTGGTGCGTCTGCCGGGAGCCGCTTAAAAGTGGCGGTTCTCGAATCCTGGTTGTTTAGGGACCAACTAGTAGTTTATGCCAGAGGATACTGAGCTTGATCCGTTATTTATTGATAAGCATCGTCTAGCAGAAATCCAAAAGCAAGAAAGAGACGAAAGAGCTAGGCGACGTGCTGAAATTTTTAGGAGATATTCCCCTAAGCGTAGCGGTGCTGAACCCTTACGAGGGAGTGGATCTAGTGGTCTTAGGACCACAAGTAGTAAGTTAGGAGAAGGTGGAAGCTCTAGTGCTCCCCTTCCTGCCATAAGCCAGTCCATATTAATTGTGGGAGGTGTAACCCCACCGGTCTTTATTCCTAGTGCAAATCCAATCCGCGTCATGGCGCAGCCTATTGCAATTCCAGCAGGAACGACGGATTTGCCGGCTCTAGGTTACCCGCTACCCATTTTTAATGGGCTAGTTGAGGAAGATGCGGAACTTCACATTAGGGAGTTTCAAAAGCTGATGTTTAACTGTCGCATTCAAGAGGAAGGACATTTAATGATGTTCTTCAACATGACTCTCAAAGGAAGAGCCGCTATATGGTATCATGGTTTAGAAGTCGGAACCATATTGAACATTGATGCATTTTATGGAGCTTTTCGAAGGGAGTTTTCCCCTGAAAGGGGTGGGCAATATTGGTTGCGTGTACTCAACGTGACCCGCCAAGATCCACACGAGGATATTCGTGCTTATGCGAAGAAGATAAAAGAGGTCTTCCGTAAGTTGGACACCTCTATCCCTATCCCCGCAGCTGCCCAATTGCAATATTTCCTACATGGGTTGGACTTTAATATCCAATTGCAGTTGAGTAGTGTCCCCTTGGGGGATATAGATACTGCCATTACACGAGCACAAGAGGTGGAATCCCGACTACAAGCAGCCTATGCTTCTCGAGGCAATTCGAATATGGGTTTAGTATTGGGAAACAATATGGCAATAGCCAATGGCAGTAGTGGCCAAGGGATAGCGATGGCTAACCCTAATGGGAGAGGGAACATGATACAGAATGTCCCTTTATTACCAGCTCCCCCTAGCATGTCGATGCCGACGGGCAGTCAAATGGCTCCAAATGGTGGAGGCCAGGCGGTCAATTCTAACACCATGCCTACAGCTCAACAACCAGTGCCTAATCGGATTGTTAGGCCGATGGAGCGACATGGTAATGACCAAGGCTATGAGTCGAGTTCTTCCAATGTTCTTGGCGAGGTTAAGGACATGATGAAGCATTATACCGACATGATTACGGAGCAGTATCGACAAATAGCCGTTGATGTCAACTTCCTTAAAAAACAACAAAATTTGATAGGAAGTAGATACCCAGAGGAGGGTGCACCGTCGAGGTTTAGTTGCAAATGGTGTGGTGGGCAGCACTATCCAAGAAATTGCCCAAATGTTAAGTGCGACATTTGTGGAAAATCTGGCCATTTAGCAGCTACTTGCTGGAGTAAGATTAGTTCCCTCCAGCGAGGTAGTCGGCAACCAGGGCCTGTCAATCATCGTGGCCAAGGAAATGATTCCCAGCCAGAAAATGGGCCTAAACAAATACTTCAACGACCAAAGACTACAGTGGAGGAGCTACCAAGTGGTAGTGGGGTTAGTTTGATTGAGGCTGTACGCGTTAATGATGCTGAAACCTCTAATCTACGAGCTGTTCTTACAAGAGGTAAAAAGGGTAGAGAAGCCGACATGGATAAGCCTGTCGATGGAAACCCTAAACAAGGCGACAAAGGAACGCAAGTTTTGGATCCTGCCCTAGAAGGGGGACCTTTGAAGCCCGTAGAGAGTAAAGCCGATAAGGAAGCACCAAAGAAGAAGGTGAAAGTTAAGAAAGAGGCAATAAAGTCAGTTCAGCGACCTAAAGAGCGGATGGTTTGGCGTGAAAAGCGAGCTCTATCGAACTATCATGAATTCGATTTGGCGGGCTCTCTTTGCGAAGTCAAGCCGGATGTGAACCTCTTACAGCTTATTAAGCTTTCCCCAGGAGTACGCAAGGAATTTAGAAAGATCCTACGTACCGGGTATATCGTAGAATCTTTGGGTATTGCGCGAGTTGGTGATGACTGGTTTGAGCATACTGAGAAGCATTGCCCAAGGGTTGCAGCCTATGTCGATGGGATATTAGTAGATTATGCCATTGTCGACACGGGATCATCTGTTAACATTATGAGTTCTGAACTGATGGAAAGGTTAGGTCTTGCGATTCAGAAAGATACCTCCACAATTCTCAGAATGGCAGATGACAGTTTGAGACAGCCGGAAGGCTGCATTACTAAGGTCCATGTCACTGTTGCAAATGTAGAATGCATGTTGGACTTTAGGGTGATTCGTTTTGCAGGGCGGCCAAGTTACCAAGTATTACTTGGACGACCTTGGATCTTGCAAGCGGATTGCCAAGTGGATATACCCGCCGGTCGATTGATATTTGGCAGAGGTGCCCAGCGTGTGGTGGTTGATGCTTATCCTGAGTCCCCGCAGAGTGAGAGAGCTCCTCTATCTTCTACAGAATTGGAGACATTAGAAGATTTATCTGCTAGTGAGACATCATCGAGTGATGAGTCCAAGGAAGGATCCACCACGGAGGACATCTATCAGATCACTTTGAATGAGCCGATAGAGGGCCAAGATCGTATAAGAGATGCAGATGTTATCGAGCTAGACCTTGGTACGCTTGATGATTCGCGGCCAATCAAATTAGGGTCCATGCTCAGTACAACAGAAAGGGAGGACTATGTGGCCTTGATCCAAGAATTCCGTGATATCTTTTCCTGGAGTTATGATGAGTTGAGAGGCATTCCTCCTAGTCTTGCTGTTCATACAATTCCGTTGAAAGCGGGCAGTCGTCCTGTACGGCAGAAAGTAAGGCGTATGCCTTTCGAATTGAGGGACGGGCTGTTTGAAGAGTTACAGAAGCTTCGAAAAGCGGGTTTGATTTTTCCTGTGCAACACACGGAATGGTGTTCGCCAGTTGTGATTAGAAAGAAGAAGAATAATCAGATCCGTTTATGTGTAGACTTTAGGGAGCTGAATAAGCAGACAATTAAGGACTACTACCCATTACCATTTATTGACCAGATTTTGGATCAATTAGCGGGTAGGGAGATATATTCATTTATGGATTGCTTTGCAGGATACAACCAAATGGCAATTGCAGAAGAGGACAAGTTGAAAACAACTTTTATCACTGTATTTGGCACTTTTGCTTACCACGTGATGGCTTTTGGTTTATGCAATGCGCCTGGTTCGTGGCAACGAACAGCCGATAAGACATTCGGTGACATATCCCCTGAAGAGTTGAGGGTGTTTATTGATGACTTAGGGGCTGCCACCGTGAGAGAAAGGCAGTTGATCATTTTGAGAAAATGCTTTGAGCGCTGTAGGCAATTTTGCATCGCCCTAAACCCACGGAAGTGTGCTTTTGGAGTACCTTATGGGCTATTGCTGGGCCATGTGGTCAGTTCGGTAGGAATTGCGACAGACCCCGAGAAGGTCAAAGTTATAGTTGCCATGGGTCCACCACGCACTCCGAAAGAAGTTCATAGCTTTCTGTCTTCGGTTGGTTACTACCGTAGATTCATTAACGCCTTAGCAGAAAGAACGTTGCCACTTACAAATTTATTGTCCTTTAGCTGTTCGTTTGTATGGGGTGACCCTTGTAAGGTAGCATTCGAGGATGTGAAACAAGAGCTAGCAAGAGCGCCCGTTTTAAAAGCACCTAAAAGAGGTGAGGTGTTCTATATATTTTCGGCCGCCACTATGTATAGTATCAGCTGCTGTTTAGCCCAAATTTGGGAAGAGAAGTGGTACCACCCGATTGCTTTTGCTAGTCGGAAGCTGGGGGTATCCGAAATCAATTACACCTACATGGAGAAGCTGTGTCTAGCGATGGTCTTTGGGACCAAGAAGTTCAGGCATTACATTCTCTATGAGAAAGTCGTGCTTTATACGAAGGCGGAGGGACTTCGACTATTGATGAATAAGTTACAGCCGCCTGATCGTTTAGCGAAGTGGTTGATCACTTTGCAGGAATTTGATTATGAAATCAAGAGTAAGCCACCAAGGTTGCAAGGCATCGTGGAATGTCTAGTGGACTTTGGGGAGCCGAAAGAATCTGTGGCTGAAGGTAGTGGCATGGAGATGATATTTAAAATAGATACGGCATCTATTCCCTCCTGGTATGCTGCAATAACGCATTATTTATCAACAGGAGCGGCGGGATCCAAACTATCTAAGGCTGAGAAAAGGAAAATTAAGCAGCAAGCGTTAAAGTTTGCCTTCATCGCAGGTACATTATATCGGCAAGGGGTTGATGATATCTATCGCCGGTGTGTGATGCCTGACGAGGTGCCATTCATTTTGGAAGAGTGCCATGATTCTGCTTGCGGTGGCCATTTTGCTGGACGGCTTACAGCACAGAAGGCTTTAAGAGCAGGTTATTGGTGGCCTGCCATCTTCCAGGATGCGTTTGCGTATGTTAAGCGATGCGATATTTGCCAACGACATGATAGTCGAGAGAATAGGAAACGACCACTCACCCCTATTATGGCGATACTTCCATTTGAGAAGTGGGGAATAGACTTTGTGGGTCCTATTACTCCGTCATCGACTACGCAAAAGCAATACATCATTGTAGCAACTGACTACTTCACAAAGTGGTCAGAAGCACGTGCAACAAGGAAAGATGATGCTAAAGAAACTGCTAGTTTCCTTTTAGAGCAGATAATATGCCGGTTTGGTCCGCCGAAAGAATTAGTGTCAGACCGCGGAACCCATTTCCTGAATAAGGTGATCAAAGGTTTGACAGATTTGTGGAACATCAAGCATAACAAGACAACCCCATATAATCCGCAAGCCAATGGGCAAGTCGAAAGTACCAACAAGCAGCTTGTGGGCATCCTGTCCAAAATTGTGTCGGAAAAGAAACGGGATTGGGATAAAAAGTTATACGTGGCAGTGTGGGCCTATAATACGACTTTCAAACGAGCCACTGGCCATACCCCGTTCAAGTTAGTATATGGGGAGGAGTGTGTCTTGCCTTTAGAGATTGAGCTGCCGACTATTCGGTTTGCCATCAATCATTCTTTGAGCGATGAAGACGCTCTTTTTGAGCGCTTGACGACACTGGCACATTTAGATGAGCTTAAGTTGCAGAGCTTATTGCACCAAGAAGTGGCGAAGCGCCGAATGAAGAAGCTACACGACCTCAAAGCCAAGAAATACACCTTCAAGAAAGGACAGCTTGTTCTGTATTATGACGCACGACGTGAATTATTCCCAGGCAAGCTAGAACCCAAATGGGATGGGCCCTATAAGATCGTTAGGATAGGAAAGAATAAATCTACAGTGTTGTTAGCTGACCTTGAGGGGATAGAATTTAAAAATAAGGTTAATCTTAATAAGATTAAACCTTATTACTTCTGATTGTACTAATGCTATGACTGCCTTGCAGGTCTAGGCAAGATCGATCAAACATCTGCAAGGAAATCGTGATAGAGGTTGATGGGTCGTCTGATCCCTTATTTAGAACACCCATATTTGGAACAGAGATATCATCAGGGAAAGCTCATTTGGTGGAGCAAAGGATACAAGGTGATTGAGCAAGAAGGCGGGACATTCATTTGGGAAATCAAGGTCTTCTGCCATCACTGCCTACAAATTTTGACGAGCATCCCTATTGAATTCAATGATGATGGAGGGATGGAGCCTACAGTCCACCCGTTGAATATGCTGAATTTCGATTACCATAATTACGAGTAGAGTTCAGGATGGCGGGATATGTAAACCCTTTATGGACGTACACCTTGTACTTTGATGGGGCGTCCAGGGGTCCATGCAAAAAAGGAAGTGTAGGAGTTGTCATCCGAGACCCCCGACGACGCATTGTCATGAAGTTAGCTGCTTATCTCGGGGCGAATTTTACTAATAATATGGCCGAATACAAAGCCCTGATCATGGGTTTGAATATTGCAAAGAAGGGTGGTATCCGCCAGTTGTTGATAAAAGGGGACTCTCAGTTGGTTTTAAATCAACTCAATGGGATGTACATGGTGCGGAACCCGATCCTTTGTATGTACCATCATACTGCCATAGCCCTGCTAGACGAATTTGATAGAGTGTCTTTTCAGCTGATTCCATGGAATTGGAATCAGTTTGCCGATTCATTGGCTAATCTTGCGTATGAAGAAGACCTCTTCTTTAATTGTGGCCCTTGTCCCGATATATCTATTGATGGTGAGACAGGACCTGGTCGTTTGTGGGGTATGCTTTCTGAACATGCCCTCTTTGGCAGACGATGGTTGATTTGGGTGATGCAGAGGGTAAGCGAGACTCATCTACCTTTATTATCGGGGACCCATAGACTGATTTGACGACATGTGATGCGAACACCTCTTGCGATATACGCAGGAGGGATAGGTCATAATTTAATGCACCTAGTTTAGGGCTACAAGCCCTGTTCCCCTGGGAATAGTATGCTTTGATGTCTATCATGGTTGTTTCCAGGTGGATGTTCTGTATAGTATTGTTTGATTTCATTAGGCCAAGAGGGCCAATTCAGTTTTGTAGCAAAGTCATGTCTGATTTCATTAGGCCAAGAGGGCCGATTCAGTTTTGTAGCAAAGTCATGTCTGAATTCATTAGGCCAAGAGGGCCATTTCCCTGTCTAGTGCGGGTTCGTTTAATTGGGTTTTTGTTTAGTGTTGTGCTGGACAGGTTTCGCGGGTTGTGGAATTTTGTGGAGCCTGGAGGAGCCTTTGCTGCGATGGAAGCTTCTTGTGGCCACTCCAGGTGATATTTCTCCTTTACGAGTACCTTTCTTTCCTGTTATATGTGTATTTGTACTTGTTGAGGGGATCTATTTTTTTTGGGGACCGGCAACCAAGGCATGAAGTCCCAGGTTTAGGCTACGTATGTTTGAGGGAGGTCGGAGTAGTCATTGCCTCCTGTAAAGACATTGTTAGACATTGAAAGACCTGTTTTAGAAGGAAGTCCTAGTGGCTCTGTTCTGCTAACCTGCTAGGCAGCCGTTCTAGGAGTTTCTGTTAGTAGTGAGGCAGTTAGAGAAGCCTGCTAGAAGATCATAATAATGATGCCAAGAAATCTTGAATATCCTAAAAGATGAATATCAATACGAAGGTGTGTAAAAAGGGGTTTTAACCCCTATCAATGAAAAGAAATGAAATAACAAAATATATAAGCAGTTGCTCGTCGCCTTGCGAAGGCCTGGTAGGTTCCTGGGGACGAGTCAGACCCGGGGCCGATACCTTGTCTTCCTAGGGGTGGCTTCTTGCTGGAAAAATAATATCAAAACAAGGAAGGTTGGAGCGAAAATAAAAGTGAGCGTTAGAAAAGGATTAAGTGTCGCCTTGCGAGGGCTTGGTAGGTTCTTGGGTGCCGAGACAGGTCCTGAGACCGATGCCCTGTTCTCCTTGGGTCACTACGCTCAGCTCCCTCCTTTTTACATGCCCAAGTATGTTCATACAATAAAAACCCTAAAAGAAGACATGTACTGAAAGAGAATACTCTTTGATCAGGCTATAGGAGTCCTCGCCTTGTAGGAGTTCCTAGTGGTGTTGTCTTTAGTTGGTAAGTAGTTCAGACTACCACTTAGGGAAACCTCTTTGATAGGTTTTTTAGTTTGGCTGTGTTGGAGCAGTTGGTTAGTGACTCACTTCGGATCTTGTATTAGATGATGCTAGGCCTATTCCTTGTGGATGTTATGCCTTGGTTTTGTCCAGGGGTAGGGGGAGCATTGTGCTGAGTTTTCTGATGATAATTGTTTTGTATCAGTTTGATGCTTCTTTGGTTGTTTATGTGCAGATATGTTCGTGGATTCGACGGGCTGAGTCGCCCTATCCCGTGGTCGCCAATGAGAGCGGAATTTAGGTGACGGGAAGTGCTTAAAAATAGCTAAAAATTATGAATATCAAGGGAAAAATATTCACTGTCAAAGGCGGCGGCTCGATCTAGGACGATTTTAAGCGCCAAAGTGCTTTAAAGGCGCCCGAGCGACACTTGGTGATTTTTCATAATTTTTCAGATAGTCGTGCAGGTTGACACAAGCTACTGGCCAATGCGGGATGCTAAGCCGGACGCCCAGGATTTTTCAGAGCTCGATTCTGAGTCCGGACGGGGAAATGGCCAAGAAACCGGTCAAGATTTGAAAAGGTGGACCAAAGTTTGGCCAAATGAGTAAGTGACCCTTGGGGCCCAAAATGAAATGCCACATGAAATGCAACAACCAAAATCGTGGAGAGAGAAGAGATGAGGAAGCGTGATCAACATGGCGCCGAAAAATGCGCCCCATTGTTGATCAATGGAGATGGCAGCCTGCAAACAACCCCCCACAATGATTATGGGGCTTCATTTCCCTCTGTATCCTGACTCTATCGCCGCCCTTCGCTCGCGCAATGGTGGCCTGGTTTGAAATTTCTGATTCTAGTCTTTCTCTCTCCTCCCTCTCTCTCTTCTAAAGGCAAGATCATGTGGGGAGAAGAAGGAAGAAGAAAGAATGATGGAGGCTTGTCCGGCATGGACCGGATTGCTACACGGGCTGAGAATGGTGATTTGTGATGTTGCTGGACATGGAGTGCTGCTATTTTTTCAAATCTACAGCCATGGAAAAAAAAACCCGAAACACGCGTTTAAGCGGTAAACTAAAAATTACAAAGAAAATCTAGTGTTTTATGCTTTTGATTGATGGAATGCCGTTCATATGGACTAAGATTTGATTATGCTGCTGATTCTTCTGAGTTCTTACTGTTTATAACCAGAAATTATGAAAAACATGCATTGCATGGCTCGAAATAATGTCAAGAAACCCGAAAACGCATGAAAAATGGGGAAACACAAGGGTTTTGGGCATGTAAATGGGGAAAACCGTCGATACACATCAACTAATCTTTCAATTTTGTTGCAAATGAACTAAGGGCATCAGCCCACAAACGGGTTTTCATTTTCAGCAATTTAAAAAATACAAGAAAATGAAGAAAATGGCGGGAAAATGATAAAAACACCATGAAAAATAGGGGAAAAATACATTTGGGGCTACGAAAAATATAGAAAAATAGGATTTATGTTTGTTGATGTATAGCAAGGCTGGGGCATGAAGTTATGCTTCAGTTCAGCCTTGTTTATATGTTTTAGTGCGTGTTTCCTTCCTTTCTCCAAAAAAAATGACAAGGAAACCCTAAAAGAAATGAATGCAATGATGCCCTATCAACGGGGGAGGGTAGAGTTGTGGAAAAAATGGTTAAATGCCGCTAAGCATGAGGAATAATTTGCTGATTTTATATGCATTGCATCTAGGACGGAATAATAATGATAAAAATTAAAACCTAGTAGCACGAAGATCACTTCGGTGCTAGGTGTTGCAGCGAAGCACAAAGCGGTTAGAAAGAAAAGCATGAAAGAGATGTTTTGCACTTGCACGCTGCTGGTTTTTAAAATGTTTGAGCACTAGGCATCCACCTCTTTGCATGATCATTTAGAGGAAATTAAAAGTATCAGAGTTAGCTCCTGGATATGCATAGCAATTGTTTTCAGTAGGCCTGTGACCCACCGTTGAGAGCGTGAGGTTCCTATGATGTAGGATAGACGAGGGTTAAAGGGGAAGTCAAGTAAGGACAATGGTACATTCCTGGATACGTTTATTTGGTACCTTGAGCGACGTTTGTGCGAAATGTCTAAATGTCGAGCGGCGCATCGAGGGGCCAATCCCCAAGGTGTAGGAGAGTCGCAGAGGGTTGACGGCATTCAGCCGTAGGAGGAACTCCATGTGTGTGTGATTCGAGCCTTTTGGCTATGTGGAAGGGACTCCCTCTGAGGAGCAATATTGGGTTAGGATCAGTTGGACTACAACGTATTACAAACGCAATGTTTAGGAAGGCAGAGATTTTGATAGACGCTCTTGGCCGCGAGGCCGAGGGGTTGTCTTGTGCATAGTGACGAGGTCCGGCTAGTGCATGAGCCAGTGCCGGCCCGTTTTTAGGTCCATCAAAGGTACATAGGTACTACAAGCGATCTAGGAGACAACCGAGGACGGTGGGGTTGTCCATGATCTATTTTACAAGGAGACCTAAGGTAAGGATAATTAGGGTCGATAGGGTACAAATCCTAACCCAAAGAAAAAGGGAAAACAAGCAACCTAGCTTGCCACATCCCTGGAATCTTGCAAAGTCGTGAACGACCCAGGACCAAATGCTAGGAGCATTCAGGAAGAAGGAATCACACCTTAGCAGTTGGTCATACAAACGACCTCTAAAATGATTGTGATTGTTCACTTACATACATTGTTTAAACTTCTTTGCTTAAGGAACTGATTCAAGGCAAAACACTTAATGCTTTAGGTTAAAAGCCTAGAGGGAGAGGCAGGTTCAGTTACCTCTGACTGTCTGCCTGGCCCTATCCAAGGGGGTTGTTAGCCACGCTGGGTATATGGACCGAACCCACCGCGAAAGGTTTCTCCATGGGTGTTGCTTGGAGCGAGAGGATGCTTGGGTGCCAGGGGAGGCTCTAGCTGTAAATTCCTTGCCTTTGGATCCCGCACAAGAGGCCAATGTGACTCGAGATGGGATCTCAAGGCCTGTGTACTAGTCTACCAGTGAAACTTGGAGCAACAATCCTATTGATTGCTGTGATAACCTTCGGGCATGATACTTGATGTATTCTGGGATTATGATAAATAAAGATCACATATCTGAAAAAGAAACTTGATTGACATTGTTTTTTTATGTAAGTGCCTAAGTTGCATGAAGGAACCTGTGTTTAAATTGATTAATTAAGGAAGCTGCTTTTGTATGTCGAACATAATGTGGTAGGTAATTAGATAACTAAGCAACCCGAGGAAAGTGTGGTGTACGTGACTTGGGTCCCGTCCTATGGAAGGGTGGTCCCGATTAGCTAGGAACTTTTCTCAAAAGACGTGACAATGAAACTGTGACGACCTAGCATCAGTAGAGTTAGAATCTTGATTTATGCTGTTTTAGGGGAGCAGAATGGGACTATGCCTTATGGGCAGAGAGGTTGAGCTTCTCATCCCTCTCGTTTCCCATTCACCATGAACCAAGTGCAGCATAAATCTGCTTCCACTCTGTTGTTCCTACGCAAAGTGGTTCATCTAGAGCTCGACGCTAGCTGCTTCCTAAAGACTTTGTTGATAAGAAAGAGACCGTGACTTCAGGTTGGTCCTAGGTGGGAACGGCCTGATAGTTCCACTCGGGGCAGACTCAGGAAGACCTAGATCGCAAACCCTATGACATTCTTTGTGAGTGCCAGGTGGCGCTTTCTAGACTCCCTTCCCGATGGGCTGCTAAGACGTGTCCCATAATTAGACAAGTGAACATATTACAATTGGTATCAGAGTGAACCAACGATATCTAAGGATCACAAGGGAACTTAATGGAGAAAAATAAAGGGAATAAGGGGATAAACAGAGAAAGGTGAGTAGAATAGAGCAGCATTTTCTGTTGAAAACATTTCTTTACTCACTTATGGATGCTGGGTTGCAGAGTCACGAAGCATGGAGCAAGTTCTTGGTGTTCTAGGTCATGTTCATGACTGCAATGCATGCTTTGAATTATCATCAGAGACTTGGCATGATGGATATTTTGGACCGCACCTATAATCCTTCACCCTTGTATGTGGAACGGAGATGGACGGGAGACTCAGGAATATACTACATAGCAGCCCATCGACTCGCGTACCTTCAAACCAACTTGAAGAGAATCAAGTGGATGGAGGATTTAAATATCATGAAGCTGTTCATCTTTGTCGAAGCTTGTGTAAATGCAACTTTGCTTGTTAGCGGTCGGCAAGTCAAGTAGAACAAGTATGTCTATGAAGAAGTGACCCGGGTAATCTCTGCTAACAGAATCAAAGTATTAGGGCACTATGAGAACAACCGGTATCAAAGGAAGGGATACCCCAAGCTTCCTATGACTTATCGTTTCCTGAAAATCCATGACCCCACTCCATATTATTATTCCGTCCCTATAGCCGATTGTAACACAATCCTATTTTCCCCAAACTGATGTATCAATCAGCCTATTCTACTTATCCAAAATAAATGTACTCAGGGGGATTTTCCTTCATGAATAAATAAGACTTTTTACAATTATCTACCTTGATCATAAATTTTAACTCAGGTGTTAAGTGATTAAATCACTTAGCAAAAAAGGTGTGCTAGTCATATTAACATAATATGGGAACATATGATAAGATGTTAACATAAGGAATCTTATTGTTCAGACGCAACCCCAAGTGCAAGTTCCAAATCCGACTCCTGTACTAAGTCCAGCTATGGCTTGAGAGAAGAAATTCCTTCTCAAAAAATTAAGCCACCCGAGTTTGATGGCAAGGGAAGGACTGTTCAAGCTGACGCCGAGATCTGGATTGAGTCCATCGAGGACTATTTTGAGGTAGCAGGAACTGCACCTGCTAACCAAGCCATGCTCACCAAACTTAAGCTTACAGGCGAAGTGAGATTTTGGTGGAAATAGTGGTGGAGAGACCAAGCGATCTCAAAGGGGACAGTCATTTGGGATAAGCTTAAGGAAGCTGTGCGAGGGAGGTGTCTGCCACCTGCCTACTACACACAAAAGATGAATGAATTCTATGACTTGAAGCAACTAGGATTATCCCTGGAAGCATATTATTCAAAGTTCGTTTCACTCCGAAAGTATGCACCCCCAATGGATATGACACAGTAGGTGTCAAAATTTTGTGTTGGGTTGAATCCACCCATAAACACTCGATTGGAATCAATGCACCCAATGGACCTACAAGACGCACTCATTCAAGCTGCTCCAATAATACAGGAGGTGTAGACCAAACCAAGGAATGACAGGATTTGGCCTTACAAAGATCAGAATAAGGGTATGTCTAAGGCTTAGACTAAGAGAGCACATGGTCAGAATCAGGGACAAAGAAAGAAAGCTAGGGCTAATGATGTCAACAACTTTGTTCCAACACAAAGCAATGATCGCAACCCACATTGATTCCATTGCAACGAGCCTGGACACTTGAAGAGGGAGTGTCCCAAGCTTGGCATAGGACATTGCCAGGGGCAATTCCAAGGTCAAAATAGAACCGCTCATGGCCAAGGAACCACTGTTATGGCTAGAGGGAGAACCTCTAGTGTTTCCAACAAGGAGCTGGACGATGATGTAGATCCATCCATGGATGCTGACATTGAGAGGGCAACGGTTCACGCCACTCTTCACAAGAAGGGTCCAAATCGCCGATTCTTGGTGATCCAAACTGCATCATAATATCAAGGTAAAAGCTTCAAAACCCTAATTCACTGTGGCAGTACACATTCCTTCATCTCACCAATCTGTGCAAAGAGATTAGGGATAGCCACAATAGATGTACCTACTTTACTTATGGAATTAGCAAATAGTCATGAAGTCACTTGTACTAGGCAAACTGTTAAGGTGAAATTCCTACTGGGTGGGAAGCCAACTTCTATGAGATTCAAGGTAATGAACCTAGGTGTCCATGAATGTTTACTCGGAATGGATTTGCTAATATCCAATGATGCCCACATCCACTGTGGGAAGGGCCAAGTCTCCTTCCGAAATTCTGAAGGGAAACTAGTCATGACTCAAGGTGAGGCTGGCAAGCCAAAAATACAGCTGGCAAAAGCAACACTGATAATAAAAAGTGTTCAAAAGGGCCCTACTTGTCTATCTAATTAAGCTGAATAAGCTAGATCACAATCAAGAATCTGGAGAAGAACCTTCATGGTTAAAGGAATACATAGACGTATTTCCTAAAGATCTGACAGAACTTCCTCCCCAAAGGGAAGTCGACCACAAAATCAAACTTGTGCTAGAAGCTGCACCGATCGCAAAGAGGCCATATAAAATGTCCATCCCGACAGCTATCTAACTAAAAGAGCAACTCAAGAAACTGTTAGATCAAGGCTACATCCGTCCTAGCAATTCACCATGGGGAGCTTCAGTGTTGTTCCAAAAGAAGAAAGATGGAATGTTTCGCCTATGCATTGACTACAGAGGGTTGAATCAAGCAACTATCAAAAATAAATACCCCATTCCAAGAATAGATGAATTACTTGACCGTCTTCAAGGAGCGAAGGTCTTCTCCAAGATAGATCTCAGATCTGGATATTATTAGATAAGAATCAAGGAAGAAGATATTTCGAAAACTGCATTCAATACAAGGTATGGACACTTCGAACTCCTAGTGATGTCATTCGGGCTAATGAATGCTCTTGCTACCTTCAATAGGTTAATGCAGGATATCTTTAGGCCCTATCTTGATGACTTTGTACTCGTCTTTTTTTTATGATACCCTAGTCTACTTAAAACATGGAAAGGATCATGAACCCCAACTTTGCATTGTTCTTGAAACAATGAGAGCACGCAAGCTTTATGCCAAGAAGAAGAAGTGTGCATTTTTCGAGCAATAGATTGAATATCTAGGATTCATTGTATCAGCAAAAGGAATTTAGTAGATCGAGACTCGTTTTGGAATGGCCAACACCAACTTCTATCAAAGAAATACATTGTTTTCTTGGGTTGATAGGGTAGTACAGGATTTTCATCAAAGATTATGCTTTGATTATAGGCCCTCTGTAAGACTGATCTACTAAAGAAGCAAGTAGCAATTGTATGGTCACCTGCTGAACAGACCAGCTTTGACAAACTAAAGCAAAGCTTAGTATCAGCACCCATCCTGAAACTTCCTAATCTTAGTAAGGAGTTTGAAGTGGTAATTGATGCTAGCGCACTTGCTTTAGGATGATCAAGGAACGTCATTGATGGAAGATTGAACCCACAAGTTAGACGTGACTCCTATGCAACAAGTTGCAACGTTGCATGGCTTGTGTTTTAATCACAAGATAGATTTGCCACTCCTTGGAATAAGGTTGGCAGGTTCTAGTGCAAGCCTAATGTGCAAGAGGATGAGTAGACATCTTGCTACATCACCCTTCTTGGATTGATGTGCCAAGATAAGATAACTATGAATTGCCTAGCAAGCAATTGACAAATCAAGTTAGAGTGACATGGTCACTAGGATTTACTGTCTTAACTTAAGAAACCTAAGGTGTTGGTTAATTTGGGTTGACAGGGTATGACCGTAACCCAAGGACAAAAGGGTAAACAAACAAACCCTTGATGATCTTGCCAAGTGCCAATCGATCCCGGATCAGATGCTGGACGCATTCAGAGGAAAGGATTCACACCTTAGCAGTTGGCCAAGTAAACGACCGCTGGTTTGATTGTGTTTGTACAGTTTAGGAGCACTATTTGTATTGCTTTGCTTAAGGAACTAAAGATGGAAAAATAAATAATGCTTCATGTTGAAGGCCTGGAGGGAGGGGCAGCTTCAGTTACCCCCGACTGTCTATCATGACGCTAACCAAGGGGGTTGTTAGCCGCGCAAGGAACGTGGACCGAACCCACCGCGAGAGGTCTCTCCGTTGGGCACTACTTGGAGCAAGAGGATGCTTGAGTGCCAGGGGGGCTCTGGCCGTAAATCCCTTGCCTTCCAGGTCTTGCACAAGAGGCCGACGTGACTCGAGTTTGGATCTCGAGGCCCGCATACTAGTCTACGGGCGAAAACTTGGATTAGTAATCCTTGAGGATTGCTAGATTTCCTTCGCGCGAATTATGGATTGCCTTCAGGCAGATTATGGATTAGCCTACGGGCTCGATTATAAGATGTATTCCAAAGATAAATAAGATCAATTGTTGTAAAGGAACTTGTTTGACATTGTTTTTCTATGTCAATGCTAAGATTACGTGAAGGAACCACTGAATAAAAGGCTAATTAAGAAAGCTGTTTTTTTGTGTGTCAAATTAAATGTGATAGGTAATTAGATAACTAAAGCAATCCCTCAGAAAAGTGCGGTGGATGTGGCCATGGGTCCGGCCATGGGTCCGTCCTACGGATGGGTGGTCCCGATTGGCCGGGAACTTTTCTCAAAAGAAGTTGACAGCAAGGAGCATTGACCTAGAGTCTAGGTTACTAGAATCCCGATTTATGTTGTTTTAGGGGAATAGAATGGGACTATGCCTTATGGGCAGAGAGGTCGAGCTTTGCATCCCTCTCATTTCCCATTCTCCTTGAACCAAGTGCAGCATGAATCCGCTTCCACCCTGACGTTTCTACATAAAGTAGTTCGCCTGGGGTTCGACACTAGCTGTCGTTCAAGGAATTTGTCCACTAGGAAACCCTAATTCACGTCCGTCCTAAGTGGGAATGGCTGGAATGCTTCCGCTTCGTGTTCGACACCCCTCGGGGATTGGCCCCAAGAAGATGCTCAGTGAACACATAAAAAACATTTGAAACAAGCTCCACTATTTTGATTTAATCGATCTAGGAGATAGTGAATGATCCTCAACGAGTATCCCCCAAATAATCGAATCACTAACCCTATAGCATAGGGTACCTTGCACTCTCAATGTAGGTCATCGCTCATATAAAGAGTTGTTGCTATGCATCTAGGATGCTACCATATGGTGTGTGCAATGCAATTGTGTATGACTACCCTACTCAAACAAGTTTATTCATTAGCAATCAACATTGTGAAAATGTGAAAACAATTCTTTTCATGCTTTTCTTCTAATACGTGATTGCTACATTGCTTGTAGGACAAGTACCAAGCATTCTCATGCTACTAGAGCCTTTTCATTTTAGATAATAACATACCCTACATGCCTAAATTTAAATCAATAAATAATCAAGCACAATCAAGGCGATTAGCCTAATATTATCTTCCAAGAAAAGATTTCTTTATTTCCCATGGCAACTTGTCATCATTGACCCTTGCCATGCATTTACCATCAAACACAAACACTTGGAATAATCATCCAAATCACATCCCAACAATCAATTTAATGCAAAAGCATTTAGGATGTTATTTGATCAATAAACAAAAACAATAGTATTCTCCTCCAAACATTGCAGGTATAGTCGCAATAACCTTTCCATTGCGTATTTTCTCTCCCCCTTGGGATCTAAGCAATTCTATGCAAAATTTACTTAACACTTCGACTATGACGCATAACACGACCTCATACAACTATGCAAGAGTTTCAATTCTATTGAACACTGACACGGCTTCCAAAAGCATAATTGTGGCTCTCGTACTTTATGTAAGTGCCTTACCTCGTTTAACAAAAATAAGTGATTCAGCATAAATATTTATTTGTTTTATAATTTTTATAAAATGTCTCTAAACTTGATTTTCAACTCTCAATGGTTTTTTGTATTTATGTATGCTTGATTTTATATTTTAAAAATAAAAAATAGCAAAAAATGCTTTAAAATGGCATGGATGAATTTTTATAAAACTTTTGGTTGCATAATTGTGAGTTATAATATTTTTTACATAAATTATTTAATGTTAAAAGCTTATTTAAAATTTTCATAATATTTAGAGATCATTTAACATGTTGGAAAATTAAAAAATAGTTATTTTTTAGTAAAACTTTTAGTTTTTATTTTAAAAAATTATGTTTTGCATCAATGAAAAATTATGATTTTTCCATGGAAAATATAAAAGTCAAATTTTTAATGATTTAGTAAGTTTCTTAGAAAGTTAAAAAAAACCAATTTAATGTTATTCTTGTTAAAGAAAATATCCATATAAACATGGTGTTTTTTATTTGACATAATTAAGAGTATACACTGTGTGTTAATCTATGGCATAGGGAGAAAAAAAAATGTAAGGGTATTTTATGATAGTTGCTAAGTTAGAAAATAACTACAATCCTTAACCGAATTATAAATAACATAAAATTAACACTTTACTTATATGATGACCTGAGGTGACGTCTCAACATCTATATTAAACTTTTACATGTTATTCATTTAAAAAAATTCTTAGATGATTGTCAAGATAAAGAGTGGAGGGCCACTAGGATCATTGATAATTAAGGGAAGGTATCGGGATTTAAAATAAACAATGTATGTGTACACATAAGAGTGCAGAGAGAACTTGTTTTTATCTTGATCGATATTTAGTAATGAAGAGGAAAGAATAATTTTTATTGATTAATAAATAATGAAAGGAATTTATTATATAAAGGTAGAGAAGAGATCATTTAAAAATAATTTAAGTGGAGATGTGTAGATAGATCCATTGGATCTATGCTGCCCTAAGACCAATTCCCCAATGGATAAACATCCTAGGCTTAGTATCCTAGTGTCTAGTATAAAGACATAGCCGTGAAGGTTAAAACCAAAAGTGAAGTGCAAGAATAAGTAAGGTTATTGAGTTCTCAATATTAGATTAGTTGGACTACTACAAACGAGTATCGTAACTATAGAGGAAGGTTAGATAAATCATAAGAATTAGTTACCAATATCACCTATTCAGTGCAACAACTCGCAGGAGTTGGCTTGGCAACCCGGTTAAAAGCCAATTTCTCTTTTTCAAGAGGAGAGACAAAGACTTCAACCATAAGTGTCTTGAATGCTTCCCAATTCTCTACAAGTATTCTCCTTTTTAATGTACCTCCACCAAGTATGTGCAAATCCTCCAAATGCAAGAAACTAAAATGAATCTTCATATCATCAATTCTAAGAAATATATCAAAGTAAGATTCCAATTTGGAAATCCATTCCTCTAGATCAAATGGTGAAGATGATTGACCATTGTACTTGGCCAAGATGATCTTATTGTTTAGCTCTCTTTCATAGAAGGGTTGATGTCCCAAAATTGACTGGTCATGAGTATTAGGCATGGAACCTCCAAAGTGAGACGGAACTCTCAAATAGGTGGCTAAGAACTAGTATGAAACCTTCGCGTTGGTGAAGGACCTGTAGGAAGCTGGGTATTCAGCCCAAAAGCTTAAGAATTAGCACCATTCAAATTTCCCAAATAGTCATCATATCTTTGTGAAGTCTCACGTTCTTTATATTTGCTATTTGGAATATCCCTACGTCCAATGATTCCATGACCTTGACCATTTTGGTTAGATGGCTTAAGTGGGACTGAGGGTTCATTGTTTGAATGAACTTTCTCATTAGCTTCTTTGAATTACATTTGCATTTGCATCCATTGGGAGAATTGAGCCATTATTTGAGCATTATATTCTACTAACTTGTCAATGTAACTGTTTTTTGGATAGTGGAGTCCACTAACTTCTTAATGGAAGACTTTGTTTGACTAGTAGACAATACCATTTGCTCCACTCTTGATAATAACTCCATATGACATTGGGCATGCCTATTCTCATGTTCACACATGGTATTGTTGAGTGCACTTATTTCTCCATGTACTTGAGGATCTTCAAGATTCATTTGAGGTATATTATCTAGCATAGAATCTCTAATTTTCTATGCATACTCATCATGGGTCTTATTTTTGCCATTATGCCCTATCATAGTAGTGCAATCTTGTAGTACCCCCTATCAGAAAATTGGCTATAACTTGAGCTAGGAAGCTTCGATTCCTAAACTTTTTTATTAAAATCAAATCCAACAATGCCCTCTTTAAGATGAGCTATAGCACGTCATAAGAAGTTTAGGAAATAATTTTTTACAATTTAATCTATGAGTTTGAACTGCCCAAGCATGCACCCTATTTCAACCTGTAAATACCATATTTCCATCTATAAGGGTAAAATAGTGGTTCTAGAATACTGAATAGGACATGTGGGTACCCTATAGTACCTGCACCTATACTTCTATAATGAAGTTGCTACCTCTGTAAAGACCTATAAACACCCTATACTGTCCCTATAAAGTCCCTGTTTTACCCTGCATTTTGCTCTGAAAGATACTTGAGTCTTTGAAGGCACTTCATTATTCAATTCTCCACTCGTTGTACATGTATGAGGGATAGAATGGTAGTATAGACTCCCTACACGTGCTGTAAATCACCGGGAGGTGGGCAAAGCTCCATGGATATTTTTGTGCACTATTTTATGCTTCTTTTGGTGTCATCATTTCCTCCCACGCTGAAATGTGAAGCGTCCCCGTGAACCTTGTCAAAGAAGAACCACTGTCTAACACAAAACTTCCAAAATTGTTAGTAAAACGACTTCGATTGAGACCTAGCCATGGTAGGGTATAGGACTCCAAATCCATGACCACCAGAGTAAAAAAACCCTTGCCTCAGTTAATCTCACGCTAAAAAACTTGCATACTCTTCAAAGGATAGGGTTCAATCTTCCACATGGATCATGAGCACAACTCCTCCATTCAATAGGGGAAGAAATAAGACTCCACCACTTAGCTAAAAAAACACTTAAGGGAATGGGATTTGTTGTTATATGTGAGCCTTTGCAAAAGTGCTTCATTTGAAATGACTCTCCTATGGGCTTTTGTGTTAGGGGAGAGAAAAAAAATGTGGGTTGCCACCTTGGGAAGGATGAAACTAAGAAGTATAGAATTAGCAAAGATGGGGATGGAAGGGTAGATGGTGGTAATGGTAGAAGTCTTTGCTATTTTGAGGTGGGGTAATAATTTGCTTGCTTGTGATGATGTATCAAAGGTTTTTTAAAATTCAAAGAGGGAAAAAATATGTGGCTTTTTTTTTGGGAAAAAGTGAGAGAGGGGGAATAGGCCGCTTAAGTAGGACTTGAGTTTATCTCAACGTGTAGTCTTGTTTCTCATAAAGGTCAAAGGTACTCATTTTTTCTTTCACTTACCTTAGAAAGGGATAAGTATATTAAAAAAATTTTAAAGTTGTATTATTTCATTAATCAAAGAGATAATAAACCCTATCTCCCATATTTTGTGGCTGTTGGAGATCCGAATAGTGGGCGCACGGAGGTCATGAACCATCTCGCCCTATCTTCTTCTTTGAGACTGCCTCCACCATCTGATGCTTCCCCACCATCAAGTATATCTCAGCCCTTAGCTTCTATAACTCAGTTGGATTCTTCAAAATAACAGAGAGTTTGTTCGTCTCTTAGAGAGTACCCACAAAGGTAGAAACAAAATCTCAAGAGGACGAAGGTGATAATGCAAAAGAAGATTATGAAAGAGAGCTAGAAGAGTCTATTCTACTCATAGAAGGTAGAGATGTGGAAGAAGTTCTAGAGGTTCCTGAAGCCTTAGAAGAAAAAGATCCCTTTCTGTTCGATAGAATGACTATGCTACCCTTTGGATTGATTATTGAGTCATGTCATAAGCAAATCCTCTCTATAAGAAATGGATTAAGAAGAATAGGCTTTCCTTCAACAGTGGCTATTGTCACCCAAAGTTACCATTCCTAAGAGAAGATGATGACAATGCATCTTGCCAACAACCCCTAGCCCTGCAGCTTAAAAGGAATGTAGAAGGTTCCTATTATGTGACATTCTTGAATGCATCCTCAGAAGACGAATCCTCAAGCTAAGACATCCTCAAGCCAAACCTAAAATTTCAATGATACCCTTTCATCTTTCCAAAGAGTGAGCTAAGCCTCCATTAAAGAAGGAAGTTAGTTTCAATGTGAATCATCAGAAGAGGAGACCACTCCCTTGAAGGAGTTGGATCTCTACCCAAAAATAGTCCATGGGAGATTCATCGGCGCGAAGTGGAAGGTGAAAAGCAACTGACATATGTGGCTGCTGAAGGAACTAAACATCACCTAAAGGTGGGCCTTAATCTTCTAGAAGAAAAAACATTGGTCCTACGAGACCTATTGAAGGAAAATTTGGACATGTTTGCATGGTCGTACAAAGATTTGAAGGGGATTGATCCCACAATATGCCAACATCACATCGACCTAGATCCTAATGCCAAGCCTATGAGGCAAAGACAAAGGTATATGAATCCGAATTACTCTTCCCTATTACTAGAGCTCCTTGAAGTTCATCTATCCAGTGGCTAACAATGAATGGGCTTTGCCGATTGTGGTAGTACCCAAGAAGAACAGAAAGTTGCAAATATGTGTGGACTTCCAAAAGCCAAATTCCAAGATGAAGAAGGACCATATCCCTATTCCTTTCACAAACCAACTATGAAACACAATGGTAGGCCATGAGCTCTATTCCCGCTTGGATGGATTTAGCGGATACAATCAAGTCCAAATTGGAGAAGAAGATCAATCTAAAACGACCTTCACAACAGAATGAGGAACTTATGCTTACAGAGTGATGTGGTTTGGGCTCTATAACGCTCCTACAACCTTCCAACGAGTGATCATGGCTACCTTCCAAAACCATCTGCATGACTTTATTGAGGTGTACCTTGATGACTTCTGTGTCTATAGCCTAATCCTTGACCATTAGGGATACCTAGAGTAGTGCTTTGATAGATGTTGAGAGTATGGGATTTCTCTCAACCCTGACAAATGTGTCTTTGGTGTCTCATATCAGGAGTTCTTCTAGGCCACATTTTCTCTACACAAGCGATAGCAGTAGATCCTGCCAAGATGGAGAAGATTGCTACCTTAACATCCCCAACCAACCTTAAACAATTGAGGGGATTTCTTGGACATGTGGACTATTACAGAAGATTCATTGCATACTTTGCAAACAAAGGTAGCCTCTTTGCATAAATTCCTAAGAAAAGATGTAGAGTTCACGTGGACAATGATTGTGACGAGGTGTTCAACACCCTGAAGCAGTGTTTGATTGAAGCACCCATCCTACAGCCTCTTGATTGGACGAAGGATTTCCATGTGCACAGTGATGTATTAGTTGAAGGCCTAAGTGCAGTCTTATGCCAAAAGGGCTCCTCGAAGTTAGATCAACCTATCTATTATGCAAGTCAAAAAGTAACCGACCGAGAAAGGAACTACATAGTGACAGAGCTTGAGTGTCTAGCAATGGCCTTTGCCTTGGAGAAGTTCCGACACTATTTGCTATCTATGTACTTCAAATTCTACGTGGACCATGAAGCCTTGTCCTTCCTAATGAATAAGCCATGTCCTTCAAATTCTACATGGACCATGAAGCCCTATCATTCTTGATGAATAAGGTTGATGTGAAGGAAAGAATGACGAGATACATCCTTTTGTTTCAAGAGTTTGATTTTGAAGTGGTTACAAAACCTGGTCGCTCCCATGTTCTGGCTGATCATCTGTTGTGAATCCCTCAAAGTGATGTTGAAGAAGAGAAAGATGATCCAGACCTCCTAGATGCTTCCCTCTTTCTAGTTAAAACTGTTGCCCCGCAATACGTAGACATAGCCAACCTCCTAACAACCCAATAGTATCCCCCTGGCATCTCGAGTCATGTGAAGAAGAAGCTTCTATTGGAATCAGCTCCCTACACCTTGTTAAGTGGTGCTCTGTACAAGAAAGGAAAAGACAAGGCCTTGCAAAGATGTGTTTCTGGAGGTGAGTTTGGAATCGTATTGAAAGCATGCCATGATGAGCCCTATGGCTTCACGAGAGAAGCGATAGCCAAAAAGGCCTTACTTGTAGGTTATTGGTGGTGGACCCTCCACAAGGATGCCTATGACTACTACAAATGTTGTGATGCTTGTGAACGAATGGGAAAGCCTACCAAATCCAACACCATGCCCCTACAACCAATCCTTCCCCTAAAGCCGTTCGAGAAGTGGGAAATTGATTTCATGGCCCCCATTGATCCACCAACCAAAAGGAAGCAAAATAGATACAACTTGGTTTGTACAAACTACGTAACTAAGTGGTTGGTGGAAGAGAGGAAGAACTTGTGCTTCCTCCTGTACCTAAAGGACTATGTGCAACAATTGGGTTACTAAGACCACTATCTTTTATGCGTATGGGGCTACTCCTTTGAGGAGAATACGGACTTACAATCTCCAACCATTGTCTAGCCCTCTCATCACGTTCTGCTTTTTGTATTTCGGCTTGACAGTCCTTGTTAGAGAACATAAACCAACCTTTTGGTCCCTAAAAACCCTAGATTCGAGAACCTCAAATGGGTACTGGCTATGGTACTAACCGGACCTCATGCTCATAACAAACAAACACCCCCTCACGGCCTCGCGGACTAGGAGCATCTATCTGCTGCTAAAGGACGAACTGCCCTAAAGCCTAATCTATGTGTCTATAGTTTTGTAGTTTTGTAGTCCAACGTTTCCCTTTCTATAAACTCCTCAGAGGAAGAACCCTTACAGATTGGCAATAATGCCACGATAATCACATACATGGGAGGCAATCTCTCGGTAGAAACACCGCGGCTCCACTGCAGCTCTCCTACATCGCAGAGATTGGCCCCTTAATGCGCTGCTCAACATATAGAACAAATGAAAAAACTCCACTCTTTCATTTCGCAAGTACTCTAGGAGATACCATGTGTCCTTACCAAATGATTTCCCAAGACACGAACATCTATCCTACGGCTTAGGATGCCTTTCCACACTCAAACGTGGATCATTGTCATTGAAAACAAGTGCTATGCATCCAGTCATTTTATTTCGATACCATGATCGACATGCACATGCAAAGTGAATGATTCTAAAGTGCTCAAACATAATTTTAAATCAGAAACATGTGGTGTACAACCAGGCTTTCCAATGCATTTACTAACCCGTTGCGGCGATGTAAGGATATCACCGAGACAACACTCGTGCTACTATCCTCTTAATTAACATACCACAAACTCTATGTCATGATGTGCATCAGAAAATGAGCAACAATCAGCACACAAGTCACACCATTCAAACATCCCAACTCCCTACGTTTAGGTATTGCTTTCGTTGCATAGGTGTAGAGGTTCATTTTGTCATGTTTTGATGTATAGAAAGCAATAAATCACAAACTTTGACAAGGATATAGGGCAAACTGAGGCTAAACCTCATGCTTTGCCACTATCATACATCCACAAACAATCATTATATTTTTCCTTATTTTTCCAAGACGTATTTCTATTTTTTCCCTTATTTTCTCCATTTTCTCGATTTATTTCACAATAAATATGCTATTCTTTTATTTTTCTTGTTTCAATCACTTCACCATACTAACATTCAATTTATCTTCCATATTCCCCCCATGGGAACACTTTTTACCCACCCAAAACGGAAAAACTACCATTTTACTACTTAAAGACCGCATTTCAGGCTTACGGGAATTAAATAGAGCATGTAAATCATTGCAAAATCAAGATTTTTTGATAAATAAAAATTACTCATAATGCAAACAACACACAAATAAATTTTCATCCAATAAGAACATAATTAACATCATAAACTATAAAAAATCCTTCATTTTCCTTCATAAAAATGGTCATACCGTGTTTTTACCTAACTCGAGATGCCTTGAATGACTTCATAACCAAAAAATGGAGCCTCCATTGCTCTCAATCCAATGCTGTATTTCAATCTTCAGCATCTCCATCAATCTCCATCACCATTTCCTTCATTCTCCTTCCTCGGTTCCTTCTTCAAGATGGTACACATGAACAGCCCATAGAGGAGAGAGAGAGGGAGGAGAGAGAAATACTAGATTCTGATCTCTTCACCCAGACAGCCATTCCTCGTGTGAAGACCGGAGATATGATCAGCCAAGAGAAGGAAGTTGAGGCCCAATGTCTGTTGCATAGGTTGCTCACAGCCTGGAATCATCATCCATGAGGATGAGGGCGCAAAAATCGGCGCCATGTCTAATCACGTTTTCTCCATGCTTCTTCATGATTTATTTATGTTTTTTCATCAAAAAAATTCGGGGGGGAGGGGGGTTAAAATTCCCGAAGGGCACCCCCCCTTTGGTCCACCCTTTCGTATCTTGACCAATTTGTGGCCACTTCCTCGTCCGGGCTCCGTTTCAACCTCTTAAAAATCCTACGCATCCGACTTGACATCCCGCACTGACTGGCAACTACTGGCATCCCACAAAGCAGTTAGAAAAATTATCCAAAAATCCACAAGTGTCGCTCGGACACCTTTTAAAAGCAATCTTTCACTTGGTGCTTAAAATCGTCCTAGCTGCAGCCGCCGCCTTCGATGTTAAATGTTTTTCCCCTAAATCCCAGATTTTTTGGCAAATTCTAGGCAGATCCCGGGCTCAAAACTCCACTCTCACTACCCACATTTACGCAATGTGAGGGTTAATTGGATGCCCATACAATAACGATCTAGGGTTTTTACCCTAGAGTAAATTGGCCTAATACTAGACTTCCGATTGCGTTTAGAAACCCTAGGGCCAAACGTTGTTGGCCTAGTAAGATTAGGTTTGGGTTGAGTCAAGAGGACTCCCAAACCCTACATCTTGACCAAGTTATCCTTGACCAAGGAATACCGTGCGATGCGAGAAACAATCCCATAAGCCAGGTGCGACACCTATGCAACAAGTTGCAACCTTGTAGGGTTTTGTGTTTAAATCACAAAGTAGATTTGCCACTCCTTGGAACAAGGTTGGAAGGTTCTAAGTACAAGTTTAATTTACAAGAGGATGAGTAGTTATCCTGCTACATCACCCTTCTATGAGGCTGAGTTGCCAAGTTAGGGTAACTATGAATTGCCTAGCAGCAATTGACCAATCAAGTTAGGGCGACAAGGTTGCCTAGAATTTACTGTCCTAGTTAAAGGAACCTAAGGTGTTTGTTAATTTGGGTTAACAGGGTATAAACCCTAACCCAAGGATAAAAGGATAAACAAACAACAAAACCCTTGGGGATCTTGCCAAGTCGCAATTGATCCCGGATCGAATGCTGGATGCATTCGGAGAGAAGGATTCACACCTTAGCAGTTGGCCAAATAAACGACCACTGGATTGATTGTGTTTGTATAGTTAGGAGCATTGTTTGTACTTCTTTGCTCAAGAAATTAAAGTGGAAAAATAATTAATGCTTCAGGTTAAAGGCCTAGAGAGGGAGAGGCAGCCTCCGTTACCCCTAACTGTCTGCCTGACCCTATCCAAGGGGGTTGTTAGCCGCGTTGGGTACTACATGGACCGAACCCACCGCGAGAGGTCTCTCCATGGGTGCTACTTGGAGTAGGAGGATGCTTGGGTACGAGGGGGGACTCTGGCAGTAAATCCCTTGCCTCCGGGTCCTGCACAAGAGGCCGACGTGACTCGAGATTGGATCTCGAGGCCCACATACTAGTCTACGGGCGGAAACTTGGAATAGCAATCCCTAAGGATTGCTGGAATTGCCTTCGGACGGATTATGGATTGCCTTCAGGCAGATTATGAAATTGCCTTCGGGTGGATTATGGATTGCCTTCGGGCGGATTATGGATTAGCCTTCGAGCGGATTATGGAATAGCCTTCGGGCTGGATTATATGATGTATTCCAAAGACTGATAAATAAGATCAATTGTTGAAAAGAAACATGTTCGACATTGTTTTTGTATGTTAGTGCTTAAGTTACGTGAAGGAACTGGTGAATAATTGGCTAATTAAGAAAGTTGTTTTTGCATGTCAAACTAAATGTGATAGGTAATTAGATAACTAAAGCACCCCGAGGAAAGTGCGGTGGATGTGACCATGGATCTGTCCTATGAAAGGGTGGTCCCAGTTGGCCGGGAACTTTTCTCGAAGGAAATTGATAGCAAGGAACGATGACCTAGAATCTAGAGTACTAGAGTCCCGATTTATGCTGTTTTAGGGAAACGGAATGGGACTATGCCTTATGGGTAGAGAGGTCGATCTTTGCATCCCTCTCATTTCCCATTCTCCTTGAACCAAGTGTAGCATGAATCCGCTTTGACCCTGACATTTCTACGTAAAGTAGTTCACCTGGGGTTCGATGCTAGCTACCATTCTAGGAATTTGACCACTAGGAAAACCCTGATTCAGGTCGGTCCTAAGTGGGAATGGCCGAAATGCTTCCGCTTCATGGCAGAATCGAGAAGACCTAGATCGCAAACCCCGTGACATTCCATGGGAGTGTCGGGCAGCACTATCTAGACTCTCTTCCCCATGGGCTGCTTAGACGTGTCCTACGAGCAAACAAGTGGGCACGTTACAGTTAGTATCAAAGCGAACCAAGGAGGAACTAATATTTACAAGAAAACTTAATGAGGATAAGTAGAGCAAATGTTGCTGTTAAGAACATTTTCTTAATTACTTATCAATGCTGGCCTGCAGAGTCGTGAAGCATGGAACAAAGTCTTGGTGTTCCAAGTTATTTTTATGACTACGATGCGAGCTTTGGATTATCGACGGAGGCTCGATATGATGAATATCCTTGACTGCATCTACAATCCTTCACCCCTGTATGGGGAACGGAGATGGACGGGTGATTCAAGAATTTATTACATAGCTGCCCACCGACTTGCGTACCTTCGGACCAACTTGAAGAGAATGAAGTGGATGGAGGACTTAAAGATCGTGAAGTTGTTCATCTTTATTGAGGCTCACGCAAACGAAACCCTACATTGTCGGCGGTCGAAAGGTCAAGCAGAATACGTATGTGTACGATGAAGTGACTCGAATAATCCATGCCGACAGAATCAAGGTATTGGGACATTATGAGAAGAACGGGTATCAAAGGAAAGGATACCCCAAGCTTCCTATGACCTATCGATTCCTGAAAATCCATGACCCCAATCCATACTATTACTCAGTTCCCATAGCTGAATGTAACACAATCTTATTCTCCCCAAGTTGATGTATCAGCTTATTTCGTCTTCCCAAAAATAATTATACTCAAAAGGGCTATGTCCATATGAATGAAATAGACTTTTTTTTATCAATGATTGTCTTGGCTGTGAGTATTGGTAAAGAAGTTAAGTGATTAGGTCACTTGGCTAAAAGCTGAATTGGGCATGAAATGTAATGTGAGAAACGCTTAGCAAGTTTTTAGCGTTAAGAATCTCAATGCCCAGGCACAACCTCAAGTGCAGATTCCTAGTCCGACCCCTACACCAAGTGCGACCGTGATTCAGGAGAAGAAGTTTCTTCTCAAGCAAATCAAGCCACCAGAATTTGATGGCAAGGGAAGGACCGTCCAAACTGATGCCAAGATCTAGATCGAATCCATGGAGGATTATTTTGAAGCGGCAAGTTCTGCACCCGCTAACCAAGCTATGCTCACCAAATTGAAGCTTATTGGTGAAGCAAGGCTTTGGTGGAAACAATGGTGCAGAGACCAAGGGATCTCGGAAGGGTCAGTTACCTGGGAGAAGCTTAAAAGAGCTGTGCGAGGGAGATATCTACCACCTAACTATCGCACGCAAAAGATGAACGCGTTCTATGAACTGAAGCAGCTTGGTCTATCCCTTGATGCTTACTATTCAAAGTTCGTCTCTCTTTTAAATTATGCGCCACAAATGGACATGACACAACAAGTGTCAAAGTTTTGTGCCGGATTAAACCCACCTATAAACACCCGCCTCGAATCAATGCGCCCAATAGATCTTCAGGATGCGCTCATTCGAGCTGCACCCATTCGAGCTGCGCCCATAATACAAGAGGTGCAAACCAGGCCAAGAAATAACAAGACTTGGTCTTACAAGGGTCAGAACAAGGGAGTGTATAGGTCCCAGGCTAAGAGAACACAAGGCCAAAATTAGGGGTAAAGAAAGAAAGCCAGGACCAACACTGTAAATAATTTTGTTCCTACCCAAGGTAATGGCCAAAATCTTCGTTGCTTCCATTGCAACAAGCCCGGTCATTTAAAAGGCAATGTCCCAAGCTTAACAGAAGACAACGTCAAGGACCATCCCAAGGAACCGTCCATGGCCAAGGAGTCGCCACCGGGGCCAGAGGGAGAACTGCCAGTGTTGCCGACAAGGAGTTCGGTGAAGAAGAAGATCCAACCATGGAAGCTGACATCAAGAGGGCAATGGTTCATGCCACCCTTCACAATAAAGGCCCGAATCACCAGTTCTCGATGATTCAAACTCCATCGTATTATCAAGGTAAAGGCTTCAGAACCTTGATTGATTGTGGTAGTACGCATTCCTTCGTTTCACCAGTTTGTGCAAGAAGATTAGGAATAGCCACAATGGATGCACCTACCTTACTTGTGGAATTAGCAAATGGTCGTGAGGTCATTTGTACCAGGCAAACTACTAAGGTGAAATTTCTACTAGGTGAAAATTCGACTTCGGTCAAATCCAGGGTTATGAACCTAGGTATCCACGAGTGTTTGCTGGAAATGGATTGGCTTAAACCTAATGATGTCCACATTCATTATGGAAAGGGCAAATTTTCCTTTCGAAATCCTAAAGGGGAATTGGTCACAACTCAAGGAGAGGCTGGGAAGCCAAAAATTCAACTAGCCAAGGTCAGAGACGTTCTGGAGCGGCCAACACCAACTACTGTCAAAGAAATACGTAGTTTTATTGGATTGATAGGATGGTATAGGGTCTTTATCAAAAACTATGCCCTAATTGCAGCACCTCTCACCGATCTACTAAAGAAGCAAACATCAATTGTATGGTCACCTGCTAAACAGTCCAGCTTTGATAAACTAAAGCAAAGCTTGGTATCAGCACATGTTTTGAAACTTTAAGACCTTGGTAAGGAGTTTGAAGTAATAACTGATGCTAGCACACTTGCCTTAGGATGTGTGCTTATGCAAGAAGGTCATCCTGTAGCATACTCTTCAAGGAAATTGAAGAGCCATGAAAGGAATTATGCTACCCATGATCTGGAGCTATTAGCTGTCATCCACGCTCTCAAGCTTTGGAGACACTACTTGCTGGGTAACAAGTTTACCTTAGTGATGGATCATAAAAGTCTCAAATGGATTTTTACCTAGAATGAGCTCAATATGAGGCAACATCGATGGATTGAAGTGCTGGAGGAATATGATTTTGAGATCAAATACCAGCATGGAAAGGAGAATGTAGTTGCCGATGCACTCAGTCGTCGCAAGGCATTTCTAAATTCTCTAATTTGGAGAGATCCATCAACAGCTAGATCTCTAGCCACAAAGGTATTCATGCCAAATAACCCAGTTCTTGAGCTAGCTAAAGAAGAGGCATGCCATGACCCAACCTATCAGAAAATGCTAAGGGAGATCCCCATCAAGGATCAAGTCCTGAAGCTACAAATAAAGTATTAATAATTCTTTATCAATGATGGACTTTTCTACTACAGAATGAGATTATGTATACCGGCAAGCCAGTCACTTAAGCAGAAGATACTTTGAGAAGCTCATGACTCCCCTTTTTCAGGGCATGCTAGCTATGCCAAGACCCTCAATACAATCAGAAAGAGCTATTATTGGGAAAGGCTTAAAGGTGACATTCTCAAATATGTCACTGAATGTCTGTCTTGTCAACGCATTAAGGCCGAACATGTCAAAATGCAAGGGAAATTGCAACCACTCGACATTCCCCAAATGAAATGGGAATTCATTAGCATGGACTTTGTTGTTGGCCTACCCCAAGTTCAGGGAGGATACAACTCCATTATGGTTGTGGTGGATATGCTCACCAAGGTTGCACACCTTATCCCTGTTAAGACAAACTATAAAGCCTCAGACATTGCAAGGTTATTTATCAAGGAGATATTCAAACTGCATGGGTTACCCAGAAGAATCATTAGTGATCGCGACTCTCTTCACATCACACTTCTGGAGGGCTATCTTCGAAGCCATTGGGACTCAACTCTATTTCAGTACAGCTTACCATCCCCAAAGTGATGGTCAAACGGAGCGAGTCAACCAAGTCATTGAAGATATGCTTAGGGCACACTGTTGTCATGAACCCAAAAAGTGGATTCAATATTTGCCACTGGTTGAGTTTGCTTACAATGCTTCTTACCAACAAAGCATTCAAATGACCCCTTTTCAAGCATTGTATGGGCATGACTGTCGTAGTCCTTTGAGCTTTTCAGATCTAACCTTAAGGGTTGAAGCCTCAAAGCAGATGCTGGAAGATATGGATGACCAAATGAAGTCAATAAGACAGGACATCCAAGCCGCCAAGGATAGATAAAAGGCTTACGCGGACCTAAACTGTCAAGACAAATCCTTCGTTGAAGGTGACATGGTCTTCATTCACGTATGCCCAAAGAAGAGTTCCCTATCCTTGGGTGAATGTAAAAAGCTAAGTCCAAGGTATTGTGGACCCTACAAGATTCTCAAGTGCCTAGGGCGTAATGCTTACAGACTGCAACTCCCTGAGAACCTAAAAGTTCATAATGTATTCCATATCAGTCTATTGAAAAAGTATGTGCCTAACCCTAGTCACGTGCTTGATGATCAACAAGTTGTAATGCCTAGCCAAGGAGTCCTTGAGCTATGGCCTAACAGGATCTTAGATGTTAGGGAGAGGAAATTGAGATCTAGAACCTTGAGAGAATACCTCATCCAGTGGAAAGATTATCCCGAAGAGGATGCCACTTGGATGGATGAAAGTACTCTCAACCAACAATACCCCCAGTTCTTCTCGAGATGAGGACATCTCGATTCCTCTAAGAGGGAGAGAATGTAATATTTCTGCACGAAATATTAATGATTTTAGATCCCGTATCCTGCGCAAAAATGCAACCCAAAGTAATCTCCCACATGTAAAATGTTAGTGGTTAAGTGCTTACTGCACGCACGCGTCAATAAACTCTAGCCACATGGAGCACAAGAGCCGAGGCTTGAAACCCATAGTTCCACGCGGGAACACCCTTCTCAGGAAAAATGAAAAAGGATAAGGGTTAAATTTTGTGCAAATTTTTTTATTATTAACCCCTCCCCTCAGCCGATGCATGGCAGGGAGAGGGAGTATGAGTGTGGAAAGGCTAGAGTGGTGGAAGTGCATGAGGGAGGGAGAAGGCATGTGAAGCCACATGGGTGGCTATCTCCCCCCTCCCCCCCCCTTTATCCTATATGAGCCTCCCCCTTAAACTTGAGGGGGGAGGAGAGAAGGGAGAAAGCGTGCTATTGTAGGGCCGTTTGCCACGGGGGTGGCTATCTCCCCCCCCTTATCCTATATGAACCTCCCCCTTAAGCTTGAGAGAAGGGAGAAAGCGTGCTGCTGCAGGGAGGAAGAAGACGCCGTCCACCATGGGCTACTGCCGCCATTGAGACTGCCGCGTTGCTGCCGCCTGCCCCATCCCATCACTATCATCATTGTCATAATCCTCCTTATCGTCATTTCCCTGCCCATCATCCTCTCCATCAATCATTTATCTCTCCACGTCCTTATCTGGGGAACAGAAGCACAGAAGCTTCTTTTTGGAAGCTTCTAAATTAAAGCCTCCATAGCCTCTTTTCTCCCGTGCCTCCCCCGAGGTTGAAAAACTAAGTCTCCAAGGCCCTGTTCTTGCCTGGGAGAGGGAGATAACGGACAGACGTCGATTTGATACACGGAGTGACTCAGAGGAGAGTTGCTGAAACAAAATTACTGTGTCACATGGCCCCCAAACAAAAGGTGTGAGGCGCACACACAGGAGCTTCTACTCCGAGTTCACATGTGGATAACACCCCGAACCTTAATGCCCAGGTTCTTAGAAATTGATTTCGCATGGAAAGAATGCATTTAAGCATGTCTTTTATACACGTAGTTGAGTTAAATACATTTGGAAATTTTAAACGCAATTATCCATTCGTTTACGAAGTTAGTGCATGTCATGTCTTTGAAAAATGCTTGCACTTCCAAGTTGCAATCCCAAACGCATATTGCATAGGTTATAAGGTGGATTTGTCTAAATTCATCGTTGATTTCCTCGCGAAAAAGAAACAGCGCATAATGCATTTAGATAGTAATCTCCTAGTTGTGATTCATATGAGATAATCATTGACGTCCATTAGATGTATTCCAAGTCGTTATATGCATGAAAGGGATTTATGTACCATGCATATTGCATGCGATGTTAATTCCATCCTAGGTTGGGTTAAATGCTGTAGGACGGATTAAGTCAATAATAGTCCTATGACATTCGCTCATGCATGAACTTCTTTATCGAAGTTGTTTTAGAAAAAGATGCATTTCATATTAAAGCTTGAATTCAATGCATTAAGCGAAGGGTTATGAGCATAGTTCTTGTTGAAATTCAACGTAGGGTTTATAGGAGTTAGCCCTAAATTGTCAATCTTTATAGTTTAGGCAAAGAAAAGAAATGGTCATTGTAAATCTCATAGTTGCATAGAAGGAAAAAGTCCATGGAATGTTGCATTTGACATTATTTACATCTTTTTTTAGAAAAAGTATTTGCATCTCTAAGAAGAGATCATATCTTGTCGCAAGACCATTAGATCGATTAGGTAATTCACTTGCAAAGGTGTAACTCAAGTGATGATCACCTCAATGTGATAGATAGAGTTAAGTCGCAATAAAATTCTGCTTAGTATCGCACTCAAAAAATCGACTTGATAGCTCCGACCTCAAAGGTCCTACCCACATTCACGCAATGTTAGGGTTAATTGGACGCCCGATCTAGGGTTTTTACCCTAGGGTAAATTGGTCTAATATTAGACTTCCCATTGAGTTTAGAAACCCTAGGGCCAAACGTTGTCGGCCTAGTAAGATTAGGGTTGGGTTGAGTCAAGAGGACTCCCAAACCCTACATCTTGACCAAGGTATCCTTGACCAAGAAATACCGTGCGATGGGAGAAATAATCCCATAAACACAATATTAGTGAGTTTGGGAATCTCCCAATTCCCATTTTTTGAATACTAAAAAGGTTGCACCTAGATAACATGTCCATAAATTTCTCAAAACCATATGATATGACCTATCATTGGAAAGCACTTGAAAAATGGAATCTATTGAACTATAGACTGCTCAATTTGGAGTTATAGTGTTCAAGTTATGACAAATCCAAAGATTTGACCAATTGTCCCAAACTTATGGAAAATTCCCATATTCTCCAATATGGTGTTCATAAGTCAAGTGTGACACCTACACAACAAGTTGCAACATTGCAGGGTTTTGTGTTTAAATCACAAAGTAGATTTTCCACTCCTTAGAACAAGGTTGGTAGGTTCTAAGTACAAG
The DNA here is from genome assembly GCF_053477565.2 of Lygodium microphyllum. Lineage (NCBI taxonomy): Eukaryota > Viridiplantae > Streptophyta > Polypodiopsida > Schizaeales > Lygodiaceae > Lygodium > Lygodium microphyllum. The sequence goes on along the minus strand of NC_141156.1, from coordinate 54,590,440 downwards.
TTTAATTTGCAAGAGGATGAGTAGTCATCTTGCTACATCACCCTTCGGTGAGGCTGAGTTGCCAAGTTAGGGTAACTATGAATTGCCTAGCAGCAATTGACCAATCAAGTTAAGGCGACGAGGTTGCCTAGAATTTACTGTCCTAGTTGAAGTAACCTAAGGTGTTTGTTGATTTGGGTTAACAGGGTATAAACCCTAACCCAAGGATAAAAGGATAAACAAACAACAAAACCCTTGGGGATCTTGCCAAGCCGCAACTGATCCCAGATCAAATGCTGGATGCATTCGGAGAGAAGGATTCACACCTTAGCAGTTGGCCAAATAAACAACCACTGGATTGATTGTATTTGTAAAGTTAGGAGCATTGTTTGTACTTCTTTGCTCAAGGAATTAAAGCTAGAAAAATAATTAATGCTTCAGGTTGAAGGCCTGGAGGGAGAGGCATGCTCCATTACCCCCGACTGTCTGCCTGCTGACCCTATCCAAGGGGGTTCTTAGCAGCGCCAAGTACGTGGACCGAACCCACCACGAGAGTTCTCTCCATGTGGGTACTACTTGGAGCAGGAGGATGCTTGGGTGCGAGGGGGCTCTGGCCGTAAATCCCTTACCTCCGGGTCCTGCACAAAAATCCGATGTGACTCTAGATTGTTGAGATGACAAGCTCAACACATGCGGACATTGATGATGGACTGCCTAGTTAGATGGGTCCACATGTCTACACTTAGCACGTCAGTGGTCATTATGACTCTCACATGGCCATTGACTCATTACTTATTATATTCAGGTTGTTACACCTATTTACAGCTGGCATAGTTATAGCGCCAGTCGACTAGTGTAGTCGGTTATGCATTATTTGACTTAGTAGGCACTTTCCTTTATGTTGTGTCTTATCTATACTTTGTGTACATTGTAAAGAGTGTGGGAGAAGAAGAAGAAACCAGCAAGAAAATGTTTTGGCCTCCATCTCTCTTCTTGTCTCTTGAGTGAGCTTCTCCTTCTGCATTCTGTGTGTGTTCGGCGCAGCATCTTGAGCAAGTCCCCCCACCAAGCGATTCTTGACACAAATTGAATCTCGAGGCCTCCATACTAGTCTATGGGCATAAACTTGGAATAGCAATCCCTGAGAATTGTTGGAATTTCCTTCCAACGGATTATGGATTGCCTTCGGGCGCATTATGGAATTTCCTTACGGTGGATTATGGATTGTCTTCGGGCGGATTATGGATTAGCCTTCGAGCGGATTATGGAATAGCCTTCGGGATGGATTATATTATGTATTCCAGAGACTGATAAATAAGATCAATTGTTGAAAAGGAACTTGTTCGACATTGTTTTTCTATGTCAGTGCTTAAGTTACGTGAAGGAACCGGTGAATAATTGGCTAATTAAGGAAGTTATTTTTGTATGTCAAACTAAATGTGATAGGTAATTAGATAACCAAAGCACCCTGAGGAAAGTGCAGTGGATGTGACCATGGGTTCATCCTACAAAAGGGTGGTCCAGGTTGGCCGAGAACTTTTCTCGAAGGAAATTGACAGCAAGGAACGATGGCCTAGAATCTAGAGTACTAGAGTCCCGATTTATGCTGTTTTAGGGGAACGGAATGGGACTATGCCTTATGAGCAGAGAGGTTGAGCTTTGCATCCCTCTCGTTTCCCATTCTCCTTGAACCAAGTGCAGCATGAATCCTCTTTGACCCTAATGTTTCTATGTAAAGTAGTTCGCTTGGGATTCCACGCTAGCTACCGTTCTAGGAATTTGACCACTAGGAAAACCCTGATTCAGGTCGGTCCTAAGTGGGAACGGTCAGAATGCTTCTACTTCGTGGCAAACTAGGGAAGATCTACATCGCAAACCCTGTGACATTCCATGGGGTGAGTGCTGAGCGGCACTTTCTAGACTCTCTTCCTGATGGGCTGCTAAGACGTGTCCTACGAGCAAACAGGTGGGCATGTTACAGAAATCGTCTAGCTTTTGCACCCCCCATAGAGACATCTACTAAGACCTCTCTTGTTTTCCTTGAGGCTTTTGGATCCTTTCTCAGTTGAACTTGACCTCCATGAAAACCCATTTTTGACAGTAAGGCTTCACATTTATCAATACAATCATCTGACAAAGATATTGGTTTTATTAAATATGCATAGTCAAGATGCAATCTAAGAAACTTATCAATTATTCTAATCTCTGCATGTAATGTACAAATATGAATGTTCCTTAGAGATATTGAGAGAATAGGATCCCATAAGCCATCCATGTTTTTGAACTTACTCAAATCTATAGAGTTTAGAGCCGAGACTCTTCTAATTGCTGGCCGCAAAGTACTCCATTCTTTGGATCCCAAACTCTCCATGCAATAAATACAAGGATATTTTGCATTGGCCCCATTACTTACTCTATGCATACATTTGATAGTTTTTAAGTCAGCACTCATATGCCATTCAACATTAAAACTACCAACACCATCGACTATCAACATTTCACATTCACTTTGAGAATTTATAATATCAGGAATACCTGTATGAGAGAATAACCATTTCAAGATTTCATGACTTTCAGTTGTTGGTGCTTGGGCCGCACCAATCCACCAAAGCTCCATCTCGAATTATATCTTAAATTGTTGTTATGGCTCCTTGTCTCGGTACTGTAATCCAATGCCTTGTTCATGATGCAAATGCTGACTCTTTCCATCTTTTGTCCCTTTTGAATCTGTGCTTCGTCCAATTTTAGTGCAAACTTCAAAATACCACAACATTCTTGGACAATAAATTTATACATATGGACCATTGCAATCTGTAATCTTTTAAGATCAATCCAAATATTATTAAATGTGTTGCATTAAAAAAAGGCCATTGTTTTATATTTTTCATAGGGCATGGATCCTTATATATGAATATACTTCCCAAAAACATCTGGAATCCTACAATTCATAGCTATCCTAGCAGTTGAAACTGCAAGAGGCCGAGGCAAACCAAATGCACTTATTCTATGACATTTAAGATTTGTAAACCACAATTTGGAGAGAGCATGATAACCCCTACGACTGATACCCATACTGTTACATGTCTCCACTATTTCATTTGGTTTTATTATTCCTTTTAAATCTTTCACTAACTCTTTCAGAGTTTGGCTTCTCAAGTCTACATTTTCAGGTTATTTAAGAATCTTTATAATGTTCTTCTTTGTCATGGTTTCTTTAATAAGCTTAATCCTCTCATCGTTTTCTCGAATATTAATACCTCAAATATTAGAGACACATCTCTTTGCAAGATTTAGTCTCCTTTTCTTCACCTGACTACACAAGTTCATTATATTTTTAAGTGGTTTTCTTATTTGTCTAAATCCTATTAGAGTTTCTTTGAATAGCAGTAATTTTTCTTGCAATGACTAATTAGAGTTTTCTAGATTATCAACCTTGTCCGTTAGCTCAAAAATAGTTTTTTGTGCCAATGTTAATGCTTCCTTCATTTTGTGCATTTTTTCTGTAAATGTAAATGATGCAGAATAAAACCTCATGCAATAGCCAAGCATCCCATTACAATCATCTCCAACATACCTTATGAAGTTGTGAATATTGTAAAAAGGAGGATGTTTACTTGTAGAAGGGTCCGGAGGATAAATATTTCCATGTATCCATAAGTCTACATGCTTCTTTCCTTGTAATCGCAACTTGTTAGCTTCACCCTTATCCAACAATGCTCGATGGTGTATACTCCTCCAAGATGAATAGATAGGATCTAACTGAATAGTAAGTTTATACTTGCATGGTGGGGCTACACTTGAATTGCTAGAAGAGGTATTGGTAAACATTTTGGTAGGGAACCCTAAACGGGACAACTATATCACAGAGAAGGAAATAAAAACCACATAGAAAGAGAGGTGCAGAAAATGAACGTCGAGGAATACAAACAAGCAACGTCTTTTGGTGCGAAAATTCAAAATTACAAGATTTTGCAAATTTCAGGAGAATAAGACTGAAAAGGTGACACTTAACGTCCATTAAAGATTGAAGATATTTAATACCCAACTTCTTAAATGAATCATATATTCTCTCATTAATCACATCCAAGCAGTCAAAATTTGGAGGGTTTTTCTTTTCTAAACCTCTTCTAATTAGCAACTTAATCATTTTCTTACGAGTGTCGTTTTGAAAAGTTTTTGGCCCTAATGAAGCTCTCAAAGATTACACTTACTCTATGTAAGTGATGCTTTGCTAAAAATAGAAAAAGAATCTCTTCTAAAATAGATTGTTGTTTGGGTATTGCCTCCAGCACAATTGGCTCAATTAGGACTATGATTAAGCCAACACTAAAGCATACCAAAGATAGGAAAAATCATTCAAGATAGATACAAGCCTCTAAGTAGCAACAGTGTGCTTATCCAAAAGCGGACTAAGTGGAACCATCCTTCCTGTACTCGGGAGCATACATTTCAACTAATTCAATAGCTTGGAATAGTGTGGTTGGTTTTGGGGCCATGACATCAGCTACTAATAGACTGGGTTCCAAACCATAAATGCATTTATGCAACTTTAAATCATCGCTTACACTCTCCATATACATGGTAAGGTCTAGAAATTAATTGCTATTCTCTCTAACAATCATAATTATTTGATCAAGATGATATCACTTCCTCGCTAGTTTCTCTTTTTCAATAAGGGACACAAACAATTGAGCCATCTTTGCCTTGAAATCTTCCCAACTATCAACCTATTGGATTTTTCTCTTAATGTACCTCTGCCATGTATGAGTAAAGCCCTCAAGGTCAAGAGTAGAAAAATGTATCTTTTAGTCATCTAATCTTGTGAAGATATCAAAATATGATTCCAATTTAGATGCCCACTCCTCCAAATTTAAAGGAAAAGATGAGTGTCCATTGTACTTAGTGAGCACTATCTTATCATTGAGTTCTCTTTCCATAAAGCCTTGCTACTCATTGGAAGCTTGGGGAGACATGTAACTACCAATGGGAGCTAAATTATTTAAAGCACTTAGTTTATAATTTTTTTAAATGTTCTTGGAGTTTTAGGTGGTTGCCTTCTTACCCTTGGAGGATTAGATGCATGAATACTCAAGAGTGGCCCTTCTATTATAAATTATGATTCCCATATCTCATAAATGGTATGAGGTATCCATTTCATGCCAATAATCTCAAGATGTGGATTAATATTAAGTAGCTAATATGATTGTTTTAACTCAAATATGCCCCTACTTTTCTTATGAGCCAACTGTGGTGGTTTAAGCTATGAGATTTAGGCAGTGAGCTTGTCCAAAGATTCCTTTGTAGAAGCACTGAATTTCTCCAAAGAGTCTTTGATAAAATGGCCATTTGCTCCATTTCTTATTTGGTTTGAGCATTAGATTGTACCATCTTCTCAAGTAGCTAATCCAAGTTTGAAACAACCTGCATGTGCCTAATTCAATGCTTAGTCTCATTGTTAAATAGAATGGCATTTAAGGTACCATAAGCCTCATATTCTTGATATTCTTCTTCCTCATGCTATGGCTCAATCATTGCACCTCTTAATTCTTTGATTTTTTTCTACACATCCTCATTTGTCTTGTTCTTTCCCCTACTCCCTACCATTTATGTATACTGTCCAAGTGTTGTCCAAACACAACACATGTTAGAAAAATGGCTCTAACTTTTTACTCCAATATGCAAATGATCCACTTTCTAATTCAAACAAAAGCTAATGATTATTTGTTAGAGATGAGCTATCAAAACACATCATTAGAATCATGATAGAATAATTTGAAAGTATTCTTTTATGGCTATATAGAACTGCCCAACGCCTTGTAAATTCACTATTTTGGTATTCCAATCAACCATAGTGTCAAGAAGTGAATTGCAGAGAGAAAGAAGAGAAAAAAGATTGCAAAAGAGAGAGAAGAATTGCAGAAGAGAGAAAAAGAGAGTGATGAGGAGAGACAAAAATTGGAAAGAGAAAGAAGCCATTGAAGCTTAGAGCAAGGTAATGAGAAGGACAATAATGTATTAATGTGTCAAAAGATGAGAAAAATTACATGTCCCCTCCTTTTATACCAATGTCAGTGTGACATGGAATCAATATTATTTACACAATAAATCATTATTCTTCCTAGCTTCTTACAATCCATCGTGTCCCCCAAAGGTTTTTGCCCTAAAAAACAAACTTACAAAGACTGATAGAATAGAGTACTACTCTATTTTTAACTTTACAAAAATGAAAAAATGAATGAAAGATGAAAGACATATGGACTGAAATGGAAGAATAAGATTAGGCCTCGGCTATATACATGATCAACAATGCTTCAAAGGTACTTGGAGCCTTAAAGTCTTTAATTGATGAGCTCAAAATGAAGTAGACAGCTTGTTGTATAAACAGACCCTGTTGAACCAAATCTGCCATAACTTCTGGTAGAAGTGTCCAAATGAGGCATGCCACATGTCAAAACGTAGCTCTTGAAGAGTACTTTGACCCTATGTAGGTGTCATAATACTAAAAATTAGGTAGAATAAAAACTATGCTAAAATAGTTTGCTGTCAGGTCCTTGTCTACACCATAATTGGCTCCATAATCAGTAAGCTTCAGCCACCAGTGTATCCCTTAGGAAAGGAAACTCATCTAATATGAAATTAGGTCTCCAAGAAGCTTCCTCAAGTGGTAAGCCTCTCCATTTGATTAAATATTCAATGATGGAACGAGATCAAAGCTTCTTCTCATACTGATATATGGCAGCCTTTGGGATGTACTGAATAAGACATTCTTCATCAATAGGTGGTAGCTCATCAACTGTATCAATAGGATCACCATAGAAAGGCTTAAGTTGACTAACATGGAATACATTATGAATCTTAGTGGAAGAGGGTAGCTTCAATCTATATGCCAAGTCTCCAATGCACTTCAAGATCGGATAGGGGCCATAAAATCTGTGAGCAAGCTTGTTACTAGATCCATCTTTCAAACTAGAGTACCGAGACTTGGGCACCTTCAACAAAACTAATTCTCCTTCTTGGAACTCTAAAGGTCCCCTCTTCTCATATGCATATATCTTTATTTTTTCTTGAGATTTCTTAATATTTATCTCACACTATTGAAGAAGGGTCCACATTCTTTCCCATAAGGATTGATTCTTTCATTAAAGATGACTGTGGGTAAGGGCACCTTATAGCCATGCATAGGCTCAAAGGGCAAAACTCCAATGCTAGTATGAGTGGAGTTATTGTAGGTGAACTCAACCAAGTGTAACCAAGAATCCCATGAATTTTGGACATCATAATGGAAATGGAGAAGATAAGTCTCCAACCACTTATTGACCATTTCTATCTCTCTATTAGTATGTGGATGATAGGCCATAGATGGAGCCAATTTAGTGCCCATGGATGTGAATACCACCCGCCAAAAGTTACTCATGAACATTGCATCTCTATCATGAGCAATCACATGCGGTAATCCATGTAATCAAAAAATATACTCCATGAACTAACTGGCTACTTAAGAAGAAATAAACTAGGTCTTGATTGGAATGAAATGGGCTACCTTGGTGAGCCTATCTACCAACACATATATACTATTCCACCCTTTTTTGGTAGTAGGCAAGCCAATAATCAAGTCCATGGTAGTGTGCATCCATTTTCCTGTAGGAATGGGTAATGGCTGCAACAAGTCACCTGGCTTATGGGTGCTATCCTTATTCTGCTGACAAGATATGCACTCCATGACAAGGTCTTTGACATCTTTCCATAGCCCTTTTCAATAGAAGATTTTATAAAATAGTATTTTTTCTCTTAAGCAAAGAGTCTATGAAGTCTCAATACATCAAAAACCTTCCTCATGTGTAATAGAAAGTCCTAAATGGTCTTACTATAAGTCAGAATATCATCCAAAAAAGAGTAAGACAAACTAAAAGAGGAAAGGCTGCAAAATATTATTCATCAAACTCTACAAGGTAGCTGGAGCATTTGTAAACCCAAATGGCATCACTAGGAAATGATAGAGTCCTCAGCTTAGTCCTAAAAGTAATCTTGATCTCATCACCCTCTTGCATGCGGATCTAATGGTATCCTGACCTCAAGTTAAATTTTGTAAACAATATAGCCCCCTTGAGGTCATTAAGAAAATCATCAATCCTGGGTATTGGATACATGTTCTTCATGGTGATCTTGTTAAGATCCCTGTAGTCAATCATACACATCCTGAAAGATCCATCTTTCTTTTCGACTAACAAAATCGAAGATGCATAGGGTGAAGAACTAGGTTCAATGAATCCCATCTCAAGAAGCTCCTTGATTTTCTTGGCTACTTTTTCCTTCTTACACTTGGACAATTTGTAGGGTGGCTTATTGATTGGCTTTGAGTTGGGCTCCGAATCAATGGGGTGATCAATTGCTCTCTTGTGGGCTAATGAAGTAGGCACCTCAAACAAGTCGCTATACTCCTTAAGAAGATCTTTCAAGGCTAGGTGACTTGTTGAGTTTATGGATTGATCTTTAATCTCTTTATTCAAGTGCAAAACAAATATTTGTGAGCTCCTCTTATACTCCTTTTTCAGTTGTTGAATGGTGATAAGATGTAATTTTGATCTACTAGAAATTTCTTATAAATGGATGAGATGTCCATCAAAGATAAACTCCATATACAACTATGAGAAATCCATGGTGATTTTTCCTAATATCATCAACCAATTACAACCAAGTACAATATCTATGGGTCCCATTTCCAAGGTAATCTGGTTTACTTTTTCTTCATAATTTTTAGCCAGCTGTAAAAAAACATGTGGGCAAATTTGGGTGTTGATTTCTTCTTCACCATTGGCTACCTAAACTCTTATGGGCTACTGTAAGTCAAGGAAGACAATTCAGCTTGTCCATAATGGACTTATTCACAAAACTGTGTGTATTGCCACTATCTATCAAAATGAACATGGTCTTTTCATGAATGTTACCCTTTATACAGAGTGTATTAGGGCTCTTAGAACCTATCCAAGTATCCATGGAAATTGAACAACTAGTGGCAGCAAGTGGCTCATCATAAGTCCCACTGGGTCAAAAGGAACACTCCCACTCGGATCAAAAGGAAAAGACTAGATCATAAAAGTACTCTTGCCCAACTTCCTCCTCAAGATCATCATTTTTAGCAGTAGATGCAATTGCATTAGCCTCATTAATATCATCTTTGGAATCCTCAAATACTAAGATATTATAAACCTTGACTTTTTCATTTTTGTATACACACTTTATGGCATGATCATGTGCATATTTTTCCCCACATTTGAAGCATAAGCCTTTTTCCTTTCTTTGTTTGTAGAGATCCATAGGAATAGCCTTGGGATTCACATTGGCTGAAACAGATTTAGGATTGTTGTCTACTTGTTTGAAATAAACTCTTGCATTGTCTATTATCTTAAAATTTCTTTGAGATCTTGAAGCATTGAATGGTGGATAAGTCTGCACTCTTAATCCCCTACTTGGTGCATGATTGCTACCATAAAGATTGCTAACTTGTCCCTATTTGAAAACAATCCTTGGTTGTCTATAACCACACTGAAATGAAGACTCCCTTCTATATTTTCTTCTGTAATGCTTTGCAAGCTCAATAGCTTTGATGGAGTTGTAGGGTTTTGTGCCATGACATTAGCTGATAAGGATGGCACTAAACCATACATGTACTTGTGGAGTTTAGCTTCATCACTGATGCTCTCTACATACATGGTAAGCTTGAGGAATTGGTTGGTATACTCCCTTAGACTTTGGCCTCTTTGCTTTAAACCATACCATCTCTGTGCCAATTTCTCTTTTTCAAGAGGAGAGACAAAGACCTCAGCCATAAGTGTATTGAATGCTTACCAATTCTCTACAAGTATGTTCTCCTTCTTAATGTACCTTCACCAAGTATGCGCAAATCCATCCAAATGAAAGGAAGCAATATGAATTTTCATATCATCAGTTCTAGGGAATATATCAAAGTAAGATTCCAATTTGGAAATCCATTCCTATAGATAAGATGGTGAAGATGATTGACCATTGAACTTAGCCAAGATAAACTTATCTTTGAGCTCTATTTCATGGAAGGGTTGTTGTCCCAAAATATACTGGTCACGAATATTAGGCATTGAACCCCCAAAATGAGATGAAACTCTCCCAATAGGTGGCTGGGAACTAGTATGAAACCTTCCCGTTAGTAGACCTCTAGGAAGTTGGGTATTCAGTCCAAAGGCTTGGGAATTGGCACCATTCAAACATCCCAAACAGTTAGCATGTCTTTGTGAAGTTTCATCTACTTCATATTGGCTATTTGGGATACCCCTTCATCCAATGATTCCATAACCTTGACCATTTTGGTTAGGTGGCTAAAGTGGGATTGAGGGTTCACTGTTTAAATAACATTTCTCCTTTGCTTCTTTGGATCCCATTTGCATTTGCATCCATTGGGAGAACTAAGCCATTATTTGAGTAGTAGATTCTACTAACTTATCAATGAAAGCCTTGTTTTGGGTAGTTAAATCCACTAACTTCTCAATGGAATACTTCCTTTGACTAGTAGATAATACCATTTGCTCCACTCTTGATAATAGTTCTATATGACATTGGGTATGCCTATTTTCATGTTCACACATGGTATTGTTAAGTGCACTGATTTCTCCATACACTTGAGGTATATTATCCAATATAAAATCCCTTATTTGTTGTGTGTACTCATCTTGGGCCTTATTTTTGCCTTTATGCCTTGCCAAAGTAGTGCAGTCCTACTGTACCCCTGTCAAAAAATTGGTTATAACTTTAGCTAGAAAGCTTTTATTCCCAAAATTTTTCATTCAAATTGAAGCCAACAATGCTCTCTTTAAAATGAGCTATAGCACATCATTACAGGTTTAGGACAGAAAATTGAGTTTGAACTATCTATGCTTGCACCTTGTTTCAATATGTAAATACCATGTTTCCACTTGTAAGGGTAAAATGGTGATTCCAAATGGCTACCAAACCCTATAGTAGGCTGAATAGGACTTTTGGGCAGCTTTTAGTACCTACACTTGTACTTAAATAATGAAGTTGGTACATGTAAGGGCCTGTAAATACACTGCAGTGTCTTGCAAAGTCACTATCTCACCCTGTTTCTCTCTTGAAGATACTTGAGTGTTTGAAGGCACTTCAATCTTCAATTCTCCACTCATTGTACATGTGTGAGAGATAAAGTGTTAGGACAAGGATTCCTATATGGGCTCCAAATCACCAAGAGGAGGGCAAAGTCCCCCTCGGGTCGATTGGTTGCACCCCTTTAGCATCTTCAATAGTAAAGGAGGGTCACCTCCCTTTTGTCCCACTATCTCCCTCGGCATCCACATTTTTCCTCGGTGGATATATCAACATGGCAATAGTACTCTACTCTAATCAATCAGCATGAGATGCATTTTTGAAATATCCATTCAACGCCTTTTCATGAAATGCAATAGGATGGAAATTTTGAAAATTTGGATAGGAAGAGGGTCTTACCAATGCAATTTAGTGACTCACTAATTGCTAGTACTTACCCTTTTACAATATTTCAAGCTTGGGTAAAAGAAACCAATCAATCAATGGATTAAAGTGAGAAATCTTATCAATCAATAGGATTAATTAATCGAATTAAATGTAATGCTGGAAATTTCAATTTAAAGCCTCTAATTCACTTATTAGAACCAATATGCATCAAGCAAAGATAGCATTACATAAATGGATTGATTCAAGCAGGGTTGGCTGAGATTTGATGGAAATTATTCAATTCTTTAATCTCTTAGTCAAGTGGATTAAGCTCAACAAATGGATGAATAAGAGAGATTAAGAATTGAAGAAGTGTATCTTTGACATTTTTGATGATTACTTGATTAATTTCCAAATGCTTGATGAAGCCTTCGGTGGTCCAATGTTGCCAAAATAATCTTCAAGCCTTGTGTATTTAATGCTTGGGAACAATCTTGAAGCCCAAGAGCTTCCATGGAGTCAAAATTTGGGGATTTTAAGAGAATTAAAGAAATCTAGGGTTTCAAGAGAGTGAAAGGATGAAGAATAGGCAGGTATCCAAATCAAAGTGACCTCCAAAAGCAAGTGAAGAGCACCCTGCCACGATACAAATAGAACCATGAACCGGCTAGGTAGAGACTACAAATATATTGCTGGCCACAAAAACCTGCAAGAAAACTCTCCTTCTTCACCAAGAATCCATATCCTCAAGACACACAAGAGGAAGGCACACAATAAATTGGACAATTCTTCCATCCTCACCCTCTTCCTCTTCCTCACTCTCCATTAGATTTGGCAGAGGAGCACAAGAGAGAGAAGCAAGAACAAGAAAGATGAGAGTTGTGCCAAAATGGGAGAGAGGGAAATGAAGTGTGAGAGGAGAAGATAAAGGAAGAGAGAGGGTGTAACCATCTCAACCTCCCACCTCCTCAAATCACCCGACGAACCTCTTCCTTTTCTTTTCTTGATATTATAAAATTCAAATTTACATACATGGACTAAGGTCTAAGGACCTTTCATTTTTAGCATGAGACAAAAGGGTTTGTCCTTCCCTTTTCCTTTCAATATTTTTTTAATGTGAGCCTTTTGGACTACACATTTTACATTGCTTCATATTGATTTTTTTACAAAGGGGTACAATTGCAAAGTGTCAATTTACAAAAAGTTATTTCCATGTGAGCACATTTTGGTGCCTATATTTGCACTGATTTGCCAGTCAACATTCCTTCCACGCTTAAGTGTGAAGCGTCCCCGCGAACAAACTTGAAGAACCACGATCAGCTCTTGGAAAAGTCTTTATCTTCATCTTCAATCTTTGATCTTCATTTTCTTCTTAGAACTTTGAATTGTAGAAGGAAATAACACACAAAAGCAAAACATACAGCTAGGACATAATTGCCTAGGTCACAAGCACATAAAATAAAACCACAAACAAAACCCAAAAGATAGGGCTCTTCAACAATTTTGCATACAAGAACAATTTCACACTTAGAATAGAAAGAAAAAACAACCACATCATAAAGCTCATAAGGAAAACCCAAAAAATATATAACCGTAATGCATACCCTCACAAAAGATACGACCATGATGTATTCCACCTAGTTGTTTTAGAAAGGAAATGGAAAGGAGTTAATATTAAGAATAAAACAAAAGCTAGAAGGAAATTCATGGAAATACTTTTTGTATACTAGAGAATAGGCTATGTAAAAGAAGACTTAAGGCTTAAGAAAGTATGCATATGAACCATCATCAAGAAGGGATTTGTTCAAAAGATTATTGATTAAAGCATGAATTTTGGATGGATAAGACAATGAAGTTGTAACTAATGCACAAACGAGAAGAGAAGAACATGAGGTGCAGATCTGACGTCACTTGCTCGTTTGATAGGGATGAAGAGGGCAAGGAGGTGTCGCTAGTGAGGCATAAGGCATGGATCCATCTGTCTGGGAACAGACCCAACACCCATGGCCTCACCTACAAAGTTGTAGGGGTGGAAGGTCTGGCCATAAGGCCCCCAAACACAGTCGTTGTCCATGGTGCTAGAGGCTCCACGTCCATTAGCACGGTGCGGGGCACATGAGGCACAGAGCGCCCACTGCTGGCCTCGTTGAAGTAGAAGTCTTGGTTGATCACTACTTAAAACTCCAACTTCTAATGACCATGTATCTCCATTAGCGTAAGCATAGTGCCCCAAAATGCCCCCCAAACGTTGATGCGCTCCAGCTGCAGGTCCAAGTCGCCATGGTACATACCTGTGGGGTTGTCCCATGCTCATCGCACACCACCTCCCAGAACATAGGAAAGCACGCTGATTGCACATCTTGCTAGAGCCTTCTTGAAATCTCTTCAAATTGAAACCACATTGTAGGCTCCTGAAATAAACCTTGGTGGCCTATGAACCTCTTCATGTTCATCTCTTCTATTTGACCTTCTTTGGCTTCAGATTTGCAATGGTAGAAGCCCATTTCTTCTTCCAAGCTCCATAGCCACCCCAATTCCCGGCCAGTGCACCAAATGAAGAGCACCCTGCCACGACACAAATAGAACCATGAACTGGCTAGGTAGAGGCTGCAAATACATTGCTGGCCACAAAAACCTGCAAGAAAACTCTCCTTCTTCACCAAGAATCCATATCCTCAAGACACACAAGAGGAAGGCACACAAGAAATTGGACAATTCTTCCATCCTCACCCTCTTCCTCTTCCTCACTCTCCATTAGATTTGGCAAAGGAGCACAAGAGAGAGAAGCAAGAACAAGAAAGATGAGAGTTGTGGCAAAATGGGAGAGAGGGAACTGAAGCGTGAGAGGAGAAGATAAAGGAAGAGAGAGGTCGTAACCACCTCAACCTCCCACCTCCTCAAATCACCCGACAAACCTCTTCCTTTTCTTTTCTTGATATTATAAAATTCAAATTTGCATATATGGACTAATGTCTAAGGACCTTTCATTTTTAGCATGAGACAAAAGGGTTTGTCCTTCCCTTTTCCTTTCAACATTTTTTTAATGTGAGCCTTTTGGACTACACATTTTACATTGCTTCATATTTGATTTTTTTACAAAGGGGTACAATTGCAAAGTGTCAATTTACAAAAAGTTATTTCCATGTGAGCACATTTTGGTGCCTATATTTGCAGTGATTTGCCGGTCATCAGCAAGTGACAAGTGGAAAAGATTGATTAGAATGGGATAGGAAGAAGAAGAGCAACATCATAGTAAGGATTCAAGCCAAAAAATTAGCGCAAATTGTGCCAACACAGTCCAGCCAAAATCCCTAGCAACATTGATTATCAAATGTGACCTCTGAAGTGAGAAGAGTCAAGAGAAAGCAAGGGTTGATGCTCTTGATGCCTAAGAAGAAAGATCTTGAAGAAAATCCACCATTGGAGCTAAAGGAAACTTGCAAGAAGAAGAAGAAGACTCTTGCTCCAAAAGTAACCCTAGTTTATTTACCTTCTAAGCCCAATTAACTCCTATTTGACCCATTTACCTCCAGATTGTATGAAATTTGGTAATGACTTGCTATTTTAGCCTTCCACTGCCATATCTACCCTTGAAGATCTCCAGATATAGTCTCTTGCTAACTATAGATGACCTACAAACCTTTGCTAGTCACTATCTATGTCAAATACTTGTAGTACTTGTCTGAAATTGGTTTTTATGGTGAACATTTGAAAAAAAATAGAAGGAAAAATGGATCAAAGAACAATGCTCTGATACCACTTGTCAAGAAATGTGTACAGTTCCACTGTAAGATTCCCCTTCCTTTTTTAAAAAATGATTAAAACATTCTAAATTTTTTACTCATTCCCCCTATCAACGCCGTCGGTTGGCAGAGGGAGGGAGAGTCGAAATAGAAGTTGATGGAGGGAGCTGAACGCTTAGACAACAAATGTAAAGTAGGGGATCATGACATCAAGGGAGAGATCATGTGGTGACAAGGATCATTGTGGCAGCCTTGAGGATGTCGATGACAACGTGAGGCCTGATAATGGGGAGGAGGGGCACAAGTGTGCCACCTCCAAACCCCCCCTCCCCCCCTATCTCTCCTTCTCCTCCACAAACTATTGCATGACAGGAAGGCCATTTTGGATGCCTAAATGGAGGGAAAGGGAGGGTCCCTGTGTCACAACCCCCCCCCCCCCCCCCCCAATTATTACCATCTAACCCCTTTAAAACCCCCCCTTAAGGAGACACGCCATTCTTCTTTCCTCCCTACCTCCTGCTAAGCTTAAGAGAGAGAGAGAGAGAGAAAGAGAGAGAGAGAGAGAGAGAGAGAGGGAAGGGGGAACCTAGAGTAAGAGAGGAAGAGAGAGAGACAGAGAGAGAAGAGGCCCAAGTACAATTCATTACCTAGATGAAGCCTCGAGTACCCACTCTCCCCATTAAAACTTTCTGAGATCTTTCCATAGATTGCCTCTAGTTGACAAGGAGATCACAAAAGTCAAAACAAGGCATAAGGAACTCCGGCACCAAGGAATCCTCCGAGAGGAGTGAAGGATGCACTCCAAGCTCCAAAAAGGCCCAAAAGCATAAACTCTCCCAAGAAACTAGAAAAGCCGCTACTACGGAAGGAGGATCAAGCAAAGATGCCACCATCAACATGAATGGGTTATCAGGCATAAACACTAACTCGACACTGCAAAACCAGGTATTGCTACCATGTCCAATACTTGAAACCAAACATTTAAGCATGGACATCATTAGGAAGAAGTCATACTTCACATTGTGTAACTTGCATAACTTGAAAGGTAGTTGAAAAGGCTTAGTAACCATAAATTGTTGCAAATAGATTAAGCATCTATAGTTGTTACAAAATTTAAGCCAAGTATTAGGTTCAAACTTTTGCAAATGCATCATAGATTGCCGGTGTACATAAATATTCCGTATAGGTCAATTGCATTGTGTAGACCATTGGAGTGAATTAACTCGCATTTACGATGAACTCATATACACTCACACTTAAATACTTAGTTCACGCCTTATGAATCGCATGAATGCACCAAAAGGAATTTTCATGAATGGGAATCTTGCATTGTGTCATCAACTTGGGAAAGACTTGCATCTAGATTTGCATGGCATCGTGGATAGCCGCAGTTGCACCACATAATAGGGATGCATCTAAAAATGTAGATTTAAGATGCACATGTGAAATGCTAAGCTTAATTGCAAGGGACCGTTTGGTAAATGAAATCCTACATGATAAGTGAGGCTAAGATTTAATTTGACTCAACTAGGATTCTAATCGCAAATAGGTCAAGTTGTTCTTACGACTATGTTTTGACTTAGAGTCAACATGCTCTTTGGTCTCTATCCCAATAGCTAGCCACATTGGGTCCAAAACACTCTTGGGTATATCATTTTCAAGATATGATACATCTCAAAGCTAACACAAGAAAACTCAAATGTCATATTCATAAGAAGAATGACTATTCACCACGTTACATTCAATGCTCGAAACTATTTCAAGATGGTAAATAGGCTTAGTTTATGCTTGACTTGCGAGAAGAGTGAACACAGGTTTCTGCTACCTTGAGGGAAGAAAAGTGTAGGGTAAACTTAGAACCCCAATTAAATTCTAAGATGGGAAAATGGTTACCAACTGACCAATTAAAATCCTAGACCGAGATCTTAAGATAAGAACCAAAGGTTAGTAACTTATGGATGATGCCATCCAAAACTATAGCGTAATTGCTCACCCCTATTACATAGGAGAGAGGCTAGAAAGAGGGTATTCTCTATCCCTTAGAAGATAATGAAAAATTATGCCAAGGAAAAAAAGACCCAAGAAGGGCAATGCTAAGCGTTCAAAGATGAGGACTCCACCTTAGCAGATGTCTTGATGAGCATTGGCCTTCATTGTTGTTTGTACTTGTAAATCTAGATTCAATGTTTGTGAAAGGAATGTATGACCCACACTCACAAAGGAAATTTGAATAATAAATCACGTTGAATTCATGGAGGGTGTGCCAAGATACACTCAGCTGACCGCTAACCCTAGCCAAGGGGGTTCTAATTAACCATGATGGGAACGTGGGTTGAACCCTCCATGAGAGGTCTCTCCGTGGATTAGTTTGTATGTAGGAGGACGCTTGGATGCCAGGGGGCTCTGACTATAAATTCCTTGCCTCCTGGTCCTACTCAAATGATCTACATAACTCAGGATAGATTCTCAAGGACCTGTTACTAGTGCAAGGATGGAAACTTGATGAAATAAGGTGCATCCTCATGGATTGTGGGATTCGTCCTTTTTGGACAAGATTTGTATCTTAGTTAAGAAGCTAATATAAAGTTTTCTTCCAAGGAACCTGTTTGAGCTTTTTTCATGTCAGTGCCGTAAGTTACGTGAAATGAACCCTGTTCTCTAAAAAGGCTTAATTAAGGAAGCTGATTTTAAATGTCACACATAAATGTGGTAGGATCTAATTAGATAACTAAAGAACGCCTATTGAGGGAAGTGGGTGGGAGGAACCCTCTATGGATCCATCCTACGCAAGGGTGGAAAATTGGGAGGCTTCTCACAAGGGTCTACAATCGTACGAGCTTTAGATAATATTAGGTTAGAACCTGATTCATGCCATTTTGGGGGACTAGAATGGGACTATGCCCCACGGGCATAGAGGTTGAGCAGCACATCTCTCTCATTTCCCATTCTCTTTGAACCAAGTGTGGCATGGGTCTGCTTCAGCTTGGGTATCTCTACGTAAAGTATGATGTCCATGATTTGATGTCAAAATGTTGTTAGGAGACCTTGGCCACTAGGAACCCATATTTCAGGTTGATCCTAGTGGGTTCATCGATCGCGAACGTTCCATTGCGAGGTGGACTCAAGAAACCCTAGGTGACAAACCTCATAACATTCCATGGGAGTGCCGAGCAGTGACACTTTGATTTGCTTCTCGATGGACCGCTAAGAAATGTGCTTGGAAAATTGGTATTAGAGCCAACCAATGAATAAAACAACCAAGATAGGAATAAATTGGGAAGAGCGAAGTGATGTTTTTACTAGAAAATATTTTTTTTAAATGTTACTCATTTGTGGATCGTTGCTGCTTCTAGACTTACAAGGCATGGAGTAGGTTCCTCGTATTTTATATCATGTTTAGGACAGAAATGAGCTCTTCAAGTTACCATAGACGATCCAACATGATGGGGACTTTGGATTGACTCTACAATCCTTCACTATTGTATGTGGAAAGGCGTTGGACTTGGAGCATGGGATACTACTACATAGATACCAACCGACTCGCCTATCTTCAAAACAACATGAAGAGGCTAAAATGGTTGGAGGACTTGAAGGCCATCAAGTCATTCATCTTCCATGAGGCTCATGTAAATTTGATCCTACATATCGGATGCCAACAAGTAGAACAAAATTGCTAAATCTATGATGAGGTGGTCAAAGTCTTTCCAACAAACATAATTAAAATAATGGGGTGAGATGAGTGTCATGGCTATCAAAAATAGGGACTTCCCAAACTTCCCATGACTTACTGCTTCCTGCAAATCCATTCTCCCAATCTGTATTACTATTCTGTCCCTATAACCAAATCCAATAGGGAACTATTAACCTGGTGTTAATGTATCTTTTGAAAAGAAAATCATCCCAGCCAATTTCTACCTATTCTCGAATAATTGTACTTGAGGCTTATGCTTCTTTATGGAAAATTAAAAAATTTATGTTCATTTGATTTGTTGCATAGTATTGATGAAAAATAAACTGTGCATTGAGATAAGTGTGAAGAGATGTGTAAATGTAGTCTTAACGCAAAAGTTTTAATTCAAAATTAGATACAACCCCAAGCACAAAACCAAAGTCTTGTTTCTGCACTAAGCCTAGTAGAGGCACAAGAGAAGAAGTTTCTTCTCAAAAAAATTAAACCACCAGAATTTGATGGAAAAGGGAAGACTATTGAAGCTAATGCCAAAGTATGGATTGAATCTATGGAGGATTACTTCAGTGCAGCAGGAACAACACCTGTAAACTAGGCTATGATTGCCAACCTTAAGCTTATCGGTGAAGCTAGGCTCTGGTGGAAGCAATGGTGTAAAGACCAAGCAGTTATTCACTGAAAGTACAATAACTAGGGATAAACTAAAGGAAGTAGTGAGGGAAGGTACATGCCACCTGCATACAAGACTCAAAAGATGAATGAGCTCTTCAAGTTGAAGAAGTTGGGCATGAATCTGGAGGGTACTACTCAAGATTTATCTCCTTGTTGAAATATGCTCTAGCAATGAGTATTCCCCAACAAGTCTCAAAGTTCTGTGATGGGCTGAACCCACCAATGAACACTCAGTTGGAATCAATGTGTCCTTTGGATTTGCAAGATGCATTTCTAAGAGCGGGACCTATTGCCCAAGAAGTCCAGCCAAAGCCCACGAATAATAGATCATTGTCTTACAAAGACCAGAATCTAGAAATGTTGAAAGCTCAATCCAAAAGGGCACAAGGATAGAGTCAAGGCCAATGGAAGAAGCCGAGGGCAAATGCAATCAGTGACTTTGTCCCCACACAAAGAAGTGATCAAAGCCTGCAATGTTTTCACTATAATGAACCTGTACATTTCAAAAGGGAATGTCCCAAACTTGGCAAAGATCATCACTAAGGAAAATCCAGTGGCCAAGCTAGAGCTACCCATAGCCGCAGTTGTGCAGTAATGGGAAGGGCAAAAACTTCCAATATCTCCACTAAGGGAATCAACGAAGAAGAAGACCTGTCCATGGAAGCTGAGATTGAGAGGGCATCCCTTCATGCCACTCTCCATAAAAAGGGCCAAAACCACCAATTCTCGGTGATCCAAACACCATCAGATTATCATGGTAAGAAATTCAAAATCCTAATTGACTATGGAAGCACTCATTCTTTCATTTCACCAGCTTGTGCAAGAAGGTTAGGGATAGCGATTGTAGATGCACCCACTCTACTTGTCGAACTAGCAAATGGGCAAGAAATCACTTGCATTAGGCAAACTGCTAAGGTGGAATTCCTACGCGGAAACAAGCCCACATCTATTAAGTTCAGAGTAATGAATTTAGGAGTCCATAAGTGCCTACTTAGGACCGGTTGGCTAATCCCCAATTATGCTCACATTCATTGTGGGAAAGGACAAGCCTCCTTTCAAAATCCTAAAGGTAAGAATGTTACAACACAAGGAGAAATAGGTAAACCAAAGATCTAGCTAGCTGAGGACACATAAATAGTTCAAGGGATTAGAAAAGGATTGCCCATCTATTTAATCAAGCTGAACAAGATGAAATAGGTAGAGGAATCCATTGAAGAACCATCATGGCTAAAAGAGTATGCGGATGTATTCCCAGAAGAATTAACTAAATTACCATGACCTAGGGAAGTGGATCATGAGATTAAGGTAATAGTAGGAGCTGCACCAGTTGCAAAAAGGCCCTACAATATGTCCATTCCTGAAATTGAGTTAAAGGAACAACTCAAATGGCTACTGGACCAAGGGTACATACGCCCCATCAGTTCTCCTTGAGGGGCTCCAGTCTTGTTCCAAAAGGAGAAGGATGGTACAATTTGCCTTTGCATCTATTATAGAGGCTTGAACCAAGTAACCATCAAGAATAAATATCCTATCCCAAGGATAGACGAGTTACTTGATTGATTGCAGGGAGCAAAGATCTTCTCCAAGATTGATTTGAGGTTAGGATACTACCAGATCCGCATCAAGGAAGAGGATATTCCTAAGATAGCATTCAACACTAGATATGGTCATTTTGAATTCACAGTAATATTCTTTGGATTGACTAATGCCCCTGCCACCTTTAACAGGTTAATGCAAGACATTTTAGAATATGTCTTGATGATTTCATGCTTGTCTTCTTTGATGACAACTTGGTTTATTCCAAGGAATAGGAGGATCATGAATCCCAAGTTCGCATTGTCCCTCGATACCATGAGAGCTCATAAGCTCTATGCTAAGAAGAAAAAGTGTGCCTTTCTCAAGAGACAAATCAAATATCTTGGATTTATTGTGTCAAAGGAAGGAATCTTTGTAGATCCTAAAAAGGTTAAGGATGTACAAGAGTGGCCTCCACCAACTATCATTAAAGAAGTACTTAGCTTTCTTGGATTAACAAGTTGGTACATGATCTTCATTAAGGACTGTGCCTTAATCACAGCACCCCTCACAAATTTGCTAAAAAAGTCGGTTGCCAGAGTGTGGACGCCCACTGAACAATCAAGTTTCGAACAACTCAAGCATAGCTTAGTGACAACACTGATACTGAAACTCCCTGACTTGAGCAAGGAATTTGAAGTTGTCACGGATGCTAGCTCGCTTGCACTAGGTTGTGTACTGATGCAAGAAGGTCATCCTATAGCCTATTCCTCGAGGAAGCTAAAAACCCATGAAAGGAATTATGCTACCCATGACTTGGAGTTACTAGCAGTTATTAATGCTCTCAAACTTTGGCGGCACTATTTGCTTGGTAACAAATTCTCTTTGGTCACAAACCATAAGAGCTTTAAATGGATCTTCACCCAAAGAGTTACCTCAATATGAGGCAATGTCATTGGATTGAGGTTCTACAGGAATATAACTTTGAGATTAGGTATCAGCATGGAAAAGAGAATGTAGTTGCCAATGCCTTAAGTTGTAAAGTGTTCCTCAAATCTCTTATTATGGAGGAACCCTCAATGGGGGCAGAATTGTTAGCAACCATGCTGTCAATGCCTAGCAACCCTATCCTTGAATTAGCAAAAGGAGGAAGCTATCCATGACCTAGAATATCTGAAGACGATGAAGGAGATTTTGAAAAAGGACCAAGACCCTAAACTTAAGGTCAAGTATCAAGAATTTTCAGTCAATGAGGGACTTGTCTATTTTAGGACAAGGTTATGCATAACCTCAAGCAAGAAACTCAAATAGAGAATACTCTAGGAAGCATATGACTCCCCCTTTTCAAGCCATCCCGGATATGTCAAGACCCTCAACACGATCAAGAAGAGCTACCATTGGGAAAGGCTTAAGGGAGACATGCTAAAATATGTCACAGAATGTTTGTCTTGCCACCGCATTAAGGAAAAACATGTCAAGATGTCTGGGAAGCTGCAACCTTTTGACATCCAACAAATGAAGTGGAAATTCATCAGCATGGAATTTGTTGTTGGGTTACCTTCCGTTCAAGGAGGATACAATTCAATTATGGTTATAGTAGACATGCTCACCAAGGTTGCACACCTCATGCCAGTCAAGACAAACTATAAAGCTTTAAACATTGCTAGATTGTTCATCAAGGAGATATTCAGACTCCATGGGTAGCCTAAAAGGATCGTTAGTGACCGCGAATCCCTCTTCACACCTCATTTTTGGAGAGGGATATTCGAGGCCATTGGGACTCAAATCTTTTTCAGTACAGCCTATCACCCTCAAATTGATGGCCAAATGATGGGACCTGAAATGGGCCGGCACTGGCTATGGCACTAGTCGGACCTCATGCTTATAACAGACAAACACACCCTCACGGCCTCGTGGACCAGGAGCGTCTATCTACTGCTAAAGGACAAACTGCCCTAAGGCCTAATCTATGCATTTATAGTTTCATAGTTTTGTAGTCCAACGTTTCCCTTTCTATAAACTCCATAAAGGGAGAACCCATACACATTGGCAATAAATACCACGATAATCACATACATGGGAGGCAACCTCTTGGTAGAAACATTGCGGCCCCACTACAGCTCTCCTACATCGCAGGGATTGGCCCCTTGATGAGCTGCTCAATATATAAAACGAACGAACAAACTCCACTCTTCATTTTGAAACAACTCCAGGAGATATACCATGTTTCCTCACTAAATAATCCCCCAAGAACTGAACATCTATCTTACCGCTTAGGATGCCTTTCCACACTCAACGTGGGTCATTGTCATTGAAAACAGGTGCTATGCATCCAGTCATTTTATTCCGATACCATGATCAATCATGCACATGCAAAGTTAATGATCCTAAAGTGCTCAAACATCATTTTCAAATTAGCAATGTACTTTGTGTACAACCACGCTTTTAATGCTTATTCATTAACGCATTGCAGCGATGAAAGGATAGCACCGAGATAACACTCGTGCTACTATCCTCTTAATTAACATACCACAAACTTTATGTCATGATGTGCATCAAAAAATCAGCAACAATCAGCACGCAAATCACTCCATTCAAACATCCCAACCCTCTACGTTTAGGTATTGCTTTTGTTGCACAGGTATAGAGGTTCATTTTAGCATGTTTTGATGTATAGAAAGTGATAAATCACCAACTTTAACAAAGAGATAGGGAAAATTGAGGCTAAACCTCATGCTCTTCCACTACCACACATTCACAAATAATTATTATATTTTTTTTAATTTTTTGAGACGTGTTTTTATTTTTTCCCTTATTTTTCTCATTTTCTTGATTTATTTGAGAATAAAATATACTATTTTTTGGTTTTTCTTATTCGACTCACTTCAGCATACCAACATTCAATTTATCTTCCATATTCCCCCCATGGGAACACTTTTTCCCCACCCGAAACGGAAAAACTACCATTTTGCCACTTAAAAACCGCTTTTCGGGTTTACGGGAATTAAATAAAGCATGTAAATCATTGCAAGACCCAAATTTTTTGATACATAGCAATTAATCATAATGCAAGCAGCCCACAAACAAATTTTCATCCAATAAGAACATAATTATCATCATAAACTGTCAAAAATCCTTCATTTTCTTCATAAAAATGGTCATACCGTGTTTTTATGTAACCCGAGATGCTTTGAATGATTGCATAATCAGCAAACGGAGCCTCCATTGCTCTCAATCCAATGCTGTACTTCAATCCTCATCATCTCCATCAACCTTCATCACCATTTTCTTCATTCTTCCTTCATCAAGAGGACACACATGAACAGCCCATAGAGAAGAGAGAGAGGGAGGAGAGAGAAAGACTAGATCTAGTTCTCTTCATTCAGTCCATCATTCCACGAGCGAAGGGCAGCGATAAGACCAGCAAAGGGAGAGAATTCAAGCCCCATGATCAGTTGGATAAGTTGTTTACAACCTGCAATCACCCTCATGATGGGATCAAGCGAAAAATACGCCGTTATCTACATGCCATCATGCCATGTCTTCTTCACGTTTTTTCATCGGGGGGGGGGGGGGGGGGGTGTGGGGGGTGGTTCAAAACTCCAAAAGGCATCACCCCTTTTGGCCAAACTTTGGTCTATCTTTTCATATCTTGCTCGATTCTTGGCCATTTCCCCGTCCTGGCTTCGATTTGAGCTCCGAAAAGTCCTGGGCATCCGGCTTGACATCCCGCATTGACTGGCAGCTCCTGACAACCCGTACTGCAATTGAAAAATTTATAAAAAATCTACAAGTGTCGCTCGGGCGCCTTTTAAAAGCCGTCTTTCACTTGGTGCTTAAAATCGTCCTAGCTAGAGCCCGCCTTCGATGTTAAATATTTTTCCCCTAAATTTTGAATTTTTTGGCAAATTTTGGGCACATCCTGGGCTTAAAACTCCGCTCTCACCAAACGAAGAGAGTCAACCAAGTCATTGAAGACATTCTTAGGGCATATTGTTGTCGTGAACCCAAGAAATGGATCCAATATCTACCATTGGTAGAGTTCACTTATAACACTTCCTACAAAAAAACCATTCAAATAACACCTTTTCAAGAATTTTATGGGCATGATTTCCGTACTCCATTGAACTTTTCAGATCCTACCTTAAGGGTAGAAGCTTCCAAGAATATGCTTGAGGAGATGAATGAGCAGGTCAAGGCCATTAGACAAGTCATTAGAGTCGCCAAGGATAGGCAGAAAGCCTATGCAGATCTAAATAGATAAGAGTGACTCTTCAAAGAAGGGGATATGGTTTTTATTCGTGTACGACCCAAGAAGAGCTCCTTATCATTGGGAGAATTTAAGAAACTAAGTCCAAGTTGTTGCACATCCTACATGATCCTCAAGTACCTAGGGCCCAATGCCTACAAACTCCAACTCCCTAAGAATGTAAAGGTTCACAATGTATTTCATGTTAGGCTACTAAAGAAATATGTATCCAATCCTAGCCATGTACTCAATGATCAAAAAGTTGTAATGCCAAGCCAAGAAGTCCTTGAACTCTTGCCAAATAGAATCCTAGACACTCAGGAAAAGAGATCAACTGTAACGTGCCCACCTAACAGCTATCCAAGCACGTTTCTTAGTGGTCCATCGAGAAATGAATCTAAGCATGGATGCTCGGCACTCCCATGGAATGTTTCGAGGTTTGTCGCCTATGGTTTCCCGAGTCCGCCTCACAACTAGGATTGACTTAAAATCTAGGTTCCTAGTAGCCAAGGCCTCCTAACAACATTCTAGTGTTAGATCTGGACATCCTACTTCACGCAAAGATACCCAAGTTGAAGCAGACCCATATCGCACTTGGTTCAAAGAGAATGGGAAACGAGAGGGATGCGCCACTCAACCTCTCTACTCATGGGGCATAGTCCCATTATTCCGATCCCCTAAAACGGCATGAATCGGGTTCTAACCTAATATTATCTAAAGCTCGTACAATTTTAGGCCCTTGTGAGAAGCCTCCCAGTTCTCTCATACCGCCCTTCCGTAGGACGGACCCATCAGGGGTTCTACCCACCCGCTTCCCTCAATAGACATTGCTTAGTTATCTAATTAGGTCCTACCACATTTACATGTGACATTTAAAATCAGCTTCCTTAATTAAGCCTTTTTAGGGAACAAGGTTCATTCATGTAACTTATGACACTGACATGAAAACAGCTCAAACAGGGTCCTTGGAAGCAAGCTTTATATTAGCTTCTTAACTGAGATACAAATCTTGTTCAAAAGGATGGATCCTGCAATCCGTGAGGATATGCCTTATTTTCTCCAAGTTTCTGCCCTTGCACTAGTAACAATGCCTCGAGAATCTATCCCTAGTCACGTAGATCGTTTGAGTAGGAATTGGAGGCAGATAATTTACAACTAGAGCCCCCCTTGGCATCCAAGCATCCTCCTACATACTAACTAATCCACAGAGAGACCTCTCATGGTGGGTTTCATCCACGTTCCCATCACAGATATTTGGAACCCCCTTGGCTAGGGTTGGTGGCCAGCTGGGGGTAGCTTGGCGCGCCCTCCATGAATTCAACGTGATTCATTATTCAAATTTCATTTGTGAGCTTGGGCCATACATTTGTTTCACAGATATTGAAGCTAGATTTACAAGCACCAACAACAATGAAGATGAGTGCTCAGGACATCTGCTAAGGTGAAGTCCTCATCTTTGAATGCTTAGCATTCCCCTTCTTGGGTCTTTCTTGCCTTGGCATCATTTTCCATTATCTTCTGAGGGATAGATAATACCCTCTTTCTGATCTCTCTCCTATGTAATAGGGGTGAGCAATTACGCTATAGTTTCGAATGGCAGCTTCCCTAAGTTACTAGCCTTTGGTTCTTATCTTAAGATCTTGGTCTAGGATTTTAATTTGTCAGTTGGTAACTATTTTCCCATCTTAGAATTTAATCGAGGCTCTAATTTTACCCTAGGGTCTCCTTTCCTCAAGATATCAAGAACTTGTGTTCACTCCTCTTGCAAATCAAGCATAAACTAAGCCTATTTACCATCCTAAAATAGTTGTGAGCATCGAAGGTAACATGGCGAATGGTCATTCTTATTGTGGATATGACATTCGAGTTTTCTTATGTTATCTTCGAGATGTATCACATCTTGAAAATGATATACCCAAGAGTGTTTTGGACCCATCGCAGCTGGCTATTGGGATAGAGACCAAAGAGCATGTTGACTCTAAGTCAAAACATGGTCGTAAGGACAACTTGACCTATTTGCGATTAGAATCCTAGTTGAGTCAAATTAAATCTTAGAGACACTTATCATGTAGGATTTCATTTACCAAATTGGCCCTTGCAATTAAGCTTAGCATTTCACATACTACATCTTAAATCTACCTTTTTAGATGCATCCCTATTATGTGGTGCAACTGAGGCTATCCACGATGCCATGCAAATCTAGATGCAAGCCTTTCCTAAGTTGATGATATGATGCGGGATCCCCATTCATGAAAATTCCTTCTAGTGCATTTATGCAATTCATAAGGCATGACCTAAGTATTTAAGTACAAGTGTACATGAGTTCATCATAAATGCGAGTTAATTCACTCCAATGGTCTACATGAGATGCAATTGACCTATACATAATAATTTATGTACACCAGCAATCTATGATGCATTTGCAAAAGCTTGAACCTAATATTTGGCTTAAATTCTACACGAACTAGTGATGCTTAATCTATTTGCGACAATTTATGGTCATTAAGCCTTTTCAACTACCTTTCGAGTTATGCAAGTTACGTGATGCAAAGTATGACTTCTTCTTAACGATGTCCATGCTTAAATGTTAGGTTTCAAGTACTAGACATGGTAGCAGTGCCTAGTTTTGGAGTGTCAAATTAGCATTTATGCCTGATAACCAATTTGTGTTAATGGTGGTATCTTTGCCCAATCCTCCTTCCATAGTTGCGGCTTTTCCAGTTTCTTGGGAGAGTTTACACTTTGGGGCCATTTCAGAGCTTGGAATGCATCGACCAAACCCTCAACGGGTTCGTCCTATGGAAGGGCGGTCCCAAACAACTGGGAGGCTTCTCACAAGGGTCTACAATCGTACGAGGTTTAGATAATATTAGGTTAGAACCTGATTCATGCCGTTTTAGGGGACCAAAATGGGACTATGCCCCATGGGCAGAGAGATTGAGCGGTGCATCCCTCTTGTTTCCCATTTTCTTTGAACCAAGTGCGGAATGGGTCTACTTTGGCTTGGGTACCTCTATGTAAAGTAGGATGTCCAGGATGTGATGCTAGAAAAGTTATTTGGAGACCCTGGCCACTAGGAACCCAGATTTTAGGTTGATCCTAGTGGATTTGGCTGCGAACGTTCCATTGCGAGGCGGACTTGGGAAACCGTAGGCGAAAAACCTCAAAACATTCCATGGGAGCATCGGACAGCAACACTTAGATTTGCTTCTCGATGGACTACTAAGAAATGTGCTTGGACGGGCTCTGATACCACAGCGGGAAGGATGTAAAATTCCACCATGAGATTGCCCTCCCCTTTTTTCTAAATGATTACAACATTCAAAAATTTTTACGTATTCCCCCCTATCAATGCCGTCGATTGGCAGAGGCAGGGGGAGTCAAACTAGAAGTTGACGAAGGGAGCTGAATGCTTAGATGACAGATGTAAAGTAGGGGATCATGACGACAAGGGAGAAATGATGTGGCAACAAGGATCACACTGGCAGCCTTGAGGATGTCGATGACGACGTGAGGCTGAGACAACGATGATAATGGGGAGGAGGAGTACATGTGTGCCACCTCAAAACCCCCCCCACTATCTCTCCTTCTCCTCCACAAACTATTGCATGACGAGAAGGCCATTATGGCTGCCTAAATGGAGGGAAAGGGAGGGGCCCCATGTGACACCCTCCCCCCCCAATTATTTCAATCGCACCCCTTTAAAACCCCCAATTATTACAATCTCACCCTTGCCTGAATGGAGGGAAAGGGAGGGGCCCCGTGTCACACCCTCCCCCCCCCAATTATTTGTTGAGATATCAAGCTCTACTCGTGATATGCGAGGGTGACCGTTGTGCATTTATGTCACCGACGTGTTAGTTGCAGATGCGGTTGGTACACTGCCCATGAATAATAGCTACATGACAGCTATCCTTATCTACTCTAGTTTGTGGCTCAGTTAGTATGCCACCTTAGTTAGTTGAGTTTGGTTTGAGACCCATATATAGGGTTCTTCTATTTCTTTGTACTAGAGTTCTTTTGGCTTACACAACTAAGAAGAGAAAAACTGTTTTCAGCCTCCACCTTTGTGTGTATTCCCCCATTGTGCAAGCAAGAAAGCTACAAGTGAGACTCCTTCCTTCTCTCCCACAATCTTGACATGGTATCAGAGCCTTGTTCGTGGTAAGGAGCTCAAGAAAGCAAGCCAAGCTCGCGGTGTTCTGGTAAGAGGAGCAGTGTTGCTTTCATTTTCTGTTTTGGGAGCAGATCTCTGTAGGTAGCACAGCCGGAAATTGCAAGAGTGCATTGTCTCAGGTTGAGACGCCCTTTGCAGTGAAGCAAGAGGGCAATATATGCTGCGGGTAAGGGCTTTAGCCCTTGGCGACCCTATTTTTTTTATTTGAGGCCACTTCGGGGCCTGTTTTGGAGGCGGAAGTTTTCTGCACGCACTTAAGAAAAGGCCTAGTTGTATGCTGTGCAACCACTGTTCTACAAGTCGGTGAAAAGTTACTCTAGAAATTGCATCGTATGCCTATGCGCAGAGACATTGGGAGTTGCAGAATCATCCCTGTTGCCTGTTGATGAAAAATCGTCACTAGGAAGTGACTGTGTGGTTAAATACCACTTTCGTCAGTTTTGCAGATTTGCCCTTGTGAGGCTGAAGCTTTGTTCTCTGCAGTGACAGAATTTTTTGCAGTATTCTGTAATGGCGTCTGATTCTCTTTCACAGATTGTAACTGAAAAGCTTGACAAGAACAACTTCCAAGCATGGAAGTTTAGAATGACGAATTTCCTTATGGGAAAAGAATATTGGGAATTTGTTGCAGGAAATGAAGAAGAACCAGTTCTTCTTGATGTTCCCAATCAACAGCAAATGCAGGCATTCAAAGCATGGCATAAGAGAGCCAGGAAAGTTATGTATTGGCCGTCTATCAGCATTTCAAACTCTATGATTGTACATATTCAGGATGCAAGTACGCCAAAGGAGGCATGGGATACTTTGTCAAAAATGTATAGCACAAATACGCAAGCCAGGAAAATGCAGCTCAAGCAAGAGTTGCATAATGTGCAAAGAGAAAATATGAGCATCAATGACTACCACATGAAGGTGAAGAAGATTGCAGATGCACTTGCTTCCATTGGGTCGCCAATGGAAGATGATGATTTAGTTTTTGTGACCTTGAATGGTCTAGGAAAGGATTATGCACAGTTCCAAACATCCATTTCCGTCCGTGAAAGATTTCCTGATTTTGAGGAGTTGATTGCTCTTCTAATTTCTGAGGAGCAGAGAAATGGTGGTGCATCTTCTTCAGGAGGAACTTCAAAAGAAGTTGTCTTCTACTCAAATACTGGAAGAGGTAGAGGTAGAGGTAGAGGGCACCGATTTGGAGGCCGTGGTAGAAATCAGAATATGTAGCAAACTCAAGAAAACCAGTCCTATGGAGGAGAATGTGGTAACTCTAGAGGCAAGGGGAGCCAAATAGGTCGTGGTGGATGGCAAAGAGGCCAAAATGCAAACAGCAATGTTGAATGCTACTACTGTGGTAAAATGGGTCATATGGCTAAAGACTGCTATAAAAAGCAGAATGACATCATGAATGGGAAATTGCAACAAGGGAATTATGCATCTTCTAGTAGACAAGGTGATGACAGAAATGAGCATTTGTTTATGGTGTAGCACATGAACAATTGTGTGACAAGTGCAGAAGAAAGCAACGATGTGTGGTATATTGACTCCGGTGCATCAAACCACATGGCAGGTCATGCAGAATGGATGGAGGATGCAAGGAAAATGGAAAAACCAAGATTTGTGGAGACTGGTGATGATACTGCACATCCTATTGTGCAGATTGGAAAAATTCCTTTGTCTATGCAGGATGGGAAAAAGAAATACGTGTCCGATGTATTTCATGTCCCGAATATCACCAAGAATCTGGTTTCTGTTGGTCAAATGGTTGAGCAGGGCTTGCAGGTCAGATTTAATCCTCATGGATGCTTTGTTGAGGATATGAAAAATAAAGGTCGCTTGATAGCAAAAGGAAAGAAGAAGGGCAAAATGTTTACGTTGGATGCAGACATGTCTGAATTGAGTGCAGCAATGTTTGCACATGGGACCGGTGTAGTTGCAGATATTGATATCTGGCATAAACGCATTGGTCATGTTAATGTACAGCGACTTAAATCAATGCAGGCCCAAAATATTGTTGCAAGATTGCCTAAATTCAAGGTTGCAGAAATGCATAAGGTATGTGAAGCCTGTCAACTTGGAAAACAGGCAAGGAAACCATTTCCTAGACATGCTCAAGAGAGTGAGAAGCCATTGGAATTAATCCACTCTGATGTGTGGACTACTAAAGCTGCATCTCTTGGAGGCTGTCATTATTTTGTCACTTTTATTGATGACTATAGCAGAAAAGTTTGTGTGTATTTTATGAAAAAGAAAAGTGAAGTTTTTGGGCATTTCAAAACTCTTAAAGCTATGGTTGAAAAAGAAACAGGCCTGCAAATAAAATGCCTAAGGTTAGATGGAGGGGGAGAGTACCTCTCAAATGAGTTTGCAAGGTTCCTGCAGGAGCATGGCATAAAGCAGCAATATTCATGCAGTCATACCCCACAACAAAATGGAATTGCAGAAAGGAAAAACAAGCATATTGGAGAGGTATCTCGTGCCATGCTCAACGAAAAAGACTTGCCAGATTTTTACTGGGCTGAAGCAGTTGCTACAACAGTCTATATAATGAACAGGACTCCCACTGCAGCAATACATGGGATGACTCCAGAGGACAGGTATACTGGTAGGAAACCAGATATTTCTCATTTGAAAATTTTTGGTTGCATTGCCTATGTACATGTGCCAGATGAGTTGAGATCCAAGTTGGATCAAAAAGCTGAGAAGTGCATCTTTATTGGTTACTCTCTGCAGCAGCAAAAAGGGTATAGATGCTATAACCCTTCTACTCGTAAGTTTACAGTGAGCAGAGATGCTATTTTTGATGAGATGAGTAGCTGGTATAAACCAGTAAATGTGATTGATGATGTAGATGCACAAAATGGTAATGCTGCACAAAATTCACAGCAGCAGTCACAAAATATTAGTGGACCTGGAGCGTCCTCTAGCAGTGGTTCACATTCTTCGCCATGGATAGGCAGATTGAGATCACGAGAAACTTCTCAAAGCAATGCAGAGAGTGGTATGCAGGTATCACGAAAAGGAAAAGAGAAGGTTGATCAGCCCATGTTTGATGTGAATGCAGGTCACTCTTATGTGGATGGTGAATCCAGTGGCTCAGAATAGAGCATTGATGATGAGTTGGGTATTCCTTCTATTGTAGTAAAACGAACTTTGAATAATATGCATCAAGGGATAATCCTAACCGCTTCAAGTCATAGAATTCATTCATCTTTTGTGTGCGGTAGGCAGGTGGCAGATACCTCCCTCGCACAGCTTCCTTAAACTTCTCCCAAGTGACTGTCCCCTCCGATATTGCTTGGTCTCTGCACCACTGTTTCCACCAAAGTCTCACTTTGCCTGTAAGCTTAAGTTTGGCGAGCATGGCTTGGTTAGCTTGTGCAATTCCTACTACCTCAAAATAGTCCTCCATGGACTCAATCCAGATCTCGGTGTCAGCTTGAACAGTCCTTTCCTTGCCATCAAACTCGGGTGGCTTAATTTGTTTGAGAAGGAACTTCTTCTCTTGAATCACATCTATACTTAGTGCAGGAGTCGGACTTGGAACCTGCGCTTGGGGTTGCATCTAGACAATAAGATTCTTTATGTTAACATATTATCAAACATTCCCCATATTACGTTAATACGACTAGCACAGCTTTTAGCCAAGTGATTTAATCACTTAACACCTTAGCTAACATTTACAATCAAGATAGACAATAGTAAAAAGTCTTATTCATTCATGAGGGCATAACCCTTTGAGTACATTTATTTTGGGTAAGTAGGATAAGCTGATTAATACATCAGTTTGGGGAGAATAGGATTGTGTTACAATCAACTACAGGGACAGAATAATAATATGGAGTGGGATCATGGATTTTCAAGAAATGATAAGTCATAGGAAGCTTGGGATATCCTTTCCTTTGATACCCGTTCTTCTCATAGCGTCCTAACACTTTGATCCTATCAGTAGGGATCACCCGAGTCACTTCTTCATAGACGTACTTGTTTTGCTTGACTTGCCGATCGCTAACATGCAAAGTTATGTTTGCATGAGCTTCGACAAAGATGAACAGCTTCACAATCTTTAAATCCTCCATCCACTTGATTCTCTTCAAGTTGGTCTGAAGGTACGCGAGTCCATGGGCTGCTATGTAGTATATTCCTGATTCTCCCATCCATCTCCGTTCCGCATACAGGGGTGAAGGATTATAGATGCGGTCCAGAATATTCATCATGCCTAGCCTCTAACGATAATCTGAAGCACGCATTGTAGTCATGAAGATGACCTGGAATACTGAGAACTTGCTCCATGCTTTGTGACTCTGCAACCCAGCATCCATAAGTGAGTAAAGAAATATTTTCAATAGAAAACACTACTCTATTCAACTCACCTATCCGTGACTATCCCCTTATTCCCTTTATTTTCCTCCATTAATTTCCCTTGTAATCTTTGGATCTCGTTGGCTCTCTCTGATACCAATTGTAATGTGTCCGCTCCTCCGCTTGTGGGACACGTCTTAGCAGCCTATTAGGAAGAGGTTCTAGAAAGCTCCGCCTAGCACTCGCAAGGAGTGTCACAGGGTTTGCGATCTAGGTCTTCCAAAGTCTACCCCAAGCGGAAGTGTCCAGCTGTTCCCACTTAGGATCCACTTGAAGTCATGGTTCCTTTCCAATCAGCAAGGTCTCTAAGAAGTAGCTAGAGTCAAGCTCCAGATGAACCACTTTGCGTGGAAACAACAGAGTCAAAGTGGATTCATACTGCACTTGGTTTATGGAGAATGGGAAACGAGAGGGATGTGAAGCTCAACCTCTCTACCATAGGACATAGTCCCATTCCTTTCCCCTAAAACAACATAAATCGCGATTCTAAATCTACTAATACTAGGTCTTCATTGTCTCGATATCTCATCATTTGAGAAAAGTTCCTAGCTAACCGGGACCACCCTTCCGTAGGGCAGACCCAAGTCACGTCCACCGCACTTTCCTTAGTTTGCTTTAGTTATCTAATTATCTACCACATTACGTTTGACATGCAAAAGGAGCTTCCTTAATTAATCAAATTAATCACTAGTTCCTTCACGTAACTTAGGCATTGACACAAAAACAATGTCAAGCAAATTCCTTTTTCTCAAATATCTGTTCCTTATTTATCATAATTCTGGAGTACATACAATATCATGCTCAAAGGCTATCCTAGCAATCTACAAGATTTCTGCTCCAAGTTCCGCCCATTGACTAGTACACGGGCCTTGATATCCCATCTCGAGTCACGTCGGCCTCTTGTGTGGGATCCGGAGGCAAGGGATTTAAAGCCAGAGCCTCCCCTGGCACCCAAGCGTCCTCCCACTTCAAGTAGCACCCACAGAGAGACCTCTAACAGCGGATTAGGTCCATACACCCAGTGCGGCTAACAACCCCCTTGGATAGGGCCAGGTAGATAGTCGGAGGTAACTGTTCCTCCCTCTCCCTCCAAGCTTTTAACCTGAAGCATTAAGTGTTTTTCCTTGAATTAGTTCCTTGAGAAAAGGAGATCAAATAATATACCTAAGTGTACAATCACAAACATTTCAGAGGTCGTTTGTACGACCAACTTCTAAGGTGTGATTCCTTTTTCCCAGATGCTCCCAGCATCCGATCCTGGACCTTTTTCCTAGATGCTTCCAGCATCTGATCCTGGATCGTTCGTGACTTGGCAAGATCCCAATAATCTCAAACAAGATCATGCAAGAAAATGTTCTTGGGGGTAAGTTAACTTATTTTGTCTTGCTCTTTCCCTTGGGTTTTACCTTATGGTATCTTAGCCCTAACCCAAAGCATTAACTAGTCAACTAAGGCAACAGACATGCCTATATTCGCAACCCAACCAAAGGTCTTTTATTCTTCCCATTCTAACCAAGTTCAGTTAATACACTTGGCAATGCAAGATTTCTCATCTAGGCCTTCAGGATGCAGTCTAGATGCATGCGTCCCTTCCATCTCCCTTGGTACTATGCAAAGTTTTCCAATCATCCTACCCATCTTGCACATGGTGCGTTTAGTATATTTGTACATCCTAAACAACCTTTAACTCTCTTCGTACCTGGCAACGAATACTTATTCCTAATGCACCGGATCACATGTGACTTGCGTATATGAAAGTCTAGGTTTCTATCCAATAGTGCAAATGCAGCTTACGAACGGAAACTAATATTTCATGTGTTTCTTTTAATCATGATTGCAAAGCATGAATTCTAAATGACTATTCATGCATTGAACTAGTTTAAAAGCTATTATTTTATGTGAAATAATGCAAAAACCTTATCATTCTATGTGTGTAAAAGCTATCATTTCATGCATATAAACTTATGCGAACTCCATACTCTACCATTTCACGCATGCAACCTAGCGCTTAGAGTAAACAAAAATCCTAAGACTCATTCTTGTTCCATGCATATAGCTAACCCCTTCATTTCTTCCATGAGAAATAATACGGGATTAATTATAAAGCTTAGGATATCTAAAGAACTTGGGTTTGATTCGTGATCGTAGGGGCATTTGTTGCATTGGTCACTCCACTCACCTCTCCTGCATTACTAGTACCAATGGTAGCTTTGGCACCTATGCTTCCCGCAACTTTCTTTTTGGGAGCCATTTGCCATGCGGAGTTTGGATACTCCGGACCTTAACGGCCTTTAAGACGATAGGATCGGGTAGGAAAGGTCGTGAGAAGGGGTCCTTTGCCGAGGGGATGGCTTGAAAAAGATGGCTTCACGAACGCGGCTTCTCGGCATGGCCCTCGATACCTTCTCTACTCAGCAACCCTCACTCCCTCTCTTTCTCTCTCTCTCTCTCTCTTCTACTTATTTTTCTCTTCTTCTCCTTCTTCTCTTCTTCTTCTCCCTCTCTCTTCTCTCTCTCTTTTTCTTCTTCTCTCCCTCTCCTCTTCGTCTTCTAATTCTTTTCTCTTCTTCTCCTTCTTCTCTTCTCTCCCTCTCTCTTCTCTCTCTCCTTATCTTCTTCTTCTTTTCCTCTTCTTCTCCTTCCCTATCTCTCTCTCTCCTTCTTTTCTTCTCTCCCTCTCCTCTTCCTCTTCTACTTCTTCTTCTCTCTTCTCTCCTTCTACCTCTTCTTCTTCTTCTTCTTCTTCTTCTCCTTCTCTCTTCTCTCCTTCTCTCTTCTCTCCTTCTCCTTCTTCTTCTTCTTCTTCTTCTCCCTCTCTCTTCTCTCTCCTTCTCTCCTTCTCTCTTCTCTCCTTCTACCTCTTCTTCTCCTTCTTCTTCTTCTCTCTTCTCTCCTTCTACCTCTTCTTCTTCTTCTTCTCCTTCTCTCTTCTCTCTCTCCTTCTCTTCTTCTCTCCCTCTCCTCTTCCTCTTCCTCTTCTCTCTCTCTTTCTGCTCACGAGGAGTGGGGGGGGGGGGGGATTTTCTATCAAAAGCCCAGGGGTTGCTGGCCACCACGAGCTGGAGGGGGTCCTTACTGCTGCAATGGAGGGAGAAGGTGACGAAGCAGGGAGGGGACGCTATCTATACCTTTATGGGGGGGGGGGGGGGGGGGGGGGGGGAAGGTCCCCTTTATAAGAGGGAGAGGAGGTTGATGGCATGGTCACCACCCCTCCCACTTGGCAGTTGCATGCCCCCCTTAACATCCATTTCACTCCCTCTCTCTCTCCCCAACGTCCTGTTGGCGGGGAGAGAGAGAGGGGTAAATTTTTTTGCCTTAAATTCAATAATTTTTTTCATTAAAAGGGGGAGAGTTCCTATGGGGGGGTGGGGGGAGGCACAGGAATGTTACAGAAAGTGCTTGAAAAATGGAATCTATTGAGCTATAGAGCGCTCCATTTGGAGCTAGAGTGTTCAAGTTATGATAAATCCAAATATTTGACCATGTGTCCTAAACTTGTGGAAAATTCCCATATTCCCTAATATGGTATTTAAGATTGATATGGCATCTATTCCCTCTTGGTATGCTGCTATATCACACTATCTATCTACAGGAGGAGACTAGAGCTACTCTATCAAAATCTGAGAAGAGAAAAATTAAAATGCTGGCTTTAAAATTCACATTAATCGCAGGAACACTATATTGGCAGGGGGTTGATGATATCTATCGCTGATGTGTGATGCTTGATAAGGTTCCATTTTTCATGGAGGAGTGCCATGACTTTGCTTGTGGGGGGCACTTTGCTGGGCAATTGACAGCAGAGAAGGCTTTAAGAGCAGGATATTGGTGGCTATCCATCTTCCAAGATTCATTTGAGTATATTAAGAGATGTGATACTTGTCAACAACATGACAACATGATAGTACGGAGAACAAGAAGCAACCATTTACTCCAATTATGGCTATACTTCCATTTGAAGTGGGGCATTGTGTTATAAGATCCGAGATACACACTCGACTTTCTTATATACTTAAAATATATATGGCGAATATTATGATGGTATAGAGGGAGAATAGATGAGAGAAAAGAAAGATATATATAGAGAGATAGAGAGGTAGAGAAATTGGCAACACACTAGGGATTGGAAGATGGGCCAATCCCCCCCCCCCCCCTTGTGGAGTTATATTATTGACAAGGAGCAAGCTCCTCCGTTACACATAAGCCAGTTCTTACTTATAGATCT
Source organism: Lygodium microphyllum (assembly GCF_053477565.2). Taxonomy (NCBI): domain Eukaryota; kingdom Viridiplantae; phylum Streptophyta; class Polypodiopsida; order Schizaeales; family Lygodiaceae; genus Lygodium; species Lygodium microphyllum. Next base: position 54,552,382 of record NC_141156.1, on the reverse strand, counting down.
TGGAAATAAGATCACAGTTCCTTGCATGGTATACAACGGACTAACACTTGCACAACTTGGAAGTTGGCACCTTTTGATCCTTCTTGAATCTCCTTCTCTCCTACACAATATGTGTAGGGCTCTTCTCTTGGCACTTGATTTCAGCAGAGCTTCCGTAGCACTTGCACCTTCTCTTCTCCTCTTGGAACTTGATTTCAGTAGAGCTTCCGTAGCACTTGCACCTTCTCTTCTCCTCTTGGAACTTGATTTCAACAGAGCTTCCACAACACTTGATTTCAACAGAGCTTCCGTAGGACTCGCACCTTCTCTTCTCCTCTTGAATGCATGCAAAGTGATGCTTCCTTTACCTCCCACACACCCAAGGAGAGCCTCCTCTTTTATAGGCTTTCAAGAGCTTCACTTATTGGAGAGAGACTTGAGTTGATCTTCATGCAAGATGTGGTTGTTCCAGTACCTACTATGGAGCACTAATTCCAAGATATCCCTATGTGCATTGTTCGGATGAAAAAACGTCCAACATGAAAGTTGTAGATCTCGTTGTTTTCAATAACCCCAATGGCTCATTTTTAGAGATCCTCTTTCTATTGCAAGATATTTTAAAAATGGATTCACCATGTCTTTTTAAAAAAGAGCAGCTTCTCAAACTGTACTCTTAAGTTGTGGTCCATGAAACCACCTTAAGGAGAGTTCATTAAATTGCCTTTGGGCCTCAACCTTAAGATTGAATTCCACACAAAATATTGTGTCTTTTTAGACCTTAGAAAGAGAAAATCACTTCTCTCATCACTTCCAGAGGATCACATCTCTTGTCTTTCTTAGAGACAATTACCTCTCTTGTCTTTCTTAATGAAAGAAAAGACCTTAAACCTTGACTTGTAAGGGAGAGGATGACCCCAAATGAATGCAATGCTCATTACACACAAGTAAGCATTCCTAGGCATCCCTAGATGCACACATAAATACATATACACAATGCTAATGCACTTCCTCTTCTTAGAACTTAATCCATCTTCATTTATGTGTAACTTCTTGGTTCTTGTGTACACTCTTACACTTGGCAGACACTTCTTTCGCCCTTCATAACTTGTATTGTCCTGTACCAGATATCCCCGTCACAGTGCTTTGCTCACCCCATTAAGTGATGCACTAGGAATATTGGTCTCTAAATGGTCTCATGGCCATGCTAGATCATCATCAACACTTAAAGAAAAGTAAGTCATTAATTTATCAACATGAATTTTTTAAACAGAGGATGTGTGATAAGAAATCAATTTAGTGACACATCAACTTTATGGGTCCTATTACTTCGTTGTCCACCGTGCAAATGCGATATATTATCATGGCAAGTGACTACTTTACAAAGTGGTTAGAAGCATGAGCAACGAGGAAGGATTATGCAAAAGAGACTGCCAGTTTCCTATTAGATCAGATTATATGCTAATTTGGTCCACCAAAAAAATTAGTATCAGATTGTAGAACCCAGTTCCTAAACAATGTGATTAAAAGCTTAACTGAAGCATGGCAAATTAAGCATAACAAGACGACTCCTTATAACCCACAGGCAAAAGGGAAAGTTGAAACTAATAACAAGCAGCTTGTGGATATTCTATAAAAAATAGTGTCTAAAAAGAAGCGTGACTGGGATAAAAAACTGTATGTGGTAGCGTGGGTGTATAACACTGTGTTTAAACAAGCCACTGGCCACATCCCACTCAAATTAGTGTATGGGGAGGAGTGTGTCTTGCCTTTAGAGATTAAGTTTCCAACCATAAATATTTGCAATCAATCATTCTTCAGGTGACAAGGATGCCCTCTTTGAGCATTTTACAACTTTGGCCCACTTGGATGAGCTCAAATTGCAAAGTTTGCTACATGAGGAATTGGCTAAGTATCAGATGAACCGGTTGCATGATGTAAAAGAGAATAAGTATACCTTTAAGAAGGGGTAGTTAGTTCTTTATTATGATGCACGGAGAGACTTGTTTCTAGGAAAACTTGAACCCAAATGGGATGGTCTCTACAAGATCGTAAGAATAGGGAAGAATAAATCCACGGCATTACTGGTTGATCTTGAGGGGGTGGAATTCAAAAATAAGGTTAATCCAAATATAAGATTAAACGTTATTGTTTCTAAATGCACTAACAAAGTCAATGCCTTGCAGATCAATACTAGGCTGATCAAGAACCTGCAAGAGAGAAAAGAGGTTGATGGGGCGGTTGACTCAAATTTGGAACACCCATACTTGGAGTAGAGATATCATCAAGGGAAGCTTATTTGGTGGAGTAAAGGATATCAAGTGATTGAGCAAGAGGATGGATCATTCATTTGGGAAATCAAAGTCTTCTATCATCACTGCTTGCGCATCTTGACAAGCATCCCTGTTTCATTCAATGATGAGGGTGGAGCTTTCTGTACATCCTTTGAACATGCTAAATTTTGGTTATCATAATTGCCAGTAGAGTTGACAATGGCTGGCTGTGTGAACCCATTGTGGAGCTACACAATGTTCTTTGATGGAGCATCTAGGGGTCCCAACAAGAAAGGGAGTATAGGGGTAGTGATTAAAGATCCTCGACATAGATTCATAATGAAATTAACAATTTATCTCGGTGTTGGATTTACCAATAACATGGCGGAATACAAAGCCTTAATTATGGGGTTAAATATTGTGAAGAAAGGTGGTATCTGTCAGTTGTTAGTAAAGGGGGTTTCCCAATTGGTATTGAACCAACTAAATGGAACATACACAGTTCAAAATCCTATTCTTTCTATGTATTATCACACTATTGTGACCCTACTCAACTAGTTTGAGAGAGTGTCTCTTCATCTGGTTTCACATTATTGGAATCAATTTGCGGACTCATTAGCAAACTTCACTTATGAAGGAGACCTTTTCTTTAACTGTGGTCCTAGTTTTGATATCCCTATGGATGATGAGATAGGACCCGGTCGATTATGGAATCTTTTATTAGAACATGCCCTATATGGCAGGATATGGTTAGTATGGGTAATGCAAAGAGTGGCTAAGACCCATTTGCCTTTGTTATCTTAGACCCATATGTTGGTTAGAGGACATGTTATGCGTACACCTCTTACTATCTATGTAGGAGGTATGGGTCACAATTTGATGCATTTAGTTTAGGGCAAGAGCCCTATTTCCTCCTTGGGATGGAGCATGTGGTTGCTTATTAATAAGATTTTCCAAGTGGGGATATGTATGAGCTGGCTTGTTGTATTTCTTTAGGCCAAGAGGGCCGGTTGCTTTAAGGGTTTTAATGCTTGATTTCTATTAGGCCAAGAGGGCCGATTTTGAGTCTAAATGTTTTACTTTTTTAGCCCAAGAGGGCTAGTTAGTTTGCAATCAAATGTTTTATTTCTTTAGGCCAAGAGGGCCATATGTCTGTTTGGTGCAGGTACGTTTAATGATTTTTCTATTTTAGTGATTACATCATACAAGTTGACAAAGTGGTTGGAGGGAGCCTTTGTTGCGGAGGAGCTTCTTGTGGCCATTCCAGGTGGTTTTGTCCCCTTTCCGGGTCTTTTCCCTTAAGTAGATAATGATATATGTGTATGTTGGGGTTACTCTCTTTTCGTTTGTTGGGAAATGGCAATCAAGGCATGAAGTCCTGAGTATATGTTAGTATGTCTGTGGGAGGTCTTAATAGTTGTTGCCTCCTGCAAAGGCATTGTCAAGCATTGAAAGACCTATTTTAGAAGGTAGTTCTAGTGACCCTATTATGTTGATTTGTTAGGTAGCCGTTCCAGGAGTTTTTGTTAGTTGTGAGTGTTGAGTGTTGAAATGACTTGTTTTTTGGCTGATTTTTGTTGTTTTTGAGAGCTGAATGGTTGATTTTATGAGATGATTGATTAGTTTGGAAGTGGTTTGAGAGTGTTTTGGATGATATTGATTGGGTTTTGGAAGATCATGATGATTATTGGTGGTTCTATGATGTTCTAATAGGTTCTGATTGGTTCTATATACCTTCTGTTTTGCTCTGTTTTGGTCTGTTTTGTTCTGATTGTCTTCTGTAAGGAGGGATGGATTATTGATTGATGAAGATTGAGATCTTGTGAAAGCTTATTGAATGATTTGTGAGAGTATGGAATGGTTTGAGCATGAGTTATGTGGTTTTGATTACCTTCTGCAACCTTCTGTAGGTCTTCTGTAGAGTTTCTGTTATGTTATGTTCTGTTCTGTACTATAGCTGTTCTGGTACTGTTCTGTGACTGTTATGTATGCTTCTGTATGTGTTTTGATGGATGAGAGTGTAGCTTGGGAAATTTTTCTAGCCTTGGAAAGAGGTGAATACAAGTGCAAAAGAGCTGAAAGAAGTGGAAGAAGTAGCAGCTGAAGACTCAAGTGAAGACTAGAGTGAAGTGACAGTAGTGAGCTATGAAAGGACACTGTAGTGGCTCTGGTGACTTTTCATATCAGATATACCTCTTGGGAGGGGTATCCACGACCTAAGAAGGATTATTGCATGTGATTTTGAGAGATTGTAGTGAGGATATGATGTATTATTGATTGAGAGAGAGAGAGAGTCAGAGATAGCCAATTCTACTCAAACAGAGTGATTGTATATGAGAGATTGAGAGAGAAGACTATGAAGATGTTGAAGATGAATACTATGTGATGTATTTCCATTCAAAGATGGTGTATTCCTTTTCTTTCTTTGTTCTATTGATGGATTTTGTGAAGATATTGAAGAATATGGTTGATTCTATCAAATCGGTGGGAGATCTACATGATGCTGTATGAAGATTTGTTGTGCCTGGTGTTCTTTTCTTCATTGTGATCATATGAAACATGATAAACAAGCTTGTTGATGTTACAAGATATATTTTCTTGCAAGATAATTCCCTTTTCCTTGGTGTTCCTCTTGGGGCTCCATGTTTTTGGTGCGCAGCTGGGGAATCTTGCCATCAACAAGCACCAGAAGAGGCTGAAAATGAAGGAAATGGCATTGCCAAGAAGAGAAGAATTCAATGGATGTTTGTAAAGTTCCTTCTTCCACTGAAGAGTTGGAATTTTTCATAATCAAATCCACTTTCCACAAGAAGTTCATCCCACAATGGCGGAAACACATCACCATCATGATGCATGCTCTATGTGGTGGACAGTTTCCTCTCCCTGTTGAAGCAGCAGAAACTTGCATCTTGGTGGCAAACTGTTTGGGAACAAACTGAAGAGCAGAAACAGAGAGAATGACCATCCATGGAAGATTTGGCATTCATTGAGAAGTTTTCAGATAACATCAAGTGGGAGATTGTGAAGAAGCTTCAGGAGTCTTGGTCTCTAGAGGTTCACAAAGACAAGAAGGAAAAGAATTGGAATTTGTTCGTGGATGCTCAACAGCAAGATACATGGGATGCTTGGTGTACTGATAATCTTCTGTTTGTTCAATTAGCAACCCACTGAAAGTTGGTAGACAGAGTGTTTTTCACAACATACACTGTTGAAACCATCATAATCTGGCATTACTATGATGATGGCACCACCACAATGCTCAGACGTATGCATTTTGACACCTTTAGAACTGAATACCTTCCTCTGTGCAGTGGCATGAAAGCAGAATTCAGGGACGTTGAAAAGAAAGAAGTAGAAGAAATGTTGGCAAGAGAGTCCTCTAGAGACTGAAGCCTTCTGTTAACCCTCTGTGGAGCACTAACAACATAGTGGAGCCAACCCCCTAATGAATGACGCAATAAAGAGGCAAGCGTTAGAACGAGTCCAGAGGTACGTGAGAAGAGAGAAAGCAAAAAGCAGAGCCGAGAGCGAGCTCGCAGCAGAAGCCGCCTTTGACGCCCTTGCGGAACTCTTTACAGAAGTCCCAATGGCACATCAAGCCCTTCCTCCTGCTGGAGGTCCACTTCCAAGCCAGATCTGTCCTGGAAATATTGATGATAGGCCAGCAAATGTAGTCCCATTGCTAGTTTTTAAGGGAGAGTACAATGAAGACCCCGATCTTCATGTAGCAGAGTTTATGGTAGCGTGTGTGGCTAACAATGCTAGAACCCCTGAGCATTGGTTAGCAATATTCCCCGCCACTTTCAAGGGCGCGGCGTTTCAGTGGTATGAGAGACAAGCAGCAGGAACTTTTGGCACATGGGACGACCTGAAGTTGGTCTTCCTCACTAAATTCAGGCGTGAAGGTTTTGAAGAGCGGATGCGAGAGGAATTTATGAACCTAAGTCAGTCTTCTGGAGAAAGAGTGGAAGCTTATGTTTCACAAATGGAATCCATCCTGAAGAGATGGACTAACCATAATCTAGATGATGGCATTCAGAAGGGGGTGTTTCTCAGAGGATTACAACCAGAAGTCCGTAAGTTTGTGGAGCTGCAAAGACCAGCCACACTACAAGCTGCAAACAGAAGGTGCAAGACTGTACGATGAAGTGGAAGCTAGATTGGCAATGAATACAGGAAGAGGAGTCCTACCTCCCCTGATGCCAGGAATGATGTACCCACCAAATGCAGTTCCAGGGATTGTTCCCTATCCCTACCAACAGATGCCCTCGGTATCACAGTACAGTGCACCAAATCCACAATGGCCACAATCCATGCCTCAAATGATGGTTCAACCACAACAACAATGGTCCCAACCAATTTCCTCAATGCCAAATCAACAGCAACAGTGGAATCCTACTAACTGGAGCCAACAGCCAATAGTTCAAACAGGAGCTCTGAATCAGAACCAGAACAGAGATCCCTCTGTACCAGCCCAACCCGTTTATGCAGTGATTACAGAAACTCCTCAAAACCCTCCTGCCAGTACGTCAGGAGGAGAAATCTTGAAGGATTACTTATCCAAATCACTTGCAAACATCAAAAAGGAGTTGATGGATGTGATTACAGAACAACTACAGACGTTGAAAGTGAATACCGCTAGCATATCCAACGTTGCAGGAGCAGGAAGAGATGTGATGCGGTCAAATACTTGGTGTGGTAAGTGTCATCAAGCAGGCCATTTAGCCACTGAATGTACACGAAAACCAACTATTCCTGGGGCCTTCTGTTCCTACTGTTTGCGAAAGAATCATACAGAGGACATTTGCTCTCTGAAGGAGATGCATGATAGGAGAAGGAAGGAAGAAGACGCAAGATTCAACTTGTTGGAATCCAAAATGACAACATAGGATATTGGACCCAAGCCTAGAGAGTTTGGTCCTAATTTTGGACCCAGAATATTTCCCTCTCAAAGTTACAGAGGAAGACAGTCTGGCGGTGGTCAGAGATCAGAAGTGGAATGTTACAGATGCGGAGAAAAGGGACACATTTCACCAAATTGTCCAAATCCTCGAAGGTCAGTGGATTACAAGCCCTTATGCAGTCGATGCAAAGGAGAAGGCCACACTGCAAAAGACTGTCCAAGCCTAGCCCCAGTGAAAAACAGTGCTACTAATAGTCCGGCCAAGGCCCAAGAGCCTACCTCCAATTTGGTGGAATTGGAAGTTGCTGCCATCACGCGTGCAAAGCAGAAGGAACCACCTATCCAGAAAGAAAATAACCCTCCAGCCAGAACAGTGAAGTTCAATCTTCCACCAAAAGAACATAACAGAACAGAGCCTAACAGTGCCGTACAGAGCACTACAGTGCCACAGAGAGTTACAGAGACAGGACCAGAGGTCCAGGAGACAGAAGAGGAGGAAGTGCCACAAGTGGCAGAAGAAGTTCCTGTAATTCCTCTGTTGGAAGAAAGAGGGAAAATGAAAATGGGTGTTGCCCCATTCCCTAATCGGTTAGAGAAGCCAGTGGATCCTATTAAGGAATACGATCTGGTCAGAGATCTAGATACCTTTAAACCAAACCTCACATTCCGACAATTATTAATATTGTCTCCCAGTTGCCGAAAAAGGTTCAAAAGTATATTGACAAAAAGACGTGGTTTAAGGATTGCTTCCTCAACAGTAACAAAGTCCAACAAGGCTCCAGAGCCTGTAAAAGAAGTGGATGTGGCTAATGCTTTTCTAGATCCGAGTACTCCAGAGACTAGCGTGTGGTTTGAAGGCTGCTTTATTGCAAATGCACTGATTGATGGAGGTCCATCAGTGAACATTATGACGGATGTTACAATGAAGGATCTAGGCTTACAAGGTGTGCAACCCACTCAATGGCTCATCAGACTGGCGGATTAGAGTAGGATCAAGCCTTTGGGCATTCTCCCATATGTGAAGACTACAGTGGCTGGAAAAGATTATTGGCTAACCTATTTGGTGGTGAAGCCAAACTCTTATGGTACATCCTATCCTCTGCTACTGGGCAGACCATGGCTTTTTGAAGCCCGAGCAAGGACGGATTGGTTCAAAGGAACCTTGACTTTGGGTAGAGGACCCAACAAAGTGGTGCTGAAATTGTATGGTTCTCAAAAAGGACATGGATCCACCTCCTTGGAATTATCTTCTGACTCCCCTAATGAGGCTACAGATGGAACATCAGTAGATGAAGATGCTGTCAAACAGATTCTTCCCAAGAAAACAGTGGCACGTTCCTTAAGAATGGATACTGTAAGCCGACTTCCAAAAGATGCAAAGCCATTATCAATGGGTGAATACTTCCTGCCTGAACCAGGAAGGACTTCTGAAATCACTTCTGACAGTGAGATAGAAGCATGGATGTACTACTCTCCCTGTTACATGGCCACAGCAGAGACAGAGACAGAGGCAGAAGAGGAAACAGAGAATCTGTTCTTCGGTTACAGAGCTCCTACAAAGACAGAGACAGAAGAGGATGAATATGATATGGACAAAGAAGGTTATGAAAGTGAGCTAGAAGAGTCTATTCCACCCGAAGAGGATACATTTGGAGAAGAAGTTTCAGAAGCATCAGAAGCAGACGAGCTCATGCTATGGGACAGAATGGTGATGGTACCATTTGGTCTGGTAAATGGATCTTCTTATATGCAAAATTCTTATAAGACGTGGGTTAAGAAGAACAAGCCGTCTTTCAGCAATGGCTCATGCCGTCCTCACCCATCCTTGCCAAAGAAAGATGATGATGATGCACCGTGCCAACAAGCACCAGTCCCACAAACCCAACAGAAATCAGAGGGTCCTTGTTATGTGACATTCCTGGATGTGTCATCAAAAGATGAGTCTTCAAGCCAAGAGGTAATTAATTTTGAAACCAAACTCGAAACGGCTCTAATCCCATTCCAACATCTCAAGGAGCAACCTAAGTCTCCACCAAAAGAAGAAGTTGGTTCTAGTGGGACATCAGAAGAGGACACCACTCCCTTGAAGGAGTCGGATCTGTATCCAGAAGCAGTCCGTGGGACCTTCATCCGTGAAGTAGAAGGTGAAAGGCAGTTAACCTTTGTGGATGCAGATGGCACTAAACGCCACTTGAAGGTGGGTAGCAGTCTCCCAGAAGAGGAGTTGTCAACCTTGTACAACTTGTTGAAAGAAAATTTGGACGTGTTTGCATGGTCCTACAAAGACCTAAAGGGGATTGATCCCACAATATGTCAACATTATATTGACTTGGAGCCTGATGCCAAGCCAGTACGGCAACGACAGAGGCGAATGAACCCGAATTATTCCACATTGGTGAAAGCGGAGCTGCTGAAGATTCTGGAAGCCGAGTTCATCTATCCAGTGGCAAATAATGAATGGGTTTCACCCATCGTGGTTGTACCCAAGAAGAATGGAAAATTGCGAATATGTGTGGATTTCCGAAAGCTTAATTCCAAGACAAAGAAGGATCACTTTCCTATCCCTTTCATAGACCAACTGTTGGACACAGTGGCAGGACATGAGCTTTATTCCCTTTTGGATGGATTCAGCGGATACAACCAAGTCCAAATCGCAGAAGAAGACCAGTCCAAAACAACCTTTACCATAGAATGGGGGACCTACGCTTACCGCGTGATGCCATTTGGACTCTGCAATGCCCCTGCTACTTTCCAACGAGTCATGATGGCCGCATTTCAAAATCATCTGCACGACTTTATTGAGGTATATTTGGATGACTTCTGTGTCTATAGTTTGATCCGTGAACACTGGGAACACCTGGAACAATGCTTTGATCGATGCCGGGAGTATGGGATTTCCCTCAACCCCGACAAATGCATCTTTGGGTTCTCTTCTGGAGTCCTGTTGGGCCACATTGTCTCTGCACAAGGGATATCAAAGAGACCCTGCAAAGATCGAAAAGATCGCAGCTCTGATAGCACCCACCAACCTCAAACAGTTGAGGGGATTCCTAGGCCATGTGGGTTACTATAGAAGGTTCATAGCCCATTTTGCGACAAAGGCAACCTCCTTGCACAAGCTTCTGAGGAAAGATGCAGAGTTTACTTGGACGGAAGAATGTGACAAAGCCTTCCACACTTTGAAGCAGTGTCTGATTGAGGCACCCATTCTGCAACCTCCTGATTGGACGAAAGAGTTCCACGTACACACTGATGCATCAATTGAAGGCTTAGGTGCTGTCCTCTGCCAAAAGGGCTCCTCGAAGTTGGATCAACCGATCTATTATGCAAGCCGAAAAGTCACTGATAGGGAACGGAACTATACAGTGACAGCTGGAGTGCTTGGCAATGGTGTTTGCCCTGGAAAAGTTTCGCCATTACCTCCTATCCACCCACTTTAAATTTTATGTGGATCATGAGGCCTTATCCTTCCTGATGAATAAAGCAGATGTGAAAGGACGAATGATGAGATGGCTCCTTTTATTTTAGGAGTTCGACTTTGAGGTGATTACTAAGCCTGGTCGTTCCCATGTTTTGGCTGATCATCTATCGCATATCCCACAAACTGCAGACGAGGAGCAGGATGACCCAGACCTCCCTGATGCTTCCCTATTCTTGGTAGAAACTGTAACTCCCTGGTATGTAGACATTGCCAATCTGCTGGCAACCCAACAGTATCCTCCTGGCATTTCTAGTCGGGAGAGGAAGAAGCTTATGCTAGAATCAGCCCCCTACACCCTACTAGGCGGTGCACTGTACAAGAAAGGCAAAGATGAAGTGCTCAGAAGATGTATTGCAGGAAATGAGATTGGGATTGTTTTGAAGGCTTGCCATGACGAGCCATGTGGAGGTCACTTTGCAGGAGAAGCTACAGCCAGGAAGGCTCTGCTAGCAGGATATTGGTGGCCTACAATTCACAAAGATGCCTATGATTACTGTAAAAGATGTGATGCTTGTCAAAGAATGGGGAAACCCACCAAGTCAAGTGCCATGGCACTGCAACCTATCCTTCCCCTAAAGCCGTTTGAGAAGTGGGGCATTGACTTCGTAGGCCCAATCGACCCTCCTACCAGAAGGAAGCAGAACAGATACATCCTCGTATGTACGGATTATGTCACAAAGTGGTGTGAAGCTAAAGCCCTCAAGCGGGACGATGGTAACAGCGTGGCCCTGTTCATGTATGAGAATATCATCACCCGTTTTGGCAGTCCCTTAGAACTGGTAAGTGACAGAGGCATTCATTTCCTCAACAAAATCATGGAAGAATTGATACAGTTGTATAAGATTCGCCATCGCAAGTCCACTCCTTATTACCCCAGAGCCAACGACCAAGTCGAAGTCACCAATCGCATCCTCTGCTCGATTCTGACAGGAACAATTGCCGCACATCGTCGTGATTGGGATGATCGACTTACAGAGGCCCTCTGGGCGTACAGAACCTCCCATAAAGCAGCAATAGGACAGACACCTTTCCAGTTGGTGTATGGTACAGAAGCTGTTTTTCCTGTTGAATTGGAATTGCCCTCTTTGAGAGTGGCTCTCAAAGAGCGTTTGGGGGACAATGATTCACTGCAACGCCGTCTCCTGCACCTGGAATGTTTGGACGAAATTCGTAGGATGGCTCTACAGTGCATGGAAGCCACGCAAGCTCGACGCAAGGCTTACCATGACAGCTTCATCAAGCACAAGGAGTTCAAAGAAGGTGATTTGGTCCTAGCCTATGATTCACGATTTGGCAAGTTTCCTAGCAAGCTTCAACAGCGGTGGATGGGCCCATATAAGGTACTTGCTGTCAACCCTAATGGCTCTGTCCAAGTGCAAACCATTGATGCCTCTGATGATCCCTTTCTGATCAATGGATATCGCCTGAAGAAGTACTTCCCTCCTTGGGGATCTTGACAATTACGGTCACTTGATCTTTTCCCTCGTTGGCACGGCACTGTACTTCTTATGCTGCTACTTCTGATAGCCGTTCTTCAGTCACTCCTGATGAGATGGACGCAACCCTCTGTCCCCTCAACTTCACCTTCCAGCCTTGATATTTTATCCTCTATTTTCCACCAGCGACAGTGGCGAGGTTGGTTCTGACAAATGGTCTTTCTAACATTCCCTTGCTTAATATTGAAAAACAAAAAAAAGAAAAAAAAAAGAAAAAAAAAGAAAAATATACATATCGGTCATGGGAGAAAAGGACTTAGGTCCCTGTCATGCTGACCTATTCTTCGAGAAAAGGTGGAAACACCCTCGAGAATAGGGGAAAACAAGAAAAAGAAAAAAAAAGAAAAAAAAAACAAATTTGTTATGAGAGAAAAGGAAGCAATTCCCTGTCATAGCAGGCCTCGTTCCAAGAAAAGGTGGTCAACACCCTTGGGCGGGAAGCTGGCTGTGGAAAAGGTGGCAACACCCAGCAGTCCAGAAAGTGGATTCATTAATTGATATCCCTAGGATCTAATTTCAAAGCTACCTCCCTTGGTACGCTGTGTCCTGGGTCTCTCTACAGAGCGTCTAACTGTCCTCTAGCAGACGACATGTTCCTATCCAACACAATGTTCGATTTGATGGCTACCTCCCTGGGTACGCCTCTTCAACAACTGACGACGCGATCTTCATCGACAAACAATAGAGTGACATGAGCTTTCATCCTAACCGGATGGGGAAGTGCGTATGGTTGCCCTCTATAATTATCAAAAGAGAGTGAGACAGAGGGTGGGGCGAGTGACCAGTCTTTTTCCTTCAAATCAAATGAGAGGTGAGAAGTGTGAATGAAGTGTTGCACGCACGAGATGGGCCTCTCAATGCACAAAGCACAAATTGTTCTGTGCACTGCACCATAAGGCTCCCTGGCCTTCCTTCTCGCACCGTATGCCGGCACAGGGCGGGATGCACAATTGCACCATCAAATGCGCACAAGGCATACAATCTTTGCACACGTGACTATGAGGATTATATCAATGGGTTTTGGGAACGGGCTGCCCTCCTGTATCTATCAACCAAGAGTGAGACAGAGGGTGGGCTGAGTGTGACTGGAATTTCTTCAATCAATTACCGAGAGGTGAGATTGAGGGACGTTACGACACTTGGAGTCAAGTATGTTCCCGTTTCCCTATGCACCCACGGGATTGGTCTTTGCCGTCAACACAAGACACGTTACCCTGTTCTGTACACTGCACTGTAAGGCTCCCTTGCTTTTCTCCTTGCACCTATGCCAACAGATAGGTTGGACGCACTAATGCACCATCAACTGTGCACCCTGGCATACTCCTTCTGCACCATTTCCTTGTCGATTCCTCAACCGGGTATGAGATATGGGGTTCAATCATTCTTCCTCAAGTGATATTAGTCATGGGGCGAGTGACTGTTCTTTCATTCCAATTGAGTGACTGCGAGTTGAGTGTAGTATCTCTCATCATCGACAACGCATTTCCTGCGATTCCTTCCATCAGCTACCTCCCTGGGTGCTGCTGCGTGGTCCCTTCCATGATGGACGTGTGTCGAGAAGATGCCTTGGTACCTCCAGCTCCGACAACAACACTGGACATGCCATCGACACTCAACCTTGCTTCTTGACGAAATGGGCCAAGTTTTTCTAACCCTCCCACTTTGGTTTCTCCGTGACGTTCATGTTTTAAGTGTGGGGACATTAGTGGATGGTCTGTGGCATGGTCCTAGGTCCCTGTTGCTCGGTTAACCCTATCCGTTAAGGTCTTAAGTGTGGGGACGCATCCCTGCGCGTCTACCTTGTATACCCCTCTGCATATGCCTTAACCTGCTCATGCATGTATGCCATGACTTGCTCTTACCCTGCTGGGGTCCCTTCCCACCCACCCGTTTACGTTTTACTCCCCCTTGGGGCTGTTCCCTTGCAGTTTTCCTTCATTCCCTGCTTTTGAGGTCCTGCCATGTGAATGCACCCTACGTTCACCAAAGTCCCAATCCAAGCTTATAGCCATGTTCCTCTCTTTGAACTGACCATTTTTCCTTTTTAGCTACCCCTGTTCCGGTGCACGGTTTTTGCGTTATTAATTTTTGACACATTTTGTGCAAATTCGTTGGTTTTCCATGTGAACGTGCTTTTCTTGCTTCGGAACCGTGCTCTGATGTCATAGCCCTGACAACCACTTTTCCCCTGACATTTTCCCTTTGTACTCCAAGTCATTCCGATACACGGTTTGTCCATTATTAATTTTTCGGTTTTTTACGACTTTTTCGTGCGTTTTTTTTAATATTTTTTTTTCCTGTGAACCTGCCCTGTTTCCATCAGAATTCCAATTTGATCGGACAACCGTGTCCCCTGTGCCTTCCCCCACCTTTTTCCTTTTTTCTCCATCATTTTTCGCCTTCTGGATTTTTACTTATTAATTTTTACATGAGTTTCGGGCATATTTTTGGAGTTTTTCGCATGTGAACCCCTCCTACTTCCACCGGAACTGCTGTTTAACATGACCATCCTATGCCATTCCTTCCTGCGGACATTTTTCCTTCTTACTGCATGTTATTCCGGCGCACGGTTTGTCCGATATTAATTTCCGATCCCATTTTCGGGTTTGTTTTTTGGGTTTTTCCCACGTGAACGCGTCTTATCTCAGTCGGAATTATGTTTTGATGTGATAGGATTGTCGGGCACGTCTTTTTGCACAGTTTTCCTTTTTCTTACACCTCGTTCCGATGCACAGATCTTCCGATATTACTTTTTAATTGCGCTTTTTGGTTCATTTTTTGTGTTTTTTGCACGTGACCGCCCTTTCCCCCCCGGAACCTCCATTCTATATTTTCCTTGTTTTTCCCCCTGTCGTCCTGCCCACTTTTTGTTTTTACGCCATTTCGTTTTGACGTCCGGATTGGAAGTTATTAATTTTTCTTTATTTTTACATGTATTCGCGCGCCTGTTTTGCACGTGAACGCGCCCTTTTTCGATTTTACGCATCTCCACGCACCCCGGTCGTGTCCAATGACCCGTACCGTCATCCCGGTGCCATTTCAATCCCGTCACGGTAAATTTTTTTACCCCGCCCCGCGCCCGTGCGCGAGACGGGGGTACGCGTCCCTCTTGGGCCCCTACCCCGCCCATTTTTATTTCCCCCACCCCTACCCTTCCCTGGGTATCCCCTACCCTAACCCGCCCATACCCCTACTCTATCCCACCCCTCTTGGGCACCCCCCATGGGTGCCCTTATCCCTCCATCCCCCTGCCCACCCCTAACCTTTCCACCACCCCCTCCCTAGTCACCCTCCCCTTTCCACCCCCCCTCCCATCCTTCTCTTCCCGACCCCTACCCACCCTAACTGCCCCCCCTCTCTCTCTCTCTGCCCCTTCTCTGCGTTCTCCTCCTCCCCTCCATCTCCTTCCTCTTCCTCCCCCTCCTCCTCTTCCTCCCCTTCCTCCTTCCTCCTCCCACTTTCCCCCTTCTTCCTCCCGCCTGCATTCCCCTCCCCTTCCTCCTTCCTCCTCCCCCCTTCCTCATTCCTCTGCCGCCAGCCGTGGGCGCTGCCGCGCCGCCCCCCGTCGCAGGACGTCGCCGTTCCCGTCACAAGCAGCCGCCCCCGTCGCAGGCCGCCCATGTCGCCCACGTCGCCCACGTCGTCGTTCGCGCCGCCCGCCAGCTGTCGCCCAGGTCGCGGCGCCCCTTCGCCCGACGACGCCTCGCCCCCCCGGTTCCCAGTTGCAGACGCCCCGCCTCGTCCTCTCGACGCCCGCCTGATGCACCACCTCGTGCCGCCGTCGTCCCAGCCCGTCCCGCCGCCGCCGCCATCCTCTTCCCCCTTCCTCCTCCTCCTCCTCTTCCACCTCCCCCTCCACCCTAACTAACCACGGTTAGTAAGATTAACCCTAACCCTCATCTGACTAACCTACCAGTGGTTATGTTAATTACCGTTAGTTACCACTAATTAACTGTAGTTAAGTTAGTTTTCACTAACCCTAGTTAGTTCCCACCCTAACTAACCCTAGTTAGGCCCACTAACCATAACCCTAACCCTAGTTAGGCCCACTAACTCTAACCCTCACCCTAACCCTAACCCTAACCCACCTTAGGTTAACTAACCCCCTTTAGGTTAGTTTCTACTAACTTGCCCTAACTGACTTATCTAACTTCACCTAGACTAACCTAATTCCCTCTGACTAACCTGACTTGACTTGGGCAGACTACCATGACTTACACAGACTAACCAGACTTAACAGACTTACTTTTAACTTAGTTATCAGATTAACATGATTTACATGATTTAATTAATTTATAAATTAATTTTCACCTAATAAAAATTCAAAAAAATTTCTAAAAATTCCCTTTGCTTTTTGCCAATTTTTGGAAATTTTTCCGCTGGCAATTTCCACCCCTAAAAATTTCTGAAAATTAAATATTTCCCAATTTATCCCCCAACTTACCAACAAATGTAGAAAATTCCTTTAAAAATAGTAACAAAATTCTAAAAAAATTCTACAAAATTATAAAAAAATCCCCTCAACCCCCTTGCCCATTTTTCATTTATTTTTTTACTTTAAAAATTTATCATACATGGTACTCCTATTGTATTAAATTAAATTTTTTAAAAAAAAAACACAAACAAACCAACACATGGAAATTAACCATACAAGTCTCTATTTTATTTGTATACACTCCATTGTGGATATTTCCTCCCTATTCATATGTTGACTATATTGATTTCCCTATTATTATTCTTATTCTTATTATTTTTAAAAAAAAACAAACTACACAAACAAAAAACAACAAAACACATCCACAACACATAATAACCTCACAAATAAAAACCAACCATCAATAATCACACATTACACAAAATTAAAAACCAAAAAACCACATCAACACACCCACTAAGGTGTTGTCTTTGTTGTTTCGTCAGTGGTCTTTCCTTTTTCTTTACTGGATTCACTTCTTTTGGGGGACTCTTCCGTGTGCATTTCTGCATTACATACACACCCCTTCCAGGCATTTATTTTATGTGCTTTATTTATTTTCATTTCCCCCTTAATCACAAATTAATTGTTAAAATGAACTCTTTTATTCACCCACAATTTCCACGCGCATTCGCGCTATACACACACATACTTTTTAATTCAAATAAACCCGCCGTTCACTTAGCACGTGCTACGTGCGCTAAAGAGGCACTTTAATTTTTAATTAAAATGAATCAGCCGTCACATGAGCACGCGCTAGCAAAAAAGTGCTCCAGATCACCTTAATTTGTAATCAATGAACTTGCATTTAGAGACCCAGTGTGGGTATCGAAGTCCAGGATTCGACTTAAAGCACCGTTTTAACCTAATAATTAATAATTAACTTTATAATAATGAACCGCCGTTTTTCTTGCTAAGGTTTATCACCTAATAAAAATTCACCCATTCTTAATAATTTATTAAAATCAACCCTTCATTCAATTAATTTCCCCTCACTGCACTTAATTCCCCTTTTTAATGAACCGTTTCGTGGGATGGGTTTCCGCCGTCCTTACAGTTATTTTCCATAGTCAAACACTGGGTTATCCACGATGTAGTCTTGATATGTGTTGGATGTGGTATTGTTTTGCTTTACTGTCTTTGATACGGTTACGGGTGCGGTATGCAGTTTTTTCCTTTCTTGCCTGCTACGGGGTTCTAGGTGTTTGTCTGATGCATAGCATGAAGCTTTCGGTCGCATATGTCTCAAGGTCATGTCGAATTTTTTCTAGGATGTGGTTTGCTTGGGGTTAGTTGGTCGAGTCACATTTTATTGGTTGTTCTCTTATCCTTGGTTTTTTGTCTATTGCTTTGTAGGCATTCTCCTTGATTGTCTGTGTTTGTGGTGTGTGTGTACCCATCTGAATGGCGCCTTCTCACGCTCCTCCCCTTATCCAGTACGTCCCACTCGTTAGTAGGGATTACTCTTCCCTACTTACTTTTGAGTCTCTCACGAAGGCGGGCCTTGCTGCTTTTGTGGCTACCTCCTTTCCATTGCTTCCAGAGGATCCGTCGTTATGTGATGAGTTTCTGGCCTGTTACAGCAAGGAGACAGGACTAGTCCAAGGAATTTCTATGACTTTGACACCTCGAGGTTTAGGGAAGGCTTTGTCTCTACCCTCCAAAGGTGAACCTTTTGTTACCACTCGTCAGCTTTTCTCTAATGAAGAGATTCTAAAGCTGTTGCAAAAGCAGACAAGGAAAATCCTCGATGTTAAGAAGGTGATCAACTCTTCAGGAGTTTCCTTTTCTATGATCACTGAACGATCTGTCAGTTTCTCCAGGACAGGTTTATGCCTGCCAAAACGCCATCCCAGTACTTGTCCAAAGAGCTTTTTACAGCTTCCACGATGGTGTTAAAAGGAGTAGCTATTGATTGGAGCACTTACCTCCTCACTAAAATGGATCAGCATTTCGTTAAAGTCACCAGGGGTAATGTTACCAATGTCACATATGGATCATATTTGTCTGCCTTCTTGAGCTATTCAGGTTTACAGAAGACTATGCCTCTGCCTCCTCCATCAGATCCAGTACCTCCTCCTCCCCCTTCAGATGAGTCAGAACCCATTGACATAGAGGATGATGATTCTCCGCCTCCCCTGGTCATACAGCGCAAACGCTTGAAGCGGGTAGCCGATAAAGCTCCTTCAGTACTTCCTTTAGTGCCCATTCCTGCTACCTCTGGCAGTGATCTCCCTGGGTATCTCACTTGCAATAACCTGTTCAGAGCACATCGAGAAGGCTCATTGGACATATCAGTTCCCTCCCTGAATAGTCTAGTCTCCGGAGATGCCATTCCTTTCCTCTGTAAAGATATTCAAAGCTCCATTGAGTTGTCAGTGACAGCCTGTGTTCAACAGCTATACGCGTCTTTTTATGAAGAGCTCATGCAGTCTAAGGACCAGTTGCATAAGGCAACATCTAAGTTAGCTTCTGCTAAGGATACCCTAGCAGATTTGTTTAAGCAAATGGAACAGCAAACCCAACTGGTTGCCACCCAAAGCGATGAGATTCTTCTTTGAAGATCCAGTTACTAGAGGCTCAATCACAGGTTACTAGCCTTTCAGAGGAGAAGGAGAGGATGTCCAGAGAAGCACAGGAGTTCCAAGCTATCTTAGATGACAAACTTTCAGCTTTACAGACTCCTAATGACACAGTGGTATCCCAAGCCTCCCAAATCCAGCAGTTGCAAGATCAACTTGCAAAGTCCCGCTCTGTTCCTCCAAGCCCTAATGTTCCTTTGATTCCTTCTCTTTCACAGCAGGACTTGGCTGCTCTTCAGAGACAGGCTACTTTTTGCCCTCTATTCCAAGATAAAGTGGAAATATTGCAGTCCCGAATGGACTTATTATGGTCTACCTTTGAGTAGTTTCAGGAATATGTTCTACCAGACCATTCTTTCTTTGTCCACTACCACTTACAGAAGTTGGTCTTCTACATGAAGCTTTCCATGATGGATTTACCTCTTCCAGAGGATGGATGGAGTGGGGCTTGGTCTGCTGAGTTGTTGACAGAGGTGGTCAGGATGGTGTTTGAATATTCTGTCACGCCAGATACCATGTTGATGTCATACATGTATCTACGAGGAGACTTGTTAATTCCAGATGCGAGGACGCTTCCTTATTAAGTGTGGGGATATGTTGAGTGTTGAAATGACTTGTTTTTTGGCTGATTTTTGTTGTTTTTGAGAGATGAATGGTTGATTTTATGAGATGATTGATTAATTTGGAAGTAGTTTGAGAGTGTTTTGGATGATATTGATTGGGTTTTGGAAGATCATGATGATTATTGGTGGTTCTATGATGTTCTGATAGGTTCTGATTGGTTCTGTATACCTTCTGTTTTGCTATGTTTTGGTCTGTTTTGTTCTGATTGTCTTCTGTAAGGAGGGATGGATTATTGATTGATGAAGATTGAGATCTTGTGAAAGCTTATTGAATGATTTATGAGAGTATGGAATGGTTTGAGCATGAGTTATGTGGTTTTGATGACCTTCTGTAACCTTCTGTAGGTCTTCTGTAGAGTTTCTATTCTGTTCTGTTCTGTACTGTAGCTGTTCTGGTACTGTTCTGTGACTGTTCTGTATGCTTCTGTATGTGTTGTGATGGATGAGAGTGTAGCTTGGGAAAGTTTTCTAGCCTTGGAAAGAGGTGAATACAAGTGCAAAAGAGCTGAAAGAAGTGGAAGAAGTAGCTGCTGAAGACTCAAGTGAAGACTAGAGTGAAGTGACAGTAGTGAGCTATGAAAGGACACTGTAGTGGCTCTGGTGACTTTTCATATCAGATATACCTCTTGGGAGGGGTATCCACGACCTAAGAAGGATTATTGAGTGTGATTTTGAGAGATTGTAGTGAGGATATGATGTATTATTGATTGAGAGAGTGAGAGAGAGTCAGAGATAGCCAATTCTACTCAAACAGAGTGATTGTATATGAGAGATTGAGAGAGAAGACTATGAAGATGTTGAAGATGAATACTATGTGATGTATTTCCATTCAAAGATTGTGTATTCCTTTTCTTTCTTTGTTCTATTGATGGATTTTGTGAAGATATTGAAGAATATGGTTGATTCTATCAAATCGGTGGGAGATCTACATGATGCTGTATGAAGATTTGTTGTGCCTGGTGTTCTTTTCTTCATTGTGATCATATGAAACATGATAAACAAGCTTGTTGATGTTACAAGATAGATTTTCTCGCAAGAGAATTCCCTTTTCCTTGGTGTTCCTCTTGGGGCTCCAGTGAGGCAGTTGGAGGAGCCTGCACTTAAATATCTAGAGAAGAACAAGTTCTAAATCTATCTGAAAATAAATATACGGAGGTGTGTAAAAGGGGTTTTGACCCCTCCAAAAGTAGAAAAGGAAAGAAAGAAACATCCTTGAGCAGTTGTTCATCGCCTTGCGAAGGCCTACTAGGTTCCTCGGGACGAGTTAGACCTAGGGCCGATGACTTGCCTTCCTTGAGGTGGCATCTCACTGACAAAATAAGAATCAAAGAAGGTTGAAGAGAACATAAAAGTGTGCATTAGCAAAACATTTAGTGTCACCTTGCGAGGGCTTAATAGGTCCTTGGGTACCGAGACAGGACCTGAGGTTGGTACCCTATCCTCCTTGGGTCACTACGCTCAGCTCCCTCCTTTTTATACAGGCGAGTATGGAAAAAAAATGTCTAAAAGGAAAATGTGCTAAAAGACAATATTTCTTGATAAGGCTATAAGAGTTCTCACCTAAGAGAAGCTCCTGGTTGAGTTGTCCTTAGTTCTTGTCCTCAGTTCGGATGGTAGTTCATACCACCACTTAGGATGACCTCTGTGATAGCTCTTTTTAGCTTGGCCATGTTGGAGCGGTTAGTTAATGACTAGCTTTAGGTTTTCTGTCAGACTATACTCCCCCTACTCCTCGTGGATTTCATGCCTTGGTTGTGTCAGGGGTAGGGTGGAAGCTGTGACGTCTTTTGTTGTGTAATTTTTGTATCAACTTGATGCTCCTTGTGGTTGTTTTTTTGCAAATCAGTTCGTGGGATTCAACGGGCTGAGTTGCCCTATCACATGGTCGCTAATGAGAGCTGATTTTTGAGCCTAATATGTGCTAGAAAATTGTCAAAAAACCCAAAAATTATGGGAAATTTTAATTTCATCAAAGGCGGCAAAGGAAATCGGGTTGATTTTAAGCGACAAGCAGCAGGCGGGCTCCAAAACTGCTTTAAAGACCCACCAAGTGACGGTTGTAGAATTTTTATACTTTCTTAGGATGTCAAATGAGACTTGAGGAAATGCTCGGTAGTGGGGGACTTCGAGATTGATAGGCAGTAATTTTCACAAGTCAAATCGGAGGCCGGACGCGAAAATGGGAGTGCCCAAGGCCAAGTCCAAAAGGAGCCAAGTGTAAAAAGGACTTAAGGGGTTATAGGGGGTGTGACCTTTAGGTCCTCTACCCCCGAATTTCACGTGATGGGGGGGGGCATTTTTTTGTCAGTGAAGGAAAAAAACCCATGGCGGCAGCAGGCGACGATTTTTTGATGGGGAGGGGGGGCTATAAGCCATCTGCCACTTCAACATAACCCCATGAATCAATCATAGTAGGAGAATAACGAAGATCATCGCTTTCTATCGCCACTCTCAGCTTTGAAAATGGCTGTCCGGATTGTCTACTATGAATCTAGTTTTTCTCTCTCCTCCCTCTCTCTCCTATAAGGGGCAGTTCTTGCGTGTGAAGGAAGAGGAAGCCCGTGTGGTGAATGCTTGTCCAGCGTGGATCACTTATGAGTTGACTAGGGGCTGGAGATGGATGATTGGAGATGGGCTGAGCATTAATGGTGGACTGTTTTTCTATCCCGAATTTGGTTTTAGAAACCCACAACCATAAAAAACCCAGTAACTCTATTTTATAAAGGAAAATTGCTTCTTTTTTAGGTTTGATTGGCCAAATGATGTTCATATTGGATGAAAATTATTAGAAATATTGTTTGTTGTATGTTTTATAATTCTATGTTAGAAAAATCAGAATACATAATGCCATTGCTGAAAATAATTTTTTTAACTTGAAAAACACACATTTTATAAAGAAAATGGGGTTTTTTGTCATTTCAAGTTTGATAAAAGTGATGCATGAGGGATGAAATGTGAACAATGAGTGATTATCAATTGTCATAATAAAAAAACTAGAAAAACCAGTAAATTCTCTATTTTCTAGATAAATAAATATGAAAAAATAGTTTTAAAAATGAAAAGAATGATTTTCATGCTTTAAAAATTAAGGAAAAATATGGATAATGTATGTGAATGTTTGGAAGGTTGAGGCATGAAGTATAGCCTGAGCTCACCCTTGTGTGTATGTTTTAGTGCATTTTTATTGCTTTATACATTGAAAATGACAGAAAACAAAACCCTACACCTATGCAAGAATGCAACACATAAGCGGTATGGGGAAAAGAAGGGTCATGGAATCATTGAAGTGCTAAAAATGAGGTAAGGCCTTATGCACGTCATATAGGACAATAAAAATTTAAGCTTTAAGAGGCTAGTAGCATGAGGTAACTCGATGCTAATCTCTAGCAACACAGGAACAATGGATAGATTGAAAATCATTGAAGGGCTGATTTGTACACTCCACTTTGCTGATTTTTAATGATAAATGTTTGCGCACAATAAGAATCCACTTTTGCATTTTGCATGCTACATGGTACAAAATCCTGGATGCATAGCACCTGTATGCTAAACGCTGACCAATGCTGAGTGTGTGAGGAAACATCAACTCCTAGATCATTCAATAAATAAAAGAGTGGAGCTTGTATGCTTGTTCTTTATGTTGAGACAACGCATCTTGGGGCCAATTCCCTTGATGTAGGAGAGCTGATGTGAGGCCACATCGTTTCAACCGAGGTTGCCTCCTGTGTATGTGATACAAGGTATTATACCTATATGTTATGGGATCTCCCTCGGAGGAGTAGGTGAAGGCAAACGTTGGACTGTGTCGTCCTATTACAAATGAAAAATGGATATTAGATTTTAGTGTAGTGTGAGCCTTAGACGCTTTTAGAGTTCCAGTGTTCTTTCTAACAAAAACTCCAAAAGCCTTATAATGACAAAGGAGACATAGAACAAAAGCTATGTTGCATACTAGAGGTAGAAGTTTTGACCAGCAACATCAACGAAAGCTCTTCTTGTCAACATGCATAAGCATAACGATGCTAGGAGGAAAACATTGGAGGGATCAAACAAGAGAGTAGACAAGGTCTATGTGTTGCTACATATGGAGTCTATCTAGATTCACTACAATGAATTTTCTATTGTTGGTGTTTTGTTTCTTTCATGGAATCTATCCTTGCACATGGTGAGTTTAACCCCTAGTTCAATGGAACCGTCGACACACATTGCTTCCTAGGTTATAACAAGAGGTTTGTTGCGAAATGCTTCTATCAAGTTCTTGGATCTCAAGAAGTGAGACTAGGTCATGCCTTGCTCGATGGGGTTAAAAGGCAACTTGGTTTATTTTAGGTGCGTTATACTGTGGCACTATTTGCACCTGGTGATAGGGGTAGGGAACTGTCCTTGGGACCGGCCGCGAGGCCATGTAGGGTGTCTTGTATGTCTTAGAGATCCGGCTAGTGCTAGAGAGCCCGTGTCAGGCCCATTTTAGGTCCTGACAATAAATGAGTATTGTAATTAGATGTACTACAATAAGTGGTGAGTGAGTGGCCATATGAAGGTCACTATGACTACAAACATACTAAGTGCAAATGTGCAAACCCATTAACCAAGCATTTCATCCTTAATATCCATGCATGTTGAGCTTTTTATCTCAACACCTTCTAGGTGATAGCCATTGATATTTTTATATCAAAGATTTAAATATCTTCTACAATGTGGGACACACACACACAAACACACACACAAAGTATATGTGTGTGTTACAATAAAGAAGTTGTAATGCACAATTAAAAAGTGTACCCATAACTTGTCTTTATAAGCAAGTGAATTAAAGTTTGAAAATGAGTGCTCAATGAAAAATTATTAAGAGATAGAAGGGGTATATAAGAAGGACCATGATCAAGAACTAATAAAATACAACTTCTTAGCAATGGTAGTTTAGTAAACGGACTACATGAGAAGATATAGAGATATTGCATCTATTACCTTGTTTATGCCTACACATGTACATGTGTGCATGTGTGTTTACATACATGTGTGTATATGTGTTTATATACATGCATGACATGTATGCATGGATATGTGTTTTCAAATGTTTATAGATGTACATGCTTGTGTGTGTGTGTGTGTGTGTGTGTGTGTGTGTGTGTGTGTGTGTGTGTGTGTGTGTGTGTGTGTGTGTGTGTGTGTGTGTGTGTGTGTGTGTGTGTGTGTGTGTGTGTGTGTGCGTGCGCGCGCGCACACACATGCTCATACACATGTGTGTATGTGTGTGTGAGTGGTGTACATGTGTGTCCACTTGCATGTGTAAATGTATACATATGTTTGTGTGTGTTCTACATATGTGTGCACTTGCATGTCTAAATGTATACATTTGTATGCATTTGAGACAAAGAGATAGAGAGATTGTGTGTGTGTGTGGGGGGGGGGATAGGGGGGAGGGAGGGATATACGTGTGTGGGTGGTATATATGTTTATTTTCTCTAAGTTTTTTTTGGTCCACATGAGAGAGAGAGAGAGAGAGAGAGAGAGAGAGTGTGTGTGTGTGTGTGTCCCTTGTGGGGGGATGGGGACATATACATGTGTGGGTGGTGTATATGTTTGTTCTCTCTAACTTTTTTTTAAATATACATGTGAATGTACCTAAGTGTAAGAGCTCCCATGAATTGTGAATGGTCTATGGTCATGTGTAAATGTCTAGATAAGTGTTACTATGTGTATCTATAAACTTATTTCTAGAACAACATACTCTCCAAGTGTAATAAATTGCTTTCATTTGTAGTACTGCAACGTTTCACATATGCTCTATATGTGTAGACAATATTCAATATTAGAACTACAACTTGCAATATGGAAATGGTAGTCTAGGTATAAAATGATCCTCCTTGCAATACCTTGACTTCAAGGGGTTGTTGTGTGGAGATAATGCAATTAAGATTTTTCCACATGATTTCTATTGTTTTCTTAATTTGTTGAAAGAGAGCTTCTATGACATATACTTGCTAGTGCTGCTCAGCTACAAAAATCAATATTTCAAAATACAACTAATGTAAACATTTATTTTATTAAATTAGAGAACTTTGATCTTACATATTGGACATATTCTCTAAGAATAGACTTTTGTGCTATAACATTAGAAGTATGATTATCAAATCAATTGTTCTATATTTACATATTGGACATATTATCTAAGAATAGACTTTTGTGTTTAATAATGAAGTGTACATAATATAGGTCATTTTGACTAGACTCTTTCTTGAAAACATCATAGTTGACGTCATCTACACCAAAATCTTGAAAACATATCATAACTCTATTTTATAATTTCTATCCCAATAATGTTTAGAAAGATTATTGAAAAGAATCACTAATGCAATTAGAAGTGCACAAATGTTATGCAATTTTGTTTGTCCCATCAATGTAAAAGTTGATTAGGATGATCTAGTGCTCCACCTTAATTAAAGGCTACGATACTTTGAAAATCTATCCATTAAAAGCATCTACTATTTTAGATACTTCTAGTGTTTAAATGAGCATAGATGAAACACTTAGTGGTCAAGGTGAATGAACTCATTTTATATTACATTTGAATACTATTAATGAGTTAATATCTTTAATAAGCATTTAGTCTTTGTATTACATTTTACTTAAACTTTGTCTCTTTGAATTTTCTCAAAACGTGTCCTATTGCATTTCAACTTCAAGGATCAATCTTTTACAAAATACCAACCTAGGGGAGGTCATACATGGAACCATTATATTGAAAATTCATTACTTCTCCAAATGTTGATTAAGATCACCATTATGTTGAACACAGGTATAGCTTACGCATCTTGGATTCCATCATAAGTGGCAAATAAGGTAACATCATTATCCCACTAGTGGATTACTCCACAATATTAACCAAATTAGAAAGAATCCATTGTATTTAAAGGAATTGTTAGATACGATCTTGCACATTGTATGTGAACTTACATAAGATTTTCATGTATTCTTAGTATTTTAAAAATCTTATAAAAATTGAAAGAATTGAAAAGACAACCAATTAATAATATAGATGTTACTCTTTCTAGCTTATGAATTATAGAGCATGAGTTGTTAGTAAACATAATTTCCATTAAAAATGATAGAATGATTTAATCCATCAAGTTTTTGTGACTACTCGAGTCAAACGGTACTATTTTGTTTTATTTAACTTTTATGTTAAAAATGTGACCTACATTTGTACTATCCTCCCCATCTGGTCATTCTTGTAAAATGGATTACATCTTCTATCCTCCACACTTTCTCATTTTGAAAAATGGGTCATGTGACCCATCCCTACTAGTTTATCTTTATATCTTTCACTTTACCCTCCCCATTTGTCATGCACCCTAGAGACCATGATCACATGCATTATACTAGACATCATGATATGCTCCCTTCAAAATAACTAAGTGATATTTCATTATACCATCTTTATAGAATGTTGCAAACACTTCTTTTAAGGGTCTCACAAACATCAATAGGTTGATTTAGTCTCATGTTGGCTTATAGGTATTCCCTCCTTAAAGTAATCTATATTCCTTATTTTTGTGATACTTAAAGACTACATCTAGGTTCTTTAAAGCTTTACAAAGATTGGTTTGTTATTTTTCCTTCCATATTTGACATTGAAAATATTCCCCATTAAGTCAACTAAAATTATGGTTTGTCTATTCTTGCATAAAATTTCAAAGCCTTATGGAAATCTAAGAATAAGGAGAGTCACCTTGATATACTATTTCCTAATTTTGAAGTGCAAAAATATGAAAGTACTAATGCCATTTCCTCTTTGAATTGCTCAGAGGTGTGCGGGCCTTCATTTGAAAGGAATTTGAATAGCTTCTTAGCAATCACTAACGAGGATAAGTGTCGATGTTAAATTTTTGAATCTTTTTAGTATACTAGTTGATCCACTTCCATATAAGAGCTAAATCTTGAACATGGTGAGGAATTGGGAAATGCCTTCAATAGCAACCACACTAGAGAAGAAAAAGGGGATTCGGTAGGGAAGAGTTCTCCCTATTCTCTATCAGCAAACACCAATAGGGCTACCTCTAGTGAAATCGTGTAGTCCTTGGGCATTTCTTTACACTTAAGAGAACTCTCCTACCAACAAGTGAAGACTACCACTTGACAATTAAGATAACCTAACAATGATTGTCAAACCATGCAAAAGTAGATAAAGCATGCAAAAGAAATTGGCATTTTTGACACAAATCACTTGGAATTCCTTGAAAATTCCTTTCTATCTTCATCTATAACTAATCAAGATTTGTATGGTTGCAACCAACTAATACATATCCTTCTCTAACACATTCATTATCTCCATAATCCATAGTAGTGTGTAGTTGTCTTGTAGTTGTGAACCTATTGCATCCATTATATACCTTTAAAAATGCAAACCCAATATCTTCAGAAAATGGTAGAACATAGAAGTCTATGTTGGTACTCTTTCTAAAACAATCTAGTACCTATTTTGTAATTTAATCTCAAGATTAGAGTGATTGAATTAGAAAACAAGTACTAGATTACTTTAGAAAGAGTACTTTATTCACTAATGGATTTGAAAAACTCATTTAGATTGTCTCAAGCACTCTAATGTAACCAAAATGCACAAGATGGATTGATTTAATAAAGGAGAAAAAGTATCCTAGTTGTCACATCATGCTAGGACATGAATAGAAAAATAGTAACTCTAGAAATGTATTAGCCACAACCACAACCCAAGGCACAAAATCTCAGAAGTGGGGAGACCAATGCAACCATTGCTATTAAGTTCCAACTTCTACTAGGAAAAAAAATCACCCAATTGTTAGGCATTCAAAATCTCTATTCTCCTACAAATCATGCAACTCATGTGGAAAATCTTCTCACTCTTCTTTTCATTCTTCAATAATGAGATGTCCATCCTTGATTGTGCCTCTTTTTCTCCCATGGCATGCAAATTACTTTTTGTTGCTAGCCTACCACTCTTGTTGCGTCTTACTCAAGTTAGTTTCCATCTTCTTCATGGACTTGAAATGGAGTGTTTGGCAAGGTGTATGGATGTTTTCTTATAGTATTTTGACCATTAGATAGAACATTTTCTTAAAGGTAAATTTTATGCTTGGATGAAAATTAGCCTAAAAAGTTGAAATAATGTTTCCAATGTATAAATACATGAGCCATATAAGTAGAAAAGTTTTGTGTGTACCAACACAATTTGATATCTCAAAGGCTTTATCACAAGAAGATGCATTCATCTATGCAAAATATGTCAATAGAAGAATCTATATTTTAGAGAAAAGTAGCATGAAAGCAACTACAATGAGGATGGTGAAAGGAGCTTAGTCCATTGTGTCCATGAGATGATAGTACATAAAAAACATGAGTAAAATTAGATACTTTTGAAGTCTAGATTCATGAGTAAAATTTAGGTGTACATTTCAATTACAATTACACAATGCCATGGGGTTTGTTGAGAAGAAGCTATGGTAGTTTAAAAAATCAATTGTCATCTCTTTGATGTTGGACTTTAGATCCTGAAGTCTTTAATATGCTTCATCAACCTAATGGCTATCCATAAATTAAGAGAATCCATGGATGAAATTCATTGACTATGTTATAAAATAAAAGAACATCAAGCTATGATCTAAAAGAAAATGAGCTTTTAAAGATCAAGTGGCATTTATTATTGAGGGATGGAAACCTCAATATTCCACAAATGCTTGAAGGCCCTTTAGTTTCAACTTTTGCATTGGACCATAACCTCACACAATGATTAAAAAATTTCACACTCACCATTGAAATTTGCATTATTGGAGATAAATTTATACAAATCATTACATGTACTATCATCTTTTGTGCAATAGATATCTTTCAAATCTTGAAATGAGAAATTATGGAAGTGTAGAAAAAGTACAATATTTAAGCTTGAGCATAAGGTTGGTAATATCATATGTAGTGGGTTTAATGATTGAAACATTTTATCTATAGTTGTAGTGCTTATATATGTATGCATATTGTCAAGTAGTTAGGTGACTTATTATTACCTCCAAAAGTAAGAATTGTTGGAATTGTACAAAAGTGTAAATGTGAAGTATAGCACATATGACAATATTTCTCAAGGACAAATCATTGTGAATGTTTAAAAAAAGTTATTACAAGGATCCTCAAACTACTATGATAGACTAGAATAGGAATGTACTACTCTAGAATAGGAAAGAAAAAATAGTCTTAAGGTCTAGAAAAAATAAAGGAGAAATAAGTATTACAAGGTCCATGCACTAAACCTAAAATCTCTTAGTAAAATGGATATTATATAAGTGCTAGTTTTCAAAAACCTTATCATAAATAATTGATAATATTTATAATGAAGTAAAATCAAGTTCAATAGAGGCATGAAAAAATCATCTTTAATACATGTCAATAATGGTAGTTAGTAGATGATTTGTAACCTTATTTACCATAAAGGAAGAGGATTTCAAATTAGCTTAGTTTTTAGGTAATTAGTTAACAAGGTAGTACCTTCTTAATTGATTTACATAAACTTATTTTGATAAGTGATAATAATGAGGTGTCCAAAACTACATGATGATATGACATTTATGACCAACTGACCTTCGTATAGATTATATAGATGTGTACAACCACCTTCTAAGTACCAAAGCTAGAAACCACTCACATCATCTTCATTAAACCTTCTTATGTACTCTAGTTATGAGTCACCTAGAAGTGACCACTTAGATAGTGAACTTGGTACACCATCAATGATTGTCTAGAGTTAGGCAAAATAGGTATGTACTACTTCATGAGAGGGAGTCTCATAGTGCACCTCAATTGAGAAGGTCAGAGAGAGTTTGAATGCCTATTGATAGCCTAACTTATAGGGGATATTCAGCCAAACACTTTTCTTGTATGACAAGAGTAGTTTTAAAGAGCCTACAAAATTCACTGAAGTATTTGTCAATGGAAATCGGTGTGGGGTTCATTTAGTTGCACATCATTAGGTTTAAATTTGTTATGAACTAAAATAAATCATGCATTTTGATAGAAGTTCAATAATACTTGGTCTTACATTAGCACATGTATATAAAGATGTAATAGAGATTTTTTGGCATCATTCATTCACCTCATCATACTACAAGAACAATCTCTTCATCTTCCAATATTTCTCACAACTTTCATTCCTTCTCATGCTTTTTTTCTCTCTCTTCTTCTAGTCTTCTCTTTCATCTTTGTCTCTCTTATCTATTTTCTCCCTCCTCCATCTCACCTTCTCACAAGTGGCATTATAGCTCTTGTATTTGATCCTTTTGTTCTCCATTTCTTCTATATATAATTCTATTTTCTATTTAGGAAAAATCCAACACAGACATGGTACAAGTGGCATGGATATATTGAAGGTACATTCCTATCACTTGAAGACTTGCCATATATAGTAGAGACCAAGTGTAGGGCCTCTGATAGGTGGAATGGATAAAAATGGTTGGATAAGGATAATTTTAGTAAGCCATGCACCATTTTAAAGATATTTTAGTAGTCAATTTGGGGAAAGCAGGCTCACTCAAGTTGGAGAAGACATTATTTCCAAATACTTTTTCAAGCAAGCTCCTTAACTTTTCTTCAAGCTCTCTCCAAAATTTCATGGAAGATTTCAACCTTTGTATCTTTTCTCAACCTTCCTAGGTATCAAGAGTCTATTGAAGAGTGTTCTAGGCATGATATGCTTCAATTTTATATAACCAATATGGAGTATGAAGGAGCCACATATCCCACAAAAGTATATCATCTTGCAAACATGATTTGCATTGAATCCAAGACTCTTCCTCTTCAATTTTCAGTCATCAATGATTCATTGGCCATCATTTAGGCATCACACAATAACTTGGCATCAATCTTGGTCGGAATAAAGCTCGATTTTCTCGTTCTTTTCACACCTATGCTCTCTTGAGAATCTTATCACAGTAGGGAAACCATTGATGCTTTGCTTCAAGCTTCATTCTCTTTCAAGAGCCTTTATCTACTAGTTGAGGGGATTCATCCTTTCCATTTATCTTCTCAAAGAAATCTCAAAGATTTAAGACATTGAAGAGACCATTTCATCAAGTTTGTTATATGATCCAAGATTTGGGGAAAATGAGCAAATCAGCCTATCTTCCATCTTCAAGCTTGAAAGACTATAAGAGAGTACTAAAGAATCATATTGAAGATGAGCTACAGAGCATTAATCCCATTGGATTATTTTGTGTTGAGCATTGATAGTTCTATGCTTCATCAAGTTCAAATTAAGAGTATTTGTTTTCATTCATTTATATCTCTTTGAAATCCAATCATTGAGCCTAAATCCTATTGTAAGAGAGATTAAATCACTAATAGAATCTCTTACTTGAATCATTTTTTTGTTAGAATAATTTAATCCATTACAATCATGGAATTGAAAGATTGGCAAGCCTCCCATAGAATTATTTCCCTTCTTGTCAATGCATTCAAAATGCTTGTAATTGGATTTATCCTAATCTTTGATTTTTGAGTGATTGTCTTTGGCGAATCAAACAAAGAGAATAAGTACTAAAAATATAAATTGCTAAGAAATTTGATATCCCAAGGTGGAAGATATCTATTCCCTACATCTAAAGCTTTATTTACTAGTTTTTCATTTTAGGGAATTGCAAAGTTTTCTTTGCATTTATCCATTGCATACTTTGTTTGGTGGAATGCTTAAAAACTGCCATTGAAGTATGATTTTGATTGACGAAAAAGGTCCGTGCTAGGGGAGAGATGAAACAAAAGAGAGATGACCCTCCCTCACTCTTGAATATGAAAAAGGGTTGTAACAAAACCAATCGAGGAAGGTACTTTTCCTACCCCCCATGATTTGGAGCCCATTATAGGTGCCTAAGCCATCATATTATCCCTCACTACAAGTACCATCAATGGAGTTGGAATTTTAAAGAATTTCTTGGCAATAAAAGGATTAAAGTAGAGGGAAATAGGATAGCAATAAGTGCATGTCTATTTCAAACAACTTCAATTTTGTAGTTTTAACATTTTCTATATCTATCATGGACATCACTCTTGATTCTAACTTTGAAGAGGGTAACTTTAGCGCCATTTTGATCCAATTTTTTTGTCAATTGGACTTCATGAATTTTAAGATATTGTAATTTTTGGCAAGGGAATTTGTTTGGAAAGCACCCTAAAGGGATAAAAATAGGGCTCAAGAGGACTTGTCTTGCTCTTGACACAATAATTTTGAGATTCCATATAAAAACTAGCCCTCAAGACCCATGACATGATATTAAACATAAGGATAATTAAGTATTTTCAATGCTAGATTTTGTAACCATGAAACAAATAAGGAAATTAGACATGATAAGTTGCCGATATACATTAGATTAGTTTGCAAGCATTGATGTGCCACATGTTTCATATAAGCGCAATATCCACAAATCAACAATGGATGGCACTACTTATGGCTAGAAAAAAGTTTCAAAACAAGGGGGGAACTAGAGTGCCATTTCAACACTTGTACTTTAATTATTAGCATGCTCTTATTGGAAAGAGGGCTAACAATGAATTTGAAGTGGGGGAGACTTGTCAATACAGTAAAGAGAGCACTTAGGAACTATGCATAGCATATATTCTCAAGGTCAAAGGGTCCAAATTATAATGGGTATATTTCAATAGCAACTTGATAGGATTTTCTCTACTAGTAGGGGTCAAACAATGGATTCTATGATTAACCTACAAATGGGCATGCCTTCTTTAATGAAAAAGAACTTACAGACAAGACAATCCTATCCAAATATAGTGGGAAATCTTCTAATACTATCCAAATTAGAATAATGGATAGCAAAGCTTGAATCTTACTTTGACATTTATATGAGCCATGAATTTTGATAGACATTAATAATACGTGGTGCTACATTGGCACAAGTCTATAAAAATATAAGAGACTATTTTTGGGATCATTCATTCACCATATCATAATACAAGAATAGTCTCTTCATCTTCCAAGATTTGTCATATCTTACTTTGACATTTATATGAGTCATGAATTTTGATAGTCATGACTTTTGATAGACATTAATAATACATGGTGCTACATTAGCACAAGTCTATAAAAATATAAGAGACTATTTTTGGGATCATTCATTCACCATATCATAATACAAGAATAGTCTCTTCATCTTCCAAGATTTGTCATATCTTTCATGACTTATCTTCCAAGATTTGTCTCTCTCTTTATATATATATATATATATATATATATATATATATTCTAGTCTTCTCTCTCATATTTCTCTCTCCTATAGTCTATTTTTTTTCTCCTCCATCTCACCCTCTTATAAAATTTCACATTAAATGCCTTATAGGAAAAATTCAGTGCACTTTGAAAACTTTTAAATTAATATCCATAAAAGACTCTAGATTTTTGTACCTTTAGTTTTCTATCATTTTACCATCAACCATGTAGCCAAAACCCCTATTGAGGCCCTCTCTTACCATTGGTAGAAGCTCCCCCACTCTCCCTAGGAGCCCCAATGGAACCTATATGAATCAGCCCCATTATGGATAGTATGGTACTAATGGCTAGCATGGGAATCATGGGCAGCATGGCAATAATGGGCAGCGTGGGATAGATGAACCACATGGTATGTATGGGCAGCAAGGTATGTATGGACATCAAGGGTTTCATGGGGAGGAAGGACCTCATGATCTACGTGATAAGATTCTCCTCACTAAGTATAATGGGCAATCTCCCTCACCATCAGACTTGGAAGAATGAATGTCCAAGTTGGAGTCCTACTTCAATATCTACCCCTACACTAATGATCAAAAATGTATCTTTGCCTTTCTCCACATGGAAGGATTTTTCCACACATGGTGGCACTATATCAATCAAGAGAATCATCAGTTCATTGATTGGAAACACTTCAAAATGCAGATGGTTCAAGTATTTCTATCCCCGGTGAAAAAAGAGCAATTGGCAAGATGATGGTGCACTCTTGACCAATGTAATCTCACTATTCGCATGAGTACACAAATCAATTTATGAACTTGACCATGTATGTGGAGAGCATTAGCAATTATGCCAGATTGCATAAGTATATCTATGGGTTGGGACTAAGTCTATTGATGGATATCATGACCCAAAAGCCTACCATACTATTTGAAGCAATTGAATTGGCTAAAAGATATGGAAGAAAGTGGCATAAGAATGAAAATTTTCTGCAAGGTTATGGACATCCCCATACCCCTTCAAGATCAACCCCATATGGAGGTGGCTTTTGAGGCAATTCTATGCCTAATAATAGCCCCAAAATACCCACTTACCCTACCTTCCATGCTGAAAGATAATAAGGCACTTTTGGGATAGCATTTAGCTCTAATACTGAGAGTAAGTATACTGAAAATAAAGAGTCTACTCCATCACCTTCTCATGGCTCCAGTGGCCAATGGTTCATTTCATCGAATGTTGTGAAGGAACAAAAGGAAAAAAGCCTATGCTTTAAATGTGTGGATAAGTACATGGCCAACCATGTCTCCAAGTTTCCTTACAAGACAACTAATGTCAAGGTTCATAGCATGTATGTCATGGAAGATTGGCACAATGATGAGGATGAACTACCCACTAACCATGTGGAGCATGTTGAGGATGTGGATCATGAGTAGTTCTATGACTCGAAGGATGGGTTTTCTTTTTAACTCAAGCGGTTTTCCATCCCAGATACTTGATCGACTACCACCTCCCTTTGCTCCATCTCCTTGGATACTTGGATGGGTTCTCAAAGCCCCAACACCCTACACATTCAAGGTAGTATCCATGGGAAGCATGTCTTCATCCTTGTGGATAGTGGTAGCACTCACAGTTTTGTTAATAAATCAGCCATTGACAAATTAAAATGCACCCCTATAGAATTACACCACCCCTTGAAGTTCCAAGTAGCAAATGGAGGGGAAGAAATCAACACACATGTATGCCTTGCAGTTCCCTTATGCTTGGTTGAAAGTCATGTGGCATTGGTTGACCTAATTGTCTTAGATATGGGCCCCACTGATGTTTTCTTGGGTTGTAATTCACTGAAACAATTGGGAAATTTTGTTATGGACTTCTCTCAGCTCTATGTGGAGTTTGTGATGCATGGACAGCTCATCCACTTAGAGGGAATTCAAGATCATGCTAATTTTCAGCTCATTACAATAAAGCAAGTCAAATGAGAGTTTAAGAAATGCTCACAAATCTTTGTCTTGCAATTGAATAAGGAAAATTTAGGTTAGCCCTCTGAAGTATCTAAGGATTTAGCCTTGTAGGCCCTACTTGAGGAGTATAGTGATCTATTTTAGATGCCTACAACCCTCCCCCCTAAGAGGAAAGTGGACCACCCACTTGATTTAGAGTCCCATTCCAAGCCAGTAAACAAGTCACCTTACAAACTCTCCAAATGTGAATATGAAGAGATTGCAAAGAAAGTCAAGGAGCTATTAGAGATGAGTATAGAGTTCTTCTCCTTATACATCCCATGTCCTGTTAGTCAAGTAGAAAGATGGATCTTTCCGCATGTGCATCGACTACATAGACTTGAACAAAATAATAGTGAAGAACCGCTACCCCATCCCATAGATTGATGATTGGATGAGTTGAAAGGGGCATGCTTTTTCACTAAGATTGACTTGCACTCTGGCTACCATCAGATTTGTACGGGAGGGAGATGAGATCAAAATGGCCTTCAGGACTGATTGTGGGCTTATCATTTTCTAGTGATGCCTTTTGGGTTGACTAACACCCCCACCACATTTCAGAGTCTCATGAATAAAATTCTTCGCTCCTTTCTATTCAAATTTGTGCTCATTTTCTTCAACGATATCCTCATTTACAACAAGTCGCAAGAGGAACACATGGCACATGTTCTAAGGGTGTTTGACATATTGAGAGAGCATTGGCTCTTTGCTAAGGAGAGCAACTATATCTTCATGCAGAAATTTTTTGAGTACTTGGGACACATTGTGATCAAAAATGGTATACATGCTGATTCAAAGAAGGTGCAATGTGTTAGGGACTGGTCCACCCTATCCACCACCACTTCATTACGTGGCTTCCTTGGTCTCTCTTCATTCTATAGATGCTTCACTATGCCACCATTGTAGCACCTTTGATTGATCGATTAAAAAAGAAATCATTCTTTTGGGATGCCAGTACTATTGATCATAGATTCAAGTTGTTGAAGGAAATGCTTACTTCTACCCCCATCCTTGTCTACCCCCTGACTAAGATATTTACCATTCATTATGATGCCAGTGGCAGGGGTATTGCTGCAGCATTGCTGCAAGAGCATGGTGTGATTGCATTTGAGAGTCGTAAGCTTGATTATAAGGGGATGCAAATGAATGTGTATGACCAAGAGATGTTGGCCATCCTTCATGCTATCAAGCAATGGCACCACTATTTGTATGGCGGCCACTTCCAAGTAAAAAGTAACCATCAAGTCCTCCAATACTTCTTGACTTAGTCCACTTTGACTTCTAAGCAAAGGCGATGGGTGGCAACATTACAAAACTACGACTTTGACATTTCTCACTCTTGGGGCAAAGATAATATAGTGGCTAATTCACTCTCTCGGATGTGGGCATGTAGAGTATCCTCTATTTTAGAGTTGCATAGTGATTAGATTAAAGAGCTTCAAGAAGCTTATTTATTAGATGATAACTTCAGTCACCTCTTGCAACCTCTCCCTATTCTTGAAGGGAAATGGACCCATATCACAACAGACTTCATCATTGGCCTCCCTATGACCAAGAAAGGTTGGAATAGTATATATATGTGGTAGTTGATCACCTCACCAAAGTTGCCCACTTTATGCCCACTAAGACCCAATACACAACCTCTTAGGTGGCCACTAAGATTATGGATTATGTCTTCAAGTTTCATGCCTTACCACAAGTCCTAGTACATGATCGGGATGTTAAGTTTATGAGAAACTTTTGGCATACAATTTTCACATCTATGGGTACCAAGCTTGCTCCAACGACTACATATCACCCTTAGAATGATGGCTAGAGTGAAAGAGTAAACAAATGACACTTGAGACATATTTGCGGCACTTTTGCCATGATATACAATGCATTTGGAATATGTGGCTCCACTTGGCTGAGTTTTCCTATAATAGCTCCACCCACTTTATCATTGGAGTTTCCCCTTTTGAGGCATTATACTGGTATAAGGTCTGCCTCCCTACATTCTTATTTAGTGATAAGATCAACCCTCAAAGTCAGGCCAAGTTGGATTGCATATAGGCCCTATGTCAACAATGCAAAATGAATCTTAAAAAGGAAAAAACTCACATGAAAATCTATGCTGATGAGAAAAGAAGGCATTTGTAATTCCAAGAAGGGAAACTAGCCCTCTTAAAAGTGCATGTGCTTCTACTCCACTCTCAAAGAGGGTAGTAAGAACAAGCTGGCCCGTCACTTCTATGGCCCCTACCAGATTGTGAAGAGAGTTGGTGACGTGGCTTACCGATTAGAGCTTCCCCCTACCACCAAAATCCACAATGTGTTTCATGTCAGCCAGCTGAAACCCTTCATTGGCACCTCAATGGACTATGTGGAAGAACTTTCCCCCATAGATGAAGAAGGTATCATTGAGTATATCAGCGAGGCAATCATCAGGCAAGGAGATAAGCACTTAAGATCTCAATCCATCAAGGAGTACCACATAAAATGGCAAGTCCTACCCCTAGAATAAGCCTCCTGGTGGCTAGCCACCATTATCAATGATTTTTATTACCTCTAAGAGGCCCAATGGAGCCACCGTCTGACCACCCCCTGCTTGCAGATTGCATACTATTTTAGAACAGTTTTTTACTTGCCCAAATCTTAGAAATGTGCATCCTACTTGAGTTGAAAGTGCTCATCATAAGCTCTATTTTGACATGCAGCACATCCCATTTAGAGTAGCCTATCAACAATTATGACAATTTTACCTTAGCAGGCCTATCTTGGACAACATGCTATCCCTACTCTTTACCCATCCATTTGCATTGTAATGTGGCTCAGAGTAGTACTCTACACCCCACTCCCTAATCCCACACATCACTTCCCTCTAGTTCTCTTCATTTTTTAGGGCAAAAATCTTCAGGGTGGGTATGGATTGTAACGAGCAGGATACATAGAAACTAGGGGTTAGATATCCATTCACACTGATTAGGGTATATAAGATGTTAGAATCCCAATTTAGGGCAACCAGTTATTATTAAGAACATGCTCTTCACCTTCATCTTCAGCTTTCATGGCTTCCTCCTTCTTTCTCCCCTCTTTTCTGTCTTTCTCTCTCCTCTTCTAGTTCTCCTTTCTCTTCTTCTTCCTCTCTTCCTCTTTCATCAATTCTTTCTCCTCTCTCCTCTCACCTTCATTCATTACAATTATGTGAGGCTGAAATATTCCTAGATTGTTATATATATCATGAGAGGATTTTGTCATGTTTGTTCTCTATGTTTGAGACAGTGCATCCTAGGCCCAATCCCTAGGATGTAAAATAGCTGTAGGAGCCATAGCAATTAGCTAGGAAAGTGCTCTATTTGTGTTTATAATGAGGTGTTAGTCACCTATATGTATAGGATACTCCCTTTGCTTAGAGTCACGATAGGCATTATGTTGGACTACAATTTGTTGAAACTCATCTCTACAAATATATTTGATAGATATATCATTTTATATCACCAAGATACTCTAGCTATGAGGCCATGGGGTTGTTTGGAGAGTATAGGAGCCCATGACTAGAGCCTTAGACCTAGTGTTTGGCCCATTTTGGTCCCAAAAGTGGTGACCCATTGTGGGTTTAAACCATGTGAGGGTTACAAACAATCAACAGACTCTTAGGAATTAAAATAGTGAGATCAAGAAATAATATTGCTTTGATGCCAATTTTCACCATATGTGCTAGTATGGTGGCAAACTGCATGAAGTCCTTGCTAGATATAGAAAAACAAAAAATAAACAAAGTGAATCCCAACCAAAGTAATACAATGGAAGCTTACCTCTAGGTTTCATCAAGCACTTGTATTCAACACCAAACAAAAGTGATGTTTTCTTAGATTTCTTCATGGAGTAGTTATCATTGCTTATACTAGTCTTTGGGGTCCACATCTCCTTTGACATGGACCATAGTGTCTTGTTGATGCTATGAGGGTATTTTCTCCCCCTCCAAATGCTTCATCGTTGGGGGTTTAATTGGGGTGGATTTAATAGCTTGCTTCCTTGATGGACTCCTCATGGAAATAGACAAACAAGAAAACTGGGTGCAAAGCACCAAGAAGAGAGTTTGAGTGGCACAACAAAGAGCCCTTGGGGTTATGTTGAGAGCTTAATGGTTGGAGAGGATTTTGTCAAGAGACAGAGAGAAGGGTTGGAGAAACAAAGAGGAGCAGCATGCTCTCATCTCATTTTCTTCATTATTCCATAACACATAACTGAAGTGAATATAACATACTAAAGGTCTTACAGACCATTCACACATAGCCTAAAGTCACCAACTTATTTAATGTCCCACACTTGCTGATACAGTTGGACAAATGATAGGTGATAGAGTGTCAGTTACACACATAATAAAGATAAAAGAGCTTAAAGTATTAACACTCCCCCTTGACAAGCTCAAGAGAGCCTCTACACACCAAGTAGTTGTTAGAAAACACTAAACTTATCTTTACCCAAAGACTTGGTAAAGATATCTACAACCTATACATCAGTCTTCACATGCATAAGATCTATTTTCCCTACAATAACCATGAATCTAATAAAATGGTAGTATACCTCAATGTGTTTAGTCCTTGCATGATAAAGTGGATTTGTTGCCAGTATTACACTATTGATATTGTCGCATAACAAGGTCACTGGAGCATCCACCTGTATGTCCAAATCAGCCATAAGCTTGAGAAGCCATGCAATCTCACATGTTGCCAATGCAGCACCCCTGTCCTTTGCCTTAGTGCTAGATAATGCAACCGTAGCTTACTTCTTGCAGCTTCAGCTGATCATTCCACTTCCAAATCCAAAGGCATAACCACTTGTAGATCTATGGTCATATGAGCACCTTGCCCAATTTGCATCCGTTTATCCAACCTATGTCAAGGGCTTAACTTTCACAGAAAAAACCCATAATCTATGGTGAACTTTATATATCTCATAATCCATCTAATAACATCCAAATGTGGCTTTCTAGGCTTCTGCATGAACTGACTTATGAGCCCAACAACATAACTCAAGTGAGGCCTGGTGATGGTCAAGTAGATTAGACTTCGAACCATCTGCTTGTACATAGTCACATCATCAATTTCAGCTCCAGTGCTAATGTCCAACTTGACATTCTGATCAAGAGGTGCATCTAGTGGTTTACATTCAGCCATGCCATATTTATTTAGCATTTCCATGGCATAGTGTTTCTATATCAGCCTTAAACCATTTTCAGTCTTGATCACCTCAATACCTAAGAAATACTTCAATTCACCTAACTCTTTCATATCAAATTCAGATTTCAGCATCCACATAACATGCTGTATCCCCAAGTCATCATCACCTGTGATTATCAAATCATCAACATAGATAACCAACACTACCAAACCTATCTTTTTTGTAAACAAACTATGATCAGCCCTGCCAAACAGTGAATCCCAAAATCTACAAGTAATTAGTGATCCTTGCATGCCAAGCTCTTAGAGCCTGCCTTAGGCCCATACAATGCTTTTTTCAGCTTGCATACATAACGTTGAAAATCAGGGTATACATACCCTTTAAGCCAATCCATATAAACATCCTCTACTAAATCACCATTGAGAAACACATTCTTAACATCCATCTATTGCAATTTCCAGCCTTTAGCTGCAACCAATGCAATCACTGTTTATATGGTTGCCATCTTGGCAACAAGGCTGAATTTTTCCTCATAGTCTAATCCATACTGCTAAGCATATCCTTTGGTGGCTAGCCTGGGCTTTGTACCTCTCTACACTACCATCCAACTTGCATTTAATCCTGTAGACCCATTTGCAGCCAATAGTCTTCTTTCCTTCTAGTAGTGGTACAAGATCCCATGTTCTATCCATAGCTATGCACCAATTTTTATCCATCATTGCTTCAGCATATGTAGTAGGTTCTCTGACCTCCGTCACTTTTGTCATGTAAGCATAATGCTTCACATAGTAACCACTATAAGTCAGCCTATCCACAAGGTACGTGACTCTCTGTGAGTGTATAAGTTGTGGTGCACTACTCAATTCCCCTCTCTCATGAGGCGGAATATACCTGTTTTGCCTAGTGCTAGGCGTATACACAATCAAAATACCAAGCTCACTGTCTAGACTGTCAGCTTGAGTCTTAGCATGAAGTCATCCTACTAGGTGTCATCACACCAGATGTATCATCAAAAGCTTGCTCTTTCCCATTGCTGTCCACCACATCATATCTCCCCCTCACTAACATAGTGATGTTAGTGGATGGTGAGCCAGAGCTTGGCAATCTCCCTATCCATGGAGATACTATCATCATACCACTAGGGCTTGTCAATGTAGTACTCTACTGTGAATCAACTATAGAAATATGTGTACAAGGCATATCCAATGGCACTACAGTAGGTGATGCATACCAAGATGCAATCTCAAACATCTCTGCTTACTAGTGTCTTCCAAGTAGAGGGATCATAGCATTTATATGCCTTCTCTTGAAAATAACCAATAAAGACACACATATGTGCTTTTGAATCCAGCTTCTTCCTCTTCTCATCAAGGATATGCACATAAGCAAGATAGCCAAATACTTTCATGTGATTGATATCAGGTCTGTAGCCATACAGCTTCTCAAATGGTGTCATATCATGAATACCTACAGTGGGAGTCTTGTTCAAGATATACATGGTTTTCATAATATCCTCAGCCCAATAATAGAGCGGCATCTTCTTCTCATTCATCATTGCATGAGCAGCTTCCATTAATACCCTGTTCTTATGTTCAGCTATACCGCATTCTATTGTGGAGTGTAGTTGCATGTAAACTACCTACAAAAGCCATTTTCAGCCAAAAAACTGTCAAATTCATTTGACACATACTCCCGACCATTGTCAGGTCTCAAAAAAGAGATGTAGCAATCAAATTCATTATCAACCTGCTACTTAAATTGTTGAAAAACACCAAACACCTCATCCTTTGTTTTCAGTATATAAACCCAAGTATAGCCACTAAAGTCATCAATGAATGTCACATAATACTTAGAGCCCCCCATAGATGCATTATGGGCTGCCCCCCCCACACATCAAAGTGAACCAACTACAACATTTGCTTACTATTACTTACATTCTTGACAAATGGCAACCTTGACTATTTACCAAACTGACAAGCATTGTAGATATAACCAATATCTGTGTAGGCAAACTTGGATAAACCCATAACAAGCTATTTCTTTTGCATCATTTGTAGCTGCTGAAGATTAACGTGTCCCACTCTCTTGTGCCATATTTCTAAATCTCTAATTATGCCAGAGACATGGGTAAACATGGCTGATTTCAACTATGGAAAAGTGGCATCAAGAGTAAACATCGTGCCATTCCTATGACCACGAGCAATCAATTTGCAGCCATTACCAAACTCCTCAATGAAGCAACCATGCTTATTAAACCTAACCTACAAATTTTTCTCAGTCATCTGGCCCACAAACAATAGATTTTTAGTAATTGACGGGACATGCAATACATCATGTAAGTTATTCTTCTTGCCATCATGGATTACCAAAGGCACTTTGCATTTATGCTCAATGCTATGTTGCATGTCATCCCTTGTACATACATAGCCAATCCTCTCAGGCACCATGTTAATAAACCATTCGCCATGAGGGGTCTTCTAATTTGATGCCCCCAAATCAATATACCAAACAACATCCTCAGTAGACTTCTCAGCAACCCTGTCTTTCACATATGTCATGGCAAACAGTCTATCCCCAGAAGCGTCATCTATTTGATTGGATGATGCGTAATGTCCATGCTACTTGAACTTTTGATTGCCCTACTTCTTTTAGTAGTCCTTGGCAATATGACCATACTTTCCATAGTACTGACAATCCTTATCCTTATTAGAATTGTTAGATGGACGTTGCTACTACCAAGAGCCTCTACCTCTAGGGCTAGATCTTCCCCTGCCTCTAAAATTTCCACCTTCTCTTGCATTTCAACCCTACTAGTTATTATTGCCATAAGATACATTTTGTTGGCCTCCTCTACCAGAACCATAACCTCTACCATGAATGCCATGGTCGTGTTGATGCAAATAAAAGATAGTATCCTTGCTCTTGGAGCTACTAGAGTTTGTAGCCAAGCCAAGTTTAACTTCCTCATGAATAAGCAATGCAATCAGCTCATTGAAATCTAACATTTTCAACCCACACAGATATGGAAGTATCAAATGACTTATATTCATATCTGAAGCCATTTAATGTCACTACAACCATGTCTTCATCCTCAACCTGTGTGCCAATGGATGCCAGCTGATTCACAATAGTCTTAATCTCGATGACATAATCCTACATAGATCTGCCTCTCCTCTCCATGTTGTTGAATTTCTACTTTAACTGTATCTTCCTAGCACTAGTAGTTGTGCCATAATACCTGATCAATATGTTCCATACATATGCTAATGACTTGCAGTTCATGAATTGCATTACCATAGCATCTGAGATACACAAAGATAACTAGTGTAGCACCTTATGAGCTCTTTCCAACCAAGCTCGATGCGCTC
The DNA here is from genome assembly GCF_053477565.2 of Lygodium microphyllum. NCBI lineage: Eukaryota > Viridiplantae > Streptophyta > Polypodiopsida > Schizaeales > Lygodiaceae > Lygodium > Lygodium microphyllum. The sequence goes on along the minus strand of NC_141156.1, from coordinate 54,507,813 downwards.
GTCTTTGATCAGCTATAGGATTCCTCTCTGGGATTTTACGTTCAGCTTCAACACCTATCACCCACCAAGTCCTAGTATCCTTTACCTATCAAGAAGTTCTCCATGCAGAACTTCCATATGGCATAATTATTGTTGTCAATATTTTCCCGCACTATCTAGTTATGTGGTCGGTCCTGTTTGCATTTGCCGACAATGACTAGTCAATGCTTGACTTCTTGCAAGCCAAGAAGTCTAACAGACCAATTGCAGTCTTTGACTGTTTATGACAATTTTCTGCAACAAAATGTATGTTGTAATTAGGGTATTTCAGCCCATTAACTTCTCAAGACCATCCATAAACATGTGGCATAATCTATAGGTACATCAGTTAATACATAGACCAAGTAGTTGTTGTAACTTTGTATCATGCAACCTCATTGCAGTCAACTAAACATGTAGTTTGAAATCTACAGACTGTCAATAAGCACCAGCTCTTTCAAGACCAAAATAGAGATGTATGCATGTCATACATGCTCCAAAAACTCTCAAACATCTACTACTACATGTAGGAGTCCATACATGATCATGCGGGCATAATTCAGTGCATACACATCAAGTACGAGTATTAAATACCTTGCTTGCAAGTTGCAGTCAGCCAATACTCAATCAAACTAGGTTTACCTAACTCCAAAATGTCCTCAAAGTACTTCATACGTGTGCTATCAAATGTAGGGGTCAAAAACATTACCATACAGACAACTATAGACACTCTGTCTTTAACAGACAATGTCATAGAATGCATTTCCTATTTGTAACTAGCCAAAACAATGTCAATGCATTTATTTTCAGCTCCAAACTTCAGCTTTCATGAGCATTCAATGCTCATCTCAATCTTGCAGACGTTCATCAGACATATGCCATGTCATACATTTGACAGAAGTTAACCGATGTCATGTAATGCTTGAGGACCAATGAGTGCTTGCTATCCAAAAATTTATGAAATTTTTTACTTGTCATACACTCTCAAATCTGAGTGTTTTTTTCAAGAAATTGCAACTCAAATGCATTAGAAACAATACGTATGTCTTCTAGGATGTACCTACACTTCAATGGAGCCAATAATGCATGTCAGATAGCTTCAAATGCTTCAACCATGATCTAATGTATGTTGTATATTCACTATTTATAGCAGTTCATGCTCTATTCAAGGTCTATGTGTTGAGATATCGAGCTCCACTCGTGATACGCCAGGGTGACCGTTGAGTACTTATGTCACCGACTTGTCAGTTGCAGACGCGGTTGGTACACCGCCGATGAATAATAGCTACATGATAGCTATCCTTATCTACTCTAGTTCGTGACTCAGTTAGTATGCCACCTTAGTTAGTTGAGTTTGGTTTTGAGACCCATATAGGGTTCTTCTATTTCTTTGTAAGAGAGTTCTTTTGGCTTACACAACTAAGAAGAGGAAAACTGTTTTCAGCCTCCACCCTTGTGTGTCTTCCCCCATTGTGCAAGCAAGAAAGCTACAAGTGAGACTCCTTCCTTCTCTCCCACAATCTTGACACTATGTACCTATGCATAACCTTCAACTGAGTTTTGATCAATGCATTGCCATGTCAGGAACTTCAAGTACCTTCCACAATGTATTTACAAGCATTGGATAGCTAGGTTAGTGCTCGATGTCTTTAGTTGCAGGAGAAGAGATCAAACAAGAAATAGGTGCAATCATGTGATGCAACCTGGGGGGATTAGCAACAATCCTTCACACCAATGATGGCCAATGCCTTCTTCAAAGTGCTCAAACAAGCCTCCACAATGTGCCAAATAGGCTCAAACAACCTCTCCTTCAAGCAAGACGAAATACATTGTCAAACAACAATGGCAAGCATCTTGCTATTCACAGGAACCCTTGGCCTTCAGTCTTCAAGTCTTCTTCCAAAATGCTATCCACCACAAAGACCATTCATGGCTCTGATACCATGTTGAGAGATAGGGACTCAGGGTTGGAGCAACAGAGAGGAGCACTGTGCTCTCATCTCATTTTCTTCATTATTCCATAGCACATAACTAAAGTGAATACAACACACTAAAGGTCTTACAGACCATTCACACACAGCCTAAAGTCACCAACTTATTTAATGTCCCACACTTGCTAATATAGTTGGACATATGACTGCAGGTGACAGAGTGTTGGTTACACACATACTAAAGATAAAAGAGCTTGAAGTCTTAACACATTTGTGTTGTATCTAGGGCAACAAGATTTAGCACATCTCTTGTGCCCTGTCATTTTGATGATGGCAAGATTTGGGCCGATCATAATGATACCATACACATATGTTGCGGCTTGATACAATTTGGGCTCATGACGTGCTAAAAATTCTTTACAATTTTAACTTTTCTTAAGGATTTTTCTCCAAAATCCAAATTAAGAATTAATGAAAGCACTAACTAGGCAGAGACAAAATTGGTATTTTTCTTGTGCCACCAAACCCTTCCTTTGCCCGCCAAGGGCTAATTTCTCCTTGGATTGCAATTTTTTTTCCAATGGTGTATTTTATAAATTGCATAGCACTTTCTCTCTTCTAAATTTATTACAAGGTAAAAAGTTGACCTCAAATCTCCCCTAATGCGCGAGTCCACTTATTAATGATTCTTTTTGTAACTATTTGGTAGTGGCCCAATCACGACTTTGAGCTGCTCTCTCTCTCTCTTGTACTCCCTCTCCCTCTCTCTTCGTCTATTTTCTTGGAGAGCCAACTAGAAGGATCCTTCTCTCTCTATCATCATTAGTTCCTAGTAATCAATAAAAAGAGGGATTTCAGAGCTTGAATCTTGTCAAGTGTGCATAAACTTGGCACAAGGTAGATGAGTTCAAGGGGCGCTATTGGCATAGATGCATGTATTGATGCTCACCCAAATGCATTGCTCATAATAGAGCAAGGATGTGATAATCACCAAATCTTAGAGCATACTTGGATAAGACAATGTGAAGCAAAGAGAAGAAAAGAATACCGCCAACAAAAGGTATAAGAGAGAAGACTCCAATAGGTTATAGGTGAGGTCAATGAAGAGGAAAGGAGGAGCTTGGCTAGAAATTTGGTGCCTACGCTAGTAAGGAAATATATTTTTAGTCACTTTTTCCTTCTTCCATCTGTTAATAATTTCACACATTGGCTACATGGATCAAAGGTAAAAGAAAATGAGGTGATTATTTTGAGAATGTGGTGCACCTTGAACTCAATACAACAACCCACGTATTCAAGTGAACTATTTGTCAAAAGGTCTAGCATGCTAATGCTAATGAATGCACCCTCAAATGATACTACAATGCATATTCTAAGTGTTTGAGTAGCTAATGAATTCACCCTCAAATGATACCTCAACCCTTCTTCTAAGTGTTTGAGTAGTATCCATCGTTTTAAATATACGAAGTAGGAATATTTATGGAGCAGTAATAAGGTTAGCTATCGTGGGAGATGGAGATCTTCATTGGGATGTATGCAAAAGAAAAGGATGAACAAGCATCATCACAAATGAAGTGAATGAGTTAGTTTCCAATATTGCATTGTAAAGATACATGTCTCTCCAAAGACGAAGAATATATGGAGAAAGAACATTGGAATAAAATCACACATCATGAATTGAATTCACCATCTTGAGATGTGTCAAGTAAGCCTTGACTATGTTCTGATTCAAATTTTTAAGTGATTGGATACATGTTTTCTAATTGGTGGGCTATATTTTATTATGTTTGCAAAGTTGGTAGCCATGATCTCCATAAGCATCATCTTCACTTCTCAAAGCAAATATTTTTTATGATTTATTAGTAGTATAATGCATGTGTTCATGTTTGGATGTTAAGAAGTGTACATGCATTATCATGCTTACAAAAAATCACATGCCTATTTTCTATTGGTCTTTCAAAAAAGTACATCAAAAAACCACTTGGACAAGTAGAATAACATTTGGTCTTGATGTGTAATAAAATTAGGAAATATTTATTCAATATCCAATACTATGCAAGTGAATGTTACAAAACTAATATCCTATTTCACAACATTCGTTGACTCATCATGTTGGAAATGCTTAGGCACCTACCTACTTGTTTGTAGCTAGGTGACTTCTAGACTAGAAACTATCAATGAGGAGAGAGAAAGTGTGGTAAAATAAAATTAAAATTTATTTATAAAATATTATTGAATTATTTTTTATCATTCTGGGAAATGTTTATCATTTTGTATCTGGGTTCTTTATCTATCATTGATTGATGACAAACCTCAAAGGTATTGCATGCATTTGTCACCTTTAATGCCTTGCCACCACTTAGAAACTTTCCTTTAAAAGTCAATGACTCTCTCAAAATATTCCCTCAAAGGCAGGTACTTGTCACCTTCAATGCCTCACCATTGTTTACAAACTTTCCTTCAAGAGTCAATGAATCTCTCAAAATATTGCTTCTTTATTTTCAAATTATCATTTTGAGGGACTATAAATCACTTCCATTGCAAGCCTAAATCACCTTTTGATAACTCAAATGCAAGCATGGATAACTCTAAATGTCCATACCACCTCCATATTGATTTGGATGATGAGTATTATTATACCTATTTGCAAACAAGGTATGTGGCCATGTACCAAGTGCATTGGAAGAAATGAGATGAAAGGGCAAAGAGAATATAAATTTATGGACAAATGGAAGGTTATATCCTATGGAACCTATGAAAATAAGCACCCCTCCATTCTCATTATGTTTCTCATTATTTATTGAGCTTTATTGGAGATGATCATTAAGGGCTTCTAGCATATACTCAAAATCTAGTAGGCCATTCCAACATTTTGAAGCTAGAGAACCAATTATCACACTAGAAAATAGATACATTGAGGAAACAATTAGAAAAAACCAATGAATAATAAGAAGTCTCAAAACCCAACTACATGTAACTAGATGGAAGAAAATGGCACTCAATTTTTGTAAAAGGCAAAGGAGTCTAAATAATATTGAGACACTCAAGCCTAGAAGTGGAGATTGCAAGAGAAAAATAAGAGCAAAATGATAATAGTGGTCACTTACGTGGTAAACTAGTTGCATTTTCTATTGTGTTTTAAGAGCTTTAATTCCAAAGGAAGTCCTCAATCTATCAATGCATTATAAATTTATGCTCATACATGTGTTGTTTTTTCTGTTTGACAAGGCCATTCTCCATCCTGATTTGACAAAGCAACAAGGAATGTGGAGAAAGCATTGCAAGCCTACAATAATATCATTTCTCCAAAGCTACACATAACTATATTGCCTAAGAAGAGGTTTAGGAAGGCCAAAGAATAATACATTGAAAAGTCTCTGCAAAGGTCTTGCCTGTGTTGACATGGCAAGCTCAACATGTGCAAACATTGATGATGGACTGCCTAGCTAGATGGGTCCACATGTCTACACTTAGCACATCGATAGCCATTATGATCCTCACATGCTATTGAATAATCACTTATTATATTTAATTTATTGCACCTACTTACAGATGACATAGTTATAGTGCCAGTTGATTAGTATAGTCAACTATACATTGTTTGACTTAGTAAGTCACTTTCCTTTGTGTTGTATCTTATCTATACTTTGTGTATATTGTATTCTGTGTAGGAGAAGAAGAAGAAACCAACAAGAAAACGTTGGGGTCTCCACTCTCTTCTTTCGTTCTTGAGTGAGCTTCCTCTTATGTGTATGGTGTATGTTTGGTGTAGCAGCTTAAGCAAGTCCCTCCACCACCATGTGATTCTTGACATGGTATCAGAGCAACACCACTCAAAGAGGCTAGTCTTAAGGCTTAAGTAAAGGGGAAGAAGAATGATTTGATCAAGTAAGCAATAAGTAAGAAGCTCTCCCATTCTTCCACTCTTTCTCTTGGATAGTGCATGTGGAGGCATTGGAAGCAGGGCAAAGTGAAAATCTCAAAAGGCTATGAGATTTGGTATGCAAGCAAAGTATTGTATATTTTTCAAATAATCACTTTAAGGCTTTGCCACTATTTTTTTAGATATCTGAGGTTGTTTCAAGCCCTCTTTTAGAGCCACAAAGTTGTGGATAGTAGTTTTAGGGTATACTATGCTTTTGACTGTATCAACCGAAAGTGGTTGCACATGTTGCAGATTTTGAATCTATAATTTTTTAGGTGTTTTCCAAGAAGAAAATATAAGTTTTGTATGCAAACAGGTTGCAGATTACATGTACCATTAAGTAATGAGTGAAAAAGGTTGCTTGGTGTATTGTTATACACTTGTTGTGAAAGATTATAGAAGACTTGCTTACTATTTTGTATCATTTTTGTGATAATGGCAAAGAATAGTGGAAATCCCATAATTGAGAAGCTAAACAAGAACAACTACCCTTCATGGAAGTTCCGCGTGACAAACTTTCTCATTGGAAAGGGCCTTTATGAGTTTGTTTCGGGTGAAGAAAAGGAGCCAAAGTTGAGTATCCCTGTGACTATAGATAAATTAAAGGCGTGGAAAAAATAGAATGCAAAAGAAAAAAGAGGTGATGTATTCACTATCTATAGTCATTGATAATACTATTTTGGGGCATATCAAGAATGCAGAAACTTCATATGTAGTTTAGGTAATTTTTTAAAACATGTTTTCAATAAATAAAAAGGCACAAAAGATTCAACTCAAGCAAGAGTTGAATACCTTGAAGAAAGGAAAAAGGTCTATCAATGAGTATGTTTTGAAGGTGAGCAGCATTGTACATGCTTTGGCAACGATTGATACAATGACTGATGATGATGATCTGGTTTCATCTACTTTGGGTGGCCTTAATAAGAAGAAGGCTTGGAAATCATTTGCCATTTTTGTATATGTATAGAATATATTTTTAGATTTTCATGAGTTGGTCTCTCTTATGATTACTAAAGACATCAATATGCAGGAGTGACTCATTTGAAAGAAATAGTGAACAGGTCCAAGTATTTTACTCAAGTTTAGGAAGGGGACATGGAAAATCCTCTTTGACAGGCCATGGTATGGGATGTGCTAGTGATAACTAGCAAAATAAGTTAAATCTACAATTTGGTGAAATATAGGTTTCAGGAGGCCATGGAAACTTTAGAGACAGGGGAAGCTCTAGAGGAAGAGGTGGATGGTAGAATGGAGATTTTGGAAATTCTGTTATTTTTTGCCATTATTGTGGAAAAATAGGTCATATTGTAGCCCATTGTTATACTAAGCAGGATGGCATCCACCACAATGGTAAATTACAATAAGGAAACTATACATCATCTTCACGACACTGTCAAGGAGAGGGATTGGGAGAGAGAAAGAAGAGAGAGAAGACTGCAGAGAAGAAGGAGAAGAAGAGCAAAAGAGAGAGAAAGATAGGTACAAGGAGAGAGAAATACTAGAATGGAGAGAGAAAGACAGGAAGAGAGAGACAGAAGACATGGAAGCTTGGAGAGCAAGGTGAAGGAGAAAGAAGACTTGTATTAATTATCTGATAATGAAAAATTAAGTCTCTCTCACCTTATATACTAGCCAGTGTAGCTAGTATTTCCTCATTATTAAGTCCCCCTCTCTTACATTCCATCCTTACCCGAAGTTTTTTCCCTAAAAAATAATTTGGGCACGTGTGGTAATTTAGAGGGGTAGATTAGAGTACCACTCTGCTGCATTATTACAAGGGTACACTGATGAATGAAGAGATATTATTGTGTATGATAGGTCATGGGGTATGTACGATACATGGGCCTTATTGGGGAGTTATAAACATGAATTTTGACCCAAATATCTGGAGTAAATGCAGGCTGCAGACAGTGGACAGCAAGCTGTTTACTACAGGACCCTGCTCTAGTAAATTTGTCATAACGTTCTGTGGGAGGCTCCGAATGGGGTGTGCTACACATCAAAACGGAGCTCTTGAGAAGTACTTTCAGCCCATGTATGGTGTGCATTGATGTCTATAGTATAGAATAAAATCTGCTTTAAAACAGAGTGGTGTCTGCAGTAAGTCTGGGAGAAAACAGGGCCATAGTTAGCTAGATTTCAGCCAAAACTGCTTCTAAAAGATATGGGAACTCTTCCAAAATTAAAGCTGGCCTCCAAGAAGATTTCTCGAGTGGTAAACCTTGCCACTTAATCAAGTATTCCATGATCGAGGGAGAGCAAAGCCTCTTTTCCCTTTGTCCTATGACTTTTTCGGGTATGTATTGAATGATGCCTTCTTCGTCTATCGGTGGGAGTTCCTCAACATAGTCCACTTCTAGGCCAATGAAGGGCTTCAACTGACTCACATGGAAGACATTATGGATCTTCATAGATGGGGATAATGCCAATCGATATGCCAAGTCTCCCAATCTCTTGATAATCTGGTATGGCCCATAGAACCTGTGTACCAACTTATTGTTGGACCCGTCTTTAAGGGAGGCATATCTAGACTTAGGCACTTTCAAGAGCACCAAATCCCCTTCTTGGAACTCCACATCCCGTCTTTTTTCATCAGCATAAAGCTTCATTTGATCTTGAGCTCTCTTCAAGTTAGCTTTACAATGCTGAAGTAAGGCCTGCATTCTATCCAATTCTTCCTTACTTTGTGGATTTATTTTATCATTGAAGATAACCACAGAAAGGGGCACCTTGTAGCCATACACGGCCTCAAAAGGTGAAACTCCAATGATAGCATGTGTGGAGTTATTATAGGAAAACTCAGCCAAGTGTAACCATGAGTCCCAAGCATGCCGCACATCATGACAGAAATGCCTCAAGTTTCCTTAACCCTTTCTGTCTGACCATCTGTCTATGGATGGTAAGTAGTGGAAGGGGCTAACTGAGTGCCCAGAGAGCTAAAAACTACTCACCAAAAGTTACTCATAAACTTGGCATCTTGATCATGCACAATGACCTGTGGTAAGCCATGTAATTTGAAAACATATTCCATGAATTGGCTGGCTACTTGAGAAGCATTACACTGAGTCTTTGTGGGAATGAAATGGGCTGCCTTTGTGAGTCTGTCCACAACTACATAGATGCTGTCCCAACCTTTCTTGGTCACCGATAGGCCGATAATAAAGTCCATAGTGATGTGTGTCCACTTGCCTTTAAGCATAGGCAATGGCTGAAGTAAACCAGCTAGTTTTAAGGTGCTATCCTTTTTTTGTTGACAAGGCATGTAGCCTAAGACAAAGTCTTTCACATCTCTCCAAAGGCCCTTCTAGTAAAAGCTTTTAGCAATTTTTTCATAGGTCTTAAAGACTCCCAATGACCAGCTATAGGGGCTGAATGCATCTCCTACATGATTTTCTTCTTGAATGGGGAAGCATGAGGGATGGCAATTCGGCCGTTATACCATAAAAGCCCATTTTTCAGCTAATACAAAGAGTTTTCCACACATTGTCCTTGCTGTAATTTCTGAAATACATTGCTGAAATCAGCGTCTAACAGGTAAGCCTCCTGAAGCTCATGTATCCAATCACTGTGTAACTCCATGATAGCAAAGACTTTACATGCCCACATCCTAGACAGGGAATCAACCACTACATTGTCCTTCCCATGAGTGTGGGTGATATCAAAGTCATAGTTCTGTAAGGTGGCTACCCATCTCCTTTGCTTCGAAGTCAGATTTGGCTGAGACAAGAAGTACTTGAGTACTCTATGGTCGCTTTTCACTCTAAACCGGCTGCCATACAAATAATGATGCCATTTCTTGATGGCATGAAGGATGGCCAGCATTTCCTAATCATAGACATTCATAACCCTCTCATTTTCAGCCAGCTTTTGGCTCTCAAAAGCTATGACCCCATTTTCTTGCAGCAAGACTGCACCAATTCCTCTCCCACTAGCATCACACTGAATGGTGAATTCCCTAGAAAAATCAGGGCATACAAAGATAGGGGCTGAAGTAAGCAAATCTTTCAGCTGATTAAAGCTTCTATCTGCCAATGCATCCCAGAAAACTACTTCTTTCTTCAGCCTATCAGTGAGAGGGGCTGCAATAGTGGCGTAGTGCCGAATGAATCTACGGTAAAATGAGGAGAGATCTAAGAATCCTCTCAAAGAGGTAGTATTTGTAGGTGTGGGCCAATCTCTAACACACTGCACTTTCTTTGGGTCAGTTCTAGTTCCTGCCGCACTGACAATGTGTCTCAAGTACTCAGCCTCAGTCTGCATGAACGAACACTTTGTCTCCTTAGAAAAGAGTCTATGCTATCTAAGTATATCAAATATCTACCTCATCTGCATAAGATGAGCTTCCTTTGAGCGACTATAAATGAGGATGTCATTGAAAAATACCAATACAAATTTGAATAAGTAAGGCTGAAGTATTTTGTTCATGAGGCTCTGAAACGTGGCTGGTGCATTAGTCAAGCCAAAGGGCATGACCAAGAAGTGATAGAGCCCACAATCAGTCCTGAATGCAGTCTTTATCTCATCGCCTTCACACATGCGTATCCGATGGTAGCCAGATCTCAAATCAATCTTTGTGAAATGCTTAGCTCCCTTCAACTCATCTAACATGTCTTCCACCCTAGGAATAGGGTATCTATTCTTGATAGTGATCTTATTCAAATCTCTGTAGTCAATGCACATCCTGAAAGTGCCATCTTTCTTTTTGACTAGCAAGATAGCTGATGCAAAAGGGGATGAGCTAGGCTCAATGAATCCTATATCTACTAAATCCTTGACCTGCCACTTCTTCTCTTTCACATTTGGACAACCTATAAGGCGGGTTTATTGATCGGCTTGGAGTGGGGCTCCAAATCAATGGGATGATCAACCACTCTATTGGGAGGTAATGATGTAGTAACTGAAACAAGTCACCATACTTTGCAAGTAGAGCCTTAAGGGCTGAATTATTATGCATTTTTCGGGACTGATCTGTATTTTCCTTGTTTAATTGCAACACAAAAATCTAGGAGCATTTCTTGAACTCTTTCTTGAGCTGTTTGGCTGTCATAAGCTAAAATTCACTGCTATTTTTAATTCCCTGCAGGTGAACTATCCAGCCCTGAAAAACTGCATGTACAGCAATGAAAAATCCATGGAAATGGTGCCCAAAGTTTTCAGCCAATCGCAGCCCAACACAATGTCTATCAATCCCATATTGAGTGCAATCAAATCCACTTTTTGCTCATAATTTCCAGCAAGCTTAATAGGTACAACTGGGCATACATGAGTACTAATTTCCTCACTCCCATTGGCCACTTGCACCCTCATTAGTTGCTGTAAATCAGAGACAAAACATTTCAGCTTGTCCATGACTGCTCTATTTATGAAACTATGTGTGCTATCACTATCTACCTGGACGAATACATCTTTCCTGTGAATCTTGCCTTGAAGACAGAGAGTGTTGGGGCTCTTAAATCCTGTCCAAGCATCCACGGAGATAGTACAAACAGTGGAAGCAGCATGTGAACCATTCTTATCACCCATATTTACATCTACATGACCGCCGGGGTCAAATGGAAAGGTGTTAGCCGGGTCAAAGAATTCTTCTTGCCCACATTCCTCTTCAACCTCATCATTTTTGGCAGTGATTGCAAAGGCACTTGCATCCTCATGATCCTCATCAAATTCATCAAAGACTAACATGCTATGTACCCTTGGTTTTGCATTCCTATAAGCACATTTAGATGCATGCTCGGCTGTATACTTTTCCCCACATTTAAAGAAAAGTCCTTTTTCTTTCCTCTCTTTGTAGAGGTCCATCGGGATAGAGCATTGACCACCAAAAGCTGAAGCATTTTTACCCCTGCTGTCCCTTGTCTATTTTCAGCTCTTCCTTGGTTTGCAATCTTGAAATTACTATTTTGCCTAGAGGCATTAAAGGTGGGGTATGTGGGGATCTTCGGTGTGCTAAATAACATATTTCCACCACCATAACCTGCCCCAAATTGCACGGGCCTTACAGCACTTCTTTGCTGCCCAAAATGTGACTGCATAGGTCCTCTTTGCTGCCCAAACAGTGGTTGAGACACCCATCTTTGCTTTCCATGTTGAAATGAGGCATCTCGGTGGTACTTACGAGAGTACCTCTTAGTCAACTCAAAAGCTTTGAACAAATCTAATGGACTTTGGGCTGAAACATCAGCCAAGAGTTGGGGATCCAAACCATAAATGTACTTGTGAAGCTTTGCATTGTCACTAAGGGACTAAACATACATTGTGAGATTGAGGAATTGGTTTGTGTAGTCACGCACCATCATCCCATGTTGCTCTAAGCCAAACCATTGCCTTGCAAGCTTCTCCTTCTCAAACGGAGTTACAAAGACTTGAATCATAAGAGCTTTGAATGCATTCCAAGTGTCAACAAGCTGCTGATTTTCCCTCTTTATGTATCGCCACCATGTGTGGGCAAAGCCCTCTATGTGTATCGTGGCAAAGTGTATCTTTTGATCATCATTTCTTGGCATTATGTCAAATTAGTCTTCAAGCTTTGAGAGACATTCTTCTAATTTAGTCAGGGAGGACGATTGGCCATTGAACTTTGAGAAAATGATTTTGTCTCTCAACTCCCTTTCATGGTTGGGGGGTTGTCCCATATACCCAAAGTGGGGCTGATCCATTGGGCTGCCAAGAAATGACCCATTGTTTGAGTGATTCCTTCCAAAAGACGGCTGAGCACGCATAGGTGGCATGGGTGTGGGTGGTGGCTGAGAGTTGCTCCTCATCCCATTGTTTATGGGCTCCTCATGCCTTTGTGAGGGCTCTCCTTGCTCAAAGCTGACGTTTCCTTGCCTTTCATTTGGGAATCCATCCACATTGAGAACTTGGCTGCAAGTGCTTCCATGGTAGAGGTCATTTGGCGCATCTCCGTCACCATTTGAGCTTGACCTTCCATTACTTCCCTATGCCTCTCCGCATGTCTAGTCTCATGTGAACTGAGGGTATGATTGAGTGCACTAAGACTTCCCATGGAGTGAGAGAGGTCTTCCTCTTCAACCTCAAAGTTGGTGTCATCCCTCGGGGTGCGCGCATCCCTTATCTGTTTTGCTGAACATCTTCATTTGCTTTATTTTTCCCCCTATTACCCGCCATGTCTAGGTGCAGTCCCGTGAGACCACCTGTCACTATTTTGGCTATAACTAGAGCTAAACAACTCCGATTGACCTAATTTTTTGTCAAAATGGAGGTAGTAATACCCTCTTTGAGATGAGCATAGGCACACATTCTCAAGTTTTATACAAATTTTTCTGTAATCAGAAATGTAGGACTGTTCTGTGCAGTCTAGTATCCTGTCCACACCTAGGAAAGGCCTGTTTTGGGTTGTAGGTATTTGGTATGCTCCAAGTGGGTATCCAAAACTGAGTGTGGTTCTTGGCAAGGCTTGAGGGTACTCTCCAAGGTCAGCACCTCAATTTTTGTGAGTGGCAACACCTCTACAAATGCAAGCAATTTCTCTACAACACCCTGAACAGTCACGAGAGAGCTGAAATTGGGTTCCCCTTCCATTGCACTGTGGGATTCACTGTTTGCTTGGCATCATACATCACTTTAGCATCCCTTAGCATGTTTGGCATCACTTCAGCATTATTGAGCATAAGAGTAAGCATTCCCATGACCATATTCAACAAGATAGGCTCTCATACATGCATAACCACTGCCTTTACTGCATATATGACTGCATAGGTGTATCCCATGATACATATATCCATCAATCCAAGTGAAGCAATACATTCCCATAAATCACTGCATACATAGCTGCATGTGTATCTAAAGATACATTTGTTGATAGATGTGCTGAAGTACAATCATACATTCCATGTACACAAAAGTGTGGCATGCCATAGTCATCAAAATTTCCATCATGCCAAGTCAATTTCTCAATTTTCCAAGAAAAACCTACACCTGCAAATGATTATTTTGGCTCCAGATCACTGGGAGGCGGGAAAAGTTTCCCCCAGGCCGGGTTGTGCACCCCTTCAAGGTCTTTGATGGCAAGGGGGGTCACCCCTCTTTTGTCTTGCCACCTTGCCTGGCATCGGGCTTTTCCTCACCCGAAATATACATGGCATACATTTATTAATTAAACACTCAACATGAGATGCATTTTAGGAATGGAAATTTTGAAGTGCATGGAATTGGAATTGGGAATAGGGATAGAGAGCTTACCGGCAGTGAATCACTGCCAACTCACCCTTATACAATGGATTTATTAATCAATTCTTGGCTCAGCCAATTCACAAGAAGCCAAACGGGTTATGGGTAAGCAAAAATATAATCTCAATGAAGCTTCAACATGAATAAAATCCATTCCAATGCATAAGATCAAATGAGAATGACTGAGATTAATATTCAGCATGCATACAATGTTTGGGACTCCTATTACCTACTTGGACTCATGCATCCTCTCAAACAAGTGGATAGGATTCAACAAGAGGCTTAATGGGAGAGAATGAGAGCCAAGAATCAGTTACCTTGTGTTGTTTGATGATGATTGCAGCCACTAATGCCACTTCAGACCTTCATGAGAGCTCCAATTTGATCTCGCATGCTCCATAGCTCCAAAATGGTTGTGCTCCATCAAGCTTGGGGGAGAAGGATTCTTCAATGGGGGAAGGGCATTGCTTGCATAGACTGATCAAGAGAAGGATTCCTTCCAAATGAGCACTCCATAATGCCTTCTTGCTTCCAAGAAGCCTTCAAACCCTGAGAATGAGCTCCAATGTGGTTGTAGCTTGGAGATAGGACGGCTCATGACCTTCCCATGAAGAGCTCTTGATGAAATTGAAGCTCTACTTCCATAGCCATGGCTGCCCACAAATGCATGCTTCAAACCTTACTTCTAATCTTCTTCCCATGCTTCTTGATGGCCAAATCTTGAGCTAGGCTTGAAGAGTGAACCCCCGGGACCAAGAAGAGACCAAAATCTTCAAGATTCTTGAGCTTGATGCCAAGGTTTCATGGCTGCCATGGACTGCATATGATCAGGGTTTCTGAGGTGGAAGAGAAGTCCAAGAAGATGAGAAAGGAGGCCTCAATCTTGCCCAAAGGACCTGCAAAAAGCTGGAAATGAGAGCCAAGAAGGAGAGGAAGCCTGTGATACTGTCATTCTGGCCTGGAATCAACCCACATTTTGCACCGAAAAATGTGGGCAGCTGCCTGGAGGGGAGAGGAGGTACCATACAACACTTCCACCGCTTGCCCTATTGCTCAATGGCCTAAGGAAACCTTGGGAAGGAAGGTAAACTCCATGGAAGAGGGAGAGCAAGGTTTGGGGCTGATTACCTCCATGGGAGCTTGCAAGAAGCTTGAGAAAGGGGGAGAGAGAAGAGTCTCCCTGAAAAGTAACCCCAACTAGACTTTCTTCTAACTCCTGTGACCACGGTTACTAAGAGTTTACCTTCAAAATGGGCCAAAAATGACCCACGAGCTTCCAAAGTCGGTCTTCCTTCCTCCAAACTTGGTCCAAGCCACCATTAATGCTTCTACCTACAGTCCTTGTGGTCCAGAAATCTTTGGGAACTCCCATACTGCTCCCTATACCTGTGTACCTATGACTCAAAATTTCATGTGACTAGAAAGTTGTAACTGGGTAAAATGAAGGACTAACTGGGACCAAGAACCTATGCTCTGTTAGAAATGATCAATGCCCCACCCTCATTAGGTGCCACCGATGATCCATGGTGCTCAAAGTTGTAAGGCCCCCATTATGAGGAGAAGCCAAATGTGAGCCCGGACATTGGTTGAGTCTTGACTTGTATATCAGATGAGGTCTATGTGACCGGATGGTAAAAAGGTGGCCATTGTGGGTCTAATCTTTGGGTTAGACGGAGTGGTTAAGCTGGTAGCAACTCAAGGCACATTGCATCGAGTTGCGGTGTAAAGGAGTTAAAAGGGGCCCCTATTTTGGGGTCCAGGGGCCGTTGAAGCTACCCCTGGCTGGGGGGTCCCAGGGGGGCCAGCGGCCCCCTGACGGGGGTTCGAGAGCAGCGCCTCCGGCCCGATGGTAAAGGGAATATTCCCTGGCCAACTAGTGGAGGCTCATATGCTAGGTCGGTCAGGCCGACCTAGCAGCCTTCGCGGGCTATAAAAGTTAAACCCCTTCACAGCCATCTCTCATTCATCTTTCACCCAGTCAGAGTTATTGTTCCAGCTAGCCTTAAGCTATTCACCTATCTTCTGTCTAGATTGCCATCTAAGCTTCACACGGTGGAAGCGCATGGGTGGACAGAGCCATCTTTGTATCAGTTGTTTGGAGCTAAAGAATTTACTGATTCTCCGCTTATCTGTTGTGTACTCTCTATCTCTTTCTCAGATTCTGTTCGCTACGCAATGTAATATTTTACATGGTATCATAGCCCAAGGGGCTCTAGATATCGGACAGTGTGCAAGAGACAAAGGTTTCAACAGCAAAGAGAAAATATGTCGACTTTCGAAAGTGTTTCTGGCGCATCAGGAAGCAGTGCAAGAGGTGGTGCTGCTGTACCGGCTATTCAAACACTGAGGATTCATCCACCAACCTTCAGCGAAGGCAAGTTAGATGGTACAAACTACACCTTGTGGAAGTTCAAAATTACAAATATCCTTGATTCTTATGAGCTTCTAGAGACTGTGCTGGGGACTGACGCAGAACCACAGCCTACCCCCGACCTATCAAATCCTAGTGTGATGATTCCTTCGAATGCAGATCTTCTATGAGCTTGGAAATGAAGGAATGCAGATGCATTGTGTGCCTTAGTTACAAGCTGTTCTGACAATGTTTTGACTTTGATTCAGCATACAACCAAAGCATCAGAGGCTTGGAATGTACTAAGGAGTTAGTATGAAATACGAAACCAAACAAGGATTCAAAACTTGGAGAATCAACTAGCAGCAGAGAAGTTTGCTGAAGGAGAGATGGTTGAAGCATTCATCACTCGGATTAAGAATCTGCGCGACCAGATGGCTGGCGCTGGGATACAAAAGACTAGCGAAGAGCTAGCTCGGAGGTGTCTTCGGATTTGTCCAAAAAAGTTTGATGGACTAGTAACTGCCCTTAATACTCAGGTGAGACCTCAAGCTTTGACTTTTGAGGAGTTTTGTGCATTATTAATGGAGGAGGAGTTGAGGCTGAAAGCCCGAGAAGGAAGCAACAATGGAGATGCTGCATTCTCTGCCAATGCAAAAGGCAAAGGTGGTTCCTCCACCAAAAATGATGGTGACAAAAAGAAGAAGGGTGGCAAGAAGAAGTTTCAAGGAGAGTGCTTCTACTGCAAGAAGATGTTGAGATATCGAGCTCCACTCGTGACATGCCAGGGTGACCGTTGTGCATTTATGTCACCGACGTGTCAGTTTGCAGACACGGTTGATACGCCGCCCATGAATAATAGCTACATGATAGCTATCCTTATCTACTCTAGTTCGTGGCTCAGTTAGTATGCCACCTTAGTTAGTTGAGTTTGGTTTGAGACCCATATATAGGGTTCTTCTATTTCTTTGTACTAGAGTTCTTTTGGCTTACACAACTAAGAAGAGGAAAACTGTTTTCAGCCTCCACCTCTGTGTGTATTCCCCCATTGTGCAAGCAAGAAAGCTTCAAGTGAGACTCCTTCCTTCTCTCCCACAATCTTGACATGGTATCAGAGCCTTGTTCGTGGTAAGGAGCTCAAGAAAGCAAGCCAAGCTCGCGGTGTTCCGGTAAGAGGAGCAGCGTTGCTTTCATTTTCTGTTTTGGGAGCAGATCTCTGCAGGTAGCACAGCCGGAAGCCCTCGGCAACCTTGTTTTTTTGATTTGAGGCCATTTCAGGGCCTGTTTTGGAGGCAGAAGTTTTCTGCACGCACTCAAGAAAAGGCCCAGTTTTATGCTGTGCAGCCACTGTTCTACAGGTTGGTGAAAAGTTACTGTAGAAATTGCATTGTATGCTTGTGCGCAGAGACATTGGGAGTTACAGAATCATCCTTGGTTCCTGTATATGCAAAATCGTCAGTAGGAAGTGACTGTGTGGTCAAATACCACTTTCGCCAGTTTTGCAGATTTGCCCTTGTGAGGCTGAAGCTGTGTTCTTTGCAGTGACATAAATTTTTGCAGTGTTCTGTAATGGCGTCTGATTCTCTCTCACAGATTGTCACTGAAAAGCTTGACAAGAACAACTTCCAAGCATGGAAGTTTAGAATGACGAATTTCCTTATGGGAAAAGGATATTGGGAATTTGTTGCAGGAAATGAAGAAGAACCAGTTCTTCCTAATGTTCCCAATCAACAGCAAATGCAGGCATTTAAAGCATGGCATGAGAGAGACAGGAAAGTTATGTACTGGTTGTCTATCAGCATTTCAGACTCTATGATTGTGCATATTTAGGATGCAAGTACGCCAAAGGAGGCATGCGATACTTTGTCAAAAATGTATAGCACAAATACGCAAGCCAGGAAAATGCAGCTCAAGCAAGAGTTGCATAATGTGCAAAGAGAAAATATGAGCATCAATGACTACCACATGAAGGTGAAGAAGATTGCAGATGCACTTGCTTCCATTGGGTCGCCAGTGGAAGATGATGATTTAGTTTCTGTGACCTTGAATGGTCTAGGAAAGGATTATGCACAGTTTCGAACATCCATTTCCGTCCGTGAAAGATTTCCTGATTTTGAGGAGTTGATTGCTCTTCTAATTTCTGAGGAGCAGAGAAATGGTGGTGCATCTTCTTCAGGAGGAACTTCAAAAGAAGCTGTCTTCTACTCAAATGCTGGAAGAGGTAGAGGCAGAGATAGAGGAGGCCGATTTGGAGGTCAGAATATGCAGCAAACTCAAGAAAACTAGTCCTATGGAGGAGGACGTGGTAACTCTAGAGGCAGGGGGAGCCAAAGAGGTCGTGGTGGATGGCAAAGAGGCCAAAATGCAAACAGTAATGTTGAATGCTACTACTGTGGTAAAATGGGTCATATGGCTAAAGACTGCTATAAAAAGCAGAATGACATCATGAATGGAAAACTGCAACAAGGGAATTATGCATCTTCTAGTAGACAGGGTGATGACAGAAATGAGCATTTGTTTATGGTGCAGCACATGAACAATTCTGTGACAAGTGCAAAAGAAAGCAATGATGTATGGTATGTTGACTCAGGTGCATCAAACCACATGACAGGTCATGCAGAATGGATGGAGGATGCAAGGAAAATGAAAAAACCAAGATTTGTGGAGACTGGTGATGATACTACACATCCTATTGTGCAGATTGGAAAAATTCCTTTGTCTATGCAGGATGGGAAAAAGAAATACCTGTCCGACGTATTTCATGTCCCGAATATCACCAAGAATCTGGTTTCTGTTGGTCAAATGGTTGAGCAGGGCTTGCAGGTCAGATTTAATCCTCATGGATGCTTTGTTGAGGATATGAAAAATAAAGGTTGCTTAATAGAAAAAGGAAAGAAGAAGGGCAGAATGTTTACGTTGGATGCAGACATGTCTGAATTGAGTGCATCAATGTTTGCACATGGGACCGGTGTAGTTGTGGATATTGATATCTGGCATAAACGCATTGGTCATGTTAATGTACAGCGACTTAAATCAATGCAGGCCCAAAATATTGTTTCAAGATTGCCTAAATTCAAGGTTAAAAAATGCATAAGGCTGTCAATTTGGAAAACAGGCAAGGAAACCATTTCCTAGACATGTTCAAGAGAGTGAGAAGCCATTGGAATTAATCCACTCTGATGTGTGGACTACTAAAGCTGCATCTCTTGGAAGCTGTCATTATTTTGTCAGTTTTATAGATGACTATAGCATAAAATTTTGGGTGTATTTTATGAAAAAGAAAAGTGAAGTTTTTGGGCATTTCAAAACTCTTAAAGCTATGGTTGAAAAAGAAACAGGCCTGCAAATAAAATGCCTAAGGTCAAATGGAGGGGGAGAGTACCTCTCACATGAGTTTGCAAGGTTACTACAGGAGCATGGCATAAAGCAGCAATATTCATGCAGTAATACCCCACAACAAAATGGAATTGCAGAAAGGAAAAACAGGCATATTGGAGAGGTATCTCATGCCATGCTCAATGAAAAAGACTTGCCTGATTTTTATTGGGCTAAAGCAGTTGCTACAGCAGTCTACATAATGAATAGGACTCCCACTGCAGCGATACATGGAATGACTCCAGAGGAGAGGTATACTGGTAGGAAACCAGATATTTCTCATTTGAAAATTTTTGGTTGCATTGCCTATGTACATGTGCCAGATGAGTTGAGATCCAAGTTGGATCCAAAAGCTGAGAAGTGCATCTTTATTGGTTACTCTCTGCAGCAAAAAGGGTATAGATGCTATAACCCTTCTACTCGTAAGTTTACAGTGAGCAGAGATGTTGTTTTTGATGAGATGAGTAGCTGGTATAAACCAGTAAATGTGATTGATGATGTAGATGCACAAAATGGTAATGCTGCACAGAATTCACAGCAGCAGTCACAAAATATTAGTGGACCTGGAGCGTCCTCTAGTAGTGGTTCACATTCTTCGCCATGGACAGGTAGATTGAGATCAGGAGAATCTTCTCAAGGCAGTGAAAATAGTGGTATGCAGGTGTCACGAAAAGGAAAAGAGAAGGTAGATCAGCCCATGGTTGATGTGAATGCAGGTCACTCTTATGTGGATGGTGAATCCAGTGGCTCAGAACAGAGCATTGATGATGAGTTGGGTATTCCTTCTATTGTTACACCTGGAGTAAGGAAGATCAGGGATGTTTTGAGAGCACCTGGGAGTGAACCTACTTTGCGCAGGTCAACCAAAGTTAGGTATCCTGTGGATAGGCTGAAATATGATGGATTTACAGCCATTCACTATGCATATATGGTCAAAGTGATACAGGAACCAGAACCCACTTCTTTTGAGGAAGCCATGGGAAAAGAAAAATGGGAGAAAGCCATGGATGAAGAAATGGATGCCTTGGAAGCAAATGCTACATGGGAATTGGTACCTTTGCCTAAAGGTAAGAATGCAATTGGCTGTAAGTGGGTTTATAAGGTAAAGCACAATGCAGATGGTTCTGTGAACAGATACAAGGCAAGATTAGTAGTCAAGGGGTATGCACAAACATATGGCATTGACTATGAAGAAACATTCAGTCCGGTTGCAAGGATGGCAACCGTAAGAGCAGTCATTGCTATGGCTGCATCAAAGGAATGGTCTTTACATCAGATGGATGTAAAGAATGCCTTCTTGCATGGTGATTTGCAAGAAGAGGTCTATATGGAGCAGCCACCAGGTTATGTGCATGATGTTCATCCTGAGTTTGTTTGCAGGTTGAAGAAAGCCTTGTATGGCTTGAAGCAAGCACCTAGATCATGGTCTGATAAGATAGGACAGTATCTTGTCACTATTGGCTTTCAGATTTCCAAGGCAGATTTCTCACTTTATGTGAGAAAAACAGAGAAAGGTATTATGCTCCTTGTCATTTATGTTGATGATTTGATTATGACAGGTGACAGTGATGAAGATATCCTTCATATGAAAATGCTATTGAAGCAGAAGTTTGAGATGAAGGATTTGGGAGAGCTGCGTTATTTCTTGGGCATTGAGGTGATTAGATCACCAAGTGGGATACAACTCTTGCAGAGACAGTATGGATTGGACATGCTGTCCAAATATGGGATGACAGGCTATAAGCCTATTTCAGTTCCTTTGGAGCATAATGTGAAGCTAAGCGCAGATGCAGGTGAGCTTCTGTAAGACCCTACTATGTACAGACGCATAGTAGGAAGCTTGATTTATATGACTATTACCAGGCCAGATTTGAGCTATGCTGTTGGATTGGTAAGTCAGTTTATGCAGGCTCCAAGGAAACCGCATTTGGATGCGGCTAGACGCATACTCAGGTATGTGAAGCCCACATTGCAGTATGGACTATTTTATGAGACTGGGGTTCATATACAGTTGCATGGATACACTGATGCTGATTGGGCTGGTAGTATTTCTGATAGATGATCTACCAGTGGATATGTGTTCTCTTTTGGGAGTGCTGCAGTCACTTGGAGCAGCAAGAAACAGCCTACAGTTGCCTTGTCGAGCACAGAGGCTGAGTACAGGGGTGCAGCAATGGCTGCATGTGAGGTAGCTTGGTTGCATAAGCTACTTTATGATATACATCAACCTACAGATGGGCCATTTGTCATTTATTGTGACAATATGAGTAGTATACACTTGGCAAATAACCCAGTCTATCATGCTAGAACAAAGCACATTGAGGTGCATTATCACTATGTGCGAGAGAAGGTTTTACTAGGTCTTATTGATCTAGTTTATGTCAGCACAGAGGATCAGGTAGCTGACATATTTACAAAGGCATTGGGCGCAGAGAAGTTGCGCAAGTTCAGAGACCTGCTTGGTGTGTAGGAATTGGGATTGAGCTCGAGGGGGAGTGTTGAGATATCGAGCTCCACTCGTGACATGGCAGGGTGACCGTTGTGCATTTATGTCACCGACGTGTCAGTTGCAGACGCGGTTGGTACACCACCCATGAATAATAGCTACATGATAGCTATCCTTATCTACTCTAGTTCGTGGCCCATATATAGGGTTCTTCTATTTCTTTGTACTAGAGTTCTTTTGGCTTACACAACTAAGAAGAGGAAAACTGTTTTCAGCCTCCACCTCTGTGTGTATTTCCCCATTGTGCAAGCAAGAAAGCTTCAAGTGAGACTCCTTCCTTCTCTCCCACAATCTTGACAGAAGAAAGGACATGGAATTGCAGATTGTCGTGTCAAGAAGGCAGATGAAAAGAATGGTACCCTTAAAATTAAAGGGAAAGAGACAGTCAATACAGCTAAAGCAGAGTTAGAATTATTCATGGCGACCATTGAGAAAGTGTGCTCCTCGGCGCAAGAAGAATCTACCACACTGACTCATGGGTGTTGGATAGTGGGGCCTCCCGTCACATGACCAACAAGAAAGGTCTATATAGTTCTATGCAGCCTCTACAAGAATCCATCACTGTGACGGTTGGAAATGATGCTAAATGCTCTACTGCAGGCACAGGTACTATTTCTTTTGTTGCTGCAAATGGTGAAGTCAAAAATCTTTCAAATGTGTTGTATGTTCCCGAAATCAGGAGAAATCTCTTATCAGTTGCTGCCATAACTAATCTTGGTCATGAAGTGAGGTTCAAGAAGATAGGTGTAGAAATTCTTGATAGTGCTGGCATAATTGTTGGCAAAGGAGAAAGAAGGAATAACCTGTGATGGAACCTAGAACGGGCCGGCACTGGCTCGTGCACTAGCTGGACCTCTATCTCACGCGCTCAATAACCCCACGGCCTCGTGGCTAGGAGCGTTGATGACACATACATTGCCTTCCTAAATATCTTGCGCTTGTATTATGTTGTTTGTAATCCACTCTTCTCTCACCCACTACTCCTCAGAGGGAGTCCCTTACACATTGCCTAATGGCACGAAGCACAAACATAGGGGGTCCTCCAATGGCTGAGTGCCGCCACCCCTCTGCGACTCTTCTACACCTTGGGGATTAGCCCCTCGGTGCGTCACTCAACATATAAACATTTCGTACAAAATCCACTCAAGGTACCAATTGATCATATACAGGAATGTACCATTGTCCTTACTTCTCTTTCCCTTAGACCCCATGCCTAGCCTATGGCTTAGGGTGTCCTGTTTCTCACTCAACGTGGGTCAAGGTCCTAATTAAAGCAATTGCTGTGCATCCAAGATTTCTGATACCTTTAAATATTTCCATGATTTATGCATATTGTGGATGCTAAGTGCTCAAACAATTATAAAATCAATATTGTGCACATGTGGAAAACATCCTTTTAATGGTTTTCAACTACCGTTCTTATGCAGCGTTGCACGAACCTAGCACCGAGGAAACCCTCGTGCCACTAGGCTCTCATTCTATAATTATGCACTGACCTATATGGCATGCAAACAAAAACCAGCAACCTTTTCATCATTTTACTCCACATTTAGATGCATTTTAACCACTCTACCCTCCCATCGATCAAATGTTGCATTGTTGTATAGATTTATAAGGCATTTTGCCATCATTTTATGTGTAAAAAGCGGAAAAAGACACACTAGAACAAGAAGGTGAGCCTGAACTGAGGCAAATCCTCATGCTTCAGTCCCCACAAACATTCACGAACATTGTTCTTAATTTTCATTAATTTTTCGCACCCAAAATGCATTTTTTCCCTATTTTTTAGTGGTTTCCCTCTATTTTCCTTGTATTTTTCATTATTTTCTACATTATTTAATTACTAAAAATTCAAAATAGGTTCTGGGCTGTGGCCCTTAGTTCCTTCTTGCAACAAAAATGAAAATTTAGTTGGTGTTCCTATTTATTCTTCCATTTTTATGCTCAAAAACATCATTTTCCCTTGATTTTCCATATTTTACGTGTTTTAGTGTATTATTTTGGGCCACAAGATGCATGTTTTTCTGATTTTCTGATTATGCTCAACAAGTACTCGTGGAAAACAGCAACATAAAAAAATTTTAGCCCACATGAACAACATTTTATCAATCAAAAGCCATGAAATCTCAAATTTCCTTTGAAAATTTTGAATTACCGCTTATTTGCGTGTTTCGGGTTTCATGTCCATGGCTGCAAATCTGAAAATCAACAGCACTTTATGCTCATGATGATCACACGTCACCATTTCCAGCCCGTGGAGCAATCCAATCGATGCCGGACAAGCCTCCACCATTCTTTCTTCTTCCTTTCTCTTCCCACATGAATCCCCCCTTAGAGGAGAGAGAGGGAGGAGAGAGAAAGACTGATTTTCTCTCTCCCTCTACAGGCTACCATTTCTTGCGCGGAATGGAGCGATGCGGAGCGTGAGAACAATGTAGTTGCCTGCTGCAATTACCTCCATGGCTTCTTCTCCAAAAAATCTTTGCATTAAGGGGGGGGCGTTTTTTTCGCGACGGCCTGCTGCAGCCGCCGCCCCCCTCCTATTTCGTTTTTTCTTATGAGGGGGGGTGCCCCTTCCCAAAGGCACCCCTTCCCTTCTCCTTTTGGGCACCTCTCTAATTTTGACCGACCTTTTGGCTCTTTTCCCGACCTCTCTCGCATACGGTGTCCGAATCCAGTTCTGAAAATTTCTGTGAGCTTGTCTCGGCATCTCGCACTAACTGATAGCTCCATTGACCGGCACAAGCGCATGGAAAAATTACTAAAAATCCGCAAGTGTTGCGCGGGCGTCCTTAGAGCACTTTGACGCTTAAAATCGTCCTAGGTCGAGCCGCCGCCTTTAACGTTGAATATTTTTCCCTTGATATTTATAATTTTTAGCTATTTTTAAGCAATTTCCGGCACCAAAATTCTGCTCTCATTGGCGACCACGGGATAGGGTGACTCAGTCCGTCGAATCCCACAATAGATCTGCACAAAACAACCAGAGAAGCATAAAGCTGATACAAAACAAATATGCAATAAAACTTAACACAACGCTCACCCTACCCCCTGACAGAACCAAGGCATGACATCCACAAGGAGTAGGCCTAGCATCATCTAATAGAAGATCCGAAGCGAGTGACTGACCACTTGCTCCAACACAGCCAAACTAAAAAAACCTATCAAAGAGGTTTCCCTAAGTGGTGGTCTGAACTACCCACCAACGAAAGACAACACTACTAGGAGCTCCTACAAGGCGAGGACTCCTATAGCCTGATCAAGGAATATTTTCTATCAGTACATTTCTTCTTTTAGGGTTTTTATTTTATTGGCATACTCGAGCATGTAAAAAGGAAGGAGCTGAGCGTAGTGACCCAAGGAGAACAGGGCATTGGTCTCAGGATCTGTCTCGGCACCCAAGAACCTACCAAGCCCTCGCAAGGCAACACTTAATCCTTTTCTAAAGCTCACTTTTATTTTCACTCCAACCTTCCTTGTTTTGTTATTTTTTTTCCCCAACAAGAAGCCACCCCTAGGAAGACAAGATATCGGCCCCGGGTCTGACTCGTCCCCAGGAACCTACCAGGCCTTCGCAAGGCGATGATCAACTGCCTATACATTTTCATTTCTTTTCTTTTCTTTGATAGGGGTTAGAACCCCTTTTTACACACCTCCGTATTTATATTTATCTTTTAGGATGTTCAGGGTTTCTTGGCATCATTATTATTGTCTTCTAGCAGGCTTCTCTAACTGCCTCACTGCTAACAAGAACTCCTAGAACGGCTGCCTAGCAGGCTAGCAGAACAGGGCCACTAGGACTTCCTTCTAAAACACGTCTTTCGATGCCTGACAATGTCTTTATAGGAGGGAATGACTACTCCGACCTCCCTCAAACATACTTAGCCTAAACCTGGGACTTCATGCCTTGGTTGTCGGTCCCCAACAAAAATATATCCCCTCGACAAGTACAAATACACATATAACAGGAAAGAAAGGTAATCGTAAAGGAGAGGTATCACCTAGATTGGCCACAAGAAGCTTCCATCGCAGCAAAGGCTCCTCCAGGCTCCACCAAATTCCACGAACCACGAAACCTGTCCAGCACAACACTTAAAACAAAAACCCAATTAAACGCACCCGCACTAGACAGGGAAAGGGCCCTCTTGGCCTAATGAAATCAAATAATACTTTGCCAATAGATTGGCCCTCTTGGCCTAATGAAATCAAACAATACTATGCATAACATCCTCCTGGAAACAACAATGATAGACATCAAAGCATGCCATTCCTAGGGGAACAGAGGCTCGTAGCCCTAAACTAGGTGCATTAAATTATGACCCATCCCTCCTGCGTATATCGCAAGAGGTGTTTGCATCACATTTCGTCTAATCAGTCTGTGGGTCCAAGATAATAAAGGCAGATGAGTCTCGCCTACCCTCTACATCACCCAGATCAACCATTGTCTGCCAAAGAGGGCATGGTTAGAAAGCATACCCCACAAACGACCAGGTCCTGTCTCATCGTCAATAGATATATCGGGACAAGGACCACAATTAAAGAAGAGGTCTTCTTCATACGAAAAATTAGCCAATGAATCGGCAAATTGATTCCAATTTCGTGGAATCAGCTGAAAAGACACTCTATCAAATTCGTCTAGCAGAGTTATGGCAGTATGATGGTACATGCAAAGGATGGGGTTTCGTACCATGTACGTCCCACTGAGTTGATTTAAAACCAACTGAGAGTCCCCTTTCACCAATAACTGGCGGATACCACCCTTCTTTGCAATATTCAAACCCATAATCAGGGCTTTGTATTCTGCCATATTATTGGTAAAATTCACCCCGAGATAAGTAGCTAACTTCATGACAATGCGTCGTCGGGGGTCTCGGATGACAACTCCTACACTTCCTTTTTTGCATGCACCCTTGGACGCCCCATCAAATTACAAGGTGTACGTCCATAAAGGGTTTACATATCCCGCCATCCGGAACTCTACTCGTAATTATGGTAATCGAAATTCAGCATATTCAACGGGTGGACTGTAGGCTCCATCCCTCCATCATCATTGAATTTAACAGGGATGCTCGTCAAAATTTGTAGGCAGTGATGGCATAAGACCTTGATCTCCCAAATAAATGTCCCGCCTTCTTGCTCAGTCACCTTATATCCTTTGCTCCACCAAATGAGCTTTCCCTGATGATACCTCTGTTCTAAATATGGGTGTTCTAAATAAGGGATCAGACGACCCATCAACCTCTATCACGATTTTCTTGCAGATATTTGATCGATCTCCCCTAGACCTGCAAGGCAGTCATAGTATTAGTGCAATTAGAAATAATAAGGTTTAATCTTATTAAGATTAACCTTATTTTTAAATTCTATCCCCTCAAGGTCAGCTAACAAAATTGTGGATTTATTCTTTCCTATTCTAACGATCCTATAGGGCCCGTCCCATTTGGGCTCTACCTTGCCTAGAAATAATTCACGTCGTGCGTCATAATACAGAACAAGCTGTCCTTTCTTGAAGGTGTATTTCTTGGCTTTAAGGTCGTGTAGCTGCTTCATTCGGCGCTTCGCGACTTCTTGGTGCAATAAGCTCTGCAGCTTAAGCTCATCTAAATGTGCCAGTGTCGTCAAGCACTCAAAAAGTGCGTCTTCATCACTCAAAGAATGATTGATGGCAAACCGAATAGTCGACAGCTCAATCTCTAAAGACAAGACACACTCCTCCCCATATACTAACTTGAACGGGGTATGGCCAGTGGCTCGTTTGAAAGTCGTATTATAGGCCCACACTGCCAACTTTTTATCCCAATCCCGTTTCTTTTCCGACACAATTTTGGACAGGATGCCCACAAGCTGCTTGTTGGTGCTTTCAACTTGCCCATTGGCTTGCGGGTTATATGGGGTTGTCTTGTTATGCTTGATTTGCCACGTCTCTATCAAGCTTTTGATCACCTTATTCAGGAAATGGGTTTGCGGTCCGACACTAATTCTTTCGGCGGACCAAAATGGCATATTATCTGCTCTAAAAGGAAACTAGCAGTTTCTTTAGCATCATCTTTCCTTGTTGCACGTGCTTCTGACCACTTTGTGAAGTAGTCGGTTGCTACAATGATATACCTCTTTTGCGCAGTCGACGACGGAGTAATAGGACCCACAAAGTCTATTCCCCACTTCTCAAATGGAAGTATCACCATAATAGGGGTGAGTGGTCGTTTCCTATTCTCTCGACTATCATGTCGTTGACAAATATCGCATCTCTTAACATACACAAACGCATCCTAGAAGATGGCAGGCCACCAATAACCTGCTCTTAAAGCCTTTTGTGCTGTAAACCGTCCAGCAAAATGGCCGCCGCAAGCAAAATCATGGTACTCTTCCAAAATGAATGGCACCTCGTCAGGCATCACACATCGGCAATAGATGTCATCAACCCCTTGCTGATATAATGTACCTGCGATCAAGGCAAACTTTAACGCTTACTGCCTAATTTTCCTTCTCTCAGCTTTAGATAATTCGGATCCCACCTCTCCCGTCGATAAATAATGTGTTATTGCAGCGTACCAGGAGGGAATAGATGCCGTATCTATTTTAAATAACAACTCCATGTCACTACCTTTAGCCACAGATTCTTTCGGCTCCCCAAAGTCCACAAGACATTCCACGATGCCTTGCAACCTTGGTGGCTTACTACGGATTTCATAATCAAACTCCTGCAAAGTGATTAACCACTTCGCTAGACAATCAGGCGGCTGTAGCTTATTCATCAATAATCGAAGTCCCTCCGCCTTCGTATAAAGCACGACTTTCTCATAGAGAATATAATGCCTGAATTTCTTGGTCCCAAAGACCATCGCTAGACACAACTTCTCCATGTAGGTATAATTGATCTCTGAAATACCCAATTTTTGACTAGCAAAAGCTATCAGATGATACCACTTCTCTTCCCAAATTTGGGCTAAACAGTAGTTGATACTATACATGGTGGTTGCTGAGAATATATAGAACACCTCACCTCTTTTAGGTGCTTTTAAAACGGGAGCTCTTGCTAGCTCCTGTTTCACATCCTCGAATGCTACCTTACAAGGGTCACCCCATACGAACAAACAGCTAAAGGACAATAAATTTGTAAGCGGCAACGTTCTTTCTGCCAAGGCGTTTATGAATCTATGGTAATAACCCATCGAAGATAGAAAGCTATGAAATTCTTTCGGAGTGCGTGGTGGACCCATGGCAACTATAACTTTGACCTTCTCGAGGTCTGTTGCAATTCCTACTGAGCTGACCACATGACCCAGCAATAACCCATAAGGTACTCCAAAAACACATTTCCGTGGGTTTAGAGCGATACAAAATTGTCTACAACGCTCAAAGCATTTTCTTAAAATGATCAACTGCCTTCCTCTCACGGTGGCGGCCCCTAAGTCATCAATAAACACCTTCAACTCTTCAGGGGATATGTCGCCGAATGTCTTATCTGCTGTTCGTTGCCACGAACCAGGCACATTGCATAAACCAAAGGCCATCACATGGTACATAAAAGTACCAAATACAATAATAAAAGTTGTTTTCAACTTGTCCTCTTTTGCAATTGCCATCTGGTTATATCCTGCAAAGCAATCCATAAACGAATATATCTCCCTACCTGCTAATTGATCCAAAATCTGGTCAATAAATGGCAACGGGTAGTAGTCCTTAACTGTCTGCTTATTCAGCTCCCTAAAGTCTACACATAATCGAATTTGATTATTTTTCTTTTTTCTTATCACAACCGGCGAACACCATTCCGTGTGTTGCACAGGAAAAATCAAACCTGCTTTCCGAAGCTTCTGTAACTCTTCAAGCAGCCCGTCCCTCAGTTCGAAAGGCATACGCCTTACTTTCTGTCGTACAGGACGACTGCCCTCTTTCAACGGAATTGTATGAACAGCAAGACTAGGAGGAATGCCTCTCATCTCATCATAACTCCAGGCAAAGATATCACGGAATTCCTGAATCAAGGCCACATAGTCCTCCCTTTCTACTGTGCTGAGCATAGAACCTAATTTGATTGGCCATGAATCATCAGGCGTACCAAGGTCTAGCTCGATAACATCTGCATCTCTTATACAATCTTGGCCCTCTATCGGCTCGTTCAAAGTGATCTGATAGATGTCTTCCGTGGTGGATCCCTCTTTGGACTCATCACTCGATGATATCTCACTGGCAGATAAATCTTCTAATGTCTCCAATTCTGTAGAAGATAGAGGAGCTCTCTCACTCTACGGGGACTCAGGATAAGCATCAACCACCACACGCTAGGCACCTCTGCCGAATATTAGTTGATCGGTGGGTATATCTACTTGGCAGTCCGCTTGCAAGATCCAAGGTCGTCCGAGTAATACTTGGTAACTTGGACGGCCTGCAAAACGAATCACCCTAAAGTCCAACACGCATTCTACATTTGCAACAGTGACATGGACCTTAGTAATGCAGCCTTCCGACTGCCTCAAACTATCATCTGCCATTCTGAGAATTATGGAGGTATCTTTCTGGATCGCAAGACCCAACCTTTCCATCAGTTCAAAACTCATAATGTTAACAGATGATCCCGTGTCGACAATGGCATAATCTACTAATATCCCATCGACATAGGCTACAACCCTTGGGCAATGCTTCTCAGCATGCTCAAACCAGTCATCACCAACTCGCGCAATACCCAAAGGTTCTACGATATACCCGGTACATAGGATCTTTCTAAATTCCTTGCGTACTCCTCGGGAAAGCTTAATAAGCTGTAAAATATTCACATCCGGCTTGACTTCGCAAAGAGAGCTCCCCAAATCGAATTCATGATAGTTCGATAGAGTTCGCTTTTCACGCCAAACCATCCGCTCTTTAGGTCGCTGAACCAACTTTATTGCCTCTTTTTTAACTTTCACCTTCTTCTTTGGTGATTCCTTATCGGCTTTACTTTCCATGGGCTTCAAAGGCCCCCCTTCCCTGGCAGGATCCAAAACTTGTGTTCCTTTGTCGCCTTATTTAGGGGTTCCGTCGACAGGCTTATTCTTGTCGGCTTCTCTACCCTTTTGACCTCTTGTAAGAACAGCTCGTAGATTAGAGGTTTCAGCATCATTAACGCGTACAACCTCAATCAAACTAATCCCACTACCACTCGGTAGCTCCTCCACTGTAGTCTTTGGTCGTTGAAGTATTTGTTTAGGCCCGTCTTCTTGCTGGGAATCATTTCCTTGCACATGATGATTAACAGGCCCTGGTTGACTACCTTGCTAGAGGGAACTGATCTTACTCCAGCAAGTAGCTGCTAAATGGCCAGATTTTCCACAGATGTCGCACTTAACATTTGGGCAATTTCTTGGATAGTGTTGCCCACCACACCATTTGCAGCTAAACCTCGAAGGTGCACCCTCATCTGGGTATCTACTTTCTATCAAATTTTGTTGTTTTTTAAGGAAGTTGACATCAACGGCTATTTGCTGATATTGCTCCGTAATCATGTCGGTATAATGCTTCATCATGTCCTTAACCTCGCCAAGAACATTGGAAGAGCTCGACTCATAGCCTTGGCCATTACCATGTCGTTCCATCGGCCTAACAATTCGATTAGGCAGTGGTTGTTGAGCCACAGGCATGGTATTAGAATTGACCGCCTGGCCTCCACCATTTGGAGCCATTTGACTGCCCGTAGGTATCGAC
This sequence comes from Lygodium microphyllum, assembly GCF_053477565.2. Lineage (NCBI taxonomy): Eukaryota > Viridiplantae > Streptophyta > Polypodiopsida > Schizaeales > Lygodiaceae > Lygodium > Lygodium microphyllum. Next base: position 54,475,834 of record NC_141156.1, on the reverse strand, counting down.
ATGCTAGGGGGAGCTGGTAATAAAGGGACATTCTGCATCATGTTCCCTCTCCCATTAGGGTTAGCCATCGCTATCCCTTGGCCACTACTGCCATTGGCCATCGCCATATTGTTTCCCAATACTAAACCCATATTCAAATTGCCTCGAGAAGCATAGGCTGCTTGTAGTCTGGATTCCACCTCTTGTGCTCATGTAATGGCAGTATCTATATCCTCCAAGGGGACACTACTCAACTACAATTGGATGTTAAAGTCCAAACCATGCAGGAAATATTGCAATTGGGCAGCTGCGGGGATAGGAATAGAGGTGTCCAACTTACGGAAAACCTCTTTTATTTTCTTCGCATAAGCACGAATATCCTCGTGTGGTTCTTGGCGGGTCACGTTGAGTACACGCAACCAATATTTCCCACCCCTTTCAGGGGCAAACTCCCTTCGAAAAGCTCCATAAAATGAATCAATATTCAATATGGTTCCGGCTTCTAAACCATGATACCATATAGAGGCTCTTCCTTTGAGAGTCATGTTGAAGAACATCATTAAATGTCCTTCTTCTTGGATGCGACAGTTAAACATCAGCTTTTGAAACTCCCTAAGTGGAGTTCCGCATCTTCCTCAACTAGCCCATTAAAAATGGGTAGCGGGTAACCTAGAGCCGGTAAATCCGTCGTTCCTGCTGGAATTGCAATAGGCTGCGCCATGACAAGGATTGGATTTGCACTAGGAATAAGGGACAGTGGGGTTACACCTCCCGCACTTGATGTAGACTGGCTTATGGAAGAAAGGGGAGCACTAGAGCTTCCACCTTCTCCTAACTTACTGCTTGTGGCCCCAAGACCACTAGATCCACTCCCTCGTAAGGGTTCAGCACCGCTACGCTTAGGGGAATATCTCCTAAAAATTTCAGCACGTCGCCTAGCTCTTTCGTCTCTCTCTTGCTTTTGGATTTCTGCTAGACGATGGTTATCGATAAATAATGGATCAATCGCAGTATCCTTTGGCATAAACTACTAGTTGGTCCCTACACAACCAGGATTCGAGGACTGCCACTTTTAAGCGGCTCCCGGCAAATGCACCACTGATGGAACCTAGAACGGGCTGGCACTGACTCGTACACTAGCCTGACCTCTATCTCACGCGCTCAACAACCCCACGGCCTCGCGGCCAGGAGCTTTGATGACACATACATTGCCTTCCTAAATATCTTGTGTTTGTATTACGTCGTTTGTAATCCACTCTTCTCTCACCCACTACTCATCAGAGGGAGTTCCTTACACATTGCCTAATGGCATGAAGCACAGACATAGGGGGTCCTCCAACGGCTGAGTGCTGCCACCCCTCTGTGACTCTCCTACACCTTGGGGATTGGCCCCTCGGTGCGTCGCTCAACATATAAACATTTCGTACAAAATCCACTCAAGGTACCAATTGATCGTATACAGGAATGTACCATTGTCATTACTTCTCTTTCCCTTAGACCCCATGCCTAGCCTATGGCTTAGGGTGTCCTGTTTCTCACTCAACGTGGGTCAAGGTCCTAATGAAAGCAATTGCTGTGCATCCAGGATTTCTGATACCTTTAAATATTTCCATGATTTATGCATATTGTGGATGCTAAGTTCTCAAACAATTATAAAATCAATATTGTGCACATGTGGGAAACATCCTTTTAATGGTTTTCAACTACCGTTCTTATGCGGCGTTGCACGAACCTAGCACCGAGGAAACCCTCGTGCTATTAAGCTCTCATTCTATAATTATGCACCGACCTATATGGCATGCAAACAAAAACCAGCAACCTTTTCATCATTTTACTCCACATTTAGATGCATTTTAACCACTCTACCCTCCCATCGATCAAATGTTGCATTGTTGTATAGATTTATAAGGTATTTTGCCATCATTTTATGTGTAAAAAGCGGAAAAAGACACACTAGAACAAGAAGGTGGGCCTGAACTGAGGCAAATCCTCATGCTTCAGTCCCCACAAACATTCACGAACATTGTTCTTAATTTTCATTAATTTTCTGCACCCAAAATGCATTTTTCCCCTATTTTTTAGTGGTTTTCCTCTATTTTTCTTGTATTTTTCCTTATTTTTTGCATTATTTAATTACTAAAAATTCAAAATAGGTTACGGACTGTGGCCCTTAGTTCCTTCTTGCAACAAAAATGGAAATTTAGTTGGTGTTTCTATTTATTCTTCCATTTTTATGCTCAAAAACATCATTTTCCCTTGATTTTCCATATTTTACGTGTTTTAGTGTATTATTTTTGGCCACAAGATGCATGTTTTTCTGATTTTTTGATTATGTCAACAAGTACTCGTGGAAAGCAACAACGTAAACAATTTTTAGCCCACATGAATAACATTTTATCAATCAAAAGCCATGAAATCTCAAATTTCCTTTGAAAAAATTGAATTACCGCTTATTTGTGTGTTTCGGGTTTCATGTCCATGGCTGCAAATCTGAAAATCAGTAGCACTTCATGCTCATGACGATCACACGTCACCATTTCCAGCCCGTGGAGCAATCCGATCGATGTCGGACAAGCCTCCACCATTGTTTCTTTTTCCTTTCTCTTCCCACATGAATCCCCCCTTAGAGGAGAGAGAGGGAGGAGAGAGAAAGACTGATTTTCTCTCTCCCTCTACAGGCTGCCAATTCTCGTGTGGAACGGAGCGATGCGGAGCGTGAGAACAATGTAGTTGCCTGCTGCAATTACCTCCATGGCTTCTTCTCCAAAAAATCTTTGCATTGAGGGGGGGGGGGGGCGTTTTTTTCGCGACGGCCTGCTACAACCGCCGCCCCCCTCCTATTTCGTTTTCTTTAATGAGGGGGGGTACCCCTTCCCAAAGGCAACCCTTCCCTTCTCCTTTTGGGCACCTCTCTAATTTTGACCGGCCTTTTGGCCATTTTCCCGGCCTCTCTCGCATACGGTGTCCGAATCCAGTTCTGAAAATTTCTGTGAGCTTGTCTCGGTATCTCGCACTGACTGACAGCTCCATTGACTGGAACAGGCGCATGGAAAAATTACTAAAAATCCGCAAGTGTTGCCCGGGCGTCCTTAGAGCACTTTGACGCTTAAAATCGTCCTAGGTCGAGCCACCGCCTTTAACGTTGAATATTTTTCCCTTGATATTCATAATTTTTAGCTATTTTTAAGCAATTTTCGGCACCAAAATTCTGCTCTCACCTGTATGAGCTAAGTGCTCTTACAGCCACCGCTGGAGTGGACACAAGTAAGCTTTGGCATGAAAGGTTTGGACACATTGGATTTGCAGTGTTGAAGGAGATGCAAAAGCAAGGTATGGTTGCTCACCTACCTACAATAACTGAATTGAAGGAACCATGTGAAGCTTGTATGATGGGCAAGCAACAGAGAAAGGCATTTCCACAAGAAAGTAAGAATAGAGCACAGGCTCCTCTAGAGTTGGTGCATGCTGACTTGTGTGGTAAGATGCCTACACAGGCCTTGGGGGGATCTTCTTATTTTATGTTGATTGTCGACGACTACAGTAGGAAGATGTGGGTGTACTTCCTTCGTGATAAGGCTCAAGCTTTTGGTAAGTTTAAAGAATGGCTAAAACTTGTTGAGAATGAAACAAGGAAAAGTGTGAAGAAATTTAGAACAGATGGTGGTGGTGAGTTCAACTCAAAGGAGTTTGAAGGCTTTTGCAAGAGCAAAGGGATCAAGCGTCAATTAACGACGCCTCACACACCTCAGCAGAACAGTGTTGTGGAACGCAGGAATCGCACCATTGTGGAGATGGCAAGATGCATGCTAAAGGGCAAGGGATTGCCTAACCATTTTTGGGCTGAAGCTGTTAATACTATAGTCTACATTCTAAATCAGAGCTACACAAAGGCTCTCAAGGGAAAAACACCTCATGAGGCTTACACTGATAAGAAACCATCTGTCTCACATTTCAAAAATTTTGAATGTGAATGTTATGCACATGTTCTAGATGAGAAGAGAAACAAGTTAAAACCAAAAAGCAAAAAATGTATCTTCTTGGGTTATAGTGATGAGTAGAAGGCTTACAAATTATATGACCAAGGGGCAAAGAAGATCATCGCGAGCCGTGATGTGGTATTCAAGGAGGAGCCGCATACAGTGGAGGAGGAGAAGGCAAATTCTTCCACTTTATCATCAAGTGAAGAAGTAGTCCACTATGAACCTGTCCCGAGAGCAATCCCTATCCTTAAGGAGGAGGAAGCATCATCTTCAGATGATGAGGAAAAAGTTCACCAACCTGACATCACCCCACCGGAAAAGCCATTGCCGCGCTGGGTGAAGCAGCTCTATGACCACAATAATCCTTTGTCTGCATCTGTTGAGGAGAAGGCAGACGGACCAAGGAGGTCTCAGAGAATAGAGGAGCAAAGGAGGGCTTCTGCTCACATAGTCAATATGGCCTTGATGGTTGAGATTATGAGAGAAGTAAAGGAGCCAACTGACTTAGAAGAAGCACTCGCATATCCATCATGGAAGGCTGCTATGCAAGCGGAGTATGAGAGCATAATGAAAAATGACACTTGGGAGCTAGTGGATCGACCAGCAAAGCGGAATGTTATTGGCACCAAGTGGATCTAGAAGGTAAAGTACAAGGCTAATGGTACCTTAGAAAAGTACAAAGCTAGATTGGTTGCCCAAGGATTTTCACAAGTTGAAGGGTTTGATTTTCAAGATTCATTTGCCCCAACTGCCAGAATGACCACTATTCGCACGGTACTTGCAGTGGTTGCCCACAAGAAGTAGCCAGTGTACCAAATGGATGTTAAGTCAGCGTTCTTAAATGGTGACCTCAAGGAGGAGGTGTACGTGGCTAAGCCACCAGGGTTTGAGGCCCCCCATTCTAAGAACAAAGTGTGTAAGCTGAAGAAGGCATTGTATGGGCTGAAACAAGCCCCCAGAGCATGGTACCAGCGGCGGATAGATAAGTTCTTTTTAAACCTAAACTTCAAAAGATGTGCTTCAGATGCTAACTTGTATGTTTACAGGGATGGTAAAAAGTCTGTAGTGATTGTCCTATATGTGAAAGACCTTCTTATTACAGGTGACTATGAAGATATGATCAACCAAACTCAAAAGGCTTTGAGTTTTGAGTTTGAAATGACAGACTTGGGCTTGATGCACTATTGTTTGGGGATTGAAGTCTGGCAAGAGCCAGGAAAGATCTTTATCTCTCAGAAGAAGTATGCATGGGAGATCTTGAAGTCATTTGGCATGACCGAGTGCAAGGAGATAGCTACACCTATGGAGGTGAATGCAAAGTTATCCGTCGAGGATACATCAGCACTAGCAGACATTGGGAGGTATAGAAGGTTGGTCGGCAGTCTGATCTACTTGTGTAACACTAGACCAGATATCAGTTTTGCTGTTGGTGTTTTGAGCAGGTTCTCAAACAAACCTCATGAGAGTCATTAGAAGGCCGGGATGCGGGTGCTCATATACTTGAAAGAAACTCTTGACTATGGTGTCACATACAGTTTTGGAACTTCTCTTGTGGGGAACTGTGACTCAGATTGGGTAGCAGACATTGATTCCAGGAAGTCAGTTTCTGGTTATTGTTTCTCTTTGGGTTCAGGAATTTTCTCTTGGATTAGTAAGAAGCAACCAACAGTGGCATTGTCTTCTACCGAAGTAGAGTACAAGGCAACTTGTTTTGCTGCATGTGAAGCCATATGGTTGAGAAGGATTCTATGGCATATGGGAGTGCAGGATAAAGAACCAACTGTGCTGAGATGTGACAATCAGAGTTGCATCGCCATTGCCAAAAATCCAGTGTTTCATGCACGCACCAAACATATAGAGATCCAGTATCACTATGTGCATGATTTGATGGAGGATGGGATAGTGGAACTGGTCTACTGTCCATGGTCTACTGTCCAACAAAGGAGAATGGAGCAGATATCTTTACCAAAGCACTTACGAAGGATCTGCTTCAAGTTCATCTTCAGAGACTCGGCATTGGGCTGAGGAGATAGTTCACCTATGGGTGGACGTTGAGGGGGGGTGTTAGATATGATCAATTCCCCACCCTCATTAGGTGCCAGCAATGATCCATGGTGCTCAAAGTTGTAAGGTCCCCATTATGAGGAGAAGCCAAATGTAAGCCCGGACATTGGTTGAGTCCTGACTTGTATATCAGATGAGGTCTATGTGACCGGATGGCAAAAAGGTGACCATTGTGGGTCTAATCTTTGGGTTAGACGGAGTGGTTAAGCTGGTATCAACTTGAGGCACATTGCATCAAGTTGCGGTGTAAGGGAGTTAAAAGGGGACCCTATTTTGGGGTCCAGGGGCCGCGGAAGCTCATATGGAGGCTCATATTCCCTAGCCGACTAGTGGAGGCTCATATGGTAGGTCGGTCAGGCCGACCTAACAACCTTCGCGGGCTATAAAAGCTAAACCCCTTCACAGCCATCTGTCATTCATCTTTCACCCTGTCAGATTTGTTGTTCCAGCTAGCCTTAAGCTCTTCACCTATCTTCTGTCTAGATCGCCATCTAAGCTTCACACGGTGGAAGCGCACGGGTGGACAGAGCCATCTTTGTATCAGTTGTTTGGAGCTAAAGAATTTACTGATTCTCCTCTTATCTGTTGTGTACTCTCTATCTCTTTCTCAGATTCTGTTCGTTGCACTGTGTAATATTTTGCATGCTCTAATACCAATTGTCAAGGAGAGAGACTAGGAGAGAGAAAGAAGAGAGAGAAAACTGCAAAGAATAAGAAGAAGAAGAGCAAAAGAGAGAGAAAGACTAGAAATGGAGAGAGAAAGATAGGAAAAGAGAGAGAGAAGACATGGAAGCTTGGAGAGCAAGGTGAAGGAGAAAGAAGACTTGTATTAATTATCTGATAATTAAAAATTAAGTCTCTCTCAGCTTATATACCAGCCAATGTAGCTAGTATTTTCTCGTTATTAAGTCCCCCTCTCTTACAGACACAATGACGATAAAAATAAGAATTTGTTTTTCGTGCAACAATGATAAATGTTGTTTCAAGAAAGTGGACACATGATGATGTATGATATGCAAATTCAAGTGCATCTAATTATATGACTAGCCGTGTTAAATGGTTTGAAGAGATGCAAGACTTAAAAAATCCAGGTTATGTGTAGATGGGTGATGATTTATGCCATCCAATTTAATACATTGGAAAGGCTTCCTTAGCCTTGTATGATGAGAAGACGACAAAAAGCCTGATAGATGTATCACATGTGCCATCAATCACAAAGAATTTAGTGTTTGTTGGCCAAATGGTAAAGCAAGGGTTGCAGGCTCAATTTAATACAAAATTTTGTTTTGTAAAAAACTTTAATGATAAGTGTATGTTGGTTGCAAAAGGAAGTAGAGTTGGCTGGACATTCATTTTAGATGTTGGAATTCTTACAATAAATGCTACTATATATGCTGAAGGAAAAGGAGTGGTTGTAGATTAAACATATTGGACATGCAAATGTGAAAAGGCTAAAATTAATGCAGTCCAAAGGATTCGTTACAAGGTTACGTACTTTTAGAGTTGTAGAATTTCATACAGTGTGTGAAATATGCCAATTTGATAAGTACGCAAGACAACCCTTTTCACATGATAGAGACATGAGCATAAATATACTTAATGTTGTATATACAAATGTTTGGGACCCTACACAGAATGTATCTCTTAGTGGTAGTAAATAGTTTGTTACATTTATTGATGATTGTTCAAGAAAGCTATGGATATAATTTATAAAGAAAAAGATTAATTGATGGGACCTAAAATGGGTTAGCATTGGCTATGGCACTAGCCGGACCTCATGCATACAACAGACAACCCCACCACATGGCCTCGCGGGCCTGGAGCGTCTAAAACTCACTTTGCACTAAATGCTTATGACTATTTTGCATTTGTATCCAATATGTAGTCCAACATTCACCTTCCCTTGTCCTTAGAGGGAGATCCATAACATATAGGCATAATGCCTCATAATACACACATAGGGAAGCACCTCTCGGCTAATTGCCATGGCTCCACTACGACTCTCCTACACCTCAGGGATTAGCCCCAAGATGCGTCGCCAACACATATAACATTCGCATAAACTCCACTCTTTTATAATTCAACATTCCAGGAGATTTTTATTTGCCTCACAAAACTTTCCCCAAAGGAAGCACCCATCTAAACCTACAGCTTGGGTTTCCTATCCTCTCAGCGTTGGTTAAAGTTTATCAATCAATTGCAATGCATTCCAGGAGATACCACGTGACATGCTTGATGCAAGTGTATGATGATTGTGCACAACCATTTTATGATTAAAAAAACCAACCATGTGAAGTGCGAAAAACAACCCTTTCATGAATTTTAACTAAGCATTACGTGTTGCACTGCTTTAGGGACTAGCACCAGAATTTCCATGCTGCTAGTCGCCTATATTTAATTATGGATTGATCCTTAAATGTTATGCACAAAGAGAAAAATCAGAATTTGTATCTTTTTAGCAATTAGATCATCGCACAAACTTCCTCCCCCCCTCAACGTTTAGGTGTTGCTACGGTGCATAGGTGTAAATGATTGTTTTGTGTCATTTTTGTATGTAAAAAATAATAAACACGTACTATAATACAAAGCACAAGGAAAAAATGAGGCTTGACCTCATGCTTTAACCTCACCAAATATTCACGTACATAAATCTTATTTTTTCATATTTTTTTAGCGCGAAAACCCTAATTTCCTCTATTTTTCACTATTTTTTCTTATTTATTATTCATGGAAAATAGGTATTTTTTGATTTATTTGTATTGGCTTATTAATTTGACTGAAACTTAACATTTTCTCTGATTTTATCCCATTTCCACTCCCAACTCAAAATCGAAAAAAACCACTAATTTCCATTAAAAATGACATTTTACGGGTTTTAAAGAATTAATAACGGCTCTAGATCATTATGGGTTTTGTATTTCTATAGTTACAGCCCTCAAAAATGATGCAAACAACATTCAAACAAAAATTCATCGCATATGAACAACATTTGGACCATGAAACAACAAAAACAAGTAAATTTCTTCATGAAATTGGACCATACCGGATGTCTTGCGTGTTGTGGGTTTTTTAATAATTATTCTGGGCAGCCCACAAACCGACCAACAACCATTTTTTAGTGTTAAACCTCTTTCCTCAGCCTCCTCTTCATCTTGAAGCAATCGGATGACAACCGGACAAGCATCCTTCATCTTGAATTGCCTCTATGTAGGAGAGAGAGGGAGGAGAGAGAAAGACTAGATCTGCATCTCCACAACCAGGCAGCCATTGGAGGAGAAGATTGGAGAGATGGAGAGCGGAGGATAGAAGCATCTCAAGGCCAAGATCAATTGGGGGGGTTGTTCTCTGGCCCCACAACCCATATCTCCTCCATTTCTATCCATGGTGCCTTCTTTCAGCCTGTGTGAGAAAAAAACGCAAACCCCCCTCCCCCAACCCATGTTTTTTTATTTTGGGCTCCCCAAAGGATCACACCCTTTGGGCTATCCTAAAGTCCATTCTCACTTTCCATTTTGGCCTTTGGCCTTCCGAGCACTCAGTTTTCCACGTCGGGTTCCCAAATCATGGTCTGAAAAATCCTGGGCATCCGTCTTGAAGTCTTCCACTGCCGGGCATCTCCTAGGGTCTCGTTTGTCATGCCAAAAAATTATGAAAATTCTCAGACCGCCGTCTAGTGGCTCTTTTAAGCACTTTCTGGTCATTGCCGCTTAAAATCGTACCGATTGCCACCGCCGCCTTTGACAAAGTCTATTTTTCCCTAATATTCGTAATTTTTGGCTATTTTTAAGCACTTCTCCGCCTCAAAATTCATCTATCAGTAATGTATTTGAGCACTTCAAATCTTTCAAGGCGTTTGTTGAAACATAAAAAAGCTTGAAAGTTAAGTGCTTAAGATCAGATGGGAGGGAAGAGTACCTCTCTAATGAGTTTAGTGGCTTCTTGAGGTCTCATGGGATAAAGAGACAAGTTACTTGTAGGTATATCCACAGCAAAATGGGATTGCAAAAAGAAAAAATAGGAATATTGTAGAAGTTGCACGGGCATTGAGGGCTAAAAGGAATATGACAAAACATTTTTGGTCTAAAGTTCATATTACTGCTATTCTATGAATAGAGCTTCCACAACTATTGTCGTTCATGGGATGATCCCGGAAGAATGCTTTACAGGTAAGGAGCCTGATGTGTCACACTCAAAAGTGTTTGGCTATATTGCATATATTCATGTGCCAAATGAGCTACCAAAGAAGCTTGATCCGAAGGCTAAAAAATGTATTTTTATTGGATACTCTTTAGAGCAGAAAGAGTGTCATTGTTATAATCCTGTCATTGGTGAGTTTAGAGTGAGCAGATATGTTATTTTTTATGAGATGAGTAGTTGGTATGCATCTATGGGTGATGTATTAGATGATGATAATGATCATGATAGCTATATGCAGAAAGAAAAGTAAGAATCATGAAGCCTTAGTGGACTAGAAATATCATCTAGTACTACACCTACATTTAGCCCTTGGACTGGGAGACTAAGGAGTAGCCCCACATTTTTAGGTGGATCTGCAAGTGTTGTAGGTAAAGACAAAAAAAAGAAGAAAGTGATGGATGGTAATGATGCATCTACTAGTCATTTGGGATTTGATGGAGATTCTAGTGGCTCAGAGAGTTTGGATGATGAGCTTGGTATTCCTTCAGTAGTTAGGATAAGATAATGGTTGTTATGGGTAATGCAAAGAGTAGCCGAGACCCATCTACCGTTGCTATCTTGGACCCATAGGTTGATCTGCCGACATGTTATGCATACACCTCTTGTTATATATGCAGGAGATATGGGCCATAATTTGATGCATTTAGTTTAGGGCTGAGAGCCCTATTTTTCCCCTTGGAATGGAGTATATTTGCATATATATGCCTTCTTCGAAGGAGGGATCTCTATGAGCTAGTTTGATTGTTTCATCAGGCCAAGAGGGCCAGTAGTTTTAAGTAGTTAATGTTTGATTTCTTTCGGCCAAGAGGGCCAGTTGTTTTCAAGTTTTAATAATCTATCTCTTTAGGCCAAGAGGGCCAGTTAGTTTGCAGTGAAATGTGATATTTCTTTAGGCCAAGAGGGCCCTATCTCTATTTGGTGTAGGTATGTTTAATGCTTTGTTGTTTTAGTGATTGCACCATACAGGTTGACGAAGTTGCTGGAGGGAGGCCATGTTGCAAATGAGCTTCTTGTGGCCATTCTAGGTGGTTTCGTCCCCTTTTGGAGTTTTTTCCTTTAGCAATTAATGATATATGTACAGGTGAGGATTACTTTCTTTTATTTGTTGGGGACCAGCAATCAAGGCATGAAGTCCCAGGTTTAGGTTAGGTATGTTTGAGGGAGGTCTGAGTAGTTGTTGTCTTCTGTAAAGACATTGCCAGGCATTGAAAGACATGTTTTAGAAGGCAGTTCTAGTGACCCTATTCTGCCAGCCCGCTAGGCAGCCGTTCTAGGAGTTCTTGCTTAGTGTGAGGCAGTTAGAGAAGCCTGCTAGAGAAAAATGATGATGAAAAAAGAAGAAAACCTCTGAATATCTCAAAGAAAGTATATATATACAAAGGTGTGTAAAAAGGGGTTTTAACCCCTATAAAAATAAAAAAGGAAAGAAAGACAAATCCTTGAGCTGTTGTTTATCGCCTTGTGAAGGCCTAGAGGTTCCTAGGGGACGAGTTATACACTGGGCCGATGCCTTGCCCTTCCTTGGGGTGACATCTTGCCATTAAAAAAATAAATAAATAAATAAACTAAAAGAAGGTTGGAGCAAAAATAAAAGTGAGCGTTAGAAAAGGATTAAGTGTCGTCTAGCGAGGGCTTGGTAGGTTCTTGGGTACTGAGAAAGGATCTGAGGCCAATGCCTTGTTCTCCTTAGGTCACTACACTCAACTCCCTCCTTTTTACACACCCGAGTATGGAAGAATAAAAGCCTAAAAAAAGAAGAAACTGTGCTAAAAGAAAATATTTCTTGATCAGGCTATAGGAGTTCTCGCCTAGTAGAAGCTCCTAGTTGAGTTGTCCTTAGTTAGGTACGTAGTCCAAACCACCACTTAGGGCGACCTCTTTGATAGTTCTTTTTAGTTTGGTCATGTTGGAGCAGTCGATTAGTGACTAGCTTCAAGTCTTCTATTAGAATATGCTAGGCTTACTCCTCGTGGATTTCATGCCTTGGTTTTGACAGGGGGTAGGGTGAGAGCTATGATGTGTTTTGTTGTGTATCTATTTTGTATCAGCTTGATGCTCTTTGTGGTTTTCTTTATGTGCAGATCTGTTCATGGGATTCGACGAGGGCTGAGTCACCCTATCCCGTGGTCATCAATGACAAATGATTTTTTATGCCAAGAAGTACTTAAAAATAGCCAAAAATTACGAATTTCAAGGGAAAAATAGACTTCATCGAAGGCGACGGTGGCAATCAGTATGATTTTAAGCAGCAATGCCTGCAAAGTGCTTAAAAGAGCCACTAGACGGTGGTCGAAGAATTTTCATAATTTTTTGGCATGCTAGACGAGACCCTAGGAGATTCACGGCAGTGGAAGACTTCAAGACGGACGCCCAGGATTTTTAAGACCACAATGCGGGTACCCAACATGGAAAAGGGAGTGCCCGAAGGCCAAAGGCCAAAATGCCAAGTGGGAAAAGACTTTGGGAGAGCCCAAAGGGTGTGACCCTTTGGGGCTCCCTTTGGGGAGCCAAAAAATCAAAAAACGTGGAGGGGGGGTCTGCATCTTTTCCTCACGCAGGCAAGAAAGAAGGCGCCATGCCATGAAATAAAGGAGAGATGGGTTATGGGGCCAGAGAACAACCCCCCCAACTGATCTTGGGCCTATTTTTCTTCCTATCTTTGCTCTCCATCGCTCCAATCCGCTCCTCCAATGGCTTCCTGGTTGTGGAGATGCAGATCTAGTCTTTCTCACTCCTCCATCTCTCTTCCCTAAGTGGCAGTTTGCATGCAAGAAATCAAGGAGAAGAGGGGCTGAAGGATGCTTGTCCGGCTGTAATCAGATTGCTTCAAGATGAAGAGAAGGCTGACAAAAGAGGTTCAGCACTGAAGAATGGTTGTTGGTTGGTCCGTGGGCTGGCCAGAGAATAATTATTAAAAACCCCGCAACACGCAAGTCACGCGGTATGCTCCAATTTTACAAAGAAATTTGTTTGTTTTTGTTGTTTCATGGTCCAAATATTGTTCATATGCGATGAATATTTGTTTGAATCTTATTTGCATCATATTTGAGGGCTGTAACTACAAAAAAAGAGAACCCGTAATGATTTAGAGGTGTTATTAATTTTTTTAAACCAACAAAATGTCTTTTTTTAATGGAAATTAGTGGTTTTTCTGATTTTGAGTTGGGAAAAAGGAGTGAAAATGGGACAAAATCCGAGAAAATGTTAAGTTTCAGTCAAAATAATAAGCCAACAAAAAAAAATTAAAAAATACATATTTTTCATGAATAATAAATAGCAAAAAATAGCAAAAAATAGAAAAATTTGGGGTTTTCACGATTAAAAAAAATAGAAAAATAAGATTTATGTGTGTGAATGTTTGGCGAGGTTAAAGCATGAGGTCAAGCCTCAGTTTGGCCCCGTCCTTCGTGTTATAGTACGTGTTTATTATTTTTTACATACAAAAATGACACAAGACAACCATTTACACCTATGCAATGCAACAACACTTAAACGGTGAGGGCGGGAGGAAGTTTGTGTGGCGATCTAATTGCTGAAAAGATACAAATTATGATTTCCCTCTTTGTGCATAGCATTTAGGGATCGTTCCATAAGTAAATATAGGCTACTAGTAGCACAGAAGTTTCGGTGCTAGTCCCTAAAGCAACGCAGCATGTAACGCTTAGTTAAAAATCATGAAAGGGATGTTTTCTGCACCTCACATGGCTGGTTTTTTAATCATAAAATGGTTGTGCACAATTGTCATAAATCTTTCATCAAGCATGTCACGTGGTGGTATCTCCTAGAATGCATTGCAATTGATTGA